>NW_024609883.1:50633739-51233739 GCF_016920785.2 Ixodes scapularis | reverse complement strand
GGCAAATGCTTTTAACGAACATTTCGTAAATATTCAGAGTACTACTGAAACCGAAACTCCTTTGGTCTTAAATGATAAACGAAACAGTGATTCGATATTTTTAGATCCCGTCGTCGAACCAGAAATTATAAGCGTGTTTCTTCAGCTTAAAAATAGTTATAGTTGTGACGTCGATGGCATCCAGATAAGACCGGTAAAATATGTTATTCATCTGTTAGCACCTGTAATAACTCATATATTTAATATCTCTTTATCTACTGGAATTTTTCCTAAGCGAATGCAGATTGCCAAAGTTTCAGTATTGCATAAAAAAGGAAATGTAAATGAAATGGGAAACTACAGGCCAATTTCAATATTACCAGTGTTTTCCAAGGCGCTCGAAAAGGTTATTCATACACGTTTGACTAACTTTTCAAATAGGTATAACTTGATAACTCCATCACAGTATGGATTTATAAAACACAAGTCGACAGAATCTGCCTTACTTGTTTTAAAAGAATTTATTTTACAAAGCTTTGAAAACAAAAATATGGTTCTCGGAGTCTTTATAGATTTCACCAAGGCGTTTGACTGCCTCAATCATAAAATTTTACTATCTAAATTAGATAATTATGGAATTCGAGGGCACGCTTTACAGCTGATAAGATCTTATCTGAAGCATCGAGCACAATATGTTTATATCAATGGGAATTCTTCTACTATAAAACCTATTCCTTCTGGTGTACCACAGGGTAGTATATTGGGCCCCTTCCTCTTTAACATGTACGTGAATGATATAGTCAATATTAATGTAAGCGCAAAATTTGTAAACTATGCTGATGACACGAGCATACTGTTTTCTGCAGATGATCCTGACCTATTATTCGATATGGCGAATCTGGCCCTGTCTAGGTTATAAACGTGGAGTCATAACAACGCATTACAAATAAATGTAAATAAAACCAAAGCCGTGCTTTTTCGTCCTAAAAATAAACTCGTTACCATTACCAAGGAGATAGTTTTGAATTCAACCAAAATCGAGATTGTGAATTGTTTTAAACTCTTAGGTGTCATGTTTTCTGAAAATATGTCGTGGGAAAGTCATATAAACTCTCTTATTCCAAAGCTATCCCAAACTGTGGGCATGTTAAATCGACATCGTTATATTTTACCAACAAGCGTTAAATTATTAATATATAATTCTCTATTTTATTCTCACTTAAATTATTGCCATTTAGTTTGGGGAACAACAACTTTAACAAACCTAGAAAAGTTACATGTATTGCAAAAAAAAAGCACTGAGGGCTATAGCTGCCGTCTCGTATGATTTTCACACAACTGGCTTATTTCAAAAATTTCGAGTATTAAAGGCGCATGCATTATATGATTACAGGCTTAGCACTAGCCTTAAAGTAGAGCAACTTAAAGACTCAACTTTTTTAACAGATCTTGGAAATTTATCAAAAAATGTTCATAATTACCCTACCCGAGGTGCTGAATGTTGGGAGGTGGCTACACCAAGAACAAACTATGGCAAACAAATGCTTAAATACACTCTCCCCAGTTTACTCAATTCGTATAAGACTAAAAGTATAGATTGGGATAAGTTATCCCTAAGAGAAGTAAAATTATATTTTTTCTCTAGCAGCTGAAGGTAGTTGCCTTTCTTTCTTTGTGATCTTTGTAACTAGTTTTTGCATAATTTTATCTCTGCTGTCTGTCCTGCCTCAATGTAAAAAAAGGGGAAAAGAAATCTAAAATTTGTTTTAAAATGTCCTTAAAATGTGTGATAGCGACAATCATTGTACATTTTTTTTTCTTTTCTCCTCTTGAATATTGTTTTTTCCGGCTCTGTTGCTGCTTTCTGTAGGCGGTCAGGGACCCGTCAAGCTGTACCTGACAGCTTTTTTCCCTGATCGCCACCATCTTATGGTGGAAAATAAACATTATTATTATTATTACTATAATCATCAGTCATAGAATAATCTGTTGTGAGATTGCATTGAATATCTTTTTTTATGTACATGGCTACTCCACCACCACGCCGAGAGGTACGATTCAAATCAAATATTTTATAATTCTTGAAGCGCAAAATAACAGATTCTCGATTGTACCATGTCTCCGCTTAGCATGATTATATCATAAGAAAATCTAAAATCATCAAGAAGGATACCAAGCTCATCACTTTTATTTCTCGCCAACATGACATTAAGTGAAAAACAGAAAGTGGTTTATTTGGTTTATCATATAACAACCTTATTACATTTGAAGGAAAGCAAAGTTCTGTAACGGTCATGTGCACAAAAAGTATATACAGAAAAACAAGCTCCCCTAGCCTTAGCTTCTACAGCTTGTCAAGGTCATCAAGGCATCTGATCTGAATGGCCCGTGCGCCTTCCGTCCTACGAACAAGAACTTTCCCATTTGCGTACCACGCAAAAGCGTAGCCTCTTTCGTTCGCCCGAAATTTGGCTGCCCGGAGAAATTCCCTGTAATGTCGAGTGAGATTATCTTGGATAAATATACGTGGAGTACAGCCTCGGTTTTTTCACTAAAATGGTCATACACCCTTTCCAACCTCAACAAGGTGCTCACACACTCTCTCCACCTCGACGTGATGGCGAAGCCTCCACCACTCCTCCACGCGCCCCAAATGCCGAGACAGAAAACAAGTGGAAATGAGGTGCTAATTGTAACGAAGAAGCTTGTTAGAAATAAGTAAGATTTGTGTTAGAAAAGTCTATCTTTCTACAATTGCGTCGGCATTGTTTTTTTTTTTTTCTTTTTTTATTTGTTTATGTTTGTGTTTGGATTTTTGGGCGTCTTCCGCCCCCACGCGTGGGGGGGCTTCGAGCAGCCGCGGGGCTCGGTGGAGAAGAGCCGGACCCCGTTCGTTAACAAACGGATTGGGTTTCAGTTTGGGGCGCCAGAACACCCCTGTCTTGGGCTTCTGTCCGCACTATAGGGTGCCCTGTCTCCGGCGTATTTTGCCACTTAGTGTAGAAACTTCGGTTTTAATCGACGGAATAACTTGGTGGCGCCAGCCAGATGGCAAAGAAAACATGTAGTGACTCTACAAAGAGGTTGGGTTTGACCGTTGAGGTGTCAAAGGGGGGTCACGTTGACAGCTCGCTGATTATTGGGTAAGAGTATACCGCGTGGGAGTGGTGAAATTTGGAGTGATTGGCCAGTCTCTCGAGGGAAAGGAGGCGCCTACGAGTCTAGAAAAGGGTTGCCGAGAGGATTCTCGGAGATTCGGCTTTTGAGATCAGGCAGATTCGGCTCTTGAGACTGGGGGACTAAAGTATGGGTTTTAATTTTGGGAGTTTTGTAATGTAAATTACTGTTGAATTGTTGAAATAAACGTGGCCACACTGGCCATCGTAAACCAACCAACGTCGTAATGTCTCCAGCGGGATCAAACAAATTTTATTGTTTTTTTTTTGTTTTTTTCTTATTCAACTTCCCAGGGGACTTGAATCGAGCGAACATCATCATCGGTCGTCACCATCCTGACCGGCCCTCTCTCCCCACGGGAGGTTGACTGGAGGTGATACCAACTAAATAGCGTCTCGCGCCGTCAATATTTCCCTTAAGCTTCTTTTTTGCGCGTAAAATAATTTTTTGACACGCGTGTCCCAACAAGACTGTTTAAAAAAAGATTTTTTTTCTTTCTTTTTTTTTTTTTTTGTTTTGTTTTTAGGTGCCCCTTAAGCTAGCGACACATGAGCGGTGAAAGAGAGCGCTCGCCGCTTGCCGCCAGGCGCGACACGGGCGCACCGCGCGGTCGACCAGATCTGAGCGACGCGGCGTCACGCGGAAGTGACGTAGGGACGCAAGCACTGGTTGCCATGGGTACTGGCGCGCGCTGCCGCCCGGCGCACATTTTCATCGCTCATGTGTCCCCTGCTTTACACCCAGTTAGCTTCTTGTGGGCGGTTGTTTTCCCCGCGCCGATTAGGGCACTTTCCCGTTTACCTAGCCTTGTTCCTGTCATGAGTGATCTGTCGTGTCCACATGCTTTTCGAAAATTTTTTTTTCTTTTTTTTTTTTTTTATTTTAACATACTGCCAACCGCCTGTTGGCAGCCAGGGCAGGGGTGGGCATAGACAGACACAAACAAAAATAGCACGATAACCTAGCACACAGCAAGCATACCTAACAAATCATCGGCGATCAAAAAAAAAAAAAAGGAAAAAAAGTGTTTAATCATGGTAAAAAAATGAATAAACAAAGTGGCATCGATTCACTTGACACAATCAACTCTCGAGCAAACGGTACCAATTGTGTACACACACAAAAAGAAGAAAAAAAAATAGCATGCAACAATAATAACCTAATATACCGTCTGCAGTCACCGCGAAAAAAGTTGTTTTATCATTGCTGCAAATGATGACGCTGTGGCTGCATTTGTAACACTTTCAGGCAAACTATTCCAGTCATTGATTGTTCGCGTGAAAAAGCTATTTTTTAGACAGTCAGTTCTACAGAAAGGGACCACAATAGTTTTTGAGTGCTTATTGCGCGTGTGCCTGCTTGAGTTGTAGTCCATGTACTTTTCGAATGACATGCGCGAAGAGTTGTGCACGATAGTATAAAGAAGCTTGAGACGGTTTATCTTGCGACGGGTTTCAAGACGAGGCATTTTTGATATGTCGTATAATTTTGTAATTGAACTTTTTCTTCTGTATTCGTTGTACGCAAATCTAAGTGCTTTCTTCTGAACTCCCTCAATTCGGTCTACGTTGATTTTGGAAGTGGGATCCCATACCACGTCAGCATACTCCAGAACAGGGCGTACGGTGGTGCTGTACGCTGCTAGTTTTGTTTTTGGTGTACAGTGTCTTAGTTTTCTTTTTAAGATCCAGAGTTTCACCATCGCTTTCTGCACAATCCATGCTACATGACTGTTCCAATTGAGTTTTGACGTGAGTATAACACCGAGATACTTGTATTCGTTGACAGTTTCTAAGGGATGGTTGTTGATGGTGTAGCTAAAAGCAAGGGGCGTTTTCTTGCGTGTGACGCACATGTACACACACTTAGAACTGTTAAGCGACATCTGCCAATTCGTGCACCATTGCGTTATACTGTTTAGACAGTTACTGAGCTTTACCTGATTACTTATCGAATCCACCTCTGAAAACAATACGCAGTCGTCCGCATAAAACCGGCATTGTACGCTGTCATCAACAGTAAGATCATTTATGTAAACTAGAAAAAGCAAAGGCCCGAGCACGGACCCCTGGGGCACACTAGAAATAACCGGGATAGTCGGGGAAATTACTCCTCCGACATCAACAAATTGATGACGATTGCTTAAGTAAGAATCCAACCACCGCACGAGTCTTTCATTGCCTACGAGAGTCTTAAGTTTTATCAACAGCTTCTGGTGCGGTACTCGATCGAAGGCTTTGGCAAAATCCAAGAAAATAACATCCACCTGGCCCCCTTTATCAAGAACCTTTGCAAACTCATTTACAGTATGAAGAAGCTGCGTAACCGTCGAGAAGCCGCGCCTAAAACTATGCTGTTGATCCGATATGAAGTTATTTGCCTCAAAGTGAGTCACGAGATGCTTGAATAAAAAATGTTCGAGAACCTTGCTGCAAGAACAAAGCAAAGAAATCGGTCTATAGTTACACACTTGAAGCCTGTCACCGGCTTTATGAATTGGTATTACCTTTGCAGTTTTCCACTGATCCGGTACAATAGCCTGTTCAAGCACATTGTTGAATATAACAAAAAGAAATTTAGAGCACCATTCGGCGTATCTTTTCAGAAAAGCGTTAGGGACATTGTCTGGACCACTTGATTTTTTTGTGTTTAAATTTAGAAGTGCTTCGAAAATGCCTTCCTGCGTCACCTGGACGTCCGGGACTCCTATTGCTCTTTCCCTGTATTCGGGTGACTCGCCGTCGTTAATCGTGAATACCGAAAAAAAAATAGTTATTAAATGTTTTAGCGATAGCCGATTTGTCAACAACTTCTCTTCCACGTTCCTCAATCTTGGTTACGTGCTGTCGCGTGCCCTGTAAATGCCTCCAAAATTTAACTGGATCATTAAGCAGGAAGTTGGTCATTTTAACGTTGTAGTATTCATACCTGGATTTTTTTTTATTAGTGATTTAAGTTTTATACGCAGCACAGCTACCTTTGCTTTGCCTTTACATGTTTTGTTAAGTCTTTTTGCCTGGCGCTTTACTTGTAGAATCTCCCTCGTTACCCAAGGACTACGCTGTCTAGTATTTGTTTTCCTGGTAGGCTCAAAGCGTTCTATACACGTGTTTACACTTTCTTGGAAGAAATGCCATAGTTGGTTTATATCACAGCTAGTGCAGGTAGATAAATCGGAAAACCTGTCGAAGGACAACTCAAGAAAATCTAAGATACTTTCGTCTTCTGCTTTGTTGAAGTCCTTAATTTTCCTTTCCGTATTAGGTAGACGGTTGGGGACTAAACCTGTACAGTCTAACACTATCATGCGATGATCTGATATCCCATCTACAACTGCACAATGGTTATCTGCAACACACAGAGTATTAGAAACAAATACTAAATCAAGGAGAGAACTGGTGGTTTCAGTAACCCTCGTGGGACTCGTTACCATCTGAATAAGGTTGTTTGAGAATGCTAAATCGATCAAGAGTTCGGAGTGGCGACACGCTGACATTGAGGTCATTGTTTCCCAGTCTATATTTGGAAGATTAAAGTCACCTCCCAAAATTATATTTCTGTTGTGTTTTGACTCTTTATGCACAAAATCGTGTAAGTCGTTCAATACCTCAATGTCAGCACAAGGTGGCCTGTATACCACACCCACCAAAATACAGGAAGATAAAAGCGACACTGTCACCCACACCGCTTCAATGGGTGTGGTATTACGCAGCACAGAAAATTCAATTCCTTCTTTCAGAACTATAGCCACCCCTCCCCCTTTCGAAGAGCGATCTTTCCGTATAATTTTGTGCGTTGGGGGAACGATATCGCAATCAGAAGTACTATCACTTAGCCAGGTTTCGGTTATCAACAATATGTCGGGGTCGAAACTAAGAATAATGCTTTCCAAGTCGGTCGTTTTATTGACAATGCTCCTTGCATTCAGGTTTATTAGTCGAAGTTTCGTGCTAGTTGTACAAACTGCCCCTTGCACTGCAACTTCGGGAGGAGGGGGGGAGTTTGTATTTCCATGCGCTAACCGTCAGACAGAATTCTGACGCGTGGCAGGATAGACAGGAACTCTCGTATTTGCAGTATCATCCCAGATGAACACTTGTCCATTTATTTTAATTTTATCGAAAGAGAGAACGACTTTGTCTCCATTCTTTTTTAATTCCTTAGCGCTGTCCCAGAGTTTTTTCCTAATCTGCTGGACACGTGGTGAGAAGTCCTCAGAAATACTGAACCTTGAGCCCTTTAAACGCCTGCAGCTGCTCAGAACTGCACTCTTGTCCCTCTCTTCGAGAAACCTTAGGATAACTGGTCGCGTTTTGTTAGCGACCTTACGACCAAGCCTGTGTATCTTTTCAATTCCAGAGGCGTGTACACCGAGAATATCCTCAAAAATTTCTTTCTTAACACAGTTTTCCAACCCTTCATTGCTTTCATCTGCTGTCTCTTTAATACCATAAACAAGTAGATTATTGCGTCTGCTTCTGTTCTCCAGGTCGTCTACCTTTCCGAGAAGGAAATTAACGTTCTTTTCAAGAGACACAATCCTTGTCTCGAAGGCTGCCACAGAAACCGCCATATTGGACAGTCCATCTACTCTGTGTTCGATTGTTGCAAGTCTAGCGTTAGTTTCCGCAATCAGTGCATCTGTGGCAGTTTTCCCCTCCTTTATCTCCTTCACGTCACTTGCAATGGCCGTAAGATGCTGCATTAGATCCTCAAGGGTGGGCCCCGGGTTGGTTTCTACGTCGCCGCTTAGCATCAACAAGAGACTAAACAGGTCATGGCACACACATAACACTCTCCAAAGTGACCGTGGGCACGGCAACTCTAAAAGACACACATTGTCGCTTCGGTAAGAACATGAAGGGTACTCGTTCCTCACCTGCAGTGTAAGCGGGTTTTTCAGCGACATAGCTCTGACGGAGTCGCCGCGCCCACTGTCGTTGAACCACCTTGATTGCGGCTTTATAGGTGGTTGAGCCCAGGAAGTGACCGTTGATGTTTCCGGTCGCGCATGCCCGAAGTGTAGAATCGGAGCGTGCTCGATAGTTGCCCGGTAATCGCTGGATGATGCAGGAATATCCCAGAGAGTGATGACTGGAAGCTTTGCCGCTGAGTCAGATGTTGCTGTTCCTCGTGCACTCGCTGGTGCATGAATGGCCGAATAAACCGCCAGGGTCTGCACGAAAAGTGTAAGCGGGTTTTTCAGCGACATAGCTCTGACGGAGTCGCCGCGCCCACTGATAAAGGAGTGAGGTGACGGCGATCCCGACGATACTGCTTCACCGGTTCTCACCACACGGCGTTACGTACGCCCTATCCAGTTATGGTCGCTGCAACGGCCACCTCCAAAGCAGTGGCGCTTCGAACGACGGGAGGCGAACCGGGGAGGGCGGGGGGTAGTGCCTTTTCTATATTAGTTCGTTACAACTCAAGAAGGTAGGGCGAGGGTAAGAAGGGCCGGGGAGGAGGAAGCACTCGGAGCGCTGGAGAAAAGAGGGGGAAACCTCCTCTCTTTAGCGTTCTGTCTGCTTCATCCTCCCCGGCCCGTCTTACCCTTGCCCAACCTTCTTGAGTTGCAACGAAATATAGCAGCGCCTATGAACAGTTCCGTAACTGAGCTAATCTAATAAGGTTGGTCGCAGTATGCCCCAGTGACGGTTTTTGAAGGCGGCTATTAGGTTGAACCCGAGCATTGCGTGAGCACTCGATTTGGTCTCGTGATAATGTATTGCTCAAGAAGCATTCCGGTAGTGGCCCGTGTCCAATCGGTGCAATGACGACAATAGCCGAACCATAACCATGTCTGGAGCTCAGCGTGTGGCTATGATCAACATTGGCGGTATATGCTCGGCTCCAGATCATGTAGCTGCTTGTTCTTCCCTGCAAGTTCAGGGAGTGAACGCGGCTCATTTTTCCTTATCTTCTTCTGCGACGTTCACTGCGTGGGGAGGAAAACGAACGCATGTTTCATTGTCCATAAACGTTAAAACTTCGTTCTAAGCGGTATCCGCGCCAGAGTACAAAAAATGTGTTCCACCGCCCCTTTAAATGCTTGCGATATTTCTACACGTAATATTACACTACGTTTATTAATAAAAGTTTTTGTAAACAAATTAATAACAAAATTCTTTAAAAAAATTTCACAGCAGCGATGTTTAGCGGTTAGTTGAAACAACACTACAAGTAAAGGAGTAACTTGCTACATAGCATATGACTCCAAGGAGCACTTATCTCAACCACGAAGGGCCCCATGAGTCCACTCTATGGCAGCACTCCGACGCACTGTGATTACCAAAGAAGAAAATTGTTTCAACGTTGATCCCTATCGTGAGGTGTCGCATAATTAACATTTCATTGATATGCAGCTCTCTTACTGCTGACATTGTTTCTCAGCATTTGTTGGCGCCAAGCGTAACCCAATCCCTTGTTCGGCATCTTTCGAGTTCTTATGAGTTGTGAATGCGAAAGCATGCAAGCCGCTCGTTCACTCCCTTTTTCGTCTGCTGCGTACTTTCCGTCGCCGGTCAGCGCGCGCTCTCCCCTGGGCACGCTAACCTTGGACGCTTCGTGTTAACGCGGCGCGCTGATGGACACGCAGCGCCATGGGGTGAGCGGTCGTGGAAACTGACGCGCGGAGCGGCCAATGGGAGCGACGCGCGCCCGCCAATGGAACCAAAGGCGAAATCGCAGAAACTAGGTGCCGTTTTCGAGCTTCAAACTGATGATGTCAGCTCGCTCCATGGGACCACTTCAGTTAAGGCTTTCGCATTAAAACAACGTCTCCTTTTTTTCCTCCTGACCTTGAGGATACTTTCCAGTGTTGCAGCCTGGGTCACAACGGTGTTTTTGTCGCTGTCTGTTAGCCAGTGGGAAATTGGGCATGAACCGTTGAGCTCGACGCAACGATGACAGGCTGCAGTGAAACCCCTCAATGTTCTTCTTTCTTCTTCTATTTCCTCTAGTGCAGGGGGGGGGGGGGGGGGGGGGGGCTGGTGTCGACTTATTGATGGTTCTCCGCTTCTCTATAACCCCCAACCGCTCTGCATGTTAAATCAGTGAGTCACTTTCGCAAGCGCGATCGTCACACCACCCCGATCTATCCCACCATATCCAGAAGAAACGGCCGCGTGATCTGGAGTTCATTAAATGTCGCCGATGTTTATCATAGCTACGCACTAGCGTTGGCAAAACACAAGGAACGCGCCGAGTTCAACATCTTTAAAGTGTGCCTATTCACGTCATCGCAGGGATTGGGCACCATCCGCTAAAGTCCTGTGAAAGTAGCACGAAGCTCACCGTTATGTCGCCATTTGGGTTCATGGAATAAGCATTTTCTCTTTAATATCACCATTCTTGTTGAGCCGATTCAAATTTCAGGTGCAAGTTGCTTTAAAAAAGAATTTCTTGAATCCCTAAATTTTATTATCCACATACCAGCAAAAGAGGAGCACATCTCCGTACCACCAGTATATGCGGCGTCGGTGCTAATACTTTTTAACTTGATGTAAATCATATCCCTCTTTGTGTTAAGATATATTTCAGATATATTTAATGGTAAAATGAGTGAAGTGTTGCATTCTTTGATTATTTAGCATGTTTGCATTGCATATAACAATGTTTTTTGTTAAATGTTCGCTGTTTTGATGTTGTGGCCATTCGAAGCACTAGATTATGAAAAGGGTCTAGCCTGCAAATATAAGTACACAGAACACTTGTATACCAATTATAGTACACAAAATTAGAGCATTGGACGAACAAACAAAGCAGCAGACAGGACAGAGCACTCTGTTCTGTCTACTCTTTCTTACATCAGAATATTTTAATACCAATAGTACTTGAAAATTCTATTTGTATTTATCTAGTAAATAGTGGCATTCACTAGCCTGAGCATTGAGCGATGAATCATGGGGCATATATACGATTCGTGTCGGGGGTAGTCGCAATAGAGAACCGCGGAGCCGTTGTATCGGAATTGTTTCTGCGTTATTGTACTCCTCCTGTGGGTATGTCTGTATATCTGTTCAATATGCTGATTTATGTTCGTTCTGTGTATGTATGATATATGTACTGATGTATAAATCTGCAGCCTCAAAACAATATATATATATATATATATATATATATATATATATATATATATATATATATATATATATATATATAGATTGCTTTTCTAGCGTTATCTAGCGGTTACGGCTAACCTTTCTAGAGGGTGCAAGTTGCCGCTTAATTAAAAACGTTGAGCTTCGAGCTATGATGTATCTATTGATTTACAAACAGCTGGCCCACTTGACTCCCCATCCTTCTCAGCCCTGAGCTCGATAACAATCGTGATAATTGTGCTACCCAGTGTTCGAAATGCGCGTTCTGTGTCCAAGAGTTGCTGGGTGCAGGCCCACACGCGCACAAATGGATGATCAGGTCCATGGAATCAAGCACAAACAAAAATCGATCGAAAAAAAATATAGTGGTGGCGTTACTGCAATATGAACACCTCTGGTCGGTTGCGACGAAAGTGCGCAGCGATTCGTCGTTGCTTACGCAAGGATACATTATGTTCAATAAAGTCAACATAACCATTCCTCGCGTAACGATTTTTTTTTTAATTTTATAAAAATACAGTCAATCTAGCGAGACCCCATCTATGCAATCGCGGCGATTCCGGTAAACACGCTGCCGTCCTTACTGCATACAGGTACGGTATCGGCGTCTGAAGTGTGATAATTAGCGTGTCTTGTAGCGCGCGGAAAACTTCAGATATGCGCCCTGTTATCTCACTCGACCGAAAATCCGTGCTACTCGCTAAGCCTTACCGAGGGGCTGGCTAGTCGCTTATTGGCCGCCAAGTTGTTTGGTGTAGTCACTTTTGACCACCGGATGCTTGACTACGTGTGCGGTGGTAATTGTTACCCTAGGGGTCGTTAAATTTGTGGAAACTTTTGACCACCCAAAAGGTAGTGACATCCGACTACTTTTCTTCTTACTGTGTAGAGACGACAATACGAGGCGTTTTTACGAAATCCCTGTTTTGGGGCTCTTATGGCGCATTCACACTGGAAGCGGATCCGCGTTCGCGAAGCGGTCGCGGATGCGGTTCGCGAGCAACCCCGTTCAGACACACCGAGAGGCGGTTGGCGGTTTCTCGGCGATCACGCGTGATCTTTTGAGGCTTGCGTTTGGCAACCCTGTTTTACAATCCAAAATCCACTTTAATTCAAGATCCAAAGCCAAAGTTTTGCTATTTTGGCACTCGGAATATTTTTCTCCGGGATGTTCGCGCGCATCACAAGTTCCGGCAGCGAAAAAAGAAGCATGGACCCGCCAAACTCGCCTGTGATTCCCTCGACTTCGCCCACAAGCAAAGCCCAGCTAGGCGCGCCTTGCTGACTCAGAACAGGATGCCCCCGACCTTTTCTTCGAAGTGGACCCTTCCCGCATGAATAGCTGACCTTGTTTTCGGGATAGAGGGCCAGTTTTCCCCCTCGTTGCTGTTCGCTCTTATCATTTTCGAAGTTGTGAGCGGTGGAGTGGACCGTGGTGCGGGGGAATGTGTTCGGTGCTAGCCAGTCGTGGCTTCGTTGGTGGCGGACTCTCCTCTCGTCACTCGCTCGTCGATCAAGTCTACTGTTTGTTTGACACTAAGCTCAAATAAACGCCGTGTGGATTACCTATGCACTGTCTGGTACGTACCCTTTATTCCTTGAGTAGGTACCCTTTATTTATTTTATTAGTAGTAAACGTTACAGGTCGAGCTAGCGCAGGTACCCTGCCCCCTCCGCGGTAGTGCGTTAGATCAAGCTCACGACGTCTCTATCGGCCTTCGTGGTTATCATGCACGGTGTCGAAAGCTTTCAATAGTTCACGCGACAAACTTAGTGGGTAGAAAAGCTGACATTTCGGTCGATCAGGGGCGGGTTCCGATGTTCTACAGGCAGAGATTAACAAGACAGCGAGCTTGGGCTGTGGCACCCGGAATAATAAACAAACTTTTACCCGAACCAAATCACCGGTGCGAAGCCCGTTAAAATTACGGGTCAATTCTTTTCGCGGCGGATTCAAGTGACGGACGTGAGCATCAAGTTTCTCCCTTGATTTGTCGAAAGCTAAGACTACAGCGCTAGGACTACAGCGCCTTGGATGCCTCACCAGCGACAGGTGCCGTCTTGTTTTGAAAGTCACTGACGTCACGTCAGCGTCGCGTTGTGATTGGTTGCCGCTTTGCGGTTTGTTGTGTGTCCGCCGACAAAGGAGAGACTTTGGTACGGAACGTGTCTTTATTCCGCAACCAACATGGGGAGCGATTTGCTCCGTAGCGTCCAGCTCAAGCGGCCCAATGAAACAGACTACTCGCCGCCCGGGTGCCCCATCCCAGAGTTCCCCGCGGCGTTGTACCCAGGGTGACCCGACCCGAACCTCACTCCGCCAAACACCACATTCTTCCGCACTTGATTGAGAAAGTCCCCCTTAGGTCAGTCCCCCGGTGAATAACGATCAGGAGGGCAGCGCACTCTTGTTGGATAGCGCTGAGTCGGCGTTCGAGGCCTTGAAGTACTGGTCGACCCCGGGTCCGTTGAGGCACTTGTAGGTGGGCTGGCAGGGGGAGGCTGCGCTTGGCTTGCTGTACTTAAAGCTTGCGGTATGAAGCTAGCTCCATCTTCCTCCCGCGACGCCGGCGTTCCAACTTCCTGGTCCCCCTCCTGCCGAATGTGATCCTGATGGCGTCGCCAGATGACTGTGTCATGGTCCCGGTACACACGCAGCTTGTACGAGACAGGACCGCTCCTTGACAGTATAGTTGCCTTTAGCCACTTGTCTCCCCGATGGGGGTTCCACACACGTACCCGGTCCTTTATTTTAAACTCTCGGGTACGGCAGCTTCTTTGCAACATCTGGCGGAACTGACGCCTGGCCACTCTGTTTTCTACAGATGGCTTGAGAACATCCAGGCTAGTGCGAAGGCGTCTTCCCAAAAACAAAACTGCTGGCGCCTCCCCCGTTGTTGCATGTGGAATGTTTCGGTAGGTTTGCAAAAACTTTCCTAAGGTCTGCTGCAGTGGCTCCGAGGCAACTCCCTTGCGCAGCGCCGATTTTAAGGTTTGCACAAATCTCTCCGCCAGGCCGTTGCTACTGGGGTGATACGGTGCTGTTAACACATGACGTGTTCCGATCCGTTTTAGAAAGTCCTTGAACTCGTTTGACGTAAACTGTGTACCGTTGTCAGAAACCAACGTCTCGGGCATTCCAAAACGCGCAAACACCTCCTGTAGCTTTTCAATAGTCTTTGCCGAGGTTGTCGCTTGCATAATAAACACCTCTGGCCATTTTGAGTGGGCATCCACAATTACCAAAAACATAGCTCCTCGAAATGGTCCAGCGTAGTCTACATGTACCCGCTGCCATGGTTTGGTTGGCCACGACCAAGGATGCAAAGGCGCTTGCGTAGGCAGATTACGCTGTTGCTGACACTGCCCACACGCCTTCACATGGTTTTCCACATCCTGGTCCACTGAGGGCCACCAAAAATAACTCCTAGCTAGCTCCTTGGCTCGCACTACTCCTGGATGCCCTTCATGGATTTCGTCCAGCAGCACGCTCCGTAGCTTTTCCGGCACTAGCACTCGCAGTCCTAACATAAGGCAGCCCTGTTGTGCCGACAGCTCCGTGTTACGTTGAAACCAAGGTTTCAGCGCTTGGTCTCCCACGTAAGGAGGCCACCCCTTCAAGACGTAGTCGTACACCCGCCTCAGCAACGGGTCTCGTGCGGTTTCTCTTGCGATGTCCCGACTGTCCACCGGCAAGGACAGTAATCTTAAGGAACAAAAAGACTCCACTTTTTCGTCACTCTCTTGCCGCCCTTCCACTGGAAGTCTGGAGAAACAGTCCGCTTCAACATTCTCAGTCGACCGCTTGAACACCAAAGAATACCTGTAGGCAGACAGGGTCACTGCCCACCTTTGCAGACGTGCAGCCGCCATTGCCGGGATCCCAGTCTTTGGTCCAAAAATAGTCTGCAAGGGCTTATGGTCCGTCACAAGCTTAAACGTGCGTCCATAAAGGTAAAAGTGAAACTTCTTCACTCCAAACAGCAACGCCAGCGCTTCCTTTTCCAACTGGCTGTACCCTTTTTCTGCAGACGTCAGTGTCCGTGACGCGTATGCGACTGGCCGCGCAGTTCCATCTTCCAATATGTGAGACAACACAGCTCCGACACCGTAAGATGATGCGTCACACGCCAGTTGTAAGGGTGCTGTTGGGTCGTAGTGTACAAGCACTTCTGAGGACATCAGCAACTTTTTGACTCGTTGGAAGGCCTCTTGACATGTACGGTCCCAGTGCCACTTCACATCTTGATGCAGTAGCTTGTAGAGTGGAGCCACTATGGTTGCCAGTTGAGGAACAAATTTGCCGTAGTAGTTCACGGCTCCCAGAAGCGATCTCAGCTGCGACACGTCTGCTGGTGCTGGTGCCTTTACGATAGCAGCCACCTTCTCCTCCGACGTCCTTATTCCTTCAGGACTTATCACATGTCCCAGGTACTGCAACTGATCCTGGAAGAAGGCACACTTTTCTCGCTTGATGCGAACGCCTCGTTCCGCAAAACGCTTGAACACCCCCTCCAGACTTCTTAGATGCTCCTCCTGCGATTTTCCGGTAATTAGCACGTCATCCAAATAACATGCCACCCCTGGGATTCTTTTCAGCATGGTATCCATTACCCTCTGGAAAATTGCCGGGGCCGACGCTATTCCAAAAGGTAGGCGATTCATGAGGTATAGGCCTTTGTGTGTCGTGATGGTCAGTAATCGTCGGGACTCCTCACTCATGACAACCTGCTGATATGCTCTGTTGAGGTCGATTTTTGAAAAACTCTGACCTCCCGCCAACACTGAGAAGAGCTCATCTACTCTCGGCAAGGGATAACGCTCAACATCCAACATCGGATTCAGTGTCATCTTGTAATCGCAGCACAATCGTATGGTGCCATCCTTCTTGGGAACAGGCACTAATGGTGTCGCAAACTCGCTACTGGTTGTCGGTGTGATGACACCAAGGGCTTCTAGGTTCGACAGTTCCTTTTCTACAGCTGGAACCAATGCAAAGGGTACACTCCTGGCCTTCAAAAACTTGTGATGACTTCCTTCTTTAAGGAACAGCCTCGCCTCATCTACAGAGATCTTCCCCAGTTCGTCCTTGAAGATGGCCTGATACCTGTCTAGTAATACTTGCAACTTGTCCACTGGCATCGGACTTGCCCCTTGTGTGCTCCTCTGAAGATTGTTGAAGCCCGTCACTTGCTTCCAGTTCAACCGCAGCCTCTGTAGCCACTCCCGGCCAAGAAGTGGTGGCCCTGACTGGTTCAGGACATACAATGGCAGGACTCTTGTTTCCTCTTGATGCGAAACTTTAACTTCCAGAACTCCACAGGGCTTGACAGTTTCCCCGGTGTACGTCTTCAACCGCAGCGCCGTCGGCTTCAAGTTCAATGCCGCAAACCTTTTACGGTACTGCTGCTTTGAGATGACTGATACCGCCGCTCCGGTATCGATTTCCATTGTCACCGGCGAATTCTCAACCAGCACTTCTACCGTCAATGGCTGGTCTTTTGGAGCTGTAATGCGGTTGACATGGGCGTCCTTAGTCACCGTTAAAGTTTTCAGCGACTTCTTCCTTCCTTGCGGCTTCCTCTCCTGAAATGAGCGGCATGCTCGCTGGATATGCCCCACTTTCTGGCATTTGTAACAGGTCGCCTCGCTGTGTATGCACGTGCGTGCGAGATGCTTGCTTGACCCGCAACGGTAACAAGCCACCCCTCGCTTCTTAGTATCTTCCTTGTCACCTTTCAACTTGTGGACGCTGGCGCTTTCCACTTGGTCGCTGTTGCCACCAGACCCGTGCACCTCGGATGTGCTTTTTATCGCTGTCTCCAAAGCCACGGCCCGGTCAACCGCTTTCTGGAAGGTCAACGTCTTATCTTCGGCGAAAAGTGCTCGCTGAATATCCACGCGGCGCATTCCGCAAACGAACCGGTCACGCAATGACTCATCCAAAAACGTGCCAAAGTCGCACGTTCGTGCGAGCGTCCTTAGCGCGGCGACGAACTGCGCAATAGTCTCGCCCTCCTCTTGAATTCGGCGATGAAATCTGGCTCGCTCTGCAATAACAGACGGCTTGGGTTCGAGATGGTCTCGTAGTAGCTGCGTTAGCTCGTCGAAGGACTTCGTTACTGGTAGCTGAGGAGCTGTTAGCGACTTGAGTAAGTTGTACGTCGTAGGCCCAATTAGGCTTAAAAAGGCGTCAACCTGGTCGGTTTCCGGCACATGGTTCGCTCTCAAAAACGACGCTAGTCTTTCTTCGTATGACGACCATGAGCACAACGAAGCGTCAAAATGTTCGACTTGCCCGAACTTGGCCATGGCTCTGCACCATTCCGCTGCGTCGCTTGCTCCTCCGTACCCGCCGCAGTTGCTGTCTTCTCAGGCCTACACGGCGTCCACCAGTTGCTGCTCGAGTTCTGCTCGCATGGGTGGTCGGTCGAAAGTCCTCGTCGCCACTTTATGTTGTGTGTCCGCCGACAAAGGAGAGACTTTGGTACGGAACGTGTCTTTATTCCGCAACCAACATGGGGAGCGACTTGCTCCGTAGCGTCCAGCTCAAGCGGCCCAATGAAACAGACTACTCGCCGCCCGGGTGGCCCATCCCAGAGTTCCCCGCGGCGTTGTACCCAGGGTGACCCGACCCGAACCTCACTCCGCCAAACACCACAGCGGTTCGTGAACGCGGTTGGGAGAAATCGGTCCCGAAGCGGTTGGCAAAAACGCGCTCCAACCGCTCAATCCTAGCCGCTTGGCGGTTGAAACGCGCGGATCCGCTTCGCGAACGCGGATCCGCTTCCAGTATCAACGCGCCATTAGAAAAAAGGGTATGGATAGTCCTCATAATGGCGCGTTCACACTGGAAGCGGATCCGCGTTCGCGAAGCGGATCCGCGCGTTCTCAACCGCCAAGCCGCTAGGATCGAGCGGTTGGAGCGAGTTTTTGCCAACCGCTTCAGGACCGATTTCTCCCAACCGCTTTCTCGAACCGCAAAGCGGCAACCAATCACAACGCGACGCTGACGCCAGTGACTTTCGAAACAAGATGGCACCTGTCGCTGATGAGGCGCCCAAGGCGCTGTAGTCCTAGCGCTGTAGTCTTAGCTTCCGACAAATCAACGGAGAAACTTGATGTTCACGTCCGTCACTTGAATCCGCCGCGAAAAGAATTGACTCGGTAATTTTTACGGGCTTCGCACCGGTGATTTGGTTCGGGTAAGAGTTTGTTGATTATTCCGGGTGCCACAGCCCAAGTTCGCTGCCTTGTTAATCTCTGCCTGTAGAACGTCGGAACCCGCCCCTGATCGACCGAAATGTCAGCTTTTCTACCCACTAGGATAGTCGCGTGAACTATTGAAAGCTTTCAGCACCGTGCATGACTACCACGAAGGCCGATAGAGACGTCGAGAGCTCGATTGCGTAGCCAACGCACTACCGCTGAGGGGCAGGGTACCTGCGCTAGCTCGACCTGTAACGTTTACTACTAATAAAATAAATAAGGGGAACCTACTCAAGGAATAAAGTGTACGTACCAGACAGTGCATAGGTAATCCATACGGCGTTTATTTGAGCTTAATGTCAAACAAACAGTAGACTTGATCGACGAGCGAGTGACGAGAGGAGAGTCCGCCACCAACGAAGCCACGACCGGCTAGCACCAAACACATTCCCCCGCACCACGGTCCACCCCACCGCTCCCAACTTCGAAAATGATAAGAGCGAACAGCAACGAGGGGGAAAACTGGCCCTCTATCCCGAAAACACGGTCAGCTATTCATGCGGGAAGGGTCCACTTCGAAGAAAAGGTCGGGGGCATCTCGTTCTGAGTCAGCAAGGCGCGCCTAGCTGGGCTTTGCTTGTGGGCGAAGTCGAGGAAATCACAGGCGAGTTTGGCGGGTCCATGCTTCTTTTTTTTTTTTTTTTTTTTTTTTTGCTGCCTGAGCTCGTGATGTGCGCGAACATCCCGGAGAAAAATATTCCGAGTGCCAAAATAGCAAAACTTTGGCTTTGGATCTTGAATTAAAGTGGATTTTGGATTGTAAAACAGGGTTGCCAAACGCAAGCCTCAAAAGATCACGCATGATCGCCGAGAAACCGCCAACCGCCTCTCGGTGTGTCTGAACGGGGTCGCTCGCGAACCGCATCCGCGACCGCTTCGCGAACGCGGATCCGCTTCCAGTGTGAATGCGCCATTAGTGCGTAGTAAACGAACTATCCCAACTCACAATTGTGTTGCAACTCAAATTTTAAACGGGTGACGTTACGAGTAATTGAAGGGTCTCAGTAAGCCCTCTCCGGAATGGTGTCAAGATAAGCCTTTTCCGCAAATAATTGGAGCTATTTTTAGGGTAATCAAGAAATCAGGACACATTTATGATGGCCTTTTAACAAGCTTTGCGAGGTGCCTTCGTCGTAAACGAAGGCGGAGCAAAATTACGGCGTGTTACGAATGAAACGCTGTGCTACCTCCGGCTTCAGAATGATAGGAACGGCGAATGCAGAGAGCAAGTCGCCTGCTTCTTGCTCAGGGACTACGATGACGTCAAAACAACGCCGAGTCCTGATTGGCTCTGATTAAAAGAATAGTGGGTAGACCTCAATGCTAGATGCCTTGAGCTCTACCCACTATTTTTTTTTTTCAATCAGCCAATAGGAACTCTGCGTTGTTCTGACGTCACCCAAATCCTGTGCAAGTAGCAGATGAACTTACACTCCGCATACGTTCATGGGACGCTTCCGAAGCTGCTGGATACCGCAATAGCTACATATCCGTATAGAAAAGTCCTGATAAGACCAATCGCCTTCATGCCGCGTGTGGTCTCTTAGGGACGCATTCTGGTGTACAAAATTTTTACAAAATTTGAGGACGCCGTTGAAACTAACCTGCAATGAAGGCTACCAAGCTTTACCAGAATAAGGAGTATTTCATCCTCGTCCACAAATCTGAAACGCGTGCACGTCTGCCAGCGAAGGCATGCGTATTTGTGAGGCATGGCCAATAGTCTGCGAGCGGGAAGAGACTTGGCACGGAAGAAGGTCGAGCTTAAGAGGAGAGGTGGTAGAGTAGTGCGTGAAGGTTGGAGTGCACGAAGGGGTGGTTGACTCCAACCGAATGTTTTATTTCAGGGCTCCCCGTTTGTGTGTGTGTGGGTGGGTGAGGTGCCGGGGAGGCATCACCAAGGGCACCTAAGCTCACAAGAAGTTCCCCGTGCCAACGAGAGAGGCAAACCTTCACGTCACAACCTTCGCCTGTCTGTCTATGCAACACATTTGTATATGAATTTATTTTAGCTTCTGTTTTCTTCACTCTTGGTGTCTATTTTTGGCTTGTTGAATCACGCTCAAGCACAGATGTAGATTTTTTTTTTTTTTGGTTCGGAGCTTAAGTACCACTTTTATTCTGGGTAGCAGACATGTTAGTACATCAGGACATCTGTACTGTTTGCTTTTGCTTTTGCATGCAATGCCAGCGCGTTGGAAACGCAGATAACAGATTTGAATCCTTGAGATTCAAATCTGTTATCTGTGACCTTGAGAACAAAAAATAGATAATACAAAAACGTAAACAAACTTTCGTCTTTTTTATTTGCGTGCATTTTCTGTTTTTCTTCTCTTTTAGTGTGCGGGTAATTACGTTTTAAGAAAAATCTTCCTTTTTTTCTTTTTTCTTAAACCTCTACCCTAATCCGCCCATAAAGGCATTGATTGTTCCGTCAGCTATAGGACAATTTGATTTGTACCGCATCTGTGGCGCCATCCTTGCTTATCGTAGCCTGTAGTTGTTCTGCATAACAGTGTACAGTTTATTGGGAATCGAAGCCGAAAGGAAAACCCGTTATATAACTGAATGCCGCTTTTTATAACCTTTAACTATATTCAGTGCCCAGTCAAGGAGTGAGTAGGTCCCCCGCTTCCAGCACGATCACTTCGCCTGTTTTCTGAGGGTGTGGTCGGCTGATGCGGAGGACATGGAACAGTAACGCCTCTAGCGGTATGATTCAGCTGTGAGGGCAACAATCCGAATTTTCTGGTTTGTTGTTGATCTGAGAAATCGAAGGTG
This sequence comes from Ixodes scapularis, assembly GCF_016920785.2. Lineage (NCBI taxonomy): Eukaryota > Metazoa > Arthropoda > Arachnida > Ixodida > Ixodidae > Ixodes > Ixodes scapularis. The sequence goes on along the minus strand of NW_024609883.1, from coordinate 51,212,431 downwards.
ACGTTTCGAAGGTCGCTCCTCGTGCGACCAAAGCACTGGTCAAAGCGAAGCGCTCGTGCCTAGACCGTGCCAGGCAAAGTTCAATTTCTTTCTCATGGTGTGTTAGTAAACACCGGGCTGTTAGACAAGAAGCTCGATAAAAGTGACTCCTGTAGTTTGGTCTCCAACCCAATAGAGGATTGAGACATATTGGCTTTATTTATTTACATCGTCACATACACTGTGGAGGAAAATGGGCGGCTTCTTTCACTAAGACTTTTCACACAAGGTGTTTATAGCGATGACTCTTCTTTCCTCCCATCTACTCTTCCATGTTGTTAGATTCTTCCTCAGCTCATCAGGACATCTCTATACAAAAATAAGTGGTTTCTTTTAGGGAGATGAGATATAGGTTAAAGATTGTGTTTATTATTCTGGTTCTATATATCGCACAACAGAGGGCCCATGTATTGGAAGTTTTATTTGAACAGTCGTACACACACAAAAAAAACATTTTTAGATTTTAATGCATATTTTAAAAATACTTGTAAAATTAGAAAAAAAAACACAACGACCGCGGCTACTGCTACCACTACTGTTGCTATCCCTGCTATTATTAAAATTTATAAAATTATTATTGCATAATTTTTCCCCTCGTAAAAAACACTAGCCAAACACAGCTTGACTCGCCCTGAACCTCTGCGGCACACAAATGAAATGGCAAGACACACGTTTGACGAAACGCCGGGTGGGCTTTACGAAACGGTGAAAAGATGGCTGAAATCAACCAGGAGCCAGTCAAACATATATGACCCTTTTTTAACGCACGTGTCACCATATAAACGCCAGTGACGCAGTGTATGCTGGCGCCTCTTTGCGTTGCGTCATCATTCCGACACACGAGATGATTTGTCACGCATATGTCGTCGTGTGTGCCACTTGTTAACGGTGCCTCATGTTGCGCCACCGTCGTACTCAGCACATGGAGCACTGTCAAGCAAACACACATCATCTGTAATGCCGAATGCGCTGCAAATGTGTTCTTTATGCTTTTCTCTATACTCAAATAAAAAATTTGCGGGACAATCATACGGCGTAAAGCGTTATCAGTTTTTTTTTTTTCCTTGACACTCGCGCCGTCGTGAAAGCGGGGCACGCTGCACTAACGGCTGCCGCTGTTACTATTTTCGTTAAGGCTAACGCCGTCGCCAAATTTACTGGAATGGCGCATAGATCATGTGACGTCAATTTTTTCTGCTAAATTTAGCGGGGAAGCTGTTTTTGTCTGTAGGGCTCAGAACGTCAGGTCGCGTTACATATATTTGCCCGCCAAATCTAGCGGGGAAAGGGAATTGGTGTATAGTTCGTGACATTATTGTTCTGTTAAATTTAGCGGGGAAACTGAATTGGTGCATAGATCACTTGTCAATTTTTTCTGCCAAATTTAGAGGGGAAACTGAATTCGTGCATAGATCACGAGACGTTAATTTCTCCGCTAAATTGAGCAGGGAGCTTGAATTCGTCTGCCGGTCCGGGGGAAACTTAATTCGTTTACGCTCACGCCGTCGCGAAACTGGGGGGGCGGACCTGTAAGGCCTCATGCACACAGCCGGATCCTCGCCCCGTCCCGGCGCAACGCCGTCAGCGCCGTGGCGCAATCGGGACGGTGCAAGGACGGTGGAGTGTTCGAACAAGCGGCGACGGAGCTGCCGACGGTGGATTTGTGAATGGGTGGATTCTGGAGGATGTGAAACCTTTCTGCGCCTTCTAAATTCTGCGTCGAACTTTTGCACCCCGTAAGACTGTATTCGCGACTCCAGCGACCTATAGACGGCGCCACCACCAAACAAACATCGGTTCGGCTAGTTCAACCGAGACGCCTGAACGGGTGGCACATTCAATTTAACAGATTTTCTTTTGTTTAATGCCCAATTTTATAGGTATTTGAACTGAGACGGTTAAGTGTAACCGGTGCACATAAACTTACAGTGCATAGTTTTGTGTTCCGGGTGTTTTTTTTTTTTTTTTTCTTTGGGGGGGGGGGGGGGGGGCTCCGGAGAGACGGTAATAGACTCTAATCAGTGTTGATCGCCTAAGGAAAGCGGTGATGACTACAGAATTGTTTCATCGAAAGTAATTTTCAGCTAACTCGCATGCCTCGACCATGCGACATATCCGCGAAATCGAGCTTTTGTGCGTATCCGCGTTTAAAAAACAGCTCCAGTCGTCTGCTCAGTCAAGAACACAGGCTGCAGAAAAATTATAAAAATTAAGCAAGCGCTTCTTGAGCCAAGGACCATGTTAACCCGACGGCGCCCTGCTAAGCAGCTGATACTCGTATTTCAATTTAGGTTTTATTAGCAATCGAGAAGTCATTTTAACGAGCGGGTTATGTATTATATAACGTACCATGTCCCACTAAAGCGATATTAGTATATTCTTTGGGTTGAAATATGACCTTAGTTGACTAGCTATTAAGTGAACTGCTGAATAAAAGTATATTTGACAGACAGAGAGATACTACTTAAACTCAGCCAAATGGTTCTCGCCGGTAGCATGGAGACGAAGGCGGACAAACTGAGGAGAGTCTTCATCGGAGATCCACGCAGACCCCTCTGCATTGAACTTGACTTCGAATCCTGAACGGAGAAAATTAGTATTTTTTGTGGCCGCTCAACCTGAGCAATGTAGACGTATATTTCTGCTGGCTTCGACGGGGGTATAATATAAATATTGGAGGCGCGACAGATCATAACGCCATGACAGCTTCTAACTTTGCGAGACGCGCCCCCACCTTTTGAAAGCAGATAATTTCCCTCATTAATCGTATGCAGCGAGCAGGTTTTCCTGAACCAAGTAATTGCGAAATCAGCCCAACTCCTTCAGTGAGGACTAGAGGCTTTTTCGACGAAAAGCAGCCAAGATGAATAGCCAACGCACCGACCGTCGTGGGCAACTCAAACTTGAAATAATCAAACACAACCAAACTCATGAAAAGCAGCTATCGAACCCTCCCATTCACTTGACTGCAACATTGGTTTTCCCTCCAGTGAAACGCCTCGTCTGTCGACCTCAGCCCACTGTTCTACATCCTTATAAAGAAACCACTTATTAGTTACCAAGTGGTCCTCAATTTGAATGTGATTCGATACAGACAAGAAATCAAAACGTTTTCTCCGTGATTCCCCCCCATCCAAGAACTCGAAAGCACGCGACCGTGTGTTGTGGAGTAAACGGGCTTTCAAACACGCGATGGAAGGAAACAATCTACTGAGGCTTTACCACACTTATGAACACTCAGGCAAACTTAAGAAATTTTCGGACCTTCGTCAAATTATATTATTCGCCATTGCGCCGACAACACGTGTCCGCGAAAGCCACCAGTAACGCGGAGGGCGCAAAGCGACCTCGTCCGGCTGGTTCCCGGTTTTCCCGCTTGATGGCGTCCGTTTTGCTGGAGCCGCGAATAACCGATATAACCCGTTATTTCGCGCGCAATTTCACACTTCGAGTGATCTTGCCTCTACCATCAATATTGTAACCCCCTATTTGTGACTACTTTGTGGCACCGTCGATCACCAAATCCAGTGGACGATCGGCGTCAATGGGTGCCGCCATAACTGTGTTGTTCTTTGTAGCTTGCGTTTGTGTCGGTGATAACGATCTTGCATGTTTGAAAACGTCTCATTTGTCTCTACGTTTCGAAACAGAAACGACAAGACCCACTACGAACAGGTTTCACATCAGTCACTCCTTACGCCCTGCAGATTTCTTCTCCGATGATCGACCACCGTATTTTCTTTCTGTTGCTGTTCTTTCTTTAAATCGCATTTACGTTTAACACAAAGGAACCGATATGGTCTCACCATTTCGAGTAAGAACTCAGCGCTATATCCAAATTTCTATATGCCCGTAGTTCAAGAGCTGTAAACATCACACAACGCGCCCGCCGTCCCGCAACTTCCGCAAAACAGCTTTGTTGGCTTCGTCGTTGGGGCACGCACGGTACGTACGGTCAATACCTTCTCCCGCAGCCTTGCCGATGGTCACCCATATTTTGAGAATCCGTCAGATTGAGCGGAATTTTCTTATTTTGGGACCTTTGGGGCGGGACTTCGGCGCCCCCGTCTCCCGTCAGCGCTGGAAACGCAGAGCATCGTCTTTCGGGGCGCCTCGGGTGTGGCGGAGGGATTTGGGTCCTAAACCAGTCCGAAAACCCTCTCCAACGGCGGGAACGCCACCCGGCCCTTTCGTTCGGATGGGGTGCAAATCGGCTGTGCACATGAGGCTTAACAGCTGCCGCTGTAAAAAAATTCAACTGCGGCTGTTACTTCCTGTTTAGATACATAAACATAAAAACACAAACCTGTTTAATCCTGTTTCCAGGATAGATAACATGGAAAACTTAATTTTTACTTTCGGAGATTTAAATCTTATAATATAACAATATAAACTATAAAGTAATATCTCGGGAGACTATTTCCATTGCAAAAGGCACCGTCCAATCTGCTATAGCCTTGATCCAGATAACGTTACCTCAAGGTCACAGAGTCACTTTCACGTTCAGAAATTGTGAGCATGGCTTATTATGTTCACGTCCCTTGCTCCTTGATATTTTTTTACCGTTCTGATCGGCTAATGAAATAATCTGATTGGCCACGCACCGATATTGATTCGCTAGTGCTCGCCACGCTCTGTGTTTATTATGGTGTCAGCGACTATAGACCGACTCAACTATGACGTCACGCCGCCGCGGTGGCGCTGCCGTCGGCACTACGCATGCGCAGATGCTTCGCCTGGGGCGAATCTGGTCTTTGCGCGTGCGCAGTGTCCACACCCGCTGCGGGCAAACACGGGCTTGTTTGTAAACAGTGTGTTGGTCAATAGCGTCTTAAGGTATGCACACAAGTCGTGTTCACAGCCAGGTGACATTTGCATTAGTTGCATTATCATCATAGGCTCTCACCACGGGCATATCGAGGTACTTACCACTATTATATCCGGATCGCTTACATTAAAAGGTAAGCCAAGGGTAAAATCGTCGTTTCGGCATTCCACCCTGCAGGAGTTCCAATCGAATCTCAGATAATCCTGAAAGGAATATATTAATTAAACTGCGCATAACCATGGACGTCTGCAGAACTTTTTTTTTTCAAGGGGGAAGGGGGGGGGGGGGGGTTACGCAATCTTCTTTTTAGACAGGAGCAACCACAACTGATCAAATGGGCATTAGAAAGTTTTAGCAGGATAAGGGTCGTTTGGTCGTATACTCTTCCATCGACGGACATAAAATTAAAGTGAGACTGTCAACTTTGTCGGCGTTGGTGTTATGACCTCTATGACTCTAAGCTTCCAACGCGCTTGGTGCGCATATAATCGAGGTTGTAGTTCACATCTGACAATCCCAGTTGTGCCGTCACGTGTAGAAACCATGAAGCCGCGGTCAGACTGCTCATACGACATACAAAGAAATTGGTATTTAAGGTGCGATCGTCTAAAATTGTTTAGTAGACCTTACACCGGTCGCTTCAGGGAGTGAACATTTTTTTTAAATTAAATTTCCAGATAGCTCGAGCAGGTTAAGTAAATTTGAGTATAAGTCTCATGATCCCCAATTTCCCGCTAAATTTAGCGGAGAAAGTGAATCGGTGTATACTCCACGTGACATTAGGTCCCGCGAGATCCATATTCCCGCTAAATATAGTCGGTAAACTTAACGGGTGTAAAAGTCACGTGACGTCAATTTTCCCACTTATATTAGCGGGGAAACTGACTTCGTCTATAGGTCACGCGACGGGCCATCAATTGTTCCGCAAAATCTAGCGGGGAAACACAATTGATGGCACGTGACGTCCTGTCACTTGCCATCAATTTTCTTGCTACTTTTAGCCAGGAAACTGAATTGGTTTAAATTATCGTGACGTCAGGGCACGTGACTGCAATTTTCTCGCTAAATTGTATAGGTCGCCTGTCATTATCGCCCGATTAGGCCAAGTTCCCTTCGCCCCAGGAAGTCACACGAGGGAGAGCTATCACCAAGGTTTAATCGGCACTCATGGGCTGACTGTGCTCCGAGTCTTTCCCTGGGCAGCTCTGTGGTCCGGCTCTTTCCTGGGCTCGCTGTGCACCGCCCATTCCGATGGTCTCCCGCCTTCGATCTCCTTCGTGTGCCTCGACCGCCACGAGCCTCGCCCTTTTCTTCTTCTTTTTTCTCTTTCTTCCACAATTTAGCGGGGAGCATGGCGATATTATTGACGACGAGAGGCTTTGGTGGCACATTCTTTGGCTGTGCTCGCGCTACTAATACAATATTTAAAAGCAGTCTCAAGACAGCGCGCCTCTTCCTTGTAGGACGGTCCTGCCGCATTGGTCATACAAGTATACTGTCATGGGACACTTGATATTAAACACACTTTGAAGTTGCTTGAGTCGTGTCCGAAGTTACTTCTGTCATCATGTATGCTGCTAATAACGTGTTTTAAGCCATGAGGTACTTTTTAATTGAACCCCCAATCCCAGAATTGTCTCCGCCCGTCCGTCCGCGCCTCTCCGCTAAATGTAGCCGAGAGCTAACTGTTGTGTAACCGCTAAATTTAGCGTTTACAAAATTGGTGTTCAGGTCACGTGAAATTAACTGAGTCACACGATCTGACGTCACGTGATCTATGCAGCAATTAAGACAATTTCCACGCTAAATAACGCGGGAAAATTGTGAGTACGCGACCTGACGTCCTGTGACCTAGATACCAATTGAGTTTCCCCGGTATATTTAGCGGGGAAATTGATGTCACGTAGCCTGACCTCACGTCGCAAATGCATCAATTCAGTTTCCCCGCTGAAACTAGCGGGAAATTGATGTCACGTGACTTATATACCACTTCACGTTCCACGTTAACTGTAGAGGAAAAATGTGTGTCCTGATGTCACATGACATATACACCAATTCCCGCTAAACTTAGTAAAAAAAGTGACAGCATGACTATTATTATAAAACGTAAACAACAAGCTCGATGGTAGGTTTAACAAACGCTGTGGAAGCTTAAAGGGCCACTCCGATCGAGAACGAAACCAAGATAATAAACTGGTATATCGCTTTAGCGGCACGAGATATGATCACAGCCGAAATATCACATCAAAATGAAGCCTCGTACTCCACTAAAACAGATATTAAAGGTTAGCTTTTAGTCGAGGAACACTGGCGCAGAACCCTTGTGACATCCCGTCGCGGTGGAGGTACGGTCAACGTTACTAGATCATCTCTTGTGGAACTTCCACGGAGAGGGGAATTCCACAACCCCTCACTTACTTCAGTCCGCCTCTCGTTGTTTGAAGCGCCATCTAGATCGCCGTTTCAAAACTGAGTGTTCCATAGAGCAGAACTTGAACGCCATGTAGACGCTGCGCTTCGCAACGTACGTATCCCATAGAACACGTTGCAGTTACCATAGCAGCAGTCCGGCGCGTCGAACGACGGAAGGCGAGTTGTGTTGAGTGATGGGGTGTACTGCTCGTGCATGCAGCGTCTATGAGCAGTTCCATAACTGAACTAATCTAATAACGTTGGCTACGGTTGATGGCTTGTATCGCATACCGCAGCTCCACTGTGATGTCACGTCGCGGCCGAACGGCTGATGATCAGTGTTGTCATCCCTCTAGCAGATAGTTTAGGTTTTGCCGTATACACCAGAAACCGAACTGTTAGCCGTGATATTAACAAAACTACACACAATATCGCGAAAAAATATTTCTTCCTTGTATTAGAGGGATACGGCTTTAACTGTAAACAGTCGTAATCCCACGTTCAAAAATACTGACCCGATCGAGTTCCCTTTAATAGGGCAAATCCAGTCAATATCGGAAATCACATTCTACTGCACAGTAGAATGTCATTTCCGTTTCAAGATATTTACAAATCTAGATGGCGCCACGACTATCGGTGCTCGAAGTGGACGTGCAAAATAATTGGGGCTGTGGGGATATTTATATAGCAAGTGGTTGACCAACCACTTCAAAGTTGCGACAAGTCACACGCTGTAGATGAGAGATGAGAGATGACCAACACAATTGGCACGCCTCACGAGTTCGAATTCCAAACGTATACGTACCTGAATCTAAACACGCAAACGTCGTATTGCAAAAAAAAAAAAAAAAAAAAAAAAAAGTCAGGTTTATTTTGTAGAGCTTAAATCAAACCTAGGGAAAGTTTAAAAAAACCTACATCGGCCTGCTCTTCGTCGGTATACGGGTTTGCGAACTCGCTCCCAGGAAGTGTGGAGAACGGGAAAACACAAAAACGCCTAGAACGCCATATGAGAGGCTGGGGACGAACGGGATAACAAAGATAAATAATGATTTTAACGAAATACGAATTTTTATTTGATGCATTTTCATTTGCATCTATAAATAAACAAACCTACTGTTTGATAAAAAAAAAATGTTATAAACCAGGCGAAAGTTTGTTTTATTTTCTCGTCTGCTATCCGTTCGCGTATACTTGCTGGGCGTGCAAGTCGCACAGGGAGGAGCTAAAAATGTTATACAACGACAGAGTGTGCCCCTCCCTCTCCCCCAAGCCAAGAACAAAAAAGTTACAAGTTTTTTGCGTTTTTTTACCGCGAAACTTATACTCTAAACGACTTAATTTTCGCGAGGACCTAATTTACGCGAATTTCCAAAATTGCCTACAATTCACGAAATATAGGTCCCGCGAAAAATTCCGGTTAAATGTAAACACATTAGAATTTATATTGAGATCCCAACGCGTCGCGAAAATTAGAACTCGCGAATTATTTCAAATCTTCAGCTTTTACCTAAATCGCAAAATATGGAGCCCGCGAAAAATAAGTCGTTTACAGTATGCATTGCCGAACGCTCATTCTCCACCCAAATGTAAAGCTAGAGGTCCGAACAAGATTCCACAGTTTCAGCACTAACTCTTATCTTAATTAAAAATGTAGAAGTTTTTTCTTGAAATTGTAATTGGGAAAATGGCTGCAGACCAAGTTCTCGAATACATGGAGCTCTTTGGCGACAGTTACCGAAGAGGGTGAGATACGACCACCTCCAACCTCGGAATGATTTCTATTTTTTTTATAAACTTCGTGATAATTGAACGTACTGGTCCAAAGGGCAGGGCGTTGTCTAGTAAACGTCTAGTTTTCAGCACATGTTGCACATTCCACCGCATCGCGTTATGCACATTGTCATATAACTTAATTGATATGCAAACAGACAATATGATCTCAAAAAACTAAATTTGATTTATTTATAAATTCCAACCTTGTTCAAACCTGGTTTATCCGGTATTCCAACTTCCAACGAAGTTTAGATTCCAGGACTTACATTTTTAGATTAGGCGCGAAGTCCTTTCCGATGCAATGGCTTTAAACAGTTTCTTTCGACACGCTTCTCTGTCTGTGATTGCTGTGCCTATTTTGATCAGGAATGGCCGTACAAACTTTTCTGTTACAATCCTAAAGGTTTTGTCTCTTGCCCATCTCTTGCTGGGCACGCTAGAAGGGGAAACTTCTCTAAACACAGCAACATCATTGTTGTTAACTTTTAATGCGTTAGCATTAGAAAGCTGGTTTGGGCGAAAGCCCAGCGGTGTCTTTCATTTGTAAGCGCCAGGGAGGCAAGCAGAAGGAAGGGGAGAAGGTGACGCGTGCGACGCCCCGTAGGTCCAAGCGCTAACGTCAGCACGCTTGAACCTCTCCCTCTCTCCCCGGCGCTGACAAACTGACAGACACCGCCGGGTTTTTATCGAAACGAGCCCATTTGTTTTCGGCAGTCACACGTACAGATGGCGTGTAGCCAGAGACGAGGAGGCGCCATGCAACAGCTCCTTGATAACAAATCCCTAGTGCTGAATGAGATAACGTAATAAAAAAAGGCCAAGGCTAGAGACAGATTGGAAATGAGGGCTACGTCAGCGCTCCTTCGAGTCAAGTTTGAGCCAAACGTTGACGCAACCGTCGTGTCCAATCTGTGCCCAGCATTGGCCTTCTCTGATGCCGCCATCTCATGCAGCACGACGGCATTTTTATCTTGGAGGTGTTTTGCCGTGGCGCGGTCGAATGCGGGCGTGACAGTCGCCGCTCTGCCGTCGCCGGTTGTTCTTCGCTCTGGGTTTGCGTAGTAGCGGTGCGTGGGCTGGTGATGTGTACGTGTGGTTAAAACGATGGGTGCGGTTTCCTCCACGAGTGATATAAATCCGGTTCCTTCCACGCGTTCTATGGATGTAGTTCTTTTCGCGAATGACATTGATGACCGTATCCAAGGGCGTCGACGTACTATGACCGGCAGAGTACAGAAAAGCAGTGAAAAACATTACAGTTAATCCATTCGTGGGTTCTTAGGGAGTTCGTTAGGATGACCTTTCGGAAACGCCACACTCGTCCCCCTTTGGGAAACGCTAACACTGACCCCGTAACGAGGCAAAAAAAAAGCAAAAAAAAAATAGAGGAAGCAAAAGAGAAAGCCAAAAGACAAAAGTGAAGGGACCAGCGTAGAGTTTCTCAAAGGGGGAAATGTTTGGCGTTTCAAGGGGTAATGCTAACGCCTTCCCTAAGAATCCACCAAGGAATATTCTTTTATGTTTTTAAGCACTCTGTGCTTTCTGATATGTGGAACTTCAATGTCAGGAGCTTTGCCGGCAGCTGCCAACACGCCACAGGTGACGACCGCTTTGGCAAATATTGGCGTTGGTCGTCTGCAAGCATTTCTGCCTTTCCTCCTGTGTTCCTCCCCACCACGCGAAAATGTTGCACATGCGCACTTCCGACTAATCGGCGCGGCAAATACCCGTTATTAGATTGCAAGCGCTCCACATGGTTTGAGATTAAGCTCCTCTACAATCTATGCTATCTTCGCAACTACAGCAATAGCTAGGACACCTTATCGAACCCTAAAGCATCGACGTTCCAGGGCCAGGCGAATTTTTTCGGTCGCGCACCAGTCATCTTGCTGTGAGTAAAGATTCGTGTTTGTCCTCTGTCCCCTTTGTTCCCATTCCTGTTCCCAGCAACCACCGAACGGATTGTCTTGGGAATGGTTTCATTAGAAAGATAACAAAAAAACTGAGTAATATTTTGGCGCTACAATTGCCGATCTAAATGTTAAAATTTTTTTACGGGAACTTAAAGTTGCCTAAAAAATTCCTTTTTTGTTTCGTTCTTCATGAACATTTAAAAGTAAACCAGGGCCTAAATACAAATTCAGGCGCCACAACATTGCAGATCAAGACTTCTTGAATATATTTCTTACAATATCTTTTTTTCCAGAGATTCTCATTGTTATAAATTTTAACAAAGTTTATGGCCGTCAAAATGTCAGGCCTGCTTCAGACGGGGCAATTTCTCCCAGCAACTTGACGTTGCAGCACCAGCAACAAGGACTGCCCGCGTTCACACGCAGCAACCGATCGCTGCAATTTAATTTTATCATCATTAAATTTTATCCTTCTTGCACTACTTACACAGACATTTACGCGCTATAAACGTGTTTTTATACATTTAATTGGCGTTGAAAATACTAACTCACCTTTCTAAAACGGTCTATTAAAAAAAAACGATAAATTTCAAACCAGAGCCCAGTCTTTAGTTGTCATCATCACCAGCACGGGCTACCGCGTGAAAATATCGCGTGCCTGATTGGCTGCTGGCCGCTTCAAGCGTCTTCAAATTGCTCCGAGTTGCTCGCTTGTTTCGAGCCGGACCAGATAAGTGCAGGTCGTGTCGATCTAGGGAAAGCTAGGGAACAACCCGCTAGAGAAAGCTGTCCCGTCTGAAGCGGGTCTCAGAAATACAGCTGGCAGCTCTCGTTATATATGAGTGTGTGGGCAATACTTCCTCTTGAAATTGCGTAATGTGTTATTGCGCCCCGGACTACTTGCATCTTCAAAGTTGGCGGTCAAAATTTAAAAAAAAAACACCGGTTTTTTTTTTTTTTTTAGGGCAAAGATATTTGGCGTGTTATCGCGATAGTCAGTAGTAGGTTGTCCATCGCCCGAGCGCGTCCTTGGGAGGATCTTCCTTTCTTTGTTGGCGTTTTGAGGTCGCACAAATGCGAGTGAACGGTTTCTTGTTTTTCCCGTTTTTGTTCGGCGGCAAAGATATTTTGTGGGTGGGTGCGAGTCATTGTTTTCAATCGCCGGAGCGCGTCATTGGGAGGACGTTCCGTTCTTTGTTGGCGTTTTGGGTCACGCAATCAGGGGTGAAAGATTTTATGCTTCAAGCGGTCCTTGGGTGAGGCCTGGAGTTAGCAAATGCAAGCAGACAGAAGCTACCGAAGCGTTCAAGGGTCGATACTGTCTTACCAATTCTTTCTGTTCGAAGTAAAAGAAGTAATTTGATCTGGCAATTTCAAATATTCTGCAGAGATGCATTTAAAATGTTTACATAATTTAAACGCGGAAGCAACATACGTGAGTTCGTCGATTTTGTTTTCATTTCGACATTAGCTTTGCATATAAACTTGTAGAGGCTAATTTCTACCTTAATAAAACAAACGTTACAGAAATTTCTTCGGTGAAGCTAAAAACAAAACAAGCTTTTCAGTAGTAGGCGTCATACGTTGCTATTCGGAAGTTGTGAAAGTCTCGCGCTGAACATTTTTCGTTTGATCCGAACCAATTAACACACTCTTGATTCAGTATTTTATGAAATAGAGGCGGATGTATTGGAGAAGAACCTGCACACCTTGCATTATAGTGTTCGTCTATTGCACTGTCTTGGCTGCGATGAGCCCTTGGTCGGCTGTTACTGCTGGGCGAGGAAAAAAAAATCTCACCGGAGAACGGGCGGCGGAAAAAAGCTCACCGGAGAGAAACTCACAGGTGAAATGCTCACCGCAAAACCGACAAATGCGGAGAAAAGCTCATTTACGAAATATTTTATTCAATGTTTAAAATTTTATAATCACGGCGTTGTTCGCACTGCGGTGTTTATATTTAAAACTCACGTCTGCACTTTTCTCACCGCTAATGCTGCGCTTTTTAGGTGTACGTATATTCGTAAAACCAAGTGTTCTTGTTCAGCCCCTGAAGAATAGCTTACTTTCTAAGAAAAATGGGAAAGAGGCAGACGAATCCACAGTTTTGCAGAATGCGAACAATTAAAAAAATGGGGAAAGCGCTTTTTTCTTTTTTTTTTTTTTGTCTGTTAACTTTTACATGGAGACAGCTCATTGCCTCAGGGTGGAGTACTACAGTTCGTAAACGAAAATCTAGATGGCGCTTCGAACGACAAGAGGCTAAAGTACCCTCTTCCACGAGAGTTCCACAACTGAGTGAGGGGGGTACCCTCTTCCACGAGAGTTCCACAACTGAGGTAATCTAGCAACATTGGTTGGTGCGCATACAAGGATGCCAGCGAATTTCCGGACACGCCTCAATGGCACCTTCGAAGCATGTTTGCCTCATCCGTGTGTATGCGGAGAGCAAATCGTCTGCTTTTTGCACAGGGGTTGCGGTGACGTCAGAACGGCGAGCTTTGAATGGCTCTGGTTGGAATAATAGAGAGTAGAGCTCAAAGCAAGCTGCCTTTGCTATCCTTCCATAAGAGCCAATCAAAGCTCGGCGTTCTGACGCCACTACAACCCCTGCAAAACAAGCAGACGAACTTGCGCTCCGCATATGCTTGGAACATGTCTGCAGACTCTTTTTTTTGTATAAACAATAGAGTCTTAGGGAACCGTTTTTGCACATCTTTGGGCCCTCCGGTACGAACTGCGCACGCGCAGTTCGTACCGGAGGGCCCATCGTACTGTATCGGATGTGCAAAAACGGTTCCCTGAAGCTTTCTTGTGTAACAGGACTATTATACAAGAAGGGAACACGAGTCAGACAGGGTGTACAGACTACCTTTTGTACGATGTATGAGCAGTGCGACCGCGGGTAAAAGGGTGTTCTGTCCTTTGGGGTTGTCTAGCTCAGGAGTGGCCAGATCGATCTTTGGAAAAAGCCATAAAATAATATATATATATATATATATATATATATATATATATATATCAGTGTGTCGAACCAAAAAAAATACGGGTTCGGTTACGGTTCAGGTTCAGGAAAATTAATTTTGTTCCGGTTCAGTTCCGGTTTGACTAATTCGATCCGCGAACCGGTTCGCGAACCGGTTCGGGGCGCTGAACCGGTTCGCGAACCGGTTCGGAAATTATAAATGACAAATTGCAACATCAAAATAACAAAATCATAATAACATCAAAATAAAAAAAATTGCAACATCACGTTCTAGAAACGTGTTATGATATGAGCACACCGCAGCATTTAGGATTTACGAGATTGTAGGAAAATGAAATCCCGTGACGCGATTTTTTTTTTTTTTTTTTTGCACAGCCTTTTTATTCTTTTTCTTTAGTGCAAGCCGCGACCAGCGCAATACTGATTCCTATGTCAAGATTCATGGATGCAGCGTTTGTCAAGATTCATGGACGCAGCGTTTATATTCCTAAGACTGAGTGGAGAAGAAAAATATGTAAGCGAGGTGTGTGTCAGTTGACGGCACTTAAAAAACAAATGGCATTGATGGCATATTCATTGTCAACAGCGCGTGGCCGAACCGTTTTGACATGAGCCGGTAACCGTTTTTTTTCCGGTTCAGTTCCGGTTCGGGTTCATCGCGATAACAATATAACGGTTCGGGTTCGGGTTCAGTTCCGGAAAAAATACCGGTTCGGTTCCGGTTTTCGGTTCGGTTCCGGTTCGACACCCTGATATATATATATACTCCCTTTATCTTGACTAATTTTCTTTCATTTATCAGTATTATTAGATCCTTTCACTCCTTCCTCGACAATATTTGTTGCTTTCAACGTTGGGGCTTTTAGTGTCTTCCTCTTTGTCACCTTCCGAATTAAAACGTCAGTTGAGAGTGAGCGCTTGTCCTGCGTAGACTCTTCCACTTCCACTTGTCCTTGTCTTTTGGGCTTTTTAATTCCGTGATGTTTAACCAAATTAGCCAACAAATTATTTTGCTTTGAGAATAAAACTGGTGCGTGCTACTCTAGCACACCAAACTTGTGAAATGTCACCCTTGAAGTCAGCCGAACTATTCAGATGACTCGATAACCAATGAAGCACACGTCATAAAAGAAACATCTTCATATTCATTGCCTGAACCCGTAATATTTTGATGCCAAATGCCGCTCATATGTGTGCGTTTCGCAGCATAACCTAAAATTTTTTATACAAACTTTAATTGAACTTTTTTTTTTACTTTGAATAAAAATGTGTGATATCAGGCTCTGAAATATGCAAACCAATTTTGTTAATCTAGTTTTACTATTAGTTATGGCATGTAAGACTTACATTTTGTCCCGTGAGTTGGCAAAAAATGTGCCCTACTGCTTCAATTAAACTCTTGCACTCTAAAGGTTCAGGCGGAAACTGCGACAACACCTCTGCAAAGGACATTTAGATCGAATGTTATCAAAATCATTAACTTACACTTTTTGTGTAGCACTGTAAACAACATTTTGTGTAGTACTGTAGACAAAACTGAGTTTAATTAAGTTCCTTCAAACGAAACCGACAAATCATTTCGCCTAAAATTACGTATCTTTAAAACAGCGTAGCGAGAAAATAACGCGCCAAATAATAGCACGTGACAAAAGGAAACGAGAGAAACATGTAAAGCCATGAGGGTATTTTGGGTGACTACCTGATTTCCACTCCCGACTCATCCTTAGGGTGGATCCTTGTACTTGCGTCGTGGTACGAAAAGGGGAGGGAAGCTTAGATACGAGGGTCATGAGGGGAGTGAGGGGCTGAACTGAAGTTTACCCAGAGTTAAGTTTTTATTGATTTCTAAGATGTCACAATATGGCTCTTTGTTACCACGAGAACAAGCAAGAAAAATACTGCATTTTTTTCTTATGGTACGACCAAGATGTCTAAGAAAGCTAGTATCTTCCGCAAAGGAATTACCGCACACAACCAAAGAATACGTTGAATATTGCCATAAGCATAGTAAATTCAGCAACAAACAAAATCTATCAGGCGCCGTAGACCCGAAACGAAAGCATGTGGGTCTGTGACAAAACATTTCCTTCGGCAATTCAAAGCTTAATACATTTATCGAAAGTACAAAAACTAATGAAAGGTGAGCATTTAACATGGTATGGTGTGTAGTATTCTTGAGTTTTATTTTAAACACCGACTTCATTTGTAACGTAAGCATATTAACAATACTTCGCACATGCTTGTCAAAAACCAGACATTGCAAACCAGCGCCATAAATAATAACGACTTTCAATTATCACACTAAATTAAACGCTAATCGCAAAATTGTCTAAAAACGTTTGCAAGAAAAATTGTGCAAAGTAAATCGGGCAAAGCATTTTAGGGAAATAAAAAAAATAAGGTATCATTCTTGAATTCCTGTACTTTGAATTCATCTTACCGTTTACAATTCCTAAAAGAGTAAGCACCGCGGCTAAAAGTGTGGGCTGCATTTTGTTTGTGTAGCAACAAATCACCGGGTTCCAAGATAAATCCTTCCTAAAAAGAGTAACAATCACATAAATGAAGCACCAAAAAAAAAAAAAGCTACATTAACAGAGATTAGGTGAGCTATCAAAGCAAGCTCGCTTCAGTGATGAAAGATATTATATTTATATTTTGAGGAAACAATATTTTGCACCATTGGTGAATCCCACAAAAATGCCAAAGTCACAAACCATATCAAGAATGTTGCTAATTAGATAGAGATACTCGTCAGTCAGCACGAAAATTATGCCTATCGATTCTATCTTAATGTTCTGCTTAATGCAAACCATGCAGGTAATTAGAGATCATTTTCTTTCTGCGATGCTCTACGAAAAACACCCAGGGAACACATCGGAAAAGCTGGAAATTCCGCCGGAAGCCAAGGGACTCGCCGCTCGCTTCAAGCGTACAGAGAGATCTACCCTATGCGATCTGTTCTGTCCGATATTCAGCGACCTTTGCCAGCACGAAAAGCTACTACTTAACGGCGAGGACATCCGCATCGTCCTGCGACGAAATACCGAAGATTACAGACTCTTGGCTGCTTTGACGATTCAACGAGTGCACATTGTTCAGCTTCCTCTAATCGGACTGTACGGTACATTCTACAAGTCCAAGTGGCCCCGACGGGTGCTTGTCGGAACGAAAGGCGACTGCAATCCACTCCCACATTCATGGGCATACCAGCCGGGAGGGCAGGTGCTTGCCCCCCTTCCCCCCAGTTCTCAGAGCGGGAGGGATGGGGGGGGGGGGGGGGGGGGCAGAGGCATGTGTTGTGCCCCCGCGCCCCCTGAAACAGCCGCCACTGGGCAGGGCAATAACTGGCCGGCGGCGCCCATGGGATACCAAGGGCACCACCCCCATCCCTGGGGGGGGGGGGGGGGTCTGGTTTTCTCTTCCACTCAAAAACAAGTTGGTGCGCCACTGCCCCCATTATACAGGTATAATGTGAGACCTGTTACGTGGAGTGGAGATCAAAACCAGAACCGTTTCTACCCAGTGTGTCATATATCGTTATCGACGATCTCTATCCTCATCGGGTTCCATTTAAGCTCGTCGTCGCGTTCGTAAAGAGTGAATCATTTTAGGGAAGTCGCGAACACGACCCCTTCAAATTCGAACACTTTAACCTGAGAACGTCCGTACCAGACGCCGGTGTGTTTCAGCAGACAAAAACTTTCAAGCTTTAAACAGTATCTTTATATGAAGGCCTATATATGAACTTCCTGCATTGACTCAATCGAAAAGACGTTCCGTTCTCTAAAGGTGTTCATTCTCTACTGCACTCTGACTACCAACAGGGAAGAGTAGAGTTTGTGTTCAATCCTCACAGCCAATGTGAGATTCACCAAGCGAGCGTTGGAATACATATATTAAATACCATGACCACATCAAGCCGCCGAATCAATGAAGACCGGAGTACGAAAGAAGCGGAACTACAGGCAATCCTTGAGGGTGCACGTCAGGTCGTGCCAACAGAATGCGTACAAGGATCCGTTCGATTTTACATGGGTCTTCACCGATTTCAGAGACGCCTACGCTGAGTGCCAGGACGTCAGCTCATACAATACGACGGTCCGCCAGCTGAGGACACTCGCTCAACTCCTCGCCCTTGATGGGCGAACACTTCAGGTTAGGTGGGTGCCGGGTCATTCCGGCATCCCCGGAAACGAAGAGGCTCACAACGCGGCCAAAACAGCGCTAGAATCTGCGCCGGTGCTTCCAAATCAGGACCAACAGGGTGTCAGTCGTGAAGGAGAAAATAATGTCCTACCCTTCAACCGAGACGCATTTCTGTCACTGAAAAGGAAGCATCGAAGGGAAACCCTCGCTGCCCAAATACCACCAGACCCTCACGGAACCCTACCGACACGCTTCAGTCGGGCCGATAGGGTAATCCTGCGGCGTATTAGAACGCGTACCGCCATGACTCCGGCTCTTCGGTATAAGTTTGGCCTCACAAGACGACGAGGACACCCGGACGACCCGCCACCCGTTGTCGCAGGAGAGTGCGACCGGTGTAAGTCCAGACAGCAAGCTACGCTGGGGGGGAGCACCTTGTCTGGGGATGCACAGCGACAGAGCGTATTCGCCAAAGTGTCCTCCGCGGACTACCACATCCAGCTTCGTCCTACAAATTTCCAAGAATGGACCAGTCCCGACGGCGAACAAGCAGACAGAGAGGCAGTGCTTCAGTCCCTCCTGAAATTCCTTCGGGAGGCAGGCATTCGCCACCTATTTTAACATATTTTCATCCGACATCATCCCCATCGCTCATCTGCTCCCACAAATGATCTGAGATCAAGGTGGTGAGGGCATCAATAAAAAAAAAAACGTGAACAACAACAACAACCCTGACTTTCAAGCAAGACTTAAATAAGGCAGTCACAATCCGGTTCATGTCAGAAACACCGCGCGTTTTGGAAATTGACAAGCAGAGGCGGGTCAGGATCGCTAATTGAAGGAAAGGAAGAATGCGAATATATTGGATGTTTGCAGGGAACCAGTGTACGCGTTCATGGTTTCGCGGTACATTTTCCTGAGACGAGATTGGCCAGGAGAAGCCAACCCAGGGTCTTTTTGTGCTTAACACGGCACCGAGATAATCTTCCGGCGAGCAATGGATTTTTTTTTTCGTATCTCCAAAGGACGATTTGATTGGCTATTTTCACATTTATGGTATAATTCCAATACGCGAAGAATTTTACGACTTTATCGGAAACGTTTCCAGCTTGTTCCACAAAAAAAAAAAAAAAGAATTCAAGGAGTCAGGTCAAGGACCTGTGAACTTTACTGTCTATACGTCGGTGCTCTCCTGTGTTGCGGTGTACCACTCCGCAAATGCACCAAGACGTTTACGCCAAACGATCATCGATGGAACGATCGTTTGATACGTGTACTTGCGCGTAAACAATTTCCATCTCCTAAGTTGGAGCTATCCTGCAGCAGCGTTTTGTAATCTCTTTTCAGTCAAATAAAAAAAAGTAAAGCACGAGCAGTATGATTGCATGCATTCATACGCATTGAAAACGCTCTACATAAAAACAGACATGAATACACGCTTTCAATATAACATATTATAAAAATACACTAGCACAATGACATTTTATTGTGGGGAAACATTGTCAAACGGGATTAAAAACAAAAGGAAAACAAATCAATATATACTTTGAAAATAATAAAAATACCGTGTTGGAATTACATTTTTATCGAGTATATAGGGTGGGGGCCTGACATTGCCAAGATTTGAAACATATCAATACTCACTCCCAAAACGAATACACTGCCGCAATGACTTTTATCGAACACACCCGGTTGTCTCGGCGGAGGACATCAACCCGAGTAAGAAAAGTCCGTAAGGAAGTGCTGAAAGCCCGTTGTTTACGATAAAACGCTTGTTGTCGAAGGGGTTCAATCGATTTTTTTCTACAACGACACTTTTGTTTTCATTTTTCTTACGAGCAATGATTCTTTGGCTGATAGTGTGCAGAGTTTGGGTCTTGAGAGTCTGAAGATAAAGATCGTAAATTAGTTTACGGTGACTCGCCTCTTTTTACTACTTTAACTCTCACACAGTGTTCTCGAGACACTAGATCGAGCGCATAGAGTTTAGGTTTAAGACAGACAAATCGTAGAATGTGGTCTTTCGACAGCTCGTTTTTGAAAACTCCAAGTCATATTTTGTTTTGAAGCGAATATAAGGTGTGCTCGGACGGGTAGCCGAAAGTATCTAGGTGGCTGTCGGTAAGGTCTGCGAGCCTCTTGTCGACGTCTCGACCGCTGATCTGGAGGAAAAAGGAATCCGCGTCGATATATGCAGCGCGAACATCCGGAAAAACTCTCCTGATCTGATTATAAAAGAAATCGTACACGACGATCTTCCACATCTCTAGTATAGAAAAAGCTGCGTAAATAGGCTTGTCCAAATGCAAAGTTTTCTGTGAAAATTGACCGAATTCGGACAAATCAGATTTTTTACTACTTCGGTATCGGAAACGCTAATGACGATTTCGTTGTACTGGCAAGGATTTTCAATCGTCTTTGCGTAAATCCAGTTCATAAAGAACTTTGACAGGTTTTTCTGAAAGATGTTGGTAGCCTGCTTGCTCAAATCATGATTGAAGTCGAAACAATTTTTAAGAAAGGCTCGCTGGGAGAACTGCAGGACGCGATTAATCTTTTTTCAGTTTAACCCTAGCTGCAGGTACAACTTTAGGTTTCGGAAAGGAATAACGCAATTAAGTCTGGTTCAGACTTTCTCTCAGGTAGGTTATTTTTTTTTTTTTTACTAGCACTTTTTGATAAAACAAAGGCCGTTCGAAAGGAACCCCTCGTTATTTCCGGAGCCAAAGGAAAGTCTGCATACGAGCCCTGTAGTTCGTGCGGATAGTCTAGGTCTACCTCCAACATGTAACCAGCGGGCGAGTCGTCTGAAACCTGATCGGGTTGAAGGACATCGATTTCTTCGCGGTCGAGCCATCGAAAATTGCTGTACGGAATCGGTTGTCTCATAGGGAGTTTTAGCAGGTCGTTTCCACACGAACGGTTCGCCCTCGAACGCATCCAAGACGCCACTGCACATGCGCGCGCGAGTCGTTCGGGGAGTCGGGAGGCTCTTCTCGTTCGTTTCTCCCATTCCGGCCGCTGGAGTCGTCACCGCAACGCAGCCAGCACCGTTCACGACTCGGGTAAAAAAAAGATGGCGGTCGGTTCGGCGACCGCCTTCGCCGACCCAGCCGAGCGTTAGGCTTAGGACAGCGGGAGGCGATTTGCCGTCCTGTTCGTCTGCTTCATTTGAGAGTTGAACCAAATCATTTCGAGGACTACTCACAATGGTAAGCGATCGTGAATACTGTAAACTGCGCATGCTAGTAAATTTTTGCGATCTGCGGCAGACTAGCTGCCGTGGCGACCGCGAGCAGACGAAATGATTTGGTTCGACGACACACAACGTGAACGATCCTTCAAGTTCAAGACGACGGAGACACACCACATACCTTTACGGTCGTTCAGACACTTTTTACTCTATCTAGCTTCGCAGTTCTTGAAATTCCGACCGGCAAACGTTACGTCGGCCGTCTTGCTTACATCAGTCGTACGCCGGAAACACGAGGCGCCACCACAGTGTCCGCCACCGTCGGCACGGATTTACACGTTGCAGAATGTTTCACATGTTTACTACAAGATGGCGCCATCGTTAAGTACGATCATCATCATCGTTTACACGGTCGCGCCACTTTCACGATTCGCTAAAGTATGTGAAATTTGACGTACGGTTTCACGGAACGGACCAGCTGTACCGTTCGTGATTTCGGAACCGTGTGCTTGAAAAACGACTCGCTAAAACTCAATGTTGACGCGTAAAAACCGTTCACATCGAGGTCGAACATTTGAGAAGCTTCTTTGTTAGGAACGAACGAGTCACTGGATGGAACGTTAGCTCTCGCTTGTCGAACTGCAGGATGAAAAAAGGTAGGTTTCTATGCACGGACCACGGCCACGAATTTTACGGGAAATTAGTCGGGTCATATCTTAAAAGGATACTGAAGCGAAACTTGAAATACACCTATTATGGTCAGAAATAGGTTCAATATGATCAATGATATTCATAAATCATAATCGCGCGTTTGTATTTTGAACGGATGGCTATATTTTTCACCCTAATGGGCCCGATTGGGCGCGCGCTCAAAAATCGGCCATCGGAGAGCGCGATGCGTCTTGGGATATTGGGCGCATTCGTGACGTCACTTGTGCCAGACGGGAAAGGCTACGGCGTGAATGTTCTGGTTACGAGCGTTGCCACTTGGTGGCGCGTCGACGATTTACGACCTGTGACAACGTGGCCGTTTGAGATGTGCAAGGGCTGCACGCACGCTGCCCCATGCACGGCAAGTCGGCAACCACGGCAGCACTGACAAAACCAGCTCTGAGGCCGGATTCTCAAAGCGAACTCACGACGAAAAAAGTGCGTACGACAAATTTGAGAGAAAACCCGTACTCTCGAAACGAAATTGTCGTAACCTTTGCGCAGGTTACGACAGAATCCTACGACAGCTCCGAAGCTGTCTTACGCACTTTTTACGATCAAATCAACAAGGCCGACAGCGTCGCTCAGTTACTTGGTATCGGCCACCAGCGGACATTTATTTTTCTACGTGTTCTTCTCGTGCGTCCCGACTTCAACCAGCAAGAAAAAAGGAAGGAGTACTTAAAACAGACCACGACGATCAAGAACGCAGGATCCACAAACACACGAGAAGAGCTACAACGGCCACCAGGGCCGTAACCAGGGGGGGGGGGATAGGGGGTTCTGACCCCCCCCGAAATTTTTTTCTGGGTACGGCCCTGGTCGGTGCACAGGCAGCCAGCCGATTTTAATCTCCACCTCTGCGCACGCGCAGTGGCGCCGGTCGGCTACCGGGTACCAAACCGGGACCGGTTCTCCAGTTTGCTGTAGCTCTCCATTATATGCCACCGATGCGCATGATTCATAGGCGAAAATAAGACAACAGACACTTTCAAAATGGCCGCCGTTGTCCCCGAAACCCCCCCCCCCCCCCCCCCCCCCCCGAAATGTTTTTCTGGGTACGGCCCTGACGGCCACGATTCTGCCGACCGAGCGAGCTCGGCAGAATATAGTGGCCTAGCAGCAACATCGACTCGGCGCACCGTTGCTCCGGCGGTCCTTGGCCAAGACCGTCTGTCCATGACCGGCTGGCCTGCTGAATGGAATATGCCCGCGCGACCCTTGTGGACCCTTACCGGATGAGTAGTTTGATCCCTGAACTAAATTTCAGAGGTCAATATTTTCCCCTTGTCATCTCGATCTCCGTGTTTTTCGAGACAGCGGTGACGAACGCTGTCGTCGAAAAGGGACTCTCATTGATTCTATCTCCTTGTTTTGTGTGATATAGAGCTCAAATAAACGCCATACGGATTACCTTCGCAACTCGGTATGTACACTCTGTTATTAGTATGCCATTTTTATTCTGACTCGACGCTACGTCACTGTCGAGCTATAGCAGTTCGTGGGAGCTACGCGATGTCGGTCTAACCTTTCTTTGCCGAGTGTCATGTCAGTATCGAGTTGCAATCGTAAAAGATCGGTCCAGAAGCGCTTACCGAAACGCGGTTTAACAGAGCGAATCCAGCACTTCGATCAAACGCGCGTGTCCGCTCCGAGTGTGAACAGGTATTTGCGTGGCTCTTGCTGACACCCTCGTAGTTCAAACATATCCTTTTTAACGTCGGCTCGCGACTCGCAGCAACTAATACCGGCCGTGCCAGAAGCATGCTCGGGTCGTGTCGTGCAAAGAGCCGCAACGAGAACGAGCTCACTGTGGCCAACCACGCTTTGGCTTTCTCCGCCAAGGCTTTGCAAACGCGTTCAGGCCTAGACGAATTCTGCCGGCACGCCGTATTGCCGCAGAACGGCGCTGCTATTATGGCACAAGTGATGTCACGAGAACTTCCCCCCATCCACCAGATGAGAATTTGAAATCGTTTAATTATGTTTAAAATTAGTTCTCCTGTGTTTTACAGCGCAATATTTATATTTCCGAGGTGGTGCCTGTCCCTAGCCCATATTTATGCAACAAGATCGGCGCTAAAATTTCGTTTCACTACCCCTTAAATAAGAGGGAGTTAAATTGTATTCTGCGTTTTCAAAGCAAAAGGCTTTTATAGTAGAGCGCGTGCAAAGAACCGTTATGAGTTGGATCTATATAGACTTTGAGCATGCAAGAACGAGGCGATTATTAGGGGTCCTTCCCAAAATTGTAAAATCCTAGAACTCCAGCTACCACAGGACGTTCGGTGCTCGACCCATCGACGTCACCGAGGAGAATCAGATCGATTTCTTTCTTCATCTTTTCCCACCTCTGTCGGGACCACCCAAGAAACCGAATTTCCGGATCGGGGACCATGGGCGCATATCCAAACACTTATAAAACTCGTCTCCCATGCGGGAAACATCAGCAGTGAAACCTTTGAGCAGGATATGCTTGAAGGTTTCACTGATGATGTTTCCCGCATGGTAGAAGAAACGTTTGATTAAATTGTGAATCTTAAAAAGTAAAGTTGGCGCATTTTTTTTTATCACGCTGATTGGTGTGGCGGCGCCGCACAACTGACGCGATTAATCACGCTACTCGTGACATCTCGTGGGAATATCACCAACTGCTTCAAGCTGGACATGGCGACATCCAGCGATGCGTGTCCCCACACTTTCCCACGAGTACATCTTAAGCGCGAGTACAACTCAAGCACCACCTTGTAGAATTATACCAACTACTATAATCTGAATTTTACATCGCGTAACAGAGCGACGAGTCCAAGCAATATTCCCACGATTGTATACGACGTCTAAGCACAACAGAGACACTTGCATTCGTGGCGAAGAGGTACAGCGTCGGACTACTGAAAGAGAGATCGCTGGTTCGACGTGACGTCACAGACATTATCGACTACCGATGGATCTATTACCTGAGCGATGATCGACTATCGACCAATGATTGGTCACCGGTCGATGATCAATTTATTAATCTCTTATCGATTATTGAAAATATTTTTTTCCAGATATCAAAAACAGATGTTTCTGATATCTGAATAGGTTAGGATAGGTTAGGATTCCGGCTAAACTTTTCGTGCGCTCCTACGTAAGACCGAGCGGCGCGCGAGCAGTGAGATATCCGGATAAGATCGATGTCGGGGGGGGGGGGGGGGGGGGGCATGTACTCGGATATCGGAAACATGTCGATATCAAGAACATGTGTTCTCATGGGAAACACATGTTTTAGTATTGACTTGTTATTCGGCTGATCGTGTACACTTTTACTACTACTGATGTCTTTTGATTACTTAATTGCGAATAATTTTTTTTCTCATTGATCACAGAAAAAAAAACCGAGAAGAAAATGTGTCAGTTGTGACTAAATCGAGCATTTTTTGTGAGTTGTTCCATATGTTTTACTACATTTTGAAAGACAATCTGAGCACGATATAGGCTTTGTTATGTGCCCTTCCCTTCCCCCCAAAGTGGCGCTTTGGTCCCCTGGAATTTTATTTGTGCTCTTTCTATTTTGCGAATAATGATAAACTATATAAAATTTACGGAGTCGATTATCATAATAAAAAAATTATGATAAAAAAGAAGTGTCGTGGTTTGATCAAATTGTTGTCCACGGTAAAGGAAATTTCGAAAAAACTTGACTAATATGTCGATTATTAATTACGAGAAAAGCTGTGTGATATTTAGAGTGCTGAGTTGTCACTTTAGGGATTATCTTCCCGTTTTATGTGTATCAAGATCAATTCCATAATTCGAAAGCATTAGTTTACTCTGCGCCACTTTAATGCATTACGGCGGGCTGTTTAGAGAAGTTAGCACAAATTGTATCGACCGAACATGAAGACCGTACTTACGGATTGGAGGACCCAAAGAAGGCGCACATTTTCTAGGTTTAAAAATCTTTGTAGGGGTAATTGTTTTTAACAACTATTTAAAGTTAGAAACCCATTCGAGAGCCATGGATAACGACAGACGTACTTGAAAAAATAAACGTATCATTTGATCTATAAAATGTTTGTAAAGTCTAGACATCCCAATGATCTTTAGGCTTTCAAACGTTTTTGTGCTGAACTTAGAAATAAACTGAGAAAGGCCAGGGAGCGTTATTGCCAAACATCTCTCGCGTCATGAATAGGTCGCACTAACCTTATGTCTAACTATTTAAGTTATTCTGTAGAGCGAGGCTAACGTGTCAATAACATCGGAAGCATTTGTTCTCTTCGTACGCATTCAACTTATGTCCCTCTCTCGTTATTGTAAATTAGAAACCAGCGCGCTCAACCATCTACATACTGTTCTATTAATTTATCCTTAAGTTATAGTGATTGAGTGTGTGAAAATGCAATGTTTCAAAACAACAGCCCAATTTTTATGCACAGTAATTGATGTCGAGGTGCTTACTGTTTTATGAAATTAAAAAAACCCACGAGGTCGAAACCTCTGAAAAGTGTCCCCCGTAAAGCTTTAAAAAAACAGTAACAGTATTGATTTTCATAACCTGCAGATTCGGCCAGTCAAGCAGGCTATACAGCATATAACTCTCTGCATTACTTATATTCTTAATTAGTGTCTCTGGCATGGAGTGTTCCGCCAGGTTTTGCATATGGCTAAAGCGTCCGTACTGCACAAAAATAAAAGACACGGCTTAAGCAATTACATGCCTATTTCTAATCTGCCAGCATGTTCCAGTTGTAAAAAAAAAAAATTATGCATGCTTGTCTCTCCAATTTTAGAAATAAGCACAACATAATGAGTAATGATCAATTCGGTTTCAGAAAAAAATCAGTCCACGGGACTTGCTTTCTTGAACAAAAATATTTCATTTTCATGGTTTTGGGCGCTTTTGGTGTTTTTATGGTTGTTATAGTTTTATTCTATTATTTAAATAATAGATCACTACTAAAAAGAGCTTGACATCTACGGCATTAGGAGTCAAGCAAATATGTTGCTTTGGAAATAATTTATATAATCAGCAACGCCCTAAGGATTCAAGGTACTGGTGTTTCGAAAGCCAATTTGGTTTCTTCTTCGGGGGTTGACTATTTTCAAATGAGGAGGAGCAGCAGCTCCATTTTCTTCTACGGTGGTGGCCTTTTTTATGCCTTCTTCGTAGAAGTGAAAGCGTAGAAGAAAAAAAAAAACTAAGCTGCTGCTCCTCATTTGTAGATAGTCAACGCCTGAAAAAGACACCGAATCGGTTTAGAAACATCGGGACCATGAATCTTTAGTGCGCGGTTGGTAATTGCACTTTATTTTCATAGCCTCAAACCAACCAGACAGACTTCCGTCGAATATGTTTACGTTCCAAACATTTCGCTTCAATCATACCTGTATCATCGTAAACAGTATAATAACTTAAATGGCTATTGGTCAGCAACAAAGTCAAAAGTGTATGAGTACCGCAGGGAAGTATTTTGTATCTTTAATTTAAACAGTGATTATAATGACACAATTAACATAAATCCACTAGCTAAAAATGTTATATAAAAATTACACTAGCCTCATTTTTCGTCCAAGACTAGTGGAGACCTCATTGACTGAGCGAATGAGACATTAACTGTGTTATATAATTGGACTTGGACGGAGCGCTAAAATCAATTCCGTTAAAATTACGCAAATATATTCCGACCGGAAATTTAAAAAAATACATTTCGACGAAGCTTTATTTTAGACATTAAAAACATCAAAATTTAAGATCATATATTTTTTTTAATTCTAGGCGTTATATTTAATTCTTATTTGTCTTGGGACAGTATGTATGTTATCTACTCACTAGATTTTCTATGGTCGTCGGACTACGTGTTTTCCCGCTCATAATAATTGAAGTGCCTGCTTTTTTGATCTGAGCATCTTTGAATTCATTTCAGTAGTACTCCAATTTAATTGAAGCAGCAGTGAATTTCATCTAAGTTGACAGGAATTTAATTCTAATGCCATTCGTTTTAATTTTAGAGTCACTAAATTCAATACGATCATATCTGTGAATTAACAATTACTGCTGCTTATGTGTTAGAACTGTATTAGAGGTCTGATGTGCTTACAATTCATGAATGAATTTTAATTGTTTTTGCATGTTTCATGATTACTTTCTCGTATTCTAAAAACATGCTTTCGAGGTATGTTCGCGCCGTGCCGCGGCTTAATCAATGGACGTAGTCTGCTACTTAATATCGTCTGCAAAAAAAATTGCGGTATGCATGCGCCGTGCCGCGGTTGCAGACGATAATACGGCAGTTCCCGTTTGGTTAAAAACAACAGGCAACCTGAATGTTCCTGTGACAGAAAAAAAACAACGGTTGGAGCATTGCGACAGTTTTGGTGCAAAAGTCACCTGCCACCGGCACCGATGGCAGATGCTGCAAACGTAGACGCAAGGAGCAATGCAGGAATAAGGTGAAAGACTCCCCGCATTGACGGCCTCAAGTAATCACATTGCTGATAAGACCATCATTACAATCAAAATTAAAT
Source organism: Ixodes scapularis (assembly GCF_016920785.2). Lineage (NCBI taxonomy): Eukaryota > Metazoa > Arthropoda > Arachnida > Ixodida > Ixodidae > Ixodes > Ixodes scapularis. Next base: position 51,183,914 of record NW_024609883.1, on the reverse strand, counting down.
TCTTCAGGCATATTGTATAGACTTCACAATTCTTCGATGACCGAAAAGATATCCACATCATTCTGTCTAAGAAATCCCTTGAAGTGTATGCGAGCAGTAGTTATTAGACGCGGATATACACTAAAAATGCATTCATGACTTGCAAGCACCTCAGAGCTCTCAAACAGTCTTGACTGATGAGCGGCAGCCATTGTTATTTCAAAGTTATGAAATGATTAAATTGAGTGACTCTAGGATCAAAATGGGTGGCGTTGGGATTAAATTGGTGACACCTTGAATTAAATTCAATGACGCTTGAATTAAATTGGTGATCATCTCAATTAAATTGCAAAAAAAAAAAGGCTGGATTAAATTTAGGGAAGCTCGAGTGCCAGTTGGATTATTATGAGCGGGAAAACCTGTAGTGTTTCTGAATAGTTTTAGATTGTCGACTAGCGTAAAACATTTTTTTTTATATTATGCTTTGTTCCTCTCTCATTTACGATACCGCTATATAATATAGGGTACAACCACTCATCCATATACACAAAACATGTGTTTATTGCAAAAGGGCTTCTCATCGAGTATGCAGCCTATAATTCGAGCACCGTTTTTAAAATGCGATATATTTCGTGTTAAAATAAGTAAAACTACAGACTGAAGCACAGTTTTAAATTAGAAAAGAAAAACGTCGGTGGCCTAGTCAATTTAGCTGATCTGAAAGAGCATATACTATTTCCCACACAACTCGATCGGAGGAAATTTGAACTGTGCACCTTGGTCCTGATACTTGTTCAGTGCAACCACTAAAATAAACATACCTAATGCGCTGAATGCTCTCCTGAACAATACAATCGACCTTATTTCAAATAAAAAAAAAACACGTCAAAAGATTAAGTTTAACTAGAAAAAAGCGAATATTTTTGTATTATGTGCCCTATTGAGTTTCTATGCTGCTGCTGTGTATGTACATGTTGGTGTTGTATATGCTGTATGAAACTACAATTAAGAGAAAAAGGGGGTCCGTCAAGCTTTTGTAGATCTTTTCCCCCTTTCTTCCACAATTCATGCACTAGAATGGAAAATAAAATTCTTCGAGTCAGTTTTTAACATTACTGAGAAACTCGTAAGAATATACTATAAACGGCTTATTTTTCGCGGGCTCAATATTTCGCGATTCAGGTGAAAGCTAAAGTACTGTAATAATTTGCGGGTTCTAATTTTCGCGAAGCGGTGGGATCTCAAAATTTTAATGTGTTTACATTTCACCGGAATTGTGCGGGCAATCTATTTTTCGCGAAATTCGCGAAAATTAGGTCCTCGCTAAAATTAAGTCTTTTACAGTATTAAGTTTTCACGCGTAATTAGTGTGAGCTTTCATGCGTAAGCGAATTTTGTGGGGATCATGCGTAAAACAAGAAAAAAACGGTCCCAAGAACACGAACTTATAACCTAAGATATTTACTTTCGGAGACCAGTAATGATATAATACATATTTTATGTACAATTCAATTAGAACAAATGTACTTGGTGCGCCTCAAACAGTACTGCTCTGTACCACCAAATTATCTAAAAACGTGAAAATGCGTAGAGAGCTTACCGTATGCTTCCTCGTTAAAAAGAAAAAGAAGATAACTCTACGAGGTAGTTGGTAGTGTAAGATGTGAGGCATCTGGCGGCTTTTTTATATCCCTATTTCTAGGGAGCTCCCTGGTAGCCTTCGTATGGATAAAGTTCTGAACAATAACAGCTTATACTTTGTTTCACCGTACGTCAAAGTGTAGCCGATCTTGCCATTTAATTGGGCCAATCACTCCGCTCCAAAACCGCGACGTCACGGCGTTTTTCGTCTTTCTCCACGTGCGGTATAAACAGCCAAACCGTGAAGCACAGTGAATGCACTTTGACCTTGAGCTTTTCGTGTCTGCGTCTTTGTTTGTACGTCTTCTAGATTTTGGCTGCGCTCTTACTTATTGTGAAGCGAAATAAAAACAGACACCTCGGAAGACGAAACAAAGGTCATTCTCGTAAACCGCCGCTAAGAACTAAGAGCTAGAATTGACCTTTCCGTGAAACAGGAAAACCACGATAGACCTATTGGTATATCAGCCAAGCATCAAGGAGAATGCAGGGATATCTGTTCCACGCGCCGCACCTGCTGGCGTTAACAGCTGTAACTTTTCTGAAGCAAATACCTAGAACAAATGGCATCTTGCACGCGCGTTCGTCAACGGGTTATTTTGGTGATTTACTTTGAACCTTTAATACGGGTGTAGGGTGCAACGCACCACAGATTCATCTTTCTTATAAAAATAAAAAAAAGATCTCGAGGCGCAGTACACGCGCGCGCCTCGGAGGGCTCGTAACAGAATGCTCTGAAGCCGCCATCACAGGCAGACACGTCGTTCCGTTGTTTCGTTCTACAGGGTGTCGCAAAAAAAATATTTACACGTTTTTTTTTTGTTTTTTTTATTTTAAAAGTAAACTAGGCATCGCAGAACGCTCATTCTCCGTCTAAAGGTAGCTCTAGAGGTCACAACCAGATGCCGATCCTATACCCTAATCAAAAGTTATAAGCGATTTTCTAAAAATTTCAATGGGAAAATGGCGGCCGAGGGAGTTTTCGAATACATGGCGTCAAAAACCGAAAGCGGGCGAAAATTGGCTCCATTTTCCCATTGAAATTTTTAAAAAATCACTTATAACTTTTGAATAAGGTGTCCGTTTCGGCTGAAACTTTGGCATCTGGTTGTGACCTCTAGCGCTACCTTTGGGCGGAGAATGAGCGTTCGGTGATGCCTAGTTTATTTTTGAGGTAAAAACAAACGTGTAAATTTTTTTTTATCACACCCTGTATGTCCTCACTCTAAATAACGTGGTAGGACCTCGCGGCCCCCACGTATTTGGTGACCCGGTCGAGGACCATGGACAACGGCGAACCCCAAGGAGCAGCAGCGGGATCCCCGGCTTCCATCTCGTCGGTTGCAGACCGACTTCCACCGTACTGGGACAGAAACCCGAGGGTCTGGTTCCTGCAGGCTGAGTCCCAATTTCATCTCAGCGGCCTGACGAGCCAGGAAAGCAAGTACCACCATGTCGCCTCGGCGCTGTCGCTGGCAGCAGCCGACGAATTATACGACATCCTTGCGCAACCCTCGGGCACGGCTTCGTACGACCAGCTGACGGCGGCTCTCCTGCAGGGAGCCGAGGCATCAGATCGCTCCCGCCTCCAAAAACTTATTTCGGCGGAAGAACTCGGCTATCGACGTTCGTCCCAGCTGTTCAGGCGGATGGCTCAGCTCCTTGGATATAGCGCCAACACGATCGACGACGCTCTGCTGAGGGAGCTATTTATTCAGCGCCTGCCAACCGACGTTCAGATGGTGTTGGCCACCGCTACGGCTCTCGGTCTCACAGGCATCGCAGCCCTGGCAGACGCCGTTATTGAGGTTGCCACTCCACCCGTCGCCAGCGTTACATCGGCGGCAGAAGACGGTATCGAAGCGATGCCTGCCCTGCCAGGCACTCCGTCGTCTGACGGCAACCTCGAGCAGCTTTGCCAGCGGTTGGAACAGACTGCTACCGCAGCAACTCGCCGGCGAGATCGTACACGCACTCAACAACAACGTGGGCGTTCAACATCTCTTTAGAGAAACGCTGACCGTTCCTGTGCTCGGCAAGTTCAGCGGACGTCTGCGTATACCATCACCGCTTTGGCTCCAACGCCCGGCACTGCCTTCGTCCCTGCTCCTGGAGCAAACCGATAGAGGCAACGAGTAGTCAGAGCCTACCAGGAAGTCGCCTATTTTACATCGCCGACAGCACTACTGGAACCCGTTATCTCTTCGATATTGGGGCTGAGGTAAGCGCTGTTCCTGCAAAACGCGCGGATCGATCACAAAAGCCCATCTACTACCTTTGGGCTGTGAACAACTCGTCGATTCCCGTCTACAAGGAACGGTCCATCATCTTAAATCTTGGCCTCAGACAAGTCTACCGAAGGGTATTCCTGGTCGCAGACGTAAGCAACGCGATCATCGGTGCTGACTTCTTAAGCGGGTTTCACATGCAGCGATTCTGGCGCACGAGGACACAGCGCACCCGTAACCGAGTTCTGTGAGGCACGTTCTAAGCTTGGGCCCCAAGTTTGCAGTGGAACCCAAGAAGACGGCACCGGAGCTACTCTCCATCATTAGGCAAGTGTCGCGACGAGCTCCAGAGACCGAGATAGATCGATGCACCTCTGAGGGAGTGGACATGCTCGTTCGTTACAAGCCTTCAGCTACACCTCTGCCTATCAAGAGAGTAGAAGCATACGTCAAAGAACACTTACTGACACTTATGCCAGCTGACAAAGAGGGCGGTTTTGTGCTCATGCACAAGGAGACGTTCGGAGAAAAAGCTTTAACAGCGGTCGAATCTGCCTTCAGCAGCCACGACGAGATCTCCCTGGAAAAAGTGAAACGGGTAGCAAAAACGTTTTGTCAGTCACAGAATTTGAATCAACTTTGCTCCAGAATTGAACGCAGCAAAAACTTGAGCCTTCAATTATTCTTCAGCGCCAAAACTCATAAACCGGAATGCCCTCTTAGAGTAATAATTTCAGAAAGGGAAACTTGGCAGAAGTCGGTAGGTGTATATTTGCAAGAAAGACTGAAGCTGCTAGTCATCGATGATCCTTACTTGATTCATAGCTCTTATGACGTCATCAGCTTCTTCGATCAAAATAGAGACCTAGATCTAAGAGCATTCTCCATCGATATTAAGGATCTTTACTATTCCTTGCCCCAACCCCATCTCCTAAGGTGTATCGAGGACTGCATAGACACATATGGCATTACCGCCTTTCAGAATGCGGCAGGCCTATCCCAAAGCAAATTCTTAAACTTAATTGACATCTATCTAAAATCTACCTTCGCCACCTGGGATGGACATACGTATCTACAGAAGAGAGGGGTGTGTATTGGTTCGTGCATTGCACCTATCCTCAGTGACCTGTATCTTGCACACCTTGACAGGAATTTAAACCAAACTCTCGACGCGTCAAAAGTTAAAAAAGTATTCAGATATGTCGACGATTATTTAATTGTCCTCGCCACCGATGACCAAAATCTGACAGCCTTGGTACCAGACATTCTCAGCAGTTTCAAAAGGTGCATGAACCCATTGGAGATTACCCACGAACTTCCAAGTGAAAGAAGTTTGAGATTCTTAGATCTTCGTCTTTGTACGTCACCGTACCATACGTGCTGGACTTACGAGCCAAGGGGAAAGAAGCCACTTCTGCCATTCAACTCAGCGCATTCAAAACTCGTAAAGAGAGGCATAGCGCGGTTGTGCCTTAAGAACTCTCTTACGAAGTCATGCTTCCATTCCATCCAAAGGAGCTTTGATGGGCAAGTGTCGAGATTAAAACGCGCTGGATATCCACCATCCTTGTTAACATCAGTGGCGGAAGGACTTTTCAGAGAATTTAAGCATGATGAGCGATTCAGGAAAAGTTATCGAGACAGGGCAAAAAGACCAGTGATTGTGCCATATCTCCATCATTTTTCTCATGGCCTCAAGAAAATAGCAAACAAAGTAGGCACGGACGTTATTTTCTCCGCTCCGAACAAGCTCTATAGCCTGTGCAAGAGGGTAAACACTCCTTCAAGAACACCGACGCCCTGCACAACGAATCACAGAAATAAGTTCGTTCGATGCACTGAAAATGTGGACTACTCCTTCCCCCTGTCCTGTGGAAGAACATATATCGGACAGACGGGTAGGTGTTTAAACCACCGCCTTAGAGAACACAACTTGTCCACCATCAACAAGAACTCTGGACATGTTGGCATACACATTCGGGACTGTGGGTGCACAGCGGAACTTGACAAGTGTGTGGTGTTGGCAAGGAGCCGAGACCAGCTCACAAGGGAAATAATAGAAGCGGAGAACATTGCCAGGCAAAACAGCAGGTGTATTAGTAATCCATCTATAGCGCTGTCACAAAAAGAGCTGGATTACTTAGCTTTGCATCATTGATCTACAGTAATTTCAATTTTAATTTTTCATTTAATTTTTCATTTAATTTTTAATTTTCAATTTCTGGCTTAAAACTTTTACAGTTAACCTTTAGCAAAGAAAGAAAAAGATGAGGCCTAGGTTATGCATTAGACGAGAAAGAAGAGAAAAGGCGGGAATATACAAAGAGTTGAAGTCAGCGCTGTGTAAAGGGCCGCCCACACTAGCGAGAAAACGCGCGTGGCACGCCGATCGCGGCAAGTAACAAAATGTCGCCGAAGCACAGTCAGCGCCACGAGCGCGTGCAGAGACACGCCCTTTATCTTGCCGCTTAACCGATTTATCGGCGCGCCGGGCGCGTTTTCTCGCTAGTGTGGGTGGCCCTTTAGTGTCCCTTTCTTTTGGTGTGATTGTGAACGTTGTCCTAGTGTTTGTTACGGGTGCGCTGTGTCCTCGTGCGTCATGAACTACCAACTCGCCCGAACTTCTGTTTTAACAAGCGATTCTGGCCCTAAAGCGGCGCGATTTCTGCCGTCGCGGCGCTCGTGCCGCTTAACCGCTGGTGCTGGCCAGAGCGCCGCGACGGCAGAAATCGCGCCGCTCTATAGGGCCAAAACCGCTGCATGTGAACCAAGCTTTACAACACCACAGGCTCCTCGTAGACGTCAAGAAGAAACGTCTGCTTGACTCCACAACGCCAGCAGGGTTCGCGTCAGTCTGCTCTAAAATTGACGGGCGATTCCGACCTCTTCTGCAAAATTTTTCAAGCCTCAAGCGAGCTCCTGACTGGACCAGACCGATTTCGCACGATTTCCACCTTCCCATCGAAACAACAGGCGCACCGGTTCACTTTCGACCCCTTCGTCGGGCTCCAGAAAAACTCCGCATAGCTCGCGAAGAATTTCAGCGTATGCTCGAGCTTGGAATTATGCGAGCTTCGTCAAGCAGCTGGGCGTCTCCCCTACACATGGTGTCCAAGAAAAACGGAGATCGGAGACCGTGTGGCGACTGTCGCGCACTGAACAAGCGCGCAGTGCCCGGTAGATGCCCCTTCCTAAACATCATGGACTTTACCCTCAACCTCCAAGGCGCTAACATTTTTTCGAAGGTTGACCTTACCCGCACTTACCACCAGATCCCCGTCGCTGACGAGGATATCTCTAAGACAGCCATTACCGCTCCGTTTGGTTTGTTTGAGTTTCTCCGCACGCCTTTTGGCCTCAGTACTGCGGCTCAAACATTCCAGAGATTCATCGACGCCGTCAAGTGCGGGCTTCCCTTCATATTCGCCTACGTTGACGACTTGTTGGTCGCCAGCTCAACACCGGAGGAGCATACCAGCTACCTCCGTCTTCTTTTTCAAAGACGCTCAGATTACGACATCATCATCAACGCCACAAAAAGCGAGTTTGGGAGATCAGAACTCTAGTTTCTGGGACATCGACTGGACCGACACGGCATCAGACCTTTGCCGTCGAAAGTGCAAGTGATCAGAGACTTTGCAAGACCTAGCTAGCTCGATCACAAAGCTTCGCTAGTTCCTCGGCCTTATAAATGTTTACCGCCGGTTCATTCCGAATTGCGCGAGGCTAGTCCAACCTCTTGATTCGCTCCTGGCAAAGTCTGCACGTGCCACTTCCAACCTACCTTGGAGTGAAGACGCGGAGCAAGCCTTCTGTGAAGTAAAGACTGTACTTTCAGACGCTGTACTTCTGCGACATCCGCAACAAGAGGCCACAACCTCGATCATGATTGATGCCTCAGCTATGGCTGTTGGGGCGGTCTTACAACAACAAGTGTACGGTGAATGGCAGCCCCTGGCTTTCTTTTCCAAGAAGTTAAAATCCGCCCAGACCCGCTACAGCGTCTTTGGAAGAGAACTGCTCGCGGCGTAGTTGGCCGTCCGGCACTTACGACACTTTGTCGAAGGTCGCTTCTTCGTCATCTGGACGGACTATAAACCACTCACCTACGCCATCCGCAACTCTAGCTCTGTCTATATACCCCTCGGAAGATCCGTCAGCTGGCTTTCTTGTCAGAGTTTACGACAACATCCGGCACATCAAAGGGAAATCAAACGTCCCCGCTGATGTACTGAGCCGAATTGACACCGTAACTTCGCCTGCTCTGCAACTAGACATCACCTTGCTGGCTCGTTATCAGGCATCTGACGAGGAGCTACAGCAGCTCCTTACATCAAACACCTCTCTCAAGCTAGGGGACATCAATTTTCCAGGAGGCATCACCATCGTCTGCGACACGTCCACAGGAAAGCATCGCCCATTTGTTCCGGTTGCGATACGAACGCAGCTTTTGATGCCATTCATTCGTTGTCGCATCCCGGCGTCAAGGCGACACAGAAGCTTGTCGCCAATCGCTACGTTTGGCCTCGGCTGAAGTCCGACGTGCGTGACTGGGTACGGACCTGCTTGGCATGTCAACGAGCCAAGGTTCACCGTCATCCCGTACCTCCATCCACGAGCTTCCTGCCACCAGATGTCCGTTTTGACAAGGTCCACATCGACCTGGTCGGGCCCCTTCCGACATCTCAAGGGCAACGATACATCTTGACGTGTATCGACCGCTTCACAAGGTGGCCGGAAGCTATATCATTGCCCGACATGACCGCAGCCACCCTCGCCGAGGCATTCGTGTCGTCCTGGGTGGCGTGCTTGGGATGCCCCTCTGAAATTGTCACTGACAGGGGGTGACAATTCGAATCCTACTTGTTTACCGAGTTGTCCCGAATCCTAGGCATAACGAGATCTCGGACGACTATACCATCCGCAGTCTAACGGCCTGGTTGAGCGTTTACATCATCACCTCGAGTCCGCACTCATGGCCCACGCGAACTCCAGCGAGTGGGTACAACAGCTTCCGCTTGTCTTGCTTGGGGTCCGAACGGCGCTGAAGCGGTACCGCGGCTGTGCAACTTCAGAGCTCGTCTATGAGACGGCCCTGCGACTACCATCTGACTTTTTCGAGGTCGACCCCACTACAAACACAAGGCCAGAAGACTACGCCGCAAAGGTGAAAAACATCTTCGCGGACCTTCGACCAGTGCCAACGCGAGCGGTATCTACGAAAGCGCCTTACGTCTCTCAAGATTTGCGCAGTGCAACGTATGTGTTCCTGCGCCAAACAGTCCGGTTCTAGAAAATAAGACAAGTGGCTTCGTTGTACAGATCAATGGACGACGAGACACCATCGCTCTCGAGCGTCTAAAGCCAGCCCATCTAGAGCACGCACCCGTGAACCTCATCACATGTGAGACGCGCGAGAAAAGTCCGAAGTCTCGGAAGAAGTGTGCTCAAGTTCACTGGCGTGACTGGACAAACTCATGACCACAACTAGCGTTCCAATTGTATGTTCTTGTTTTTTTTTGTTTTTTTCGTTTTATTCAATCTCTCGTTGGGGCTTCTCGCTAAAAAAAGGGGGGGGGGGGGGAGATATCTGTACTGTGCAACGCACCCACAGATCCATATCTTTCTTATAAAAATAAAAGAGATGGCTCGAGGCGCAGTACACGCACGCGCCTCGGAGAGCTCGTAAAAGAATGCTCTGAAGCCGCCATCACAAGCAGACTAGGGTGCCTCAATGTCCTCAGACACGTTCCGTTGTTTCGTTCTATGTTCTCACGTTAAATAACGTGGTAAGACCTCGCGGCCCTCACGTGCACGGGAAGGCCTGCGCGTGTGACGTGGAACACCCTGCATTCTCTTTGATGCTTGGGTAATATAGCAAATGGTCCGTTGAATGTATATCTAAAACAGCATCTTTGTTGCAGAGATGACAAAGAAAATACATACGATCCGTTTGACTTTCAACCAGGGTTGCTAAACTCGTGGAACACAACTTTGTGCCCGAAGTCTGCTGAACGCGCTTATTGGACTCTCGCGACGCTGACGTCGCGCCGAGCGAGGTGTCAATCATTGGAACCACTGATCTCTATTGTAGTAGGCTGGATCGCGGACCGCAGTCTCGGCAGCTGAGGCCGAGTGTCGCCCCCGGCGGCCATTGATTGACACCAGCCAATGCATGGGACTCTATGGAAAGAACGAGAAAAAGTGCCGTTTCCCCCTTTTCTAAGCTGTTGTCGGCACTGAAACTTTTTGGATGCTTTTCGATAAGCCCGTCCATTAGCTTGCGTACAAACATTAAAACTGACAGCGCTCGCAGTTATTATCAATAAATATTTTATGGACGAGAGTGACTTCACTGTGGTGCAGCTCAATGAGGCGGGAGTTACCTAGAGTTTCCGCGGAGTTGATGGGGGTTTCGTTGAGCTGAAATTAGCAGACGACAAGCTCGAAGGCTTTGCTACGCGGAATTCGCTCACTCCCAGAAAGCGGCTGTCGAGATTAAACTTCTTTGTCATTCATCAACTTCTGGGCTTCCCCGAGGACGGTCTCATCGACGGCAAGTTCTTTTGTTTACTCCAATACTAGGACAAGCTTGCCAGCTCAGCCACAGGTGCTCCGGTACGTTTGATTTTTTTAATCGGCGTTCGAACGTTTGACAAATACCGATTCAATCTCCAAAGACCCGACATAAGGATCGCAGCGCACCATAAAATACTCGCCTCCGAGCACAGCGTACATGCTTCAATATCCTTACTTTTGTGCGTTTCTCCCATAGACTTGCGTGCCTTGCCTTGTGTCAAGCAATGGCCGCCGGTGGCGCCACCCAGCGACACCGACGGGCTCCGGATCCACGATCCAGCCTACTAGAATAGAGATCAGTGATTGGAACGCTCATTTCTTTGAGAGCAGCAGAATGCAGCAAAGTTCGTCGAGGCGCGCCTGCAGCGCGTGAGAGGCGCGAGAAGCCCGCTGATTGACCGGCTTCGCTGATGACGTAACGTCCGTTTGTCCCTACATCCCTACGCCAAGCTAAAATTAATACTTTGCAGATTGCCTCTAGGCGACCTGCTGACGCTCCAAATCCCTCCAAAAATCGCGTAAAAGAAAAAAAAAAAAGTGATTAGAAACTTCGTTTGTCAAAGTTGTCGATGACGTCAACATGACGTTTCAGAACTTTACCAGAGCCGGGGTTTGAACTCGAAATCTTCGCTTCGGATCGAGGCGAAGTTAAACTTTGTCAACATGGCGGTGCCGTACGCTGCAGCCGAGTATATCTTCCGCCACCATCGGCGTCGCTGCCGAGACCACTTTTCAACTCCCCGACAGGGGCGAATCCAAGGGGGGGTGGGGGGCGACGGGGCGGTTGCTTCCCCCCCCCCCCAAACCAAGTCGACCCCCCCTTCCCATTTCTTGGAGGGCAATTTGACATGGGTGGACCCCCCCGGTGCACACGAAAGAATGGGAGAATAGCATCCTTACAAATTTTCCGCTCCCCCCCCCCACCTCCCTCCCTCTCCCCCCCCCAAATAAGAAACGGAGTTCTGGATCCACCCCTGCTCCCCGACGACGACTTTCGGCGACACTACCGGATATCGAAAGGCGTTGTGCGTTGACTCTGCGACGAGCTTCGTTCGGCGTCCGGACTTCGAGGCGGCGGAGAATCGACTGTCTGCCCGTTGCAACGACTGCAGACGACTTTTTATCAATGTGTGCAGTGATAAAACTACTGCCACATTTTGCGTCAAAGGGCACCAGAAACGCTCAGTCGACTCTAATTCTAATGAACGTATTGTCTGAAAAAAGTTTACATGCCTGCGTCATAAAGGCGACGAATTCGAAAACGAAACTGAAACTACTGAAACTCTCATCGAACCGGTCCCGCGTGGTGGGGCTTTGGTACTTCTGTTTGCTATAAGACGCATGAGAAGTGAAGCTGAAGACGCTGCAGACGACAGGCTTTGCTCGAGATTTGGCAGTGTGGTGCTGTTTAAGTTGTCATCACGAAAATTGAAAGCAAAAAAAAATGATTTAGGTCTAATAGCGCTGGCACCACTGATCTTTTAGTAGGCTGTATCGTGGCTGGAGGCCTGTATTGCCGTGGTCGAGCGGCACCACCAGCAGTTATCGTTTGACACGAGCTAATGCATGCTACGGGAGAAACGGGAAGACTCATATCCCTGTCAGACAGGCTAGTTTAGTGACACTACTAGCGAGTGCACTTCAACCCGTCGAAACACACTCCAAGTGTGTTGGTGATACACGGGAAAACTTAGTGTCACTCCCAAGGAGGTTATATTTTAAAGCCTAATATAACCTTCTTATATAACCTCCTTGGTCACTCCAAAATGATGGCAAAGATGATGGGTGAAGTAATGGGCACGCAAAATATTAAAGTGAATAGGTATTTTATAAATAACTTCGTCGACTTATTAGAAACACGTTACCACACACTTTACCACACAACCCAACCACGCGCGTTCACTGTTCAACATCGCGGATATCGCCCTCCAGCTCGTCCTCCACACACTCCATGATGTTTCGTTGTGGCGAGTGGCGAGTGGCCGAGTGGGCTTGCGCACACTAGCTCGGAGCACGCGGAGCGAAAGCTCGTGTTGCAGAACGCAGGAATCCTGGGTTCAAACCCTACCCCTGCTCGTTTCCATCTGGATGAGCATCGTACCGGCGTGCAGACGTGTATCACTTGTTTTGTAATGGCTGATCGTAATTATCAAATTGGATTTAAATTTGGATTAAAGCTCGTGAGAGCTCAACGCCTTTTAGATGAGAGGCAGCTGGTCCTGGATGCCGACGCAAAGGCAAGAATTTCAAGTGACATCGATAAGCAGCTGCAGGCCAATGCCTTCACCATAGCCGCTCTCATGACCGCCAACCTACCCGTGATCAGTCGAGAACGGTGGACTTTCCAGAGGAACGAGGTTCGAAGACACCTTGCCCCATCTGGGCGAGTTCCATATCAAGCAAGCCTTTCGCGTCTCTCCTGCCACCTTGAGATTCCTGGTGGAGTCTTGCAGGTGCCTCCTGGCCGTCACTGGCCGTCGCGCAGGGACCAAGGCTGGAAACTAAATTAGCCGCTTGTTTTTCTACAATGCACTACTTTCCTGCCAACAGAAGACAAGTGCGCATCTAATATTACTCCTATCAAAAAAATCCTAATTTTACACAGCGTTAATTTCTTCTATTATTTTTATTCCTTAAACACTGCTATCGGGATTAACCACTTGGTCTACCGGACCGAGCGTAGTGTGCTCCCCGAACTCACTTTATTGGACAGTGTTCTTCGGGCAGGGCTGGGGATTGAGCTCAGGATCACTGGGTTCTCCAGCGCGAGTTTTCTCTCCACGTACTCCGATCTGGTGGGCGCTAGCCCCCTCGGCCACCGATACCCCTTAAGAAAGACACGTTAAAAAAATTAGACGTTTACAATTCTCTGTAATGCCGAATTGGAGCACAGCTCTTGAAGAGGAGGGGGAAGGGTACGAGGGGGAGGGTATGCCAGCTGCTTCCCCTCCGTACCCTCCCATCCTCCTCTCCTGTTCCCATCCCACTTAGCGTAAAACCTTCGCTAAATTTCCCGCTAAATTAACCCAGGAAATTTTTCTGCTGAATTGACGTGTGACGACACATGACACGTCACCTAAAATTTTAAGCGTGACGTCACGTGACGTCACACGGGTAAAATTTGCCCTCTAAATTTAGCAGAAAACTTTTCCACCAAGCTTAGCAAAACTTTTACCGCAAAATTTAGCGAGAAATTTTATCTTCGTGACGTCACACGTGACGATACACGTGACGTGATTTTGGGAAACAGCCCTTAATGCAACGCGCGGTTACGCCGATGCGGCTCAACTCAGAAATGGGTTCCTAGGAGCTGTGCTCAAAAACAACGTTACATAATGAACGATTTTTACGCCAATTGGATGATTCTCATCGATCATCGCAAGCCAAGATAAAGAACGAAGCATATCCAACTTTGGCGTTCTGCTTCGTTTTATGAGAGTCTGCGAGGAGGCCCTGAAACTGCCTAATAAGATCATAGTTATCCTGTTGTCTCGAATAGTTACATGATGAAACAAATGTCGGCTCCATCATTCTCTGCTAACCAAGATAGCCGTTCAATGACTGACTTTGTTGTCGTTTTTTTTTTTTTTTTTTTTTTTTTTTTTTCAATTTACGCTGCGCTAATCTTGGTTCAGATCAGCCTAAACTCCAAGTTCACCCACTATATTTTGCAATGCCACTCTTCTACATGTCCTCCCTTTCACAAATTTATTTTCCTTTATAAAATAAAACTTACGCCACCCTTTTGGTTTCTGTGTTGTTATGTTTCATTGTTGAAACACACCTATACACTCCGTGCGACGCGACCGGCGCGCCGCCGCGCGGCCGGTACCGAAGGTAGGCAGTGAGAACCCCAGAGAAAACGAAAACGAAACCACGCCGCGTACGTTGGTTCGGATTGAAGTTGGAGTGGTGCGGTTGCGCTGGGTTCCCAGCATGAAGTGCTGCCTGTGCTGCGTCATTAAGTGCTTCAATAGTTATGCGTCGTATCTCGTGGTGACAAAGTTCCACAGTTTTTCACCTCGCCGATGTTTTGTGGGACAGCGACAACGATGGAGCCGTGCCGTACGACGCGAGAAATTTGGTCTCCCGATCATGTCTGCCACTGTGTCAGCACGGCTGACATATTCTACACTGCCGCTTTGCGCTCTGCGTTTGTTTCCGTACCAGTAACGCCTGCAACGGAAATACCATCCCACAGTCGCGGCTATGAAGTGCCAATTTCGTTGGAGGAATGCCCTCCAAAGAAGTTTCGTCCCCATATACGTGTCGATGATATTTCCGGACAAGTATGGCACGCAATCTGTACTTCATGAAGAAAGATTCGAACGGTAAAAAGGTGACAAATATGAATTTAAAGAAAACAACAATGAAACTCGGAATGACTGGAGAATCGACGTTTGAGTATGGAAGTTTATGTGGTGTGCTTTCTTTCTTGATCAGCCTCCTTTTGGATCTGGAGACGCTGACACCCCGAGTTCTGTAGACAATTCTTTTTTCTCGGCTTTAGAGCCACCTATCGCAAAGTGGTTCGAACTGGAGGTACCGTCCACTGGTCCCTTCCTACCTGTAAAGTGTGCACCTCCCACGATGAGTGGTATTCTCTGACAGCCTTTGACGCTTAAAGCCAGTTCTCATTTAGTTACGCCGTCCAAACTAAATTTCCACCTGGTTTCGCTATACCAACTCTTTCTGTTATAATAAGTGTTGTGCCAAGGTACGGTCATGTCAAAGTACCTGTGCGCCGAAAATCAACACCTCGCACAACAGGTTATTACACAACAGCTGACCGCAAAAGCCCTTGGCGGCCAAACCGTGTGTTGGCCGACAACTTTGTTTTCTCGGCTTTGGAACCACCTTTCGTAACGTTGTTTCAATTGGGAGTACAGTCTACTAGTCCTCTTTTACCTGTAAAGTCTCCACCTCCCCCGACCAGTGGTATTCTCTTGACAGCCTTTTCATGGTCAAAACCGGTTCCCATTGAGTTACGCCGCCCAAACCAAATTTTCACCTGGTTTCCCTATGCCACCTTTTTTTTTTGTATAAAAAGTGTTGCGTCATGTTACTGTCAAGTCCAAGCACCCGTGTGCCCAAATCTGCACTTTGCACAGCCCGCTATAACACAACATTTTGGGTTCAATATTGGATATCCCGTACAGCTTTATTTCTTTATTCGTTAGAAACATAACTTTCACACCTGCTGTACTAAAAAAACTTGGCACTCTTCGTGCACAAACTTAGTGAACATCTCACTCGACTCCAAATATCATCGTTCCAGCAGTCTTAGGTTTACAGCGACGAGCGAAATAAATTTCCCACTCAGAGCAATTATGGAGGCGGCCGTCTTGTTTTTCGGAAAATTGCTCCAACTTCTTTTTCGGCCGCAACTAGAGAAATTACCCCTAATAACGACTCAAACTTAATATATAAAAAGTGGAAAACAACTAAATGCCCTTCTGCCCCAGCACTCATGCAACGTTACCCTCAACTTATCGGCTCAAAAAGCAAAAGTTTCGTCCGTGCGCGCTTCCGCCGACACAGCTTGGCATGCGAAAAGGCGCCGCAGGCTGCTGAACGCGCCTCACAGTCGAACGCCAGCTCCTCCGCTAGCGGCGCTGCGCGCGTTTTTCAAAGCGCCCCCTATAGTTCCCGCACGGAATGTATAAGGTGTATCCACTGGGCGCCATATTTGTGGGTAATATCTAGAGCGCATGCTCTGAACGAGCCCACATTAATAGGCTACTATAACCGGCAATCTTGAGGGTGCGAAATGCACGTTACAAGAGCACTGTGGAAGCTCGCCATCAGTACGCGCTCAGCAGTTGTGCACACAGCTATGGCCGCCAGTGAATACTTCCTATTGATGCCACGTACTCGATCGAGCGAAGTGAGTTCGCCAAACTCACCCCAAGCCATGGTGTAAGATACACTCTTTAGGTGAGGACACGGCGGGTCTGAACGCGCGGCGCGAGGAATCAGATAGTGTTCGTTCGACGGGCATCCGAAAGGCTGCATTATTCCGCGGCCACCGTGCCCGCGGCTGACAATGTCGCGGGCGGCCATACAGCGAAACTGTGTGAGAGCGAAAACAATGATCTCGTTGCCATGACAACCCGGTACACCGTGGTCTTTCTGTACGAGCGACAACCTCGCTGGAGCCCTGCGCGTGTGGAGCATGAGGCGGCACGAGCCGTCTTTGCCGTGCCCACAGCGTGCCCACGGGTCGACGAGTCATCTGCCGGCGCCGCTTGAAACCATAGTAAGAAAGAGAAAGAGAGAGAGTGTAAAGCGAACTTTACCTGCACTGCGCGAGGAGCGCGCTGTCCTCACCTGAAGAGTATTACCTTACACCGTGCTCCAAGCCAAGTGTGTTCCTAAGGAAGGAAGAAGGAAGAAAGGGCAGAAAGGAAGACAAAGAAGTTAACCTGGGGTATTTCGTCCCGGTTTGCTACTTTGTTTTGGGGGAGAGGGGTGTGAGGAATAAAAGAGAGAAGGCTCCTTAGGAAGGAGCCACACGGCTCCTTCCTAAGGAAGGAGCCGTGTGGCACACTACAGAAATGACACTAAGGGCGAAGTGCACTCGCTTGTAGTGACACTAAACTAGCCCGTCTGACAGGGGTATTATTCAAGGGTACAAGTCTCGGAACCCTGCACGCTTTTGACCACCCTGAAGGCCAGTACTCCGCTGCTCTACTTGACAAGAGGCACGCGCAGGCGGCGCGAGACAGCGTCTGCTCTGCGACGAAAAAAAGGAAACGGACACTCACCTCGTTGCAACATGAGCTTGCCGCATCACAACACCTCCAGGGTGACCAACAAAAACTCATCGAAGGTACGCTTCTTGACTTCGAGGATATAATTTCTCAAGGTGATTGGGACTTCGGGAGAACGTCAGTTCTGACGCATTCAATCGACACTGGTGCAGCAGGCCCAATCAAAGAAGCCCAGCGCCGCTTACCTCCGAGCCGCCGCGAAGTTGTGACCGCGAAAACGCATGAAATGCTGGACACGGGAGTAATTCGTTCGTCTAACAGCTTATGGGCTGCGCCGGTCGTTCTGGTAAAAAAGAAAGACGGAAGCTTACGCTTCTGTGTAGATTACCGTCAGCTGAACGAGGTCACACACAAGGACGCATATCCACTGCCTAGGATCGACGACACTGTCGAAACCCTGAACGGTGCTAAATATTTCAGCACCATCGATCTGGCGTCAGGATATTGGCAGGTGGAGATGTCGGCGGGGTCTCGAGAGAAAACAGCATTTGCCACACATCAGGGACTTTTCGAATTTAATGTCCTCCCATTTGGGCTGTGCAACGCTCCTGCGACGTTTCAACGGTTGATGCAAATGATCGTGGGAAAATTTGACTCCTGTCTCTGCTATCTCGACGATCTTATCATCTTCAGCAAAACGAAAGCCGAACATATCATGCACCTTCGACAAGTTCTGTAGGCGTTGAGACATGCAGGTCTCAAGTTGAAACTTTCGAAGTGCCGCTTCTTCAGCAAAAGCGTTTTGTACTTGGGCCACAAAATTTCGGCTATGGGAATCGGAACCGACGAGACGAAAAGAGAAAAGGTCTCGAAGTAGCCACAGCCTTTGAGCGTCGAGGATTTTCGCTCGTTCTTAGGACTTGCCTCGTACTGCCGGAAATGTGTTGCAAACGGGCCTTTACAAGTGCACACTTGAACCATCCACTTGAAACACCATTTGTTACTTTCATTCCTCGCTAGATGGCGCGAGCCGCTGCCCCACACTTTCTGTAGAGCTCCGAGCTACTTTCTGTAGAGCTCCGAGGAAGAAGATGAAGGTCATGGATCTTAAACGGGCGCTTAAAGCTAGGGGACTTTCAACCGTTGGATCTAAGAGCGAACTGCTAGATCGACTACAAGCCGCTGCGGAAGTACCTGGCAATCTGCTGAGAACTGCACAGTGTGAAGAACCATCACTGGACAGCGACGGGGAGCTGAGCGCCGATGTGCTGCTGCCGGAGGGGCACCTAGGTTCTCCTACCGAAGATAAGGAGGGTGCCGCAAGGGTCAGTGACATCGAGGGAATCTTTCTGACACCCCCGGAGTCACTGCCTACCCCTGGTGAGATCCAGGACGGATCGCTTTTGTCTTCAGAACGGCGGACAGCCACGAGGACCCTGTGCCGGCCAGATGAAGAGATCAATGTGCAGGCTCCACAGCATGTTATAGAACTGATCAACAGTCCAAGTACTAAGCCGCAAGAACCTCTGACTAATATCTCCTGCAAGGGCTGCGCAATGCTAGAACAGCTGTGCCAGACGCAGCAGAAAACGCTGGAGGAACTGGGGGTGCGGCTAAACGGCTTCGCTGAGCGTCTCCTACGAACAGAAACGGATGGCAGCGCTCTAAAACAGCTGCACCGAAGGATAACAACAATAGAGACACAGCTGAAGGAACTTACGACACGAAATGGCACCTTTCGAGGCATGGCGGCTGAATCACAAGAAGTAATGCCTTCTACTAGCAACGAGACACTGCCATCGATGTCGAAGGAGCAGTCGTGCGAATCACGTGTGTGTCTGGATGTAGATGTCCATGGCCAGCTGGACAACAGGATTACATTTAATAGGGCATCCCAGGAATATCTTGATAGCCATGAAGGTGTCAACGAACCGCAAGCGTTGGATACTTCTTTAAAACCAGACGCCGAAAGAATAGATGGCAGCAGCGACATAGGGACTGACAAAGACGCGGATGAACTTCACGACGCAAAAGACCCAGATGCTATCAGAAATATGGACGCAAGTGGAGGCGTATCCAAGCGGTCTCGACCAGCAGGATGTTACGAGACTACTAAGGGAACGCCACGACTGATGAGTCCTCCCCAGAGACCTCCCCAAGGTGTGACACGGGAAGTCCTGGTCGCTGGAGACAGTAATGTGGCGCGGTTTGCTGACCTCTTCCAGTCTGAGGTAAACAACAGGAGCTGTGTGGAGATACTGCTCCAAAGAAAGGCAACAGTTGAACGAGTCCATGCAATGATCGACGAATACGAGGAACATGCCCGTAGGATACCTCGCATGTACATCTTGCATGTGGGGATTAACAATCTGCTCAGGGGAGACAAACCAGAGGATGTGGTGGAATGTCTCCAAAAAAGATGGAGTTCACGTAAATCGGCACTCACTATTTGTTCGGTCCCAGAAGTCGTGACCAAAGGAAAGGAAGTGCATGCGGTGACGATGCTGCTCAACGCCAAACTCAAAAGTCTATGTAAGAAGATACGCGCACGATACGTGGATTTAGGACGAAATACAGATGATCAAAATACCATGGATACAGATGGCGTACACTACGGGAGGATAGGAGCCCAACTAGTGGCCCAGCAACTAGCCTCAGTCGCAAGTCGTTTTTTAGACAGAGGAGCCGGAAAAAGCGCTGGCGGAAACGAAAGACAGAAAAGAAAGCTTCCGGACATGCGCGACTATCATTGGAGAACCAGTCAGAAGTGGAAGAAACCTCCTCCAGGCTTCAGGGATCATCTCCCAGGGGGACACCGGATGACTGCTTCCCGCCTGATCAAGCCGTCACGCCATTTATATCACAGAGGCTCCGACGAACAGCTGCCCGCAAAGAACCATCCAGCGTCTCTCCCAGTCATGCTGCCCTCCAGGACAAAGGAACCGAATACTTCGGTGTCATATCTGGAACCGGCGCAGCTGGGACAACCGCCGCGCTACTCTGTTCCAGTGAACCGACCCCCGGTGTGTGGGCTCCCACAGCAATCGCACACTGTAGACCCGGAGATGCAACTGCGTTCGGCGAGAGAAGCTCCAGGGTTGCAACAGTGGATAACCACACGTGCGCCACCATACGACCATGTATCACCGGAGTGGCCTCCCGAAACGAAGGCACTCCACCAGCACAAGAGGCTACCAAATGGAGGGCCCTCGACCCATTGCTTGCAATCTCCGTCATTCCCGACACCTGCGCGTGTTGCTCCACTATGCCAGCCTCTTCTGCCTCATCCGCAAGACCTGCGCAGTATGGTGGCAGATATTGTAAGGCAACAACTGAGCTACCTGGACCAATGGCACCGTCAGTGAGAAGGCTCACAGGCAAGGTGGTGAAGACAAGCGGCGAACGGGGTAGAAAAAGACGAAGGCGACGTAGATGCAGTAAGAAAACCACAGAAGCGGTGGGATTTCTCAACCTCCACGGAGCGCGACGGGAGCAGAAATGGGAAGAGCTCTACCGCGAGTTGGAGGGAGAAGACATGACCCTCTTCGGAGTAGCTGAGACGCACCTTCGGGATCTCGAAGAACCACCGACTTCGGAAAGCTGGTACTGGGCTGGACGCAACCGACTGGAGGGGACGCGTCGAGGTGGAGGAGTGGGAGTGGTGTGGCATAGCTCATCCGTATGGCACAAGGAGCCAGGAGAGTGCTGGGATCACATCTGGGTAACAGGAGCGATACTCGGTATTCCGGTCGCCGTTTGCGTACTGTACCTGTCGGTGGGAGCTGCCCGCCGAGAGGAGAACCAAATGTTAATAACATGCGTGATGAATGATGCTAGGGCCCTGGCTGATACGAAAGAACTACTGATCATGGGGGACTTCAATGGACATCTGCACGAACTGGATGGCTGGGAAGATGAAAATGGACGGCTACTGCTGCAGATGAGTGAAGATATCGCCTTGGAAGTAGTTAATCTAAGAAGTTCATGTGAGGGTCAATTTACTTGGAATGCTCGCGCAAGCAAAACATGCATTGATTACGCAGTAGTGTCACATAAACTTGCTCGTTATATTGTTCAAGTTCACATAGACGAGGCTGGTGAACACAGCATCGGAAGCGACCATAACCGAATTAAGCTAATATTCTCGAAAGCAACGTGGATAACAACAAGACGAAAGCTCCATCCAACAAAATGTCTCACGCTATCTTCAAGTGCAGTTGAAAGAGTTGTGGAGGAATTGGAAAACAGCTCCACGAGGAAAAGTGCTGCTGACTACATGGGATGCGTAGAAGAACTGAAGCAAATTATCCAGCAACACTCCACGAAGGCCCGAAATGGGCGAAGGCGGAGAAAGCGCTGAGGTTCAAGCTGCCATCCGAGTACGGAAAGAACTGAACAGAGAACACCGCATGGCCCTTCACATGGGGACCAGAGGCGAAGTCGAAGTAAAATGGCAGATGTACCAGGCGCAAAAGCAAGCCGCAAAGCAACTTGTCCAGGAGAAAATGTCTCAGGCTGACTTGCAAACAATGAGAGACATTAGCTCAAGCGGGAGAGATGCGCCTAGAAAGTTCTGGAGATACCTTGGAACCTTGGACGGGAGAGATCAGAAGCTGGCTATACTCGACGAGAACAAAAGGATGACAGCAGACAAACTTGGGCATAGCCTTACAGACCACCTAGTGAAGATATTTTCGCCCCCGGGAGCACCAACACCTCAGGACATCTTACCACATCAAAATCCGGATGGTACTCCGGTTGATGTCGACGGTGGAGAAATCGGCAGGGTGTCAATTATACGCGCTTTGACTCACCTAAAAAGTAACACCGCCCAAGGACTGGACGAGATTCCGGCAAGCGTCCTCAAAGCACTAGGGAAAGGTTCAAGGGATCAGCTGGCAGGAATTTTTAACAACATTGCCTCTGGAATAGAAGAAGTTCCTGGAGACTGGAGGAGAGGCAAAGTCGTTCTTGTTCCAAAAAAAGGTTGTGACCAGCGTTACCTCTGCAACTACAGACCACTGACTGTGACCAGCACGATATATAGAACTTTCGTACATATTCTAAAGGAGCACATGACTGCATGGGCAGAGGAAGAAGGCTTGCTTACGGAACTTCAAGGAGGTTTTCGTCGAGGTCGCCGGTTGGAAGATCATCTGTTTACGCTAACACAATGTATTGAGGTTGCCCGCAAGGAGCAGAGGACCCTAATATGTTGTTTTCTGGACGTCGCCAAGGCCTATGATAGTGTGCCACATGTCCAGTTGATATGTCGACTACAACATCTTGACATGCGACCAGAGTGGGTCACCCTCATCCACCGCCTATACAGTGGCAACACGGTTAGGACAAAGTTAGGTGAGGCTAACTCTGAGGAAGTGCTGGTGACAAGAGGCTTACGCCAGGGGTGCCCACTCTCTCCACTATTGTACATGCTTTACGTAACCGGACTCGAAACGCAACTGATCCGATCTGGACTGGGCTTCTCGTTGGCTCACTTAGAAGATGGTCTGACCGTCGAATGGGTTCTACCCGGACTTACCTACGCAGACGATGTAGTACTGACCGCGGCATCAGTCTGCGACATGCAGAAACTCCTAGATATCTGTACCGAGGTAGCAACGGAACTTGGATTGAAATTTAACACTAACAAGTCAGCAGCGGTGCTGTTTGCAGGTCCACAAGATCCAACATTTGGCAGTCTTCGACTCGGGGTGGACTGTGTACCTGTAATGAACTCGTACAGGTACTTGGGCATTACACTCACAAATACAGAGGACTACTTGCAAGAGCATCACGCCCATCTCCGCCAAGCAGCCATCAGAGGAACCAGCATTCTGCGCAGACGGAATCTCTGGAGTTGCAATAGATTCGTTGTGACCCGGGAGCTGTGGAAGGCGGTGGTGGTACCAGGATTGACTTTTGCTAACGCTGTGGTGTGTGTCCCTGGAGATATCCGAGCTCACATAGAACGTAGGCAGAGGGAGGTCGGGCGTCAAGCGCTAGGCTGTCATGGTACAGTAGCAAATGAGGCTGTCCAGGGTGATTTGGGATGGTCCTCTTTTGAAGCCCGTGAAGCTACCAGCAAAATCGCCTACGACGGACGTCTCCGACATATGGACACCTGCCGGTGGGCCAAAAGGCTGTTCAGGTACACTCAACTGACTGGGCTGCAGACCCGCTGGCAGAAACGCCTATACCAGCTCGAAAGCAAGTACGGTTTTTTTGCGGACCCTGTCCAAGCGTCGTCGGCCAGGGAATGGGAGAGAGAGGTCCGGAAAAAGGTTCGCGACCAGGAAACAAAGCAGTGGCTCAAAGATGCCCAATTGAAGACTACGCTCGATGTGTATGTTGCAAACAAGAGGACCATCGGCTCGGAGGCTAGGCTATACGATAATAGCCTGGGTAGTCGTTTGCTATTTGAGGCACGAGCCGGGGCACTAAGGACTCTGTCTTACAGACGTCACTTCGATTCTACCGTGACCATAAGCGTGTGCCGGGTGTGCGGGGCCCACGACGAAACAGTAGCACACATTGTACTGGAATGCGCAGGACTCCGGCCATCCCAGTCACGAGACAACGACCGTGACCTTCAAAGCCCTCTGGAGCTTGCCGAAGTATTGGGCTTCACGGCTACTAGAGATGGACACCAAACCAGTGAGGTTAGGCCAGCCGCACCAGCGGACAGGCCTGCCTCGAATGAGACTACGGCCTCCAGTGGCCCACATAGGCCGTCTGTCGAGGCAACAAAGAGACGATTAGAGGACTGGTGGAGAAAGATCTACCTTAGGGGGCAATAACACGCAAATGCCCCCAGGCTTGGGCATGAATATTGTTCGAGCCCGCCCGATCTAAAGGGAACAGCCGCATCATCATCATCATCATCATCATCACTTGCGGATATTTTTTCACCGTCCACCCGTTCATGTTTTGCCCTCGCAGTGGAGAGAAGAAGAAGACGTCATCTCTTCCTACCGGTCTCGATTCAGCTCCTTCAATTTTTGGCATTTTTCGCTCTCCTTACGCCTGAGCTTCGGCTCACACTTCCGTAAGGACATCATGACGACCCTCGGCACCGTCGGAACCCCTCAGGACCTCCCTCTACCTGATGATATGGATTCTCAGCCCATTGAGGCGCCTACGCCGGCTGCAACCGCCTCGCTAACCCTAAACCCGAACGCATCACCCACCGCCGTTGCTGCCGCTAACGCAGGCATCTCACTGCCTCACGCATCACTCAGTGCCGCGTCGAGGCAAACTGCCATCACTACTCGGAATCCATTCTCTATCCCATGGTGATGATGATCCCACGGGTGAGTTCCCCCCTCTTGGCAGCCCGTACCACATCCGCTACGCCGCCGATGGAACTAAACGTGCTCGCAACACGCACCTCGGCTCCTCCACCGTCAAGTTCACCGCCACACCCGCGTGCCGTCCATTTCACTCCAATGATGCCTCGTCCGCTCTAGAGGATGGTTGGCATACCGTGTCTCGCCGCCGTAAGACGGCCCAGTCTGGGATGCCTCAAGCCGTTTCGCCCCAAAGCGAGTTTCTCCACACCGTCATATTACGACCAACCCAACCATGTCGGATCATGGACGCACCTTTCCTCACCATTGACTCCGCCATCGCTACACAAACGGGCCTCCAATCTCACCCATCATTACAACCCCGTTACCAAGTACGGTACCTCGACCGCAGTAACCAACTCGCGGTCGATGCCACCTCTTCTCAAGTGCGTGACGCTTTACTCAAGATAACATACATACCGATCGACAAGAAACAAGTCCCCGTCCAAGCCTACGAGGCTATTCGACGCGGCCAGACTCGCGGCTTTATCAAAAACGCTGGTGGTATGGATTCCGCGCAGCTCCTGCAGCATCTTCATTGTCGGAAATGTACCATCCTCCAGGCACGACCTCTCGGCACCTCTGGGTCGGCGTTAATCACGTTCGAGGGCACCAGCCTCCCGTTCCGCGTGGGCCTGGGCTCATTCACGGTGCGTGTATATCCTTTCCATCGACAAACTCATGTATGTGACACCTGCCATTGCATCGGGCACCGCAGTACGCAATGCCCTAACAGTGACAAAGCCCGCTGTGCCACGTGCGGCGCACCAAAGCACGGCACAGACCAGTGCTCGTCTGCCCAACCCAAGTGCCGGAACTGCGGCGGGACCCATCTCGCCACAGCCCGCTCCTGCCCAAAAAGAAAAGAAATTCAACGCATGATGGCTCAACGAGACCGCGGGGCTCCACAGCGTCGTCCGCCACCCGGAGGATTCCCGAAGGAGCAGCCTCCTCCACCACCACCACCACCACCACCATCGGTGCCCCCGACTCCAACCCTCACACTTCCAGCTATGCCGCCAGTTGCTCTAACGATCCCAATAGCCTCATCGACAACTACTACGCCCAAGACGGACTCCCGCCCGATTCTCGCCGCTAAATCCCATGTGCCGGCCCTCAGCGCCTTTGTCACCCACACGCAGCTCCCTACATCGGAACCGCCTCGCACATCCTTTGCAGAAGCCGTGAAGGCTGTCAACATCGCTCGCGAGACGCCCGCCCCAATTCCGGCAGTAGACGACTTAACGGCCATGACCCAACAAATGGCCCTTCTCACAAAACAAACGCAAGCTGCCTTGCAACAGCTTGCTGCCATGCAGCAGTCAATCTCTACTTTGGTGGATACCTGCACCCGTGCAGTCATTGAGCGTCTCATGATGCAGGGCATCATTCCATTCGGCCCTCCCGCGCAATCCACGCCTAAGCATGACTAGCGCACCCACAATTGTTCAATGGAACTGTCGCTCGCTCCGACGCAAAAAAGCAGACCTTATCGAAAAATTTCATCTTCATTCTCCATCTGACACACCCGCTGCCTTCGCTATACAAGAACTCAACGGCCCACTTCCGGCTTTGCCACAGTACGACGGACTTGCTCCGGACGCCGAGACTAGTGCCTCCTTGCCTCGTATCCGCGCCGCACTGTATGTCCATCGCTCAGTCCCATTCACTCCCCTCGACACATCACAGTGGTGCTCCATCATCACCAGCGTCACGGGTTGCCGACTGCTCCTCCTTCCTCGCCGACCTGTTCTTCTTTTCTCTGTGTACGTGACCCCCGACACGTCGCTAAATCGTCGCACCAGGCAGCCGCTAAATGTCGCCTTCATCAAACACTTTTCTCGTCTTTACCCCAAGGACGACATTATAGTATGCGGTGATTTCAACGCAAAACATACGGCCTGGGGTTACGATGTTGACCTTCCTCGCGGTACACGGCTCCTTGCGGACCTCACCGAACTCAAACTTTCCCTCCTGAATGCCCCAGACACACCTACACGTATCGGCCAAACCTCCCGGCAACAAGATACTTGCCCCGACCTGACCTGGGCTCGCTTCCCTCAACGCTGGAAGTGGCAGGTCACCAGCGATCACCTCGGCAGCGATCACCTTCCCATCACTTTACATTATAACTTCCCATCTCCAAATTTATCTCACCACAACACCCGTCGGGGCACCTTTATCACCAAGTGGGACAAGTTTCGGGCAGCCCTGGTTTCTGTCATGGACGTCACCGGTTTCTCAGACATTATACAAGCCATCCAGTGTGCCCACAAGGCCGCCACCAAACGCCTAACCGTTCCCGGGGACGCTCCGGCACCTGATGCACATCTACTCACCCTTTGGAACCGCCGCATACGCCTGTTGGCTCGCTACCGCCGATCTGGTAGACCACGTCGGCTCCTCAGGGTTTTGCGCCAGGTGCAAGACACCATCTCGAGATACACATCGGAACTGGCTTCTGACCGCTGGACCTCCATGGGCAGCTCCGTTTCCGGTAATACCAATCTCTCCAAAGTATGGAGGCTTCTGCGCTTTCTCCTTGGAGACCGCAAACCTAGACAACCTGCCGCTGCCGTTGCCCTCCGCGAAGGCGTTTCTTTCGAGGAGCTAGCGGAAAGAGCGTCTGATGTCTTTTTTCCACAACCATCTCGGCATGACCCTGGGTGCTACACTCGTATTCACCCTGTTCCCGAGCCCATCGGCTTGGATTCCCCGTTCACCCTCCACGAACTCGAGGCCGCCCTGGATAGGGCAAACACACACAGTGCACCAGGCCCTGACAACATCACCGTCGGGCAACTTCGCAACCTTCCCACCGCCCTAAAAGAGACCGTACTGACGGAGATCAACCTGGTGTGGGATTCTGGGTGCGTCCCTTCCGAGTGGCGTCACTCGACGGTATGTCCTATTCCGAAGCCCGGCAAACCACCTACGTCTCTCACAAATCTACGCCCAGTATCCCTCATGTCTCTGCAAAACAGTTGAGAGCATGCTGAACGCCCGTCTGCAGTGGTGGCTTGAGTCCAACCAGCTGCTCAGCCCATCGCAATACGGGTTCCGCCCTGGACTCTCCACTCAGGACGTCATGAGCCGCCTCCAGCACGATACGCTATCTACATCATCACCGCATCTTCGTATTGTGGCAGGGGTCGACGTGCGCAAGGCGTTTGACAGCGTCCCGCACTCCTCCGTCCTCTCAATGGCACAACAGCTAGGCATCACCGGTCGGGCATACAACTTCATCGCGGCGTTCCTCGAAGATCGCACTTTCACTGTTCACGTCGGCTCATCCCACGGAATCACCCATACAAACCGAGTGGGCGTTCCACAAGGGTCCGTTCTTTCTCCGTTACTTTTCAATATCGTCCTTGCTGGCCTTCCTCCCCGCCTTAGTGAGGTGCCTAACCTCGAACATGCAATCTACGCCGACGATATTACGTTGTGGACCCACTCTGGCTCACCCGGTTACCAACAGGATGCCATTCAAGCTGGGCTCGACATCATTCACGACTACATCCAGTCTGTTGGCCTCGCTCCCGCTCCCGACAAGACGGAGTTCGTCGTTATTCATGGCGGTCGTCGCACACCAGCAAAAGAAGCAGAAAAACAGTGCATTCAGCTCACGCTCGCAGGTACTCCCATCTCACGCCGCACGAGCATCCGGATTCTTGGTTTTCACCTCGACCAAGACAGCCGGGCGGCGACTTGGTTTCAGCGTACCATCAGCACCTCGAAACAGCTGAACCACCTGTTATGCAGGGTAGCCCACCGCTCCCGCGGGGTGCACGAACATGATCTCCGTATCTTTGCTAGGGCCTTCGTGGTGTCCCGCATTATGTACGGCTACCCGTACTACCACCTTACCCGCACCCAAAAACTCAGGCTCGAAATAATTAATCGGGAACTGCAACGAATTGTCACCGGCCTTCCGAGATACACACGAATCGATGCGCTCACCAGCTGCAGCCAGATGAACAGCCTTGACGACCTGGCCTCCACCCAGATCGCAACTCAAGAAACTCGACTCCGAGCCACTCTAGCGGGGCGCTTCACACTGCGTAAGCTAGGTTACAACATCGACCACCTCTTACCTTTACCCACCCCACCCCCGCCATGGGAGCTCTGCCCTCTCACAGCACCCCGTCCCCTCCCTCGGAACATGGGTGAAAAAGCGCAAGCTCGCCGCAGCGACTTTGCTCGCCGACATCTCCACTCTCTCCTTGTTCGCTCTTCATCGGCTCTAGTTTTCTACGCGGACGCGGCTGTGGACAATAACTCCACTCCAATCTTCAGCACGGCATGGTGCGATGTCGACGGTCATCGACGCGGTACACAAGTTTTCATGACCCCCTGCTCCTCTAGTCACGCTGAACTTTGTGCTATACTGCACTGCTTAACCTCCGTTAACACTTCAACCCTGGTACCCTCCTCCAGAATCGTAATATATACAGATTCTCAAGAAGCCATCCGTGCTCTCCGCCACTCATCTCCATCATCTGCCATCGCTATTCAGATTCATCGGGCAGCCATTTCTATCCGGACAGCCGGCCACCATCCCCTCATCGACTGGGTGCCCGCCCACAGCGGCATTCCCGGCAATGAAAGGGCTCACCGACTTGCGCGCGCTAAACTTCTCTCCGCGCGAGCCGGGGCCCCTACTTTTCCTACGCCACCGGAGCTCACACCTGGCTCCTTTCACGATTCACACGAAGCCCGGCAGGAGCACGCCAGCCGATGGCGTCATTACCTGACTACTCAGGCTAACCCCCTTGACTTCCCCTCTCTTTCCCACCTTCCTCTCACTCGCCACGAGACCTCCCTTCTACAGCAAGCCAGGTCAGGAGCGCTCCTCGCTCCCTCCCTGCTTGCAAAGATGTATCCCCAGGTCCACATCAACCCTCAGTGTACCCACTGCCACATTCCTGCTAGTCTCCCCCATCTTTTGTGGGACTGCCCGCTCCACTCAACAGCCCGCGTTCGCGCGCTCTCAACCCTCTCACCTCCCCCCTCCACTCTTACTGAGTGGCTCAACCCCCCATCCGCTCCTGACCCTGGTCGTGTCCTGGCGGCATACCAGGCGATCCTCCGATATTTAGAGGACCCGCAGGCGCCCCCACTCGGCTCCAGGCTGCTCAAGCAATACGAGCCAATCATCGCCGCCGCCCGACGTCTCTCTGCCCCTGGTAACACCAGGGCCACATAAGAGGACGAGATAAAAGACCATACAGCAGAGCGCATAGGGCGCTCATTCATTTGGTCTGTAAATAAAGACGTTTGAAAGAAAGAAGAAGCCCTCGCAGTAACCGCACCGAGCGTGTCGCACGGCGGGATGCTTCGCGTTCGCCAGGTAGTGCGTCATGTGGTGCACCTACACAGTGGCGTTGCCTTGGGGGCGACATTTTCTCGGTGCCGTGCGCGCCCCAGACGAATGTGTCATTGTTGTGAGTTGAAAAAGCGTGCTCGTCTGTGTTTCGTCCTCTCTATGTTTTATTCTTTTTGTTATCTAGCTGTTCGTTGTCCTCTTAAAGTTCCGGCTTGTTCGAGACATACATTGCCAACAGTATTAGCATTTCCACCACAAAAACGTCCACACTGTGCACCGCGTGGATAAGCTTCATGCTGCATGGTATGAATAGCATATCGGTAGAATACTCCAGGAAGCGCTGAGGCATGCCAGATTGTATGCGCGTCGCCATTTCAGAAAAAAGGCTGCCCCAAAAGAAGAGGTGCACAGACGAAGAGGAGTTCTTGCTACTTTCAAAGCCGCGCACCTCGTGCCTATGGGCAGCCGTCATAGAGAACTTGGCAGCAGATCACTAATGTAATTAACTTCGGTATATCAAAACACGATATATTTTTTCCAAGACGCACACACGACTCAATTAGTCAGTTCTGGCGTGCGCGCGTGTGTGCGTGTGTTTGCTTGTTTCTGTGCTCTTCCAGAGAGTAACTTGGGAGCCTACCGCAGTCGATCTTCGCTTCTTCGGAAGCTGAAACCTACTTAAACTTCTGGGCCCGTTAGGGTGCCTACATGTCTGTCTGTCTCAGGGTGAAGACATTTATTGTTGCCCTGAATCTGCCAGCACGTGACGCTCTCGCGCACTCGGTGCATGAGTCGAACGGTAAAATGGCGTCTATGCATTAGCCAAAGCTACGCGCTCGAGCTGAGTGACACCGGATTGGGCGCACTTCAAAATGCATAAAAAAACGATCGGGCGGAAAAATGGCTGAGATGTCACCACTCAAGCAAAAGCGCGCGTGTGTATGAAGGCACTCTAGGGCCCGTTTGCTCGAAGCGCTAACCGCGGCTAAAGTTAGCCGCAGTACCTAGGAGAGGGATTTTGAGATCACGTGACTGGCTCGGTAGGGATGCGGGGAAACATGGCGGTGCCGCAGTGAGTGAACGCCGCTCGCTTTGGAAATAACATGTTGTTGTAGCTGCAATATCGGGCGTGTTAGTCAGTAACGAATGGTGCAGGGGGCTTTCGCTTTGCTTTACCTCACTTAAACCGCAAAGCATAGGCAATGACATCGCCGCATTTTTTAGATAGTCTTTCGATTCTGGGCATTCCTAAGCCTAAATGAACGCGATAATGTCGGCATGGCAACGTCTTTGGAAAGCGGATTGTTGATAGCACACGAAAGCAGACAGCGTCCCAACAGACCTTTTTTCTAAATTATCCAAGCACCGAGGTGCACGCTACGACTGTAGTTGCACGCGCCGCACGTGCTAGTGTCTGCAGTAGTAACCGTTCTGAAGCAAAAAGTATAAAACAAATTTTACCTTGCACGGGCGTTCGTTAAAGCCTTATTATGTTTTTTTTTACTTCGAATCTTTTATTGCAAGAAGGCAAGCGTGTGGACCGTAGAATTACACTTCCAGCGTTCTCCTCACGATGCTTGGATAATTTAGAAGAAAGTCTGTTGGGTCGCTATCTGCTTTTGTGCGCTATCAATACCCGGCCGATTGAGTCAGGGCAATTCGCTTCCCAAAGACGTTGCCATGCCGACAATTATCGCGTTCATTTAGGCTTAGGAATGCCCAGAATCGAAACACTATCTGAAAAATGCGGTGATGTCATTGCCCATGCTTTGCGGTTTAAGTGAGGTAAGGCAAAGCGAAAGCCTCCTGCATCATTCGTTGCTGACTAACGCGCCCGATATTGCAGCTACAACGACATATTATTTCCAAAGCGAGTGGCGCTCACTCACTGGGACGCCGCCATGTTTCCCCGCATCCCTACCGAGCCAGTCACGTGATTTCAAAATCCCTCTCCTAGGTACTGCGGCTAACTTTAGCCGCGGTTAGTGCTTCGAGCAAACGGGCCCAGGTGCATCTTGTTTCTGTCGAAAATTAGGCGTCGTAACGTGCCAATAAATGGGCGTTACGTTAAAATGACTGGTGCGGACCAAGATGAGGAAAGAGTGTGGTTTATCTACACGACAATACAGTATTCTCTTCAATATTGTTGAGGCAAACAGCCTCAACAATTAATTTGAATTAAATCGAGTCGCGTGGCCTTTCAGCAAGTCCAGCGAAACATTACCGATCCTCTTTCAAACGTCCAAATATTGGCCGCTATGCAGATGCCGTGAAATTTGGTACGTGTTCACAAACGAACCGCAACACGTGCAAAAACAGCAGATCTGTAAAGTGCACGGTCACAAACAAAAAAAAAAACAAAAAAAATCACATCTTGCCAACGAGGTCGTGTCGTCTGGTTTGACAACGTCACGGTGTTAATAGCGCCTCGGGGAAGTTATTATGCCTTCTGAGCATTCGAGCGTAGAGAGCTGCTGCCACTCTGTCGTGCTACCTTTATCGACCCAGTGCGCCGTACAGTCCCCACATATGATGGCTAGATCGATGAACACGACTGAACCCTTTGAATTAGACGGCAACTTGCGCCACCTATAATCCCTGACAACTTAACAAACGCACAGCGTGGCGATTCCCGCGCATCTTATCACTCCGCAGCCAACAGGCTTGCGGCACTGTCCGATAAGAACACTGCAAGTCAAATCAAGCGTGAACGCCGTAAA
Organism: Ixodes scapularis; assembly: GCF_016920785.2. Taxonomy (NCBI): domain Eukaryota; kingdom Metazoa; phylum Arthropoda; class Arachnida; order Ixodida; family Ixodidae; genus Ixodes; species Ixodes scapularis. The sequence goes on along the minus strand of NW_024609883.1, from coordinate 51,151,379 downwards.
ACACGTGCTCCGTTTCATATGCTGTTAGTGACTATAACAAGAAATGTCCAAGCCCGAAAGTGACCGAAGCTGATCGGAAGAAGTCGAAAGCAATGCTTCTGGATGCATCAGTGTGGTAGCCTACGTTTTGCTAAGAAACTTGGCGTCTTTGTTGCAGATACTATCATTAAGGAACTTGGTTTGTTTCCAGAGAGGTATTTAAGAGAATTAACATCTTCCCTGAAGAAGTTCCCTGAAGAAGGTAGCGAGTGAACTCCGGAGAAAAGGCGGGTTTATCAGCCTCCTATGCAGCGTTCCCTCTGCTAAAGTGGAAAGAGTGGAGGGTTATGCGGGAATAGCTTATCTTGTTCTGAACCTTTTTTTTTATCTTTATATTAAAATCTTAGCGGACACCCCGTGACTGAAGCGCGAAGCTGTAAGAAGGAGTCGAGAGAAGTACCGCTCGACTAAAGAGTCCGCGAACGGGTCCATCTACTGTGGCGCGTCGAACCAGCCGTTCTGTGGCCGGTACACCTTGTGCGGATCTTCGGGTGGCTGAATGTCCGGCGAGAAAGCTGACAGTAGCACGTTCACGACGCTGATGAGGAAGGCGAGCAGCACGACCACGTTGTTCAGCGTGTCCGCGCGGCGCTGTTCCCATGGGCAGTTGATGTTCCAGCGACCGAGCAACACCAGCAGAAATCCGGCAAGCAGCTGTGGAGGAGACAATCCGTTTTTTGCTTCAGCATGAATCGACACTTTCATTCGTAAAGCTTATTCCCGGTGTGCATTTCTAGGTTTCCGCGTCTGATTTTTACACGATTTGGCGTAATAAATTGGTGTTTACATCATCAAGCTTAGGGAGACTTTAACCGCGGAGTTCATACTGCAGGTGCACAACTCAGGAGTATAACATTTCAGTATTCAATATAAAAATAATAACAATTTCACAAAAAGAAACAAAAAATGCATATTCTTTATAGTAGCTGATTGCTGAGCTAGTTTTGGCCAATTTACACCATAAGAACAGCGAATGTAGAGAGAGCAGTCAAAGAGAACCACATAGGTCCTTTGTGGTTCAAGTTCGCTTTGTCCCCTCTAGTTTGCAGATACCTTGTTGGATATCTTCCGATTTTTGTCAGTCACTCGTCTTTAGAACTGCCGCGTTATATGCGGTTGTCGGCGTGCATTTTAACACCATCAATTTTTTTTTATGTTATCAAAAACAAATGTTCAAGTCGGCTAACACTGAACCTCAGTTTTCTAACCTCCTGCAAATCCTCCTTCAGACTTCGTAGAGCACTTACACCAATAAAAACAACAAAGACGTTTACTCCTTTAAACACGGTGCGGGGAAACGCTGATCACGTCTTGGCAAGCCCACTTTTCAAGCCGTTATATGTTTTAAGTACACGTCCTCTGTTTTGGACATGCCGTCGGAATAATGTTTTTTTTACTGTGGGAATTATGTCGTTTTTGAAAAGCAGGTTCATATCGCACATCCACGAGAAGGATAGAGTCACGAGCTCATGACCAAAGAGTTGTGTGCAACGACCACCTTGCTGTCCCAGATGGAAAAGTATAGACACGCGTAAAACTGAAAATAAAGGTTTAATCGATGACCTTGGGCCAGAAACAAAAGAGAGAACGAGCGTCAAGAAGCAGCAGTGAGCGTCGAGATGTCGGCATTGCAGCTGGCTAGCGCGAGAGTGAGTCGGTAAGGCCATGGCCTCCTACACTCGCTATCTAGAAAATTAGGTCTAGAATGTTGGAGCGTCGAACACTCGGGAGACTAACTCGGCAAGGTCATGTTGGCCTCCTTATCTTTAACTCTCGGCACCTCGAACGTTCCCCCTAGAATTTTCCAGCGTCGCAAGTTCGGGGTAAGAGTAAACGCGAATCTTCTAGAAGTGTGGTGTCGCTCTTCCTCTAGGCCATGCAGGCGGCAATTAATATACTTAACCCATGCTCGGCCTCAACTATTTTGTGCTACGTCGTGAAGGCTAGCGCAGCCTCCGCAATGTTGCAGGGGCTTGAACTCTAGAACACTATTCACAAAATACGGAAACTGTCTCCTGCTCCATGCCTCTTGAAATAGAAAGGGTTCGACTAGCGTCCATTACGAATGTAGTGTTTGGAGATGCTGACGCATAGTTGGTAAACATGTAAAAAGTTGGTGGGCAATGGAAGATAGAAAGACGGCAATGGAGTGAGTACAACTGACTGTTAAAACAGCTTTGTCGTCGATGACACTCTGAATTAAATCAATCAGATATTATGAATATATTTTACAAGCGTTATGTTCGTCAACAAATTCTTCTGGCTCGGTTGCTTTTCTTGGATCTACACACGAATCAATTTCTTTCACAATCCTACTCTAAATACGGCGGCGCATTAGCGATGTGCCTAGACCAGAGTACTGTAACTGGAGGATCGTTACAAACACAACCTTTTCTATACTAAGTATAAAGAAGGTCGTGTTTAGGAGGGCAGAGTCATGTGGCTCTGAGGAGGGCAGAGTTTAGCGCCATCTAATGAGGTGCGCACGAACTCGCCAGGAGCAGGCACTCCCGCAGGGCACGCGAGGGACACCAAGGCACCAGCACACCGTACGAAGAATTATATTTACCACGATCTTGGCTCTCAAAAGGCACGGCACCCGATTCCAGCTATGCTGGGTTGCTGGCCACGCCAGAGTATGAAAAATAAGTTGCCAACAGAGATGCGAGAGAGTAAGTCGAGCCTTCCAATCCGACAAAGTCGATCGGCTGCCCCCGGACCACTAATGCTCCGCCTCCCTCAGTAACTGAAAGGGGGTGGGGCTTGAGGACAGCCTCAAGACCCTCGTTGCAAACGAGAAGAGGATAATGAAAGCAGAACTAATTAGGGCAGGCTCCCGGAGGACCCTCACCAAATCCCGGCTGGATTCCAGAAATACCATTCGGAGCTCTCGAGGCGTGTGCGGTGCAATAACATCGCACGTCTTCAAGAAATAGGAGGACGCAAGAATAAATTGAAGAAAAACTCCGGAGTGTAAGCGCTACAAGGGGACCCAACCGCACCAAACCTCACTCATCTTCTTTGGGAGTGCAAGCAGTTCGCGGCGGAACTAAGAGAAGCACTGGTGACGACGAGAAAAGAACCCAGTTTCCTCGAATGTGAATTAGGCCGGAGGGCAACGAAAATTTGTTTAAAATTGCTAGAGTCGGTATCATCCTACTTGGATAACACCGGCCTCGGACGATCCTTCTAATCCCCTCTTTCTAAAAGGGCCCTGCAGCAGTAAAACCGCCCACCATAATTTCATTGCTAGATAAACGATTTCTTACTCACTCACTGCCATCGGAAGAGCCACCAGGGTGAATAAAAATGAAAATGATTTAAATTGAATAGGGTCAGCTGAACAGTTACAACGTAGAAAAAATCGAGAAACGAAAGGACATACACACAGCGGTGTGTATGTCTTTTCCCCTTTCGGTTTTTTCTGCGTTGTAAATGTTCAGCTGACCCTATCCAATAAGTACCAACTAGCTCAAGCAAAACCTGACGATGATTTAAATCGTGATTTATATACGATTTAAGTGAAACCTTTCCGCAAACATAATTCCTTAAATCCTTTTTGTATATACTCTTTGTCTATCATTTAATGCTTTTTATGTGCTTTTGTTTTATATATAGCTCAAATATTGATCAAGAAAGAAAGATTTATATCAGACTGGACACGAGCAAAAACGCTGTGCGCTCCAGGACAAATCGAAGGTTTGCAAACAAATCAAAACACGAAAATAGAAGTAAATGAGGCTTTATATCTAACTAAAAAAGAAATATTTTTTGTTTTGTTTTGTTTAAATGTGGTTGGGTTCGCATCACTAAAACGTTTTTAATTAAATTGCACTTTAGGTTACTGTAACTTTCTCTTCTTCATTGTTTTAGTGATCAGACGGATTTATCAATTAATCAGTCAGGTTTAAATAAACATCTAGTGATAAATATTCACTATTTCTTATCTACAGTGATTTAAACTAAATAAATCTGATTTAAATCAAATGCACCTAATTAAACTGATCTTTAAAAAAAATGTATATATTTTTTTACCCGCGGGAGGGCTCAGGTGACGCAATCGTGAGTGTAGAGAACGTCCTATAGTTGCGGACACCAACATTTTTCTATGCGGCTCGGCTTTGACGCGATTCAAAACCACAGCAACGCCACCTTTCGAGCTTGTTCTTAGATATGCGTGGGTGGCGGCAAAATCAGAGCACAGTGGCTCGCAAGGTGACTTCCACGACTGCATATTCCGTATTTTCGGCGCTCAGCAAGCATCCACCGCATTGTATAGCACGATTCTTTATGTCTATAAAAACATTCTTAATAGGGTGACGAAATAAATTACAAAAATTAAAAGGGTGGCTGTTTGTTTTATCATTTTTACGTGCAAGAAAAAAGACTGACTAGGATCCTGAGCCAGTCAAAAAAGTCCGAGAATTGCGTGGTTAGAGTCACTTTTCTCACTTCATAGCGGAGAATTAAAATGTATACTAAACAATATCTACAACGCGCGTAAAAACGGTCAAGTAGACAAAATCACAACAAACGTTGAAACATTATATATGATATATGTTTTTTGTTACATCGCCACCGACTCCGGTGGTTGCGCCTAGACAGACGAAGCGGCCAGACAGACGAAGCGAGTGCTTGAGACAACTGCAATAACGGTTAATTCGAACACAACGGAATATATATCGGTCGGGGGGGAGAAGGGTTGTTACAGAGACGGAGAGGGGGACTACTATGACTTCAGACGCTAACAATCATGAGTGGGCGGAAAAGAGAACAAGGTAAAGAGGGGGGGAGGGGGGGGGGGGGAATCCCCGCTTATGGTCAAGAGGTCCAACGAGTCAAGAGGTTTAATAGCCACGTGACAGCCGAGTCAAGGGGTCCAACGAGTGAAAAGGTACAATTCGAGTCAAGAGACCTAACGCTTCAAGAGGTCCAACCAGTCAAAAGGTCCAATTCGTTTCAAGAGGTCCAACACGTCAAGAGGTCCAACAGGTCAAGAGGTCCAACGCCTCAAGAGGTCCATCGAGCCTTATTTTTATCTTCTCCGTTTATAATTACATTGCTATCAATGGGGTGGCTGCTTGTGACGGTTACTGACTGTTTGACCTATTTGAATGATTTTGGACAATACAACTACTGCATAGCTATTGGCGACAAGTAGAGATACTATTTGCCACAATGTATATGTATTTGAGTGTTAAATATTGAATAGTGCCTGGCGACGTATTTTGGACTTGTAGGACTAAGTATCTGTATTCCAGTCTTTCTGCTCTAGGACACATTAATGCCATTTCTACGGAAGTAGATGTCTCTCAAATTCGTGAGATTTAAAATACAAATGTACCTCAGCCATCTCGCGTTTAGCCTTCCCTTTCATGTATCTCAGTATTTGTAAGCGCAAATACTTCCTTGGGTAACTTTGTCCAGTCCTGGGTTCTCGTATGTTCTATTAAAAATATTATGCGCTACTATTTTATGCTTTAGTTTTTGTTCACTGAGTTCGCCGAATCACTGAAGAGGTAAATTACATAATATGGAAAGGAGCTCAAATATCATTGGAGGGATTCTTTAAACGAGCCCAAATCACGCCCCTTGGCGTCAAATAGAGTGTTGCAAATGAATGCGAGCATTGTCTTCTTGAAACGTTATGACCGCTGCAAGCTAACGGATTAATCTGGGCCGTTGGCTCACTCAAAAGTACGGACCAGCTACAAATACTCATGCTAGCGATATGTAACTCCTTTACCGCTCTTTATTTTTGAGAATGCTGTGAAATAAATCATGAAACGAAACGTTTTATATAATTAAGCATTCTTGACACGAATTACCGAACACTTGTCTGTCGATATCATTCATTTTTAGTTGAAATTGCGCAATGTGTTAGTCGGGTGGAATTGTAAGTTGGTGGGTTAGTTGCCCAATCATTTTTAAACAAAATTGGATCATAGAGATTGAGGTCGATTGAAGAACTGTTCGTGTCGGAAAGTACGTCGATCTCTGAAGCCGATAGATCTAGTGTGTCCACTGCTAGGCCATGGCCAATGAAAAAATGACTAATTTTACATGCCATGCTGCGCGAGGGCGAAGTGTCTCTTCAAGCTATTCGAAGACTAAGGACTTCAAAATATCAAGGAAACTACTTTCACGGGACGTGAACAAATTTGAACAATTACTACAGCTTTTGAAGAAGATACCAAAGAAATAAAAAAAGACTATCTTCAGTTATCCTGACGTCAAACGCCGTAATAGTGCTTTAGTGTGATGGTAGACGTCGAAATAGCAAATAACTATCGACATATTTATTTATATATTTCTTTATTTAAATACCCTCAAGGCCAATCGGCATTAAAGAGGGGAGTGGGAGTAACAAAAGAACACACAAAAATAAACAAAAAGGGCAGAGTACATAACATATCATGGTGGCTCAGGACAGTAAAGAGTGTTGTATAGCATTTTTAAGCATTTGGGTATCAATAATATAAATTACGGAAGTCGGAAGGTGATTCTATTCCAAAGAAGTTTTAGGGACGAATGATAGTAGAAATACGTTGGTATTACATTTACAAATTCCAACTTTGAGGTGATGATCGATGCGAGGTGAAATGTAGAACGGTGGGATGAAAAGACGTTGCTTTAAGTACGGGTTAGCATGATAGATCTTGTGAAAAAGACACAAACGAGCAACTTTTCGTCGGAGAGAGAGGTTAGGCAGGGACAAGGTGATTTTCATGGAGCTAACACTGGCAGTGCGGTGACAGTTACCTAGAATAAAACGGGCAGAATGGTTTTGGACCGCTTCCAGAACATTAATTAGATTAGACTGACTGGGGTCCCAGATAGAAGAAGCATACTCTAATTTGGAGCGAACGAGAGATTTATGCAGTGTTCATTTTAAGACTGACGGTGCAAGAGCAAAGTTTCTTTTCAGGTAACCTAGCATGCGGTTAGCGTTATTGATGACATATTCAACATGCAGTTTCCATGAAAGGTTACAAGTAATCTGAACGCCCAAATATTTATAAGAAGAAACAGGTGCCAAAGGGACGTTGTTGAGATGGTAGAAGGGCACATTAGGACTAGTACGTGATATTCTCATGACTTTACATTTAGTAGCGTTAAGTTCCATATTCCAAAGTTCACACCAATGGTAAACAGCATTGATATCTGTCTGGAGCTTTAAAACATCAGAGTCGTTAGTAGATTTAGTATATATTACACAGTCGTCAGCGAAAAGATTAATTAATGATCAGACGCAATTAGGTAGGTCATTGATGTAAATGAGAAACAGTAGAGGGCCTAATACGGATCCTTGAGGAACACCAGATGTGACGGAAGTGAGGGGAGATGTGTTCTCATTAACAGTAACAAACTGATATCGGTTAGTTAGGAAAACAGGCTATCCAGGCAACTACTTTAGGATCAATACTTAATTTATTAAGTTTTAATAGAAGCAGCTGGTGAGGAATTTTATCAAAAGCCTTGCTAAAATCTAGAAAAAAAAAGTCAACTTGGGACCCACAATCAAGGATAGAATGAAGATCGTTAGTAAACGACAAAAGCTGCGTCTCACAAGAATGAAATTTGCGGAAACCATGTTGGCCCTTGTTAAAAAAAGAATTTGATTCCAGGAAATTAACCAGTTGGGAGTATATTATATGCTCTTGTAATTTACATGGTATGCTGGTAAGCGAGATTGGACGATAGTTAAGGGGGAATGCTTATCACCTCCTTTGTGCAATGGAATCACCCTGGCTACCTTCCAGTCGTCAGGTAAAATGCCAAGTTCAAGCGACTGAGAAAATAGTTTAGAAAATATAATAGATGAATACATAATTGAGTTGTTCAAGAACTTTGAGTTAATATTATCAGGACCAGCTGAAGAAGACAGTTTTAAATTTTTATTAGTTTAACAATATTAGTGGGGTCAATTGCGATGGGGTCCATAGGTATAAAATTTTATTCCTGTAGTAAGCAAGATGGCGGATTAACAAAACTTGAAAATGAGTCAGCAAAAACATTGTTCAGGATCTCTGCACAAACATCACTGGGGATCGAACAACCATCAACAAAAAGGGAAATAGATGACTTGTCTTTACTGTTAACAGTGTTCCAGAATTGTTTAGGACTAGTAGCTAGTAATGTCGGCAATTTGATATTAAAGAAAGAATGTTTGGCGCTTTGAATAGCAGATTTGTATTCCACAAGAGCGTCGTGATAGGCTGACCAGCGATCCGGTTTGTTAGAGGACTTAACGGCCCTAAACAAACGTGTTTTTTTTTTTTTTTTATTGGAAAGCCGCTTGAGTTGGACATTGAGCCAAGGAGAACTAGTGTGGGACGTTATCGATCGAAGAGGAATGTATGTATCCGTGAGTGATTTAACAATATTTTTAAAAAGGTTCCAATTTTCTTGAACTGATCGTTGTGAAAAAGAATCGATGAAGCCATCCACTATGAGAGCGAGTTCATTGTTAAGGGCGTCAAAATCCGCTTTCTTATAATCTCGAATGAATTTCGTTCCTTTCGAGGGAGTAACTATACAGGTAAATTTAAGGTGATGTGTAACGTAAAATGATCGCTGAGCTCGGGAAGATGATAAATTTCAGAAACAAGATCGGGTGAGGGAGTTAATACAAGGTCAAGCAAACTGGGAGTTGTGACTGTAACACGTGTAGGCTTTGTGACAAGCTGAGCTAAGTTGAAATCAGCGCATACATTTAGAAAATCGAGACATTCTGAGGAATTGGAGGCAACAGAGGGGCACACTCCAGTCCACATAACACTAGGATAGTTAAAATCTCAAAGAGAAAGACGGAAGAGTTAGGAAACCTGGTTGAAATCAAATTAAGAACGTCGTGAAGCTCGTTGGGGAAGGTAGTAGAATAATTTGGCGGTTTATAACAAACACAAAAAACAATACGTTTATGCCTTGCACTAACGCATTCACAAAGAAACTCAAGATTAGTTGGAATGTTCACAGAGAAAGATGCCATATTCTCAGATACAGCAATTAACGTACAATTCCCTATCATAGCGATACACATTGAAACGCTTACAACACGAAAAAATTTCGCTGTCACGTACTTTAGCAGAGAGCCAAGTTTCTGTGAGAATAACTAAATCAGCAGATGATGATTCAAAAACGGCATTAAGTGCGTCACAATTTTTCATGACACTCCGTATATTAGCAAAAATAATCGAAGTTTGTTCAACAGGCGGACGATGGCTGTTATTGCTGTTAATCTGCTATGATGATGTTTGTGCAAGGCTAGAAGATGACCTATTAATCGAAGCGCTCGCTACGGCCTCCTGATGATCCCCAAACTGAACATATCTTTCGTATCTTTCGTATGTGACGAAAGATATGTTCAAAGTAGTTTTAAAATTATTTTGAACCAGGATGTCGAAGTAGTCGCTACCTAAACAAAACTTTAATCTCAAATCGTGGAATGTTAAGATATTTCCGATGGCGTGTTCGATATTCGGGAGGGAGAGCAACACAGGAGATGCAGATTTACGACTTTGTGTTCAGGGGTAGAAAAACAAAGGCATCTAGCCCTGCAGGGCTGCAGGTCCCCAACAAACCAGTGCTGCTATTAGTTTGACAGTTTATAACAACAATGACTTCCAGTGTTTACAAATTCAGTGCCCAGCATGCCATCCCTACAGCCCAGCGCGTGCGCATCTGTCGCTTCAGAAACAAAGCAAATCACGGGTCATACGCACGAACACTGGTCACATCACCGGCCAGAAACGATGTACCAAAGCCGTATTCGTGAGGGTTCCCTGCCATGTGGAAGTCTTCACAGCTTAACTTTTTTACTCTTTTTCCAAATTTTTTCTTCTCCGCCTTATTTTGTTAGCATCCCTGTTGTCTGCTTTTTTAATGCGTGAGCATTACCTGGCTCAGTCAGCGAAAAAGCCGTCGGCGAAATCCGTGACTTATCCAACACAATCCAACACAATCAAAAGAGAAGAAAAAAAAAACTCTGGTCACGTGTTATCTCTGGTCACGTGATCTCTCTGGTCACGTGACCGAACTGTAAAAAAAAAAGCTTTTGCCACTTAACCTATCTTGATACGTTGAACGAAACCATCCTAATTTCAAACCTATGCCTGCTTTCGAACCTAGGCCCTCTTGATCGTGAAACTAGCGCGCTATCTGTTGCAGCAACACAACTCTTTTTTTTTTCTTTATTGTGCGGCAACACAACTCGGGCAAAGGTAGTGCTCACGCATTCTCTCGTCACAAGAGAAAGCTTCGGTGCCCTCGTAGTTTGTTTTTCTTTTTTTTTTCTTCTTTTTTTTTTTTTTTTTTGCCTGTACTTATTTCACCACCCCTTACCTGAACATATTGCCACCCGCAGAGCCGAGAAGGCAACGCTCGGTCACGGTCTTCTAGAAGATTCCCGGTCATTCTCGCAGCAGACGTAACTTTCCTTCTGCTTTGTTATTCTCGAAAGTGCCAGTTCATCCTCGCCCCGAGCGCGCGACGCTCGAACCTTCTTTGCCGAACTTTCGAGATAGTGACGCAGGGTAGATAAGCGGCTCCCGCGACCTTGTCGAGTCAGTCCCAGTTTCGCTAGCGCTCTGTAGTGCCGCCGAACCGCCGCCCGCTTTTCTGCTACCTCGACGCTCTTTCGTTATTTATTTTTGGTTGGCACAAGTTCTGACAATATTTCATACCAAGACATGCAACGAGTCAAGATATTAAATACTGGACCCTTTGACGCGTTGGACCTCTTGGCACATCGAGGCACGAGTCAAGAGATCCAATATAAGTCAAGAGGTCCACCGCGTCAAGAGGTCCAACGAGTCACGAGGTCCACGGCGAGTCAAGAAGTCCAACACTTCAGGAGTTCCAACGCGTCAAAAGGCCCAATATTGGACCTCTTGGCTCGTTGGACCTCTTGACGCAATGGACCCCTTGACTCGGAATCGGGAATCCCGCGCTGCCCCCTCCCGTGATACTGCCGATGTGACAGAGCAGAACCCGATGACAACAGTTTTAAATACACATTTTCGTACAACCAATTGAAAATTGGAAAGGGATCCTTCCAGCATGTTTTAAATTCCAAAACATGCGTCTGATCTTGAATATTCTTTGGATTGTTGATAGTGATAATGATACTTTAGCCCAGGAGAATTATTTTCCCCGTAACAAGGGGAAAATGTGTCACTATGTCACAACGTCTGGCGGTTATTGATGTTGCTCTCACAAACATCACGTTCTTGCATACCAGTGTAAATTTGCGCAGCAATTTTGTAGCATTTTTTTAAGATAAGTTAATTAGTTACATGCTTTAAACTAGATGCGACCCTAGTTGTATTTTATTTTAACAGTCATGCGTAAGGCTTTATTTACGCAAATGGCACTGCCTCTTTGTGTTCTGTAATCTGAAAATTGTGTACGACACAGCCTGACTTTACTGCATCTTGGAAGATTTGTTCCATAATCGTCTTCGTTGTCGCGTGCTTCCTGTAATCGAGAGTTATTTGCGCATGCGCAAACTGCATCTTCTGTCGGAAAACGTTATTTTTGCCAAACATTTCTACAAGAGAATATATAGCGTTCCGCATGGGGGAATGCCTTGTGCCAGCTTGTTTCCAGACAAATAAAATATTTCTCGTGCAGTTCCTTCGTCTGTTAAGTGTACTATATATGTCGATAAGTTTCAGATTCCAGTGTCATGTAGCAATATTTTATATATATATATATATATACACACACAATTTGTGAACGAAGTATTTATATAAGAATTGACAGGGGGGGTTATAAAATAGGAAGGCGTTAATTAACTTCAATTTTCTCCCTACATGTACGTGTTTAATGCTTCCATAAAAGGCCTGCGGTTGAAAGCCCACGTCTCTGCGCTCGCTCGTAAATCGTGGGGTTCCGATTGTGTGTTCCTCTTGAAGATCTATCACTCCTTACGTCCTGTCAAGACCATTGCAGCGCTGTTTATGGGTCGTCCAGGCTAGCAGTCCTAAGACTGTTGGTCTTTATCCACCACCAAGAACTTCGCCCATAACACGATGTATTCACTTTGTATTCGTGGGTTAGTTAGACTAGATAATATATCCAAATCATTTAAGGTTCCTTGCTCTGTTGAACCATAAAAGGATTCAGTTCCAATGCCTCTCACTCAATCAAACAAACAAAAAAAGATTTCCAGATTCCTTGCCGTGTCCAGCAAATGAATTGCGGCGACGGCCGAAGTGGTGCACACTGTTGAGCGCAGAATGCACACAAACATGCTGCACACTAATTACGACTTCGTCACGTATGTCACGTGACTCCACGATACCACGTGACGTCATAGCGTCACGCGATGTCATGGTATCAAATGACGTCATGTGACATCATAACGTTTATGGCTGATTCACACGATGGACTGAACCGCGGACGGATTGATCACGTGACAACATGTCCGCGGTATCGTCCGTCTCCCGAGCGCATCCACGCGAAGGAGACGACGCGCAGACGCCAGCGAGGACGGAACGAACCTGTTCGCCACCCTATAGTGCCGCGAAACTCCAACATCGCACTGTGGCGCCGTTGTTCAAGAGAGCAATCGATATTTACTACAACGATAAAAAAAAAAAATCGTACTCCGCTGTTTCGTGCAGAGAGAGACAGAACACCATGATAGGCCTCGCGCGAAGCGCGACTAGCTTTACTAACCGAAGACTTGACGGTGACACAGGTAAGGTCCTGCTCGAGAGGGCTTCGGCATAGAGGCGACAAGGTTCTGGGCTCGCGGAGGGGCGTTTGGAGATGCCTTCAAATACTCCGCGATCGTGCACAAAAATATACACTACAGAAAAAAAAAAAAAAAAAAAGGTCTTAGGAATCGGTGATGTGACGGTCACGTGGTACACGGTCCGCGGACGAAAATCGCGGTTCGGTCCATCGTATGAATCGGCTATTAGTGGAAAATATTTTCGAACTACGACATCGGAACAACATGAAACGGCCCGAGATCCTCTGCAAAACATCGTCAATAACGGCTGTCGCCGTAAAAGTATACTCCAGATGCTGTGTTTTCTGCAAAAACTTTATGAACTGGCTGCTCGCAGTGAAGCTTATGCAATTTTTCATACTTCTAAAATCAAGTAAGTTCTTTTTTTTTTTCGTGCGTGCTGCTTTGTCATTGGTTTATCAATGGAACTTCTCTCTCCTCGAAGTTGTTTTCTCTAATTCCCGCAGTGCTCTGCGAGCCATCTCCTCACAAGTGTCTTAAATAAACGCTCTCGTCAATGGGGTTCAAAGAAAATGGTCCTGCAGGGCCGACGTAGAATCGTAATAGTCATTTTCCCAGCCATGTGGGCATTCCAGGCAATAAGGAGGCTCATGGTACTCGCTCTTGCGTTAGCACAGGTATGGCATAGACAGTATACCGTTCACGCATATCCGTAGTGTCTCTGCCAAGTCACGAAACGATTCCCACTGGCAGGCCGAGGTTTACAACAGGTTGCGTACAGAAACGTTTCTTTGTTCCTGCTTCGTGGCTACATCGGTTACACACATCTGACCCACCTTCTCCGTATGGAATACGCTGCTATGCCCCAATCAGCGCTCGGCGTTCTGACCTAACCACAACCTCTGCAAAAGAAGCAGACGAACTTGCGCTCTGAATTGTGACGGCGGTTTCGCGCAACGACGCCGTTTGCTCGAAACCACCGACACGTGTGACCGTTGTGATATGCCTCATAGCTAGGGCTCCGTGTTTTCGGATAAATCCGAAAAACTCCGAGAAACACCCGCCGGTAAAATTTTGGTCAATTCGGATTTATTCGATAAAGTTCAAATATTATGTGTCAATGCCACTGCCCCCCCCCCCCCCCCCAAACCGGCAAAAAACAAAAGTAAAAGACTTTTTTTTTTTGACAGTTTGATCAGCACTCAGCCAATGGTCCTGGGAAAATTCCACCATAATTATCTTTCAAATCTCGGACCGTTGTCAAAAGGGGTCTTGCCGCTTGTCTCTTCGAGATTGATTCAGGGCAACAGGTCGTTCGTTGTACATTCGGGTCACGACAGAAGCCACTCTTTTTGGTTTCCAGTTTGGGCCATGCGATTTGTAATTGAGAAAAAGGAAAGGGTATGTTTAGTAACAGTGAAAGCTATGAACCATAGGAATTGGATAAAATTTGGAAGAGGGACAGTTTAAACTCTCTATTACCTCCTTAACCACTCCACCTCGCGCGGCCGCGGGCTAGATTGATGGAATTGGATGGGATGACTACGAGCTTCCTATCGACTACCTCCGGGAGTATATTGATTTTAAGGTATCGGCGTTTATCGAAGCGCCACTTGCGTATGACTTTTGTCGTGGATAAATTAGTATTGCCAATGGCAATGGCACCAACGCCAAATTCAACTGAAGATATATCAATTGATACAAGCCGGTTTCTTTTTTTTTTTATCTTGCATACGTTTACATTCGGTTGTTATTTATTTATTTATTTTTATTAGAAAACACAGCCAATTTAAACTCCAAATTTCGGAGAATCGGGAATTAAAAAATATAAACTCCGATAAACTCCGAATCTTCGGAAAAAAAAAAAACTCCGAAAAGCGCTTTCGGAATTTGACGAAAAATAAACTCCGAAAACACGGAACCCTACTCACAGCTCATAAGCAGATTCTTGTTGAGTGTCCCGTTTATGACAAAAAACGACAATCCCACTTTTCTCCGCTCTATGGGTAGCATGTCCATCTGCACTCAGTGCTACTGCACTGCAACGAATTATCCGTTCCTTTCAGGCAGGTTTTAAGTTTTAAACATCACTGACTTTCTCCGTTCATTATGAAGACTTAATTGTCACCTGTGCCCATTACTGCCCTACAAAAACATGTTTTATAGGGGAGACTGGTAATGGTATGCATTCATCTTCCTTTGCCTCCTTACCATATGTTATAATAGTTACAGGTCATAAACTCAAAGTCCAATCCAAACCAAACCAGTCCACGTAGGCGTGATTTTTCCTGCGTATAACAAGCCTTCTGCTTTACTGTTCAATGTTTTTTTTTTTTTTTTTTTTTTTTTTTTTAGCGTTGGGGCGTTTGTTTTCTTGTTACGTTCACTTTCCATGTTACAAGAGGGAAAGTGTCTTCTGACACGCTTCCAACTGCTTCCATTGACGCACCGCGGAGGCGGAGGGGATCGAGCGGCCGTGGCGATAGCACAACGTACGC
The DNA here is from genome assembly GCF_016920785.2 of Ixodes scapularis. Classification (NCBI taxonomy): domain Eukaryota; kingdom Metazoa; phylum Arthropoda; class Arachnida; order Ixodida; family Ixodidae; genus Ixodes; species Ixodes scapularis. Next base: position 51,136,139 of record NW_024609883.1, on the reverse strand, counting down.
GACAACGTAAGACCGAGGCGCAGCAACGACGCTGTTTGCGCGAACCGCCGACACCCGGGAGCTATTGTCAATACAACGGGATGCGGACCGCAGGCGGCAATCGATGGAAGCTGTGGTGGCTGCATCCGAAATCGCCGACGCCCAGGAGGAGAGACTGGCTCTCCCAAGACAACAGTATACAGACCGTCCAAGCGAAAAGAAAAACGCTGTGAGGTTGGAATTTGGTTGGTAAAGAGGTTGGAGTCGGAACACCTGCGCTAAATGCTAACACATTTCGTCGAGGATCAGCATAGCGACAGCGCCGATTTCAGCATCAATTTTTAAATGAACTTCATTTAATTGTGACTTCGGCCTTTACAAGACCACGTATACTCTTTCTCTAGACGCTCTTTAAATATTATCAAGATTGCTATTAAAGTAAGTGTTGTTTTGGTTTATTTAAATATTAATTACGATTCTATTTATTTAGATTTCTCTAAAGCTAACCATTTTTGCAACGAGAGGAAGTTTGCAGAAAAAGAATTTATCCCATCTACGTGTTCCGAAATTAAGGCTATGAAGATATCTCTTACAGCGGAGCTGTTAAGGGCTACACTCTAAGAAATAGGGCGTGCATATGGATACACCCTTGTCCCATATGTGACACTCCAAAACAACAATCCGACGTTCACTTCACAGACGTCGAACCGACGATAGCAACTTTCAAAAGCGACTTGATAGTCGACCGATACAACCCATTAAAATAGCAAATGCAAGCATTAAAGGCTACAGTAAAACACTCAAGGTTTTTTTGGTCCTGCTGCAAAACCTTAGTGTGTTTTTTTCCCTAGTCTTTCATTCGCACATTAGCTATTTAGTACGTTATATCCAACAGCTATCAAGCCGCTCGTGAAAGTTGGTATCGCCAGCTCGACGTCAGTGGACTGAACGTCCAAATATAGTTTTAACGTGTTACATATGGGACAATGGGTGTACTTCTATACACCCCCTATTTCTAAGAGTGCATAAAGGTATATCATCAAAAAACTCTGGACAGCTACCGCCATCTATGAATGACAGCGGAAACCAGATAACCGGTTTTGCCGGTTGCCGCCGTCGCTCAAAGATGGCGGCAACCTTTCCAGCCTTTCCACTCTGGGTTGCTGACCTCCGGCCGGCCATTACTTCATTCTTACCATAGAACAGCTACGCTGGTCTTCCTTCACCAAAATGCAAAAGCTGAAAGTCTTTTTTTTTTTTTCGTGTGTTTGGGTGATTCCCTATCAACGTGCATTGTTGGAAGTTTCCCACCGGGCGTGCGATGTTGAGAACTTCATAAATGTCGGCTCTCGTACTAACGCTGAAATGTGGGGGCCGTGTCTTGCGTTTCTACCTCCTCAGAGAGTTTTAGTATATCGTTTTAATAGCAGCGACGACGATACACGATAACGATTCAATGCATGCACGAATTAGCGGGCAGGGTATGGGGTATCGTTATCAGAGTTATGGTAACGATTTACTAAAGCTCCTTATTAACTGTCACTGGTTCAGTACACTATTGAAGTGGTAACTAATCGTGATCCCTTTACCTAAAAAGATTTAACAAAAAGCCGTAAAATGTGTTGACAACGGCAAGGAACCGAATGTCGTCGTAGTGAAACGCAATGCCACCACAAGATAAAGTAGCGCGGGGCCTGCGCAGCATTAACGGTAGCAATTCGCAACCATCATTGACGAACTATGTCAGTAAACCGGGATAACAAAGCTCGTCACAATTAATATATCTTAAGTACCTTTGCATGTATTCGGGAACATTTCTAAATGAAAATACAGATACGTACCCCACGTACCTTTTTTTGGATGAGTCTCAATCTTAGGAGCAGTGTTTGATGTAATTGCGTTTGCAACATTAGCTGCCACAACTAAATCGTCGAAAGCGACACCTCTTTTTTTTTTTCCGCACGTGCAGCTTCCCATTTTCTCATGGGCATCTTGTGAAGGGCAACGCTCCTGCAGTCAAGACCTGCAGCGTACCTGGAGTGCGATGGACAGGCCGAGGAAGGCGACGGATGCGCCGAAGAAGCGCTGTCCCGGCGGCACGCTGAGCGCCCTCCGCAGCTGGCAGGCGTTGGCCGAGAGCAGAGCTAGGTCCAGCATGCCCTGGGCCAGCGTCTTGCGGGTGGCGTACATGTTCATGTCTAGCGGGAAGTTGCCACCGCGCTGACTCTGCAGGAGAATGTCGACAACCTCAAAATGTGATCCAGGAATACTCCGTCAATTCCGAAACATCGGACATTTTAAAAGGGCGATGCAAGGATTTTCGTACTTTGCGGAAATACCGCTTACAACCAATCCCTTACGTTATTGGCCTACGAAACAGCGTTCGTTTTTCACCACACCATAGACCACAAGCAATAGAAGTCGCGGCTAAAAAGGTTTTAAAAAACGAGCAGTGCTTATTTTTTCAAATAACGACCAGAACGAGCGGCCTCGTGACCTGGAGTCGATTATATGCCGCCAATGTTGATCCTAGCCATGCGCTGGGGTTGGCTAAAGTCACTGTATCCTGGGAAAGTAGCACCAAGCCCACCATATGGTCGCAATCTTGGTCCGTGAAATGAGCAATTTCTTCTTGACCCCTCCGTTCTTGGTGAGCCGATTTAGATTCGCTGGTGACGGGTAGCTTTTGGGAGACGTTTCTTGTATTCCGAGATTTTGCTATCCACTCACCGGCAAAACAAACTCACATCTCCGTACCACCACCAGATGCTCTGTCGGTGATGCGACGACTGCAGTGACACCAGATGCTGTGTCGCTGCAGAACCCAGGACCCTGGGTTCTGCAGCGCGACCTCTCGCTCCACATGCTCCGGGCTAATGTGTGCGTGATAGCCCACTTGGCCACCAATCCAGCGATAATAGAGAGTTTTAGTAAATCGTTCCGATACCTCCGATATCCCCGATAACGATACTATGCATGCACAAGGGAGGCGGTGGCGGAGTATCGGGTATCGTTATCGGAGTCATGGGAACGATCTGCTAAAACTCTCTAATAAAAGAGAGCGTGTTCTCACATATGTCTTTATTTCCTCCTTCCTTTACTCTAATACAAAAAAAATACTATTGCAAAAAAAACAAAAACGCCCAGGTTGTTTTTACTGTTTCTCATTTATTGTCAATATCTATCAATCAACGGCTATAATTGCTGAAAGAATGAGAAAGAATAAGACGCGTATCTCGAACGCCAGGCCTCCGGCGCGCGATCCCTATGCCTTCTGTTGTCCTTTGGATTGTCAATGGCTACAAACATACTGATGTGAATTCAACATACTCTTGGCCCGTGAACCATGACAAGGTTCACAGGACGGTTATAGAGTTCAAATACAGGTATCATTCTTATAAAAATCATTTTCTGTTTTTTTTTTTCCAAGTCTATTTCAAACACAAAGGTGTCAAAACACGCAAAAAAGCAACAGCAAAAAAAAAAAAAAACCACTTTTTTTTTTAACGCGCATTTAGGCGTGGAACGTTTGAATCTTTGGTGGAGCATATGTAAACAAAGATCAAGTGAAATCAAAGTCTATACTCCGTTTCACCTTATGTTGTACCGCAGCGAAGGCTAGAAGTGCGAGCTTACAGCGTTGGCAGCTTCCCTTAATGCACGAGAGCTTGTGCCACCAAGATGTGCCCTAGAGCAAGAAGCTCGCGCTTGTAGCCTTTCCTGCGGTACATCAAAGGTGAAACAGGGTATAGATATGTCAATGCGGTCATCACGCGACATGTGAAATGTTCTCAGAACAAAACAAAATATTATCAAAGAGCATTTAGAAATATTAATTAATGTAATTAAAAGGTAATGTTAACAGGTTGTTCTGGTGGCCTGTCCCCATCATTTATCGCATCTACAAAAAGAAGATATACGCGCATCAATTCCGGTCATTGATTATTGCAATGCTTCAAGACTGTTGGTAGAAATTTTACAAACAGGGAATGATTGGTACTTCGAGTAGAGGACCATTTTAAAAAGATTGAGTGTTCAAAAATAAAGCAGGCATATTCCTAAATAAGCAGACATATTCCATCCGTAATCACATGAAAAACCAGAAAAACATGTCCGTGCTTCTGGTGCACATAAATCTCCTAGAGAGGGCGTTCTCACCTCCGCGATCAATGAATTTAACACACTGACTCCTCATGTCGGCTGTGCTCTGAATTACAGCGTTATGTGTGACATCAGAACAACGAGTCGACGTTGTTCTGATATCCCCGCAACTCCTGTGCAAAAAGCAGACGACTTCCTCTCCGCGTTTTATTCGCATCTGTGTCACCAATGGCGTCAACATAATAGTTTCTAATATGCATATGTGTAACATGGGAAGTTGTTGTTTTTCGCGTCATGACGGTTGTGGTATGTCAGTTTGTTCATTCAATAATTAAGCAGTCTTACTTTGTTTTTCAATAGCCATGTATATCAACATTTCTTCATTTAATTGTGAGACGGAGCTAGTTGGAGCGCGGAAGTTACTACAGATACTCAAAGTCTTTCAGCGTTCTATGCACACTTACCAATCTTAGATTCCTACGCTTTAAGTTTACTTTTTAAAAGTAGTGTGCGGGGCATTTTTTTTTTCTTTTTTTTTAAATTTATTCGGCGAAAGATACGTGGTGAGAAATGTTTCCGTTTTCTAGTGACAACGTCAAAACTGACTAACTCAAATACCGTTACCATGCATGAGACATTTAAATGCGAAAAAAAATGGCGGTGATGCTGCATGTCAAGGCTGACGGCACTGTAAAAAAATTGGAGGCGGAAAGGGGGAGACCTTCACCGTGGCGTACCGAGAGAGTGAGAGGGAAGAGAGAGAAAATACTTTTTTACATTTATTAAGCGCTTTTCACACGCTTGCCTGTATTTTCCACAATCAACATAAGGTTATCTTGCATTCAAACACCATGATCATAGCGCTCTAAAACTTTCCAAGATTCAAAGTAGAATTATAGTGTAAAGAACCCATATACAAGCTTCTTTGGTCAGGAAAATATTACCCTCCTTCTCGGTGTCTTGAACCGTTGGAGATTTTCCAACACGAGAGCAAAAACCGCGACGACGATAATTTCTGAAAAATATATAAATCGTCCTTTTCGTGTCAGTATTAGCCGCGCAAAAAACATCTTTCTAAGTCCAGCTACACCACGAACTGCAGAATCCCCACCCCAGCGCAAAAGAAAGAAACCACTGGAGATGTGGGCCCACGTACGAGGAAGTGCACCTGACGCGAGTGCTTTTTACGACTTGGAGAAGCGGCGACTGTCAAGCATCCGTTCATCACTGCCCCCCGCTAAAGTCCACACCAGCTCATTCTGTCCAGGAATGTCCTTGTGCTCCGGGGTGGGGGAGGTCTACGAACTCACGTGGTCAGAGCCCATGTCGACGCTGCTCTCCCTGGAGAAGCACAGCTGTCGCCGCAGAACTTCCATCGGAGCTTCTCCCGAGTCGTCGGGGGACAGGTGGGAGGAACGAAGTGCGTGGGCCCGTCCGGTGAACGCAACCTCGCCACGGCGCGGTGCGTGACGCTGCCCACCTGCCGCCGTCGGAGTCGTGGTTTCGGGGTCGCGGACGATCCACATTACGGTACGGCTCCGATCGTTCTTGTGACGACCGGGCGTCGACTTGAGCGTCCGCCGAAGGGGTTCGCTCGTTCCGTCGGGAAGGGAGGAGGTCAAGAAGGGGACTACTCCGCCCAAACTTTGATATTGAGAAGGATCTGCTCCTAACGTAGGGTTCTGCGCGGTGTCTTTTATAGCTCTTCTGTACATGCAGTTCTCGAGAGCTATGGGGCCCAAAAAGTTTTGCAAACAAGCCCTACCAACTAACTGAGCCCAAATAAACTTCCCACGAAGCGGTCTTTGGGTGGTGCGTTGTTTATCGTTTCATTTTATTTCGTTTATTTGGCTCGGGAGAGTCGGGAGTTGGCAGAAAGGCAAGAGGCCCCTACCGGTTGGCCTTCAAGCACCAGTCTGGACGTGGTGCCGCGTCCAGTAATGGTGATTATGGTATGGTGTAATATGCAAGATGCACGATGAGGACGACTAGGGTGCCTCAATGTCCTCGCACATGAAGGCACCCTAAGGACGACATGCTCTTCTGAACGTCGCGAGAACCGTCGCGCGCGTCTGAAGCAGAGGTCACACTGCTCATACATCAGACAAAGCAGAGTCTGAAAACACGCGTCACCGCATGCAATATCCGTGGTTCGAATGCCGCGTGCCAAGTTTCTCCTTGAATTCATTGCCACGCGGAATATTCCAAGTACGGATCTCGCGGTGGCTCGCGTTTGAATCGGTATGCCGACTGTCTTTTGCATGATGCAGTGCGACCCCGGCTTTAGATATTCGGAGCCGGTTCAGGGTTTACTCAAATTGCTTAAGTGTATAGCTTGAGGAGAAAATACAAGAAATAAACTATTTGCCGTAAAACGGGAGAAAAAGGAAATAAAACATGTGGTTCACGCCTCTACTCACCTGTCCTATACCACACACGCTCAGATACGCTGGATCTCCTTTAAAATATTCATTTTTCAAAAGCTTTAAAGCTTTTGTACCACGTGGTGTTGTATATGAGAAACAGCGTCAGTCCGGCGGTTTGCTTTTGTTTTCCTCCCTCTATGGAAAATAATAAGTTTTTCTTTTCTCGCACTTTTTTCTTTCCTCTGCAACCTACACCTACAAAATTTCAGTATGATAATTGCACCATCTAAAGTCACATTTGCGAAGAGTTTAATTACACTCAGTTTATTTGGCTTGTTTATACGTAATTTTTTACGCCCGAGCAGCTCTCGGAAACGCCCTGTATAGATTCGTTCGTAGCTTCTTGTGTATCAAAATCTGGAACTTCTAACAGTTTAGATTGGAAACCATTGAGAGGGATCTACAAGTCCGTGGGCAGCACATTAATGTGGAACCTAAAAAAAAAACTCCTCGAAATATTTGTAGCTTTTCTGATGCGGAAGCTAAAAGATCGTTTTGGTCTTGCGCTGTAGGAAAATATACGGCGCAAATACTAATACAAAAATTACCGCATCTCCACGTGGTGATTGATTTTGATTGGGGCGAAGCTCTGGTGGTGCTTGTCTGCGTAGACGCTGAGCCGCAGCATGTCGAGCCTTTCGTTTGTTTTCATCCATGTCAGAAAGAGAATGTGTGGTATGGAACGTGGTTATATACGCATTTGAGCATTTGACCGCAGCGCCCTCTCGTCTATAAACGTTGAGCCAATGCATGCTAAGTTTAACGCGATTATATACGCATTTGGCCGCAGCGCCTTCTCCTGTTGAGCGGCTACATGTAACGTTTCATCCGTGACATCTCCAGCTCTTGAGTTACTACCACATCCCAGAGGCCCCTAGTCGTCCTGCAGTCGTGGCCGAGTGGTTAAGGCGATGGACTAGATATACACTGGGGTCTTTCCGCACAGGTTCGAATCCTGGCGACTGCGCAAACGCTGCCAATACCGGAATGGCTTGTGTACCCAACCTGGGACCCGTAAGTGCATACGTATGCATCAACGAAAGGAAATAAAGGAAGAGGAGGAAGAGGAAGGAACAAAAAAGGGGAGGGATGTTGGTTGAGGAAAGTCAAGCTATACATCATTTCTCCTTTCACGGAAGGCGACCAAAGCCCCGGCCGGCCCGGTCTAGTAATGAGTCCGCCAGAGACAGTGCTGCGTCAGGCTCTAACGTGCTGTCGACGCAAGACGCCACACAATTCCCAGCCGGCCCACCACCGAACACAACACCCGCCAGCCCCAGCCGCAGTTAAAGTCCCTTCATGTTTCAAAAGTAGCGCAAGGTGCGCGGATGCACGAGGCACGTGCAGCGTGCAGCCCTTGGGAAGACCATGGCGGCACAGCGCAGCCCTGAGCCAGATTTCAGACGCCATGAATTTCCCAGAAGTGGCGCGCGGCACGTGCCTCGAGCATTTCTACAACAATGAATGGCGCCACTCTTCCCAGGATAGAGGGGCTTTAGCCGCAGTCCGACAGGGGCGACAAGGGGCATAGGTAACGCCAAGGACTACCGCACGCGCTGCGCAGTCTTCATGGTAAGTCTTATGTTGGTCGACGTTACGACGCACTCAAAAAACTGTCACTCAAGCTTCTAAACACACACACAAAAAAAAAACACTCACACAGCGCTCACTAACGCATGATAAACTTCGGCTTCTACTTTTACTTCAACAGCAGCACCGTGTTCGGCAGGAGTGTCAACTCGCCCAATCTGAAGTCTTGATCAGTCTTGGTTCATGGCTAGTTCATACACTCTAAGAAAAAAGGGAGCGTGACTTTCTCCGTCAAGGGAGAAAATGAGCTGACACAACCATTGCTCCCCTAGGGGAGCAACGCTAACAAGAGCAACCTTTTCTCCCCTACCGTTAGTCCCTCAAAGTTGAACCCTCAGGACTAACTTTTGCACCCATCCATTTAGGCCACTGGGACTAAATGTTGCGCCCTTACCTCATTTATTACTAAATTGCGCCCTTACACACCTAGGTGACGCTAACCAACGTTAAATTCGAAATTGGTAAAAAATATGTTCTCGCTGGGGTAGATCGTTTCCACGCTGATTACATTCACATATGAACAACGCTTATTTCACCTTTGCACACGTATTCTTGCACGCGTATTATACATTTTAGCAGAGACAAGAAATTTGAACACAGATGACACATACACAACACACACATGATGGCACACTAATTCAATTTTTTTATTGTCACACGCTAATTCAATCGCCAATTTATATATATATATATATATATATATATATATATATATATATATATATATATATATATAAACGAATATGTGCAGATGAATGAACCGTACTTAATCAAATGAATCAAAGAATCAAAGTTTTCAGGAACCCGCCGAAAGCCAAAAATCGGCGGAGCCAGGATTTGAACTCTGGGCCTCCCAATGTCCGGTCGGGTGTGCTAACCTCTACACCACTCCACCTTGGCTTTCTGGCGTTTCCTACCTGTCTTATTAATTGATTAATAATAAATTAATTGAAACATGGGAATTCAGTGTTTGTGAAATAAAAAAAATAAAAAAATTCCAAATGTCGAATTTGAAGTTCCCGCGCAATCCGCGCCGGTGAAGTGACGTCAATTATTGAGGGGTCCTGCCAGTCGAGTTTCTTTCACGCCTCCGCTCCGAAACGTGTCACCACGAGTCACGACCCGAAGCGAAGATGTGAGGAGCGGGAGAAAAGAGCGCCGGCGTACCGGGAAATCGGTTTCCTGCGCGCGTGCCGTGCTGCCTATCGCTTCGAGCAGACGACGCTGCCCCGGCGGAGTCAACCGAAACTACGATACACAGACACCAAACCCAGTTGTTTCGACCGTTTGACGATTTCCTTTTCCAAATCTGAGAGGTCGCCAAGCACCTAAAAAAAGACCACTTTGTCCGATTCCCCGACTCACCGATCACCTTCTGCTACATGTGTCGAGCGCCGCCATGTTTTCCGAGAGAGGATAGAAATCCAGGAGGCGACATCACAACGGACTCCGATTTTTGGTATTTCGAAAAGAAGGGCCGTAGCGCGTTCGCGAGTTCGTTTCACGGCACTCGTGCCCACGCGTGCCCACTCGCAGCGTGGAACGGGTTCGTTTCGGCCGGCGCTCCACGAATGGTTGCACTTTCCGAGTTCGTTTCAGCGCTGACACCCCACGCGTGCATGCACTCGCTGCACCGAGAAAATCGGGAGTGCGCCAAAATGCAATCCCGTCATGCCTCGCTCCGGCGGGGCCGGCGAGGAGCGGGAGCAGACGACGAGGGTTCGTCTGCTACGATGTGTCGCGGAACCGAACGGAAAAAAAAAAAAGATTTTCTGATAGAAATCGCGTCCCGCGGGCAACGAAATCAAACGCGAGCTTGAATTGTGAGCGTCTGCTATTTCACGAAGGAAGCAAGTGACAACCCGTGCTTTATTTGCAGGTTTTAAATGGCTCTGTTGCCGTACAAACGCTGAAATATACCAGTGTGTAAAGAAATGCTCAGAACAAACGCAACAGCGGCCCCCGGGGTGCCTATCACCATCCGTGTGCGGGTGGAAAATTTAAAATTTGTCGATAAAACTCCCCCAGCAGAAACCTCTGACTGCCCAATAAGCATCAGAGAAAGTTAAAGATGGTGACTTTACCCGAGGATTGGGCAACATCATCATGTTTAACATTTACCTACGTCAGCTAACTTGCCCCGTCGTATTTTGTTCGAGAAAGCTCTCGTTCTCGACGCCCTCACCAAGGCTAATATCTAATCTGACGATCCAAATCGAAAGTCACAGTTTTGCTGGATATTCCAACAGGCTAGTTTTAAGCCGTACCCTTTTAGTGATTAACGCATAATACCATGCTCAAACGGATCAAGCTTCTTCTCGGACAGCATCAGTTTTCTTCAGTGTAAACAGTTATAAGGATTGAAAGATCGCAACCATCTGCTTTGTAGACAGCTGGTTGCGGAAATTTACGCCTACTGTAACTATCTCTACGGCAGCCGAGCTGCTTGAAGACATCGCAACTATAATCTACAGGTTGCAGTTGCCAACGTTTGTAGATAAACGTTGGTAGCGACCGCATTCTCGCATTCCCACGCATCACTCGGAACAGAAAGGTGCTAGTTTCGGTTTGAAGTCGGTACCTTTTCTACAACATAGATGGCGGCAGCATCAGTCTTCTGCACTCGGTGCATTTGGCGAGTTCGTTTGAGTCCAGTTTTCCGTGCAACACTCTGTGAGTGCGATGCATTCTGGGAGAGAACTCGAACGGTGCCAGTGCGTGTGAAACGAACTCGCTATTAAAAACATGTTTTACGATTGCCGCTATTAAATGTTTTAGATATGTCGCCTAGAAAGCTTCTAAATTTCATGATTTTGGCGTCAGAAATCAAAAGAAACGAGGAGGTGAGAAGCAGAGAGAAAAGCGCCAAAAAAAAATCAAAAAACGCGCGCGCAAAACAGCAAAAAAAAAAAAAAAAAACGCGATGCGGTATTTTTTTTTTTTTTTTTTTGCGTGTCTATTGATTACAGCTTGTATCGTTTCAGGCAATAAAAAAATACGACCTTTGGGGTGTGAGTGCCCCTTTAAACACATACAACGAAAGTTATGTTTGTGCATCCTTTTCCGTTTTCCTTCCTCATATGTGATTACCGATACCAACACACCCGTTTTCCCACTGCTAAGCCCTGTCTCAGCCTCTACGAGTTCTGTTCTGCATTTCGGAATCGCTGCATCGTGTCCGCACTCGCTGCATATTTGTTTGTAGCAATATGGTGCGCACTTGATGCTTACCGCAGATGCTTTTGAATGGGGTATAAACACCCTTTCACACTCTTGCAACCAAGTACGACCGAGAGAGACGAAACTTGTTAAACCTCTTAAAATTTCTTAGGACGAGAGGACACACTGGCACTCTGGTGCCATCTATGCGGTGACCCTGGAACTGCATTTCACAAGAGCGAAGGTTTTGCGGGATTTCCGAAGTCAAATGTGCGTAATACCTATAAGAAAGGCTCGTTTATAACGTTGACAGAAGTTTTCCGAGCCAAGAAAGAAAGGATAATGCGCGAGAGAAATAGAAAATATGCAGGACCACCAAGTTTACACTGCTATCCAATAGGTGGCGCCAGTGTGTCCTCTCGTTGTAATAGCGAGTTCGTTTCACACGCACTGGCACCGTTCAAGTTCTCTCCCAGAATGCATCGCACTCACAGAGTGTTGCACGGAAAACTGGACTCAAACGAACTCGCCAAATGCACCGAGTGCAGAAGACTGACGCTGCCGCCATCTATGTTGTAGAAGAGGTACCGACTTCAAACCAAAACTAGAGCTTTTCTGTTCGGAGTGATGCGTGGGAATGCGAGAATGCAGTCGCTACCAACGTTTATCTACAAACGTTGGTCTCTGCAACCTGTAGTTTATAGTTGCGATGACTTCAAGCAGCTAGGCTGCCGTAGAGATAATTACAGACGGCGTAAATTTCCGCAACCAGCTGTCTACAAAGCAGCTGGTTGCTATCTTTCAATTCTTATAACCGTTTACACTGAAGAAAACTGATGATGCTGTCCGAGCAGAAGCTTGATCCGTTTGAGCATGGTATTATTCGTGAACCACTGAAAGGGTACGGCTTAAAACTAGCCTGTTGGAATATCCAGCAAAACTGGGACTTTCGATTTGGATCGTCAGGATTAGATATTAGCCTTGGTAAGGGCGTCGAGAACGAGAGCTTTCTCGAACAAAATACGACGGGGCAAGTTAGCTGACGTAGGTAAACGTTAAACATGATGATGTTGCCCAATCCTCAGGTAAAGTCTCCATCTTTAGCTTTCTCTGATGCTTATTGGGCAGTCAGAGGTTTCTGCTGGGGGAGTTTTGTCGACAAATTTTAAATTTTTCACCCGCACACGGATGGTGATAGACATCTCGGGGGCCGCTGTTGCGTTTGTTCTGAGCATTTCTTTACACACTGGTATATTTCAGCGTTTGTGCGGCAGCAGAGCGATTTAAAACCTGCAAATAAATCACGGGTTGTCAATTGCTTCCTTCCTGAAATAGCAGACGCTCACAATTCAAGCTCGCGTTTGATTTCGTTGCCCGCGGGACGCGATTTCTATCAGAAAATCTCTTTTTTTTTTCGTTCGGTTCCGCGACACATCGTAGCAGACGAACCCTCGTCGTCTGCTCCCGCTCCTCGCCGGCCCCACCGGAGCGAGGCATGACGGGATTGCATTTTGGCGCACTCCCGATTTTCTCGGTGCAGCGAGTGCATGCACGCGTGGGGTGTCAGCGCTGAAACGAACTCGGAGAGTGCAACCACTCGTGGAGTGCCGGCCGAAACGAACCCATTCCACGCTGCGAGTGGGCACGCGTGGGCACGAGTGCCGTGAAACGAACTCGCTATTAGATGTTTCAAGAAGGCTAGATGATATTTATCAAGAAGCCTTGACATAACCCTTTCATTAATAAAAAAACGTTTAACCACCAGATGTTTCAAGGAACCCTGTTTTAAGAGATCGCAAGAGTGTGAACGGTCCTCCAGTTTTCATCGGTTCCCTGTCTGCAGAGAGCTTTGATCGCCGGCTCTGGGGCAATGCTGCACTCGATGACATGATCGCTGTTGAGCACGTTTTCTCTTTCATTGGGGCACCGCTTGCTTTCGCCATAACTGAAAAGTGAAATGCGTGTTTCGTAAATCATAAAAAAAAAAATAAAAATTGTAGAGCCCCTTTACCAGCGAAGCTGTTATTTTTACGACGTCTAGACGATGCCTAGAGGACGACCTCAAGGACGACCTCGGGGAAGACTTCTCGGACGACCTCGAGGACGATGCCTAATAATGCCAAGGAAGGCTGACTCACATAGGTTGCCCCTTCTTTTATTTTTATTTATTCGTACTTGCCAAGACCAATGGGGTGTCTTCTGTCAACATCCGCGGACGCCTTTTTCTCCAGATCCTCGCGCATAACAGCTTCGCTGTAAAACCACGGACGTCACGCCGGCCACGCACGATCCATCGCGCGTGGTCGACAAAACTCAGCTGGCCCGGTACGCCCGCGTGTGACCACCTATGTGCTTGTTTTGCCTTCCAAGAGGACTTCGGTGACATTGAACGCGAGAGGGAACCAGATGACTTGTATCGAGATGCGTTTAGGAGAAAAGAGTAGTGTTGCTTCTTGCTTGCATGACGATCTGTCAAAACTTAACTTAAAACAGGTAATTTCAACAATCGTTCATATATTTCGTTCAAATCACTTTTTATCGCGCTTATCTCGCCCGACACCAGCCTTTCGTGCGGCGTTTCCCGCGTTTTTGCGTTCAGTGCGCCACCTGGGAGCGGCGTTGCGAACCAGATAGCAGACTGCGAACGGGCGGGTATCTGCCATTTTTGTTATCTTTCTAATAATTTGCTACTCCTGAGTTGACGTCTGAAAAAAATAGGCAAAAAACTTTGGAATAAATGACGTTCGCGTGCCCAATTTCAGATATGTACGTTCGAAATTCGATTTTTGCTAGGCGTGCCAAATCTGAAAGTTTTTACGGCCGCACCCTGTATAATCATCGCCGTTGCACATCCATTCAGTGGAGAGGAAGGCAAGGCAACTCCAAATGTACAAAGCAGACGAATAAAAAAAAAATGTTGTGTTCTCTCGACAAACGCGAGGATCGCCGAGAAGACGTCGACGTCGGGTGGCCCCAAGGGGGCCCTGTGTGACTGCTTCGTCTTTTTCCGACATGGACCGCAACGCGCGTTTTTTGTTCAATGTGAATGCGTAGTGCGTAGTGCACAGATTGGACACGATGGCGGCATCACATGTGAGTGATTGAGTGTGGGTGACTGGTTGGGAACTAATTATTCATAAGATACTTCACAGAAAGCACTGTAGTTCCAAGCCAACATCGCGCGTTTTACGGATACCACTTTCTCGTTTGCCTCCAAATAATATAATTTTCAATATGTCCTATTTGTTTCTGTACATTGCGTTGCGCGAAAGTTTATTTCCTATCACCGACCGTAAATATAAACCACCCGAACGTGCACATGCCCAACGCTGCAGCATCGAAACCGAAACTATCCGCGTCAGCGAACGAAACTCCCACCGTCGACGGCCGTCCCATCGCCATGGCCGCATCAAAATGTCCGTCGTCAGTGTTTCACGTCGGATGTCCGATTCGCGTCCTCTTCGATCCCACAGCAATGCTGCGTTCTTCCTGATCCCCGAGTGACGAAAGGCAAAAATGTTCTCGTCTGACTGACGACCCCCCGTCATCTCGCCATCGACGACAGCACCAGCAGCGACGCTGAGCGAACCACGCGATCAGGATGAACGCGCTGGCAGCGCAAGGCGTTCGACAACATCTCGGCCGTTCGTCTTCGCGTGATGCCATCCTCCGTATGGCCTCGCAGTGTCCGTGCGCGTAACTTTGTGAACGGGTCAGCTGTGTGGTTGCGACGACCCGACCGAGCGTGGTCTTCGAGGCGCCCGTGCTCGTGCGATCGGCGACATGACTCTGGGCGCACGGTCGGGGAGATGCGGACTCAGTTTGGTCACGTAGTGAAAGTGTTTCGGTCGACCAGGGGCAATGCAGCGGGAAGGAACTCCAGTTTTCCTGCGGTACCACCAAGGTAGCGTGCGTGGGGTCGCGTTCAGCCCCAGGGTAAGTGCATTTTCAGTCCCGTCGTGATCGCAATTCGCCCAGCGCGCGACGACGTAGCCAGCCACTGAATACGCGAACAGAGGGCATCGACGCTCAGACGGCTCAGGTGTACTGGCCAAATGCCCTTTTCTATTCTTAAGATGTAGGCAGTCTATTTCTGAAATTGACTGCTTGATATCTTCCCTCCACCACCACTGCGCTGATGTACACGCGCAACTCGTAAATTTGATATGAGTGTTGCAGGTTGCGCACGCTCGGTTTAATGTCCTTCTGGTAACCGCAACAGAAGTATAGTCCAGCGCTCATCGCTTTAGCAAGCGGGTAAAGGCCCGCTTTTTGGAACCGTACGAACAGCTTATTTCTAAGCTCGGGTATGTAATCCGTTTTGCAATCTGTCTGGTTAGTATAGGAGTGACTCAGGGGCCAGATAAAAATGTGACAAGCGCCCTGCTATCACTCCCAGTTCACTGTCGTTTCGAGGTGTTATCATACTTCCTAGATTGCGCGAGATCTTCTTTAACGCGCACCATGTGGTCACCACTTTGTGTGAAGGCGGATGATTAGCCTCTATTGCCAGTATGAATGTTCATTGTCCACTATTGTGACAGCTTCGTAAGAACTCGTCGCGCTCCATAAGTTGCCTACGAGTGTATGCTGCCGGGAAAACTACTCGCTGGTGTTTATTTTGTGCCACGAAAATTGTTGGTGCTGTGTGAATCTACATCTTGCAGAGTGAGATGTCCCAAGTTAGAATAAGTCACTCACTAACAGAACACCATTCATTGAATGCCAACAGGACAGGTACCTGTTTTGTTCGGGCGCGTACGATGGCAAGGTCAACCTCTACTCGGCACAGCAGATGGAGCTGCTCATGTGCTATCAGGTAAACATTTGTCAGTTTCGTATAAAAATACTCTTGGCTTGAGAGACATGAGGTTTCAAAGGCGTGCAGTGTGATAGCCTCAATCACCGCCATACAAGAGGCCATCAGTTGACTTTCAGTTCACCGAACTTGTTGGTCGACGAAGATTGGTGCCTAAGAGGATTCTAACGAGAGGGCATGTGGCTTCCGATACGTGCAGCACCATTTTGAGGTCCCTGGAAGCTGATAAAAGTGTGCAGTAGAGTTGGAGCCGGGGGGGGGGGGGGGGGGGGGGGTGGCAGGGCAGGTTTTACCAGTAGCTCCTTGATAGCATGAATTCCTATGTCGTCTCCAAGTAACCGGCGTGGGCAACATATTGGATATGAGTGCCGAGTCTGTGTTTGGCCTCGATCTGCTGGATCGGTCGGGCCACTAGTTCCAGCGGAACGCTGACACGCAGCGCTGGTGTCTAATTTGTACTTTGTGCAGCCTGCTCTTTGGCTGTGGAAGTGACTCAGTACCATGACCTTGCTACCTATGAGGTGTCAGCAGGACCCACATTCACAGCCACCATCTCTGCTGATCATTTTTATGATCTTCCAGGAGCCTCTGGATGATGCAACATGAGATGAGAGCCACACACTCTGCCATTTGCATTTCATAAGAGCTTGAGAGAAGATGTTCAGGGGCATATGTCATCAATGCCTATGTAGTATGTATTAAAAAAAAAAAACATACATTTTTTTAAGAATAATTTTTAAACCGCAGACTATTCAAAATTTAAAAGGACATCCCAGCGGTCAATATTGCAGAGAGCCAGTGACTAGTGGTCAAGCACAACGTAGCTAGGCAGTATTGTTTTGATATGGGCAGTCGAGTACTAGCGCTCATTAGTGTAACTGTTGCTGCGTTATGCAAGTTATAAGGCCTCAGGTTAAAAGTTGTGCTGAACAGGCTGAAATACCTCGTAAACGACCTCGCACCGTCTAAACATTAAACTGTCTGATTTTCTCTTTCGAACTCCTCCGGCCTTTCTTTCATTGCCACTTTATGTCCAACAATGTTTCAAATTGTTCTGGGAAAAAAAAAAGTTAGAGACACCCTTATTGTATTTTACGAGTTCAGATTATTATCTATTGCTGCTCTATTGCTGCTCGCTACCTGCCGTGCAAGCTGCATGGCTACTCCAGATGCTAGATTGCGCGACAGTGGTGTGGTCACTGCCCTTTTGTTGGCTAGTGCGCGATTGGCGACAGTTGCAATTTGAAAATGCGCCTTCCTGAACTCTAAGTGCACTGTCAGGAAGCTCCAACATTCAATATTTATGAGGGATAGTAAATCGTTTCCTGCCATTACAGATAATGCTTTGAGTAACCGGCAGTAAGGGTTTCATGCAACAATATGGCTGAACAGTCATT
This sequence comes from Ixodes scapularis, assembly GCF_016920785.2. Taxonomy (NCBI): domain Eukaryota; kingdom Metazoa; phylum Arthropoda; class Arachnida; order Ixodida; family Ixodidae; genus Ixodes; species Ixodes scapularis. The sequence goes on along the minus strand of NW_024609883.1, from coordinate 51,118,668 downwards.
GCTTCGAAGCTTAGCTTACGCAGTGGCTCTAGCTGTTCCTATACGAGCACAATATAGAATGAGCGGTTTAGGGAAGTGTTAAACTATACAGTGATGTCTCGTTACTATGGACGCCTCTGTTCCCCCAAAAAATCGTCCATAATGTGAGTTGTCCATATTGACGAGATAAAAAAGCATGTATTTTCCCAGTTTCTCTCCGAAAATGGTGTCCATATAGGAGGGTATCCATATTAAAAAGATCCATATTAACGAAACATGAGTGTAATTAAGTCTGCTTTTTTTTCTCGTGGTTTTATGCACTTACGTGAGCCTTTGTGTGGGGCTTTGTGCCACCTTGCAGATCACTGCCATGGGCCTTGCACGCAACATCAACGCAGTCCGCTTCACCAGCGACGGTTCTCGGGTGAGTTCCGTAGTCGGCGTGACCGAAAGGGCGAAAGTCTGTCGTCTTTGCTCAGCCCACATTGTTTCCGGAGGTTCGGCTACGTACCCCCTTTCGCTTTAGATTCCACCGCAGTCAATCCAATCCGATCTGACGGAACCATTCAACTAGTACCAAAGGTTCATCGTCTTTGTGCGTTTGCTGTCACTAGCTGAACCAATGATGTGCAGAAAGAAAAGTGCCCAATCACTGCACCATGTTCCCCTTGCCCGATCAGTTTAGCCCGCGACAGTTTGTGCACAAAGACGACGAACGCTGCGACGATGCGCTTTCGCCGTCGCTTGATAGGGTCCATCAGGTCGTAGCGCCAGTCGTGGTCGGACTCAGTCTGAAATGGAGTACGGGTAGCACCAGCTGCTTTCTCGTGTAAAAGGAAGTGACCATTCGTCCGTTCCTTCTTCAGATCCTGGCAGCCACGACGGCGCGGAGACTGGCGGTCATCGATGTGGAGCGTGGGGAGCAGGTTATGACATATGACAACTGTGAGTGTTTTGCCAACCTTTCTTCTAATGGCGTAAACAGGTGAAACTGGGAATTTTTTTTTTGTCATCGGGTTTTGTGGTTGAAAGGGAGCCAGGGTCAAAGAAACTTGTAAATAAATTGATTTCTTGACGACGTGCCACCTTCGGGGTGCGAGCCTCGCTGAATCTTCCGGTGAGACTAGCGAATGCAGCTTTCGGCTGGTTCATTTGTTTATCGTGAATTTCGGACAATATGAAATTGCCTCGGAGCCAAGGCAAGAAGCAGCGACAGAGGTTGCCTGACTAGGACCCTAGCACAATCTGCATCACACTTTTCTGCCCTCATTATCAGTATCTAAGCTCAAGGATTCTGGGACTCTTCTAAGCACCACCCCTTGCCTAAAAGTGCTTTCGACTGAACAACATTCAATTAACCCTCAACATTTTGGTGAAAACATGGTACTACAGGAAACTAAACGGCACCCATTGACATGTGTCTACAGAAGATGGGCTAGAGCTCCATAATCGGACAGAAATGCTAATGACATCTAGTCAAATGTCATTTGTGCAATGGCAAACCATCCATGGCACTCATGGGATCACAAACTGATTTACCGATCATTCCAATCTCACAGTGTCATTTGAACTCCCGCCTGTTATGCGGAGCGCAAGTTTGTCTGCTCTTTTTCGCAGGGGTTGTGGTGACGTCAAAACGCAGAGCCCTGATTGGCTCAGATTGGAAGGGTAGTGGGTAGACCTCAAAGCAAGTTGCCTCGATGTGTGCCCACTATCCTCTAATCAGAGTTCGGCGTTTTGACGTCACCACAACCCCTGCAAAAGAAGCAGACAAACTTGCACTCCACATTAGCTTTAGTGTTCTAGAGTGTCTGCTGGACACTGCTACTACGAACACAACATTGGTGCCATTTTTAAATTTTACTTTGAAAGGGGCTTGGTGAAGACCAATTTTTACTGCTTAGGCTTGTACCCCAATTGAGCTCTCCAAGCTGCATTAGTTACTTTGAAGGCAGCCTTTTGATTCTAAGAGAGAAACAAGAAACAGCAGTCGCTTGTTTGCTTTAAGTGTTACACAGTGTACTAAAATCAGTGTCATTCAGGAAAGGGTCATGCCATTATCATTGAATTTATGTATATGATGTTAGTCTGCATTCATTTTGGCCCGCAAGGAGTTGCAATTTCTTTTTAACCAGACTTGTCTGAAACCATTTGGAACAGCAGTAATATTCAAATGATCCGTGCAAACGCTTTTGTCTCCTAATTTGCGTATGGAGGTATATGACACTTAAAAATATGGCCAATTAGTTGTTCTTTTAAAAGAAACAGGTTAGTATAATCTGAAAAAAGTATTTAAAAAATTTATTTCTTGACAATACAAAATATGCGTGGAAGGCATATAAAGGCTCAAACTTTTACAGCTGTGTCAAATTAAACAACAAAAAAATAAAAATTCAGACTATATAAAATGTGCCCCACACCTACACCTATTACTTCTGAAAGTGGGTGTACCCTAACTGACGTCTATTGTTGGTTCGTTGGAGAGTTAGCCTTCGTAACACGTGTGCTTTTCAATGAGGAAACGGTTGTATTGTTGTAGCAGAGATAATACAGCCCACATCCCCAGCAGATAGCTCTTTTTGTGTTCTGCATTGGTTTTGTCATAGCCTTGATTCCAGTTCCTTAATATTTAGCATTTTCGTCCGCCTTGTTGGGAACATAAAACGTGCACGCTGGCTCAGGACAGCATTGGAAATTACAGTGATGCTTACCGACAACCATCTGTTGAGCAATGGTTATAACATCTTTTAAAGTGTCCCTGTAGCTCTTGAGGTCTAAAAAGTATTCCACAATACAGTTGAATTATGTAAATAATGTTGTCTTTGTTACGAAGACTGATGCAAGCAGCTAGCCATGTTAGACAAGTGCAACCACCGTTCCCAGGACTCTTTTTGACAGCCCACCAGCTTGTGATGAAGCTTAAACCTACCTTGGAACTGAAACTAGACTTCTGCGGTTATCTACGAGATTGTGGAACATAATTCTCCATCCTAAATTTAATTTCTTGACGGCGCTTGGAAACCATAGATCGCTGATGATCGATGGCCTATGGGCGCAGTCAGGAAAGGGCTAGGGTAAGTACTAGGGCTGTGAAATTAATTGATTAACATATAGATTATCCTAATCTGCCTAATTATGTTGACTGGTCAGCGATTATCTTACCAATTAATTGCTGAACAATTGCTTAGCCCTTAATTAATTGTTGACCAATTTCTAAGCCAATATTCAGGCAAAAATGGTCCCTTTTAGGGGGTTGTCACAGGAATCCTCTTTGTTGCTGTAATATTCATAAACTATTCTGTGGTTGGAAAAAGAAAGAATTGTGTTTTCCACACCGCAACAATAAACTATGCATTGCCGAGTGCTCAATCCCTGCCAAAATGTAGTGCCCACAGTCCCAACCAGATGGCTAAGTTTTGGAACTTAATGTTTGCTAGTTGAAGTTATCAGCGACATAGAGAGGCATGAGGAAGGTACAAAGGTGTCACAAGGTGCATGCTCTTGCTCCAAGGTGCCTTCAACGGACGGGATCGAGCGAGCCTGGCAGCAGATCCCATCTGCCCCAACATGGCCGTCTGCAGCTGTGTTAACGGGAAGGTGGGTAGTCGCATGATTACAGTTTGTTTGCCATACACCTCCGTTGTATCTGGGCACCCCAAAAATTGGAAGTGCAGCGACCATGCTGGACAAACTTTTTTTTAAGAAAATGACAGTGCAGAGGGAATGAGTCTAAATGTTGCCATTGTTGAAGTCTTCCTTTGAGTTGGCTCTATCTTTCTAGCAAACAATCAGATTATTGTTCCTATTGGTTAAGGAGGTGAACCTTTTAACCTTTCGTCTTATTTGTATGAAATTTGTAGGGCACATTCATAGGGGGGAAAGAGGATGACATGCAGATCTTTCAGTTTACAAATTTATCCTTCAAAGAGTTACATAAAAGCGTATGAAGTAAACACTGCACCCCCTGAGAAAAACTAACATTTCAAAAAGGTAATGATAATGGCGAGTTCTTTTGGTGAAATAAACAGCATAACACTCATGTCGTGCAACTGTTGAAATAAATTAGAAAAATTATGTAATTTTTAATAGAAAATAAAAATGAGAAGAAAAAGTTTATCTTTTTGCTTGAAAATACTGCAACTTTTCATAACAAAAATATATGAAAATGCAGAACTTAAGCTCACGGTCACGCTCCTTACAAAATTTCACTATGGGAGCTTCAGAAACTGGCTGTACACATCAATTCTTTGTAAAATAGTTCTCTTGAACCAAGATTTTATGCCAAAGAGTGAAACTGAGATAAATATGTGCGAAAGTCCAGAATGCTGCAGTTTAGATGGTGCCAGCATGTCAAAAATAATTTATTCCATAAAAAACACTTTAGTTGCAGGAGTGAAAGTTTCTGACCATGCTCATTAGGATACTTGAAAGCTGATAAGAACACTTGTTTGAAATGGGACTTTTAAAAAGAAATCACAATTTTCACGTAGTGTTCCCACTTAACAGATGCATCTCATAAATATCAACAGACAGCCCGACTGTTCACTCTACATGTTCGCCGGTTTGCTGTGACTTGGAATGGGGCAGAGTACTGGTCAATATTCGGTGAAAACATTTTTCTTATGTAGAATCCATCTTAATAGATGTGAGGTCGCTGTTTGCGTAGATGTCTCGTTATCGTAGCCATATCATACCAATGGAAGGAACCATCATCAGCCGAACTCAGCGGGCTAACGTCCTGCTAAACGTAACGGGACGCTGCAGTGGGCATGTGGTCCCACAGCTGGATGACAACACTGTGTCTCGTGACTTGCAGTGTGATGTCGTGTCACGTGACAATGTCAATAAAGATATTAGATCTAGTGACTTTAGGTGTCAAGTCGGGGCATGACATCACGTCACACGACCTCGATGCATTCTGCAGATGGGACGCCTGAGTGGTAGACCGGAGGAATGCCTTAGTTTTTTTTCCCCACCTTTTTTGATAGATATAAATTGGTTATTCTATAACAAAACATGAGGTTGATTGAAGCTGGAAAGAAGAACTTTGATAGAGCAAAAACTCTTGGCAGCCGACATACAGAGGACCCAAAATAGCCGAGGGGCTTAATTGATTCCTTCAGCTGTCTCCTTGCATAACAGTCAGCTGCCATGGGAGGCTTCCAAGAAGTTTATATTTCCTTTTAAACATTCTTGATATTGCTATTCGAATGAGCATAGATGTTGCCATTTTCCTGCCCGTCACCAGAACCTTTGGCATGCAAGAGGTACTACCATGACCTGAAAGCTTGCCAGCACATTTACTTTCTGTCTTGCTTTTTTACTTGGATGGCTTAAATTTTCTCCGTCCCTGCTGTCTGTGCCTTGAATTAGTTTCTATAAACAGGGTGTCTCCTAACCGCGGCCCACAGAGGCCGTGGTTAGGAGACTAAACGAAGAAAAAACGGTGCCAGCGGCATGCATAAAAATGCAAACGAATAAATCGGAAAGAATGAGGGGAAACTGCATTAAAATGCGGGTTCTCTCGTCATATTATTTGTTGCAGTACATTGTAATCGGCAATATTACTATTCATAGTCTCCTGTTTTATGTCTGTGTTATAATTTCTATCTGTTCTCATGTATATCGTGTTTAGTGTCCTCTGTCATAACTATTGCATAGTTATGATCATTGGATCCATCACTCTAATAAGCCAAAGTTTTTATGCACTTTGATCTATGTTTTGTGAGTTTCTTGGGTCACAATTATTTTTTTATGTCCTAATTAGAATCAAGAACTGGATTTAAAAAGTGAAGTATATGTACTCATCCACCTTACTTTTTTTTTGTTGCTTATGTACTTAAAATTTTTGTTCTCAAATGCTGATTTAGGCTTATTGATTTAGCATTTCCTTGTTTATACTATCTCATCTATTTTCCAGCCCTCGAAACTGCGACAGGTTCCTAATCCGGCCCTTCAGCCAAATTGTTTGGAGACCCCCTGCCATAAATAATACCCATGCCACACAGTAAAATTTAAGGCAAGACACTGGTTCTAAAACCGACTTTTTTGTTTATTAATGGATTATAGTGAAAATCAGTGTGTATATGTGTTTTGGCTTCCTCTTTTCAAATATCCAATTAGTTCTGCAATATCTCAATTACTTTTTGAGTTACGAAGAAAATAATGAAGCCTAATTAGGTCATTTCTTACGACTCATTAAGGAACTTTCTAATACGAATTTTTTTGCATAAGTGATATGGATTTGTAGCTAAAGACCTGTCATGCAAGATGATGCTATTTATATTTTTGTAAAGATAGATCATTGTATAAAACTAGTCTAATTAGGTCAAGTACACTATTTACAAAGCCTAACAAGGTCACATTATCACTAATAATAAAATTTCGGGCCCATACTGTCATACAAAAATAGCATCACCCTGCAGTTCACTTCTTTCTGAATTCAACGGTATAAAGTTTATAGAAATCCTTGAAGAATAATTTCATGAAAACAACCGTAAGGCTAGGCATGTAGACGAAAAATGCGAAGCTGAGAAAATTGCAGTTGAAGTTTTGACACTCATTGCATAAAATTGAGTAAGGGATCCCATGCAAAAATGTTCAGCATTATGAAGCACAGTTCTATCTGAACAAATTGAGATGAAAAATTCTGCAATCCGTTCACAAGAACCTTTAAAAAATAATATAAAACTGGGAAATAATGTCTGCAATGTAAGATAAAGTTATAAAAGAATGAGTAGACTCTATAAGGGACAACGGGAGGAGGCACCAAGGGTTGCACGTTCCGAAAGCAGATTTTGTTTGGCCCTGAAAAGGGCCTTTCTACGTGTAGCACTTGAAAGGGGAGCCCCCTCACAGCTGTCCAGGACTGTAGTCCCCAGCTGTTCCAGTTTGGTGTTGCCTGGAGAACCTCTGCTTTGCATTGCTGCTGCTCTGGTGGGCAGCGTTGGCCTTACGCAAACGCAGATTGTCCTTCTCCATGCTTTGAGAGCTTTCATGTCCACTACAATGAACTGTGTCCCAGCGTCGCGCGTCTGGCCTCTTGTGGTGACGCCGCGGTCGAATTTGCGCTGGGTCGCCGACTTTTCCGATAGCGCACGCTTGCATTCGTCCGATCGTGCGACTCGTTGCGCCTGCTCGGCCGTGGAGTAGTATGCGGTGCCGACACGAACCGCGCTCGCAAAGCTCGACAAACTGCCGCTGCTGCATGGAGTCGCGATGTCTCCGGTTGATGTTTTCGGAAGATCCAAGGCATCCAGCGGTACCGATCGCGGTGGCGCACTTGCAGCAGACAGCTTCGGCTTCTTGTTTGTTCCACGGTCGCTTCCTCTTCCTTCCGAACGCTTGCCGCGTGCTCGATTTCAACCGAGCGTCGTCCGGCATCTCGAGAACTCGAAGCGAAACAAAACAAAACACGCGCGACTTCGTAGGAAAACGAACTAACAATATTCAACGTAAGCGCGCAAACGGGAACTAAAACGTGCGCTCTACCACAGAGGAAACAGAGCAGACAGGCCTAAGGAGACGGGCCCAGGAGCAGACGACGCACCTCTCGGCAGCGCGGGAACGGAAAGGAGGAAAGGAGAAAAAGAGCGGAGGGGCGCGTTTAGGCCAATAGCAGGGGCGCTAGGCGCCGCGCGTGCTCTGACGTACGGGCACCTTGCTAGCCGGCCAATGAGCGATCGCAATTGGGGCCTTCGAAACCCGCGGAATGCGGACGTTCCCCGATGTTGTCGCGATAACGAATGGCATGGGGACGTGGGGAAAATAAGCGGCTTTCCAACAAGACCAAGATGGCCGCAATCCGACGAGAGATCGCGAAACGCGCGGGGCGCGAAGTTCCACTTGTTTTCATTGAACTCGCTGTGTTAGGGCTCTGCGGGGACATTGTAAATATCATTTTTTTCATGCTTAGACATTGAATTCGACATTGAAACTTTGCAGGCAGGTACCTTAGACTACAATTAATCCAAATATGTGAATTTTGAAAAACATGAAATATCGCGTTTTTTTACCATTTTAAGACCCGCGTCTCCCCTTAATGTCAGTACCATCGGCTGCCATTACTTGATTGGCGAAATAGGTTTACGATCCTGACTATGAGCATCGTGCACGCACTGCGCTGCACCAGGAGTGGTGCACGCCGATTGAGCAATTGAACACCGTCTGTCGATGGAACTGGCATCAAATTTTATCATTTGGCAGGAGTATGAGTCCTCAATTTTTGTTTTGTTTGTCGCTCCTTTTTCTTTTTTACTCCTTCTTTCGTGATGTTTCTGACAGTCTGACCGTCGAATTCACAAACCTCACTCCAACTGAGGGGCCCCTCCACTTGTTTAGCAGAGTTAATGTTCTCCAGCACAACATTCTCTTTCTTTTTCGGGCACGTCTGAAGCATGTTTGCACACGGTCGGAAAAAGTTCAGAAGCCACGCGTTGTGCTCGAATTACCCCTGAAATTTTGCAAGCCTCAATCTTTTAAACAAGTAACATCGCTCGTCGTTCTAGCGGTTCGAGAGTATTCTCTTTGCACCAGTCGAAGGAAACAGGATGAAGGTATCCTTGGACGAGCTCGTACGACTGTGGCCCGCAATGGGCACAAAAGGGACGTTTGGGGAGCTCAGTCAAGGTCACCGCAGCTCGACGGAGCGAACAGGATCTGGCTTTGTTGCACGAGGCCTGATCGTGCGCACGTTCTACCCGACACTTTTATTGTCAGGTAGAACACGATGTTACACTCATGTACGAGATACCAGTGCTACGGTACTGAATGCCAATCGGTTTTAGTGTTCTATGACTACAGTTTGGAGTGAATTGTCGAAGTCATTTTACATGCTTAAGGGGGGACACTATAACTAGAAAAAAACAATTTCTGCAAAAACAAAGGTTCATTTTGAAGAAATGCCATATTTTCGGTCCCTCGATGCTAAAGAAAAGATAGGAATTGGAGCGCTTTGAATGCATTTATCTCCGTTCCACTTTTCGGCATAAATTTCACTTTAGGAAAACTATTGTTTTCCTATTGCACAATAGAGAATTATTTTTAGGTGGTTTTCTGGGACAGAATTTTGTGAGGAACATGCCTGGCTGATTAGTTTTTCTACTTTAACATTCTTTTATGCTAAAAACATCTACATTTGTAAAAAAAGCGCAGACATGTAAAACATTTTTTTTAATCTTGAGTTATGCTTATGAAAAATAATGCAATATAGAAAAATAACGAGCTGGGTATGTGCTATGGGTATTCCTATGACTATATGCTTTGTGCGGGAACTATAGGGGGCGCTTTGAAAAACACGCATAGTGCCACTAGTGGAGGAGCTGGCATTTGACACTGAGACGCATTCAGCAACCTGCGGCGCCTTTGCGCGTACAAAGCTGTGGCGGCTTGCATCAGTCAGTATATATACGTTTTCTTTTAGAAGGTTTCTTCTTTTAGAAGAAACCTTTACAAGGTTTCTAATTTTTCATAAAATTACGTCGCCACCTTCCGCACTATTATTGCTTTTGCTGCATGCACACAGCAGGAAGAAAAAGTCATTGTCATCAAACAGCTCGCAAACTCTGCCCGAGTTCAAAGGACGTCATTTTACGTCGTTGAGTATATATATATCTGAAACTGGTTTATTTAACTTTTGCAAAATTATATTTTTCTTTTTAAATTTTTTTATTGAAATCTACTAGTTATTTTTCATTAATTTGATCAGAAACGATTCCAGCATTTTGTTTTGCAGTCACCTACTGCCTACCGGCAACCCCGTATGATAAGAAAGGCGATTTCCACGTCCTAAAGAAGGCTGATAAAAAAGAAAGTACATCAGATGAACTGCCATACTCAAACGTCGATTGTCCCGTGATTCCAAGTTTCATTATAGTTTTTCTTAGATTTCTATTTGTCCCTTTTTGTAGCATCCGAATCTTTCTTTAGAAGTACAGACTGCATGCCGTACTGGTTCGGAAATATAATGGACAGGTACGATGGGGACGAAACATTTTTAGAGGGCATTTCTCCAATAAAATTGGCACTGCATACCTGCGAGTGTGGCAAGGTATTTCAGATCGCCCATCGCCACTAACCTATGAAGGCGTTAATGTTACAAAAACAAATGCAGAGCGCAAAGCGGCCGTGTAGAATGTCAGCTGTGCCGACACAGTGGCAGATATGATCTGGATACCAAATATCTTGTGTCGTGTACGGCACGGGTCCGTCATTGTCTCTGTCCCACAAAACATTGGCAAGTTGAGCAGCTATGAAACTTTGTCCCCACAAGACACTACGCATAACTATTGCAGTGCCTAACGACGCAGCAGTTCATGTTGTCAACCCAGTGCAACTGCACCGCTCCGACTTCTATGTGTTCCAAAGTATGCGGCGTGATTTCGTTTCGTCGGGGTTCTCAATGCCTGCCTTCGGTAACGGCCACGCGGCGGCGCTCTGGTTGCGTCACACGGAGGGTATGTTACACATAGAGATAACAATTTTTTATTTTATTTTAAAACAATAGTTTTTCTAAGCGAATACACTGACTTCTATATTGTAACATTCATAACAAGTTTCAGAAGTGATATAGGACTAAGAAATTTGGCAGGGATGGTCTTGCCACTCATGTAAACTTCCACTGAAAATTCGATTGAAATCAAGCAAACGCTACAGAACTTGACTTTTCTGGGTAGTGTTAAGGGAGATATGTGTGTGCTGGTAAATGGGGAAAGACGTAGGAGAACACCTTTTTATTTTTCCAGGGCCTGACTCTGTTTGACCTGAGGATGCCTCTGCCCCTGGACTTCGTCTACGATGTGAGTGGCGCTTGTGTAGAGAATGTTCCATTATTTGTACGGAAAACATCCCAGGCTTTGTGTGCAAGATGTCCCAACTTGGCAGGACAGGCTCGTCCTGCCAAGTTATTCGACTTTGGATGAAAAGGAGGAGTCCGGAGGTGCTTGGTCTTGTTTTCCTGGATGAAGTCTTGTTTTCCTGGACGAAGTCTTGGAAGGGATGACCAATAAATGGGACTAAATAAGTCACCCTACCCAATGCAACTGCAGGGTAGGGTGATGGAATAGGATAGTATCAAAAAATGAAAGACGTTTACAAATCTCTGTAATGCGAAATTAGAGCGCAGATCTTGAGGAGGGGAGGGTATGTCCTTGCTCCCCCTCTGTACTCTCTCCTCCTCCTCCTACCCTCCTTCTCTGCTCCTTCTCGCAGTGTTGCTTCCACGTTGACGTTGCTTGCAGTAGGTGCAGGGAGTACTTGACTAGTTTATCAACTTGTTCCTGGCTGTTCCCTTCCTTTGTGGACTGCTTCTCAGGCTTGTCTGTCTTAGACAAGCAGCAGCTTGCGAGGAGTCCAACTTTCTCAAACTTGTAGCACATTGAGTTAAGGTGCTTGCACTCTGGAGGCTCGTAATCCTAAGAGCCAAAATGGATACAGGGTTCAAGCTTCTTTTTCACTACTGGCTTTGCATCTTGCCCTCTTCTTCAGTGGGTACCTGTGGGTGCTTTCTCTCGTGGCACTTCAAACGATTGCTGGCTTTCTTCCGAGCCCCAGAAGTAGATGCCTCTGCATGGCCTTTCTGCAGCTCTGTCACATTCCTTTCAGCGGCCTCCGCTTTCCTCGACATTTTAACAGCCTTCTCTAAGGCTAAGTTCTTTTTCCATCAACATCCATTCTTGCTCAATTTTTTCCCGGATGCCACGCATGACGCAGTCCCTCTGCATGTGGTTGAGAGCTGTCCCGAAGCTGCAGGGTTCCGCCACCTGCCGAAGTTCGGCGACGAACAACGCTTTTGTTCTCAAGCTCTACCCTTTTGTTGAAGCGAAAGCTCGCGGCAGTTTGTGATTGAGGCAGGCTGAAGTGGTCGATCAGGGTAGCCATTAGCTCCTTGTACTGCTCTTTTGATTTAACTGGTGCTAGCAGACTGCGAAGCATTGCATACGTGCTCTTTCCAAAGGTCGACAGGAAAAGCCACTTTTCCTTTTCGTCGTCTTCGACGTTGTTCGCATCGAAGAACTCGTCCATCCGTTCTATGTAAGATAGTCAAGGCTCTTTGTTATCGTATGCCTCCCTTCGCCAAACATCGCCATAGTCTAAGAACCCACACAGGAAGCTCGCATAGTTTTGCTTCACCGATAGCAACTCGGATCACTTGCCCGCTTGAATCTGGGGTTCATGTTGTCCAGGCTGGTCGCATGTCTGGGATCCAGTACTTCATCGCCAGTTGCTATGTTTTTGTCTTTGAAGATAACTTTATTCAGCAACGTAAGTGGCTGGCGTGACACCGGCTTTCATGGCTGCTGTTAGTCTACTGTGGGAGTTTGTTTTGCCATGCTCAGGCGTGGGCACGGCGGTGACACGATGGTTAGGCGGCACCATCTTCTAACGATTTGTATAGTCAATAAATACAGAAATATAAGCAAAGGGCATGTCAAGTGCCCACCTCCGCCAATATCTGAGCTCATAAAGCTGACTGGGGTGTCCCTTCCTGTCAACCTGCTCCTCTGAGAAGCTGTTGCAAAGTGGTGAAGCTTTTTGCATATGTGCTGGTGCAAAGTGGTAATGCTTGACACGAGAGTGCCGGTGCAAAGCAGACTTGACAAGAGCAGTGAATGTACTCTATAAACTAGGGGTTCTGGCAAACCACTAAAGTTGTCCAATACCTTTCCATCAGATCAAACAAGCAGAACAGAGTTATTAGAGCATTGGAGGTGCTCGCTTCTAGTGGCACAGAGGTGGTCCTCGAGTTTGCTTGGCTCTAAAACATTGTATGAATTCTGTTTCGTCTGCAAGCACTGCCACGGTGGTGCATGGTAGGGTGATCTTGAGTTGAAAATGGCAGTGTTGCCAGTAGCCGCTACAGACCAATAGGGGCATGCCGGAATATGGCTTCGCATTCTGGCAGCATCGGCAGACCGTCAGTGGCACAAGGTTCAAATTTGCGATGTGCCGCGAGCCAAAGATGGCAGCGTGTCGCCGGCACCTAAGCAGAGCGTCTGCGGCACGATCAATCAATGTTGGTGCTTGGGTAAGTCAGAATAAGTCAGCATATCCGCTGCTTTTTGTTGCTCTGCTCTGTATAGAGGACAAACTGTTATTTGTATGAAGCATGTCCCGTAATTCATACAGAAGGCATCCCGTTATTTGTGCGGAAGACGTCTTTAAAGAATGTATGGAAAGTGTCCTGTCCAGCCTCGTGACGGACAACGTCCCATTGTTTCCCCCCGTGCAGCTGCACAACAACATCATCCGTGACCTGTTGTTCCTGCACAGCAGTTGGCCCTTCGTGCGCAGCCACCAGAGCACCGTGCTGTCCCTCTCCGTCGACGGTGTCTCCAAGGTGCGCCTGCCAAGTGGCGTTACGATTCCTTTCCAGAGCTTGGGGCCCCACATTTGTTTGGAGCGCAGCCGACGAGGAAAGGCTGGCTCACACATTCGCGTTAATCGACTGCACCATGTCTGCTCATCGCCGCTTACGACGAGAGAACGCACTGACGCCACCTATCTGACAATGTTATAAGCGACCACGTTTCATGGATAGCGCATAGATTTGATTGCGCAAGTATCGAAAAAACTTCTAGTCTAAATATGCAGGTCAGAAGGGTTCCAGGGACACCTGCTAGGTGGTCCCAGTGTGCAACTATGCTCTCTCGTAAGCGGTTACAAGAGTGTTTCAATGCAGTCGATTGCTCTCGGGCACAAGTGTACGAACCAGCCTGAAGTGAACAATCGAGGAGTTTGATAGCTTGGCTGTGTGTTACAATTAAAAAAGTGACCACAGAGAGTTTTTTGCGGAAGGCTCATGAAAACATTAAGTGCTGGAAAAAACCGGCCCTCGGCACCCATTCTTCATTTCAAACTCTTTTGCTATGTGTCCTTGTAAAGTAATGAAAACGTCGCTGTATGGAAAGCGCCTCCAAAATGCACCCCTTTCCCACACTATCGTTGCAAAAGGTAGTGTAAATGCAGAATGTATTGTGTTATTTCGTGGCGACGTTCAATGGGTGAACTTGGTTCACTTTTTGCACTTTGATGGCGTGAGCATTGTCGTGCGTGGCATCTCTGAAAGAAAGCCCTTACTTCCTTTCAAAGATGCTTTTGCCGATCCTTGTCTGACCGTTTTGTTAAATGGAGTGGCATCGCCTAAACATGTTTTTTACACCATGGTGACGGGTCTCTCTTCAGTAGTTGAGCGCACTCAATTTGACTAGTTCTCTCCCTGGGATTCTAAGCAAGCATCTTGGTTTCAACTCTCGTGTCTCTGTACCACATTGCATGAAGAAATAACTCTGAAATTCGGGAGAAGAAATGAACAGTGCACTAGAGGAACCGTGAAACAATTTTCTGGCTTTGGCTTGTTGGTGCTCAGAAAAGAGCTTCACTTTTGAAGAGCATGGAAAAGTCATCAGTGTTTGCTTAACTGCGCTACGTTTTGCAAAAAAAAGCTTGGCACACCAAGACTTGTAACACATTGTGACGTGCTGGGCCCACGCAGTGGGCCCGGTGTGTCACAACGAGCTAATCGCACGCCAGAAAAGGAGGTAATTCAGTGTTCTGCTGCCAGGCTTCATTCTATGGTCCCTTTATGCAGAGATGTGCAAATATCATAGTTTGAACTACATATCAAATACAGATATGAATGATTGACCATGAATCAAATCAATTATGTTTCAATACCAATATTTTTTAGTGGAGGCGAGTTGAGCATGGATGCTTAATTAGAAGACCACAGCTGGAATTCTTTTTTCAGCAAACATTCCTGTGGAAAGAAGCTTATGTTGCTTGGAAGGCATTTCAGATGCTTGCATTAAGAAAAGACCCTGGTATGATGACTTGCAGTAAAGCATAATGTAGCATAGTGGGCAAATCGTGGCTACCTTACTTATTTGAATGTAGGTTGATGTTTTTTTCTGGCACTGTCCATTAAAATTAATGATCGAATTATCACCAAAATAAGAAATTATCATCATAATAAAGAGCAAAAATTTTTGACCGAATCAAATTAACCAAAATGTCCGGGCACGGCAGCCGTTCCTTGAAGCAGGCCGGTGCAAATCAGTGAACCTTCGAGCACAATGCGCTGGTGCTGAGTGGTGAAGCTTGAAGCAAGAGCACTGGTGCATAAAAGTGGTGAAGTTTGACACCTAAAAAACCAGGAATTCATAACTTTTGAATTACTTAAAAAACGCGAATACTTTGGTTAGTAAAAGCTTTCCGCAAATTGAATCGAATAGCAGACACTATTTGTAAATTATTTGAAATTCTGAATATCCACACACAGTTCAATAAAAAAAAAGCACATTGTGTCTTTGGAGCCTCTTTAGCACATTTTGCCAAGCATCTAAGCACAATGTTCAACAAGCATTGCAACGTTTACCGAGTGTGGCAACACAGTGTTTGGTAGGTGTTTAAACTTGCAGTGCTTGTCAAGCGTCTCCCAGAGCGCACCAGGACGAGACACCTTCTGCGTTGCAGGTGACGACGCTGGACGGGCGGTACTTGCATGGCTTCGAGGTGGGCCACGGCGCCAACTCGGTGACTGCCACCCCCGAGGCCTACGGCTCTGGAGCGGAGGACGGTTTTTACAGTTGAGTGGCACCGCACGACGGAGGCCTCTGCGGTTCCGGGAAGGCCTTCTTGGAATCCACTCTTTATCGTTCCAGTTGCGCCGAGCACGAGTTGACTCGGTGCAGCTCGAGCAGTCTAAAATGCCCTACACTCGAATCTCGTTAATTTAAACTCTCTTAATTCAAACTTGCGGATAATTCAAACTAACATGCAGGTCCCATCCTATGCGTCCCTATGAGAGGGAATTCAAACAAACTTTCGGTCCCTTTGAGTTTGAATTACCGAGATTCGACTGTATTTTATGCCACAGTGCAATACAGAATGCTTGAGTTGAGCCAGCTCAAGCATCTTCAGTTGCTGTAGTAGGTTCAAACCCAAACTCAAAATGTTACGAGTACCTCGAGTTAGAAGGTTCGAAAGAGTGTTCAAAATGTGGAGAGGGCAACGGACGTACAGCAGCTGCTGACTGCCGTCCACCTCTTGCCCACCGCTCGACCACCGCCGACATAACAGTGTACAAATGCAGAGTTTTAAAGTTTACATTCCAAGTCAATGAAGGGCATCTGGCATGCTCTGGCAGAGGGCTGAAGACTAATTTTGACCATATGAAGATTTTTTTTGACGAGCAACCGAAACGTCTTCCGCAATAACCCTCCACCAAATTTGAAGAATCTCAATCAAACCATCATTGGGGGCATGGCACTTTCTTTGTAACGTGCCTCCGTCAAATTACTGGCATCTCGGCTGTGATTAAGGCCGTAAGTTGCCACTTTGTTCAGTCTCAGTGCTAAATGTAAAGCTTGCCCACATACTTGTGACCTGTTTAGGACGCACGGCGTTGCAACCTCTTGTGATCTCTTATGATGAGAGATGCGCTGGTCCTATCCATCGGGTTGCCATGGGACACTCGCAATTTCTGTGTATTTTCTACCTTTTTTGCACATCATTTCATCACTATTGGCTCGAAACATCTTTTGATGATGTTATAAACAACAATTTTTTTATAGATAGTATGTAAATTTCACCTTGAAAACTGAAAATACTGAAAAAAAAACTTCAAGGAAGGCCCTTTTCCCTGTTCAAAGTGGTGTTTTCTCGATGGTGATGCGGGCTGCTAGAGGACGCTCTCGAAGTCTTGTTCCTCACCGACGGCGGGGATTTACGCAAATCGGAGACTCGGCGTAATTATTAGCAACGAAGACGTTTACTGGTCGTGAAGCAATTCAGTTACAAACAATACATTGCAGGCGGCTCTCAAACTTCGGTCACATGCTGCGTACAGCAAAAGTCTTGCGGGCGCACCGCGGTAGTGCGAACCTACCGTAAAATCCCGAGAGATAGCCCACCTAACATCAAGAACAAATCGGGTAAAAATATGGAGTGGGCTAACTTTCAGTGTACAATCAAAAAAGTTTTATAAAATTGTCATTTTTAGGTTCTGTCCCTTCCGAGCTTGTTATAGTGGCTATGGGAAACAAACCAAAGATGACTATACTTCCCAGTCAGCAACGTTTGCTTATATCCCGCCATAGCTAACTCTCCGCATTTACGCCGAGGCCAACATTGATCCCAACACTATTATTATTAGGAGTGGGCTATCTTTCGGTGCTTAAAAAAATATAGCAAATCAAACCAAAAACGGGGGTAAGCTATCTTTCGAGGGTGGGGCATCTCAGGATTTTACGGGCATACTGTAAAATCCTGTGAGGCCGCCCACCCAAAATGAAGAGAAGACAAACATGGGGTGGGATATCTTGGAGGATGTGACAGCAAAACATTATAAAAAGAAATGATGAAACACCGGGCCATCCGCTACAAACCACGTGAAACGAAACTGGTACCGGCAATCGCGCGCACAGAAAATACCGACAATCGCGCAAGAATTCGCTACGAACTCCTGCGTCATGGTAAAAGACATCGCACATTGCGGATGCAGATTCGCCTTACGCGGTGCAAAGGACACACGAAAACCTGCCGCAAACTCGCAAGTCATGGGAACCGATACCGCAAATCGTGGACACAGCAGATTTGCGCTTCACAGTGGAATAAACATGCACGGATAACTCGCATGTCATGGGATCCAATATCGTATGCGCAGATCGCAGACAAAAACGCACAAACCCGCCACAAAATTTCTTGTCGCATGTACCAGTGCCACAGATCACGTGATTGACACGATCCCCGTCGTTGGCCGACGAGAATAGGGGGTGGGCAATGTTCTGGAATTTTTATGTTGTAGATATTGTAAGAAATCGCGTACCGCGGCCGATACACCAGATCCCACGTGGTCCGTCAAACAACCCGAGTCCTGCCTGGTTCTTTCTCAAGAGCGGGATCCTGCTCCCTTTTATTGGTTTATAAAACACAACACTCAATCTAAACTACAAAGGCACGCAACATTACACCAATATTCACACTCATACCTAAAGCCAAAGCTAAACACAAAGAGGGCCCTCAGGCTTCGTGTCTCGCGATTACCCGAGATCTGGTCGCACACACTTGCCTGGTCTCGGTACCGCCGGGAGTCCTAAGAGGCTGTTCGCCCCCTGGTCCACCGACTATATCTCGATCGATGGGCGAGGAGGTTTCTCCTCGCCCGCCCTGGGGCCCCTGCAGCACCATCCAGTGGCTAGGAGAGAAAGCGGCACGTCGGGAGCCGAATTCGAGATCCCGATCGGCGCGGCAGCGACACGACCATGGGATCGTGTCTGAGGCGAGGCAACTGCATAGCGACCTCGCGGCAACGATGGCAGAGATGTTTTATGGGCGCCCTTGTGAATGCACGGTGCATCATAATATTTAGCCAGAAAATTGGGATATGCAATCTCTCGGGTAGTGTGCCCTTACGGGACGTTACGGTAGTTAGCTCCACACGAGCTCGCTCGCGACTCAACCCTGCCGCGGTTGCCCCAGGGTTAAAACCAGCGAGCCACCAACTGTCTTGCCTAATAGAGGTTCAACACAGATCCCATTGAGTACAATCGGCAGTGCACTCCTATTGAATCCGACGAGAGCTCACTCTCCCCTTTGAGGCTTTAACGGGGACACCTCGCCATTTCAAAACTGGAAGTGGGAATACGATCTCCGCTCTGCCCAGGCGTCTCGACAGAACACAATGATTCCGAGCTCGAGGAAGGCTTTGAAAAAAAGGCGCACACGGGCACCACTCTTCACCCCACAGAGTGGTGGGCCCCTCACACGGCCGGCCAAAGATTCACCCAAATATCCAGCACGTGGGATGGCGAGCGTTGCAGCAGACCTCGCGTTCTGAGAAACTGAAGCACCTGATGCTAGTTTATCACCCAGCTCGACGGGTGCCGATGTCTTTTCTCTGGGTTTCCTCTTTTAACAGGAGGTCTTTGTGTACGTAGGCACCAACCGAAATGTGCCCCTTGGGCAGCAGCTGCGACGCATACAAGGGACTGCCCAAGCAGAGTGTTGCCTCGGTTCCTGCCCCGGAATACAACAACCTCGTAACTCCGCTCCAATGAAATCCGGTTCCAGAGCCACCTTATAAATGGTGCCAGCATGCGAATGTGTTATCCACATTCTCTCTACGTTCTACACAGTAGACTGATTAATTCAAACTTCAAGAAGCCGCGGATTTCGTTTGAATCATCTGAAATTCATCTAAATATGATGCGTGATGAAGTTATAAATGGCTACAGATACAGTGCAGACATTTTTATGGTTTCCTCTCATAGGCCTACTGAACATGAGCAGGTGTGCCACACATGAAACATTTGTGAAATGTATGGCATAAGTTTGTTTATCCCTCAAAAATGTTGTTTTATCATGGACTGTTTAGACAGCCTGTGACAATGGAAAACAAAATGAAGTTTGTTCATTGGGCCAAGGAGCTGTCCAATGTGTACTTTAAGCAGGGGGCACAGGAGCGACAAAAATGGGCACCGTGCGTCAGTTTTTATAGCAACTTGAACGGACGCCGTAATGTGGACCTGTGCCATGTCGCAGTGTCTGCGCAAGTTGCTATGGAAATTTTCGCATGGTGCCCGTTTTTGTAGCTCCTGTGTCTCGACCTGTTGAGTGTGCTTGCCTTCGAACACTGGTGCACTGTAGAGAAGCAACAACCGCGGAAGCAAGCACCGCAAGTGCTGCACCTCGGCAATGCACCGGTACTCGGAAAGAAGCAAACTCAACAGGGCCGCGAGATCAAAAAAGCATGAATTACACGAAAATGCTATTCGAATTAAGTAGCTTACGAATACGTTAAAAACATAACGAGAGAACCAACATTTTGAAATTTGTTTGAATTAACCAGAAGTTTGAAATATCCAAGTTTGAACTGAACTACCGCAATCCTGGCGTATCACAAGAAGTTGTGAGCAGTTGCCAGTATGCAAACCAGCCTCGGTGCTCTCGTTCGAGTTGAACTTGGCATCTGCAGTACCGGTATGGTGCCCAGAACGCATCTGCGACCGGCGCGTTTAGCGTCCTGTTGTGCCCACACGTCGAAAGCAGTGCCAAAGTGTCGCGCCGTCGGACGTCGCAGTCCTTGTCGTCGGGCGCGGAGGTTCCAGAAAAAAGTGCAAGGGTCACTGTCGCTCCGGTTTTTCAACCTTGGGCCGTTGGAGCTCCCGTTACCGTCATGCTGGAGAGCGACCTGCAGGAGGACGGGCGTCTGCCACGCATCCACCGCCGCTGCAACACTGCCACAATCGCGGCAGGCAACGACGTGATACTTTTATGACGTCGGGCAGAAAGCGAGGGACCGCTTTAGGACGTGGTAAACGCGCCTGTCGGAGACGCGTTCTACGGACCGTAGTGTCGGAGACGAGAGCCGGCACTCACGTCTCCGGGGCAACGCTCGCATGCAGGCGTGCTCTTGGTCGGTGGCGACGCGGTGTCCGGCTACGTGCCGGACGTCGGGGTGCAAGAGCGTCTGCGGGAGCACGGAGACCACCCTGTCTGGAAGATGCGCTACACCTCCAACGGGGGACTGCTGTACACCGCCTGCGACCGCGGGGTGGTCAGGAGGTGAGGCCCGAGCATTTGGTCGGTCACCGGTTTGGTCACGACTAAGAAGTCTCCCTGGCACTTCAAACTCTGCAAGTCACTTCGGCGGTTTTACTTTCTCTAGCCCTGTTTTCAAATTTCTTTTTTTTCTTTTCTACGTCACTTTATTTTTTTTGTTTTGGGGACCATAACATTGTGCTTTGTTGATTCTAATATTCTTAATGATAAAGCTGTGGCTTAGACAGCCTTCGTATCCCAAAAACATTTTGAGTTCTGCATCACCATCACACCTGACCAAACAAAAGAGGGGAGGGGGGGAAAGGCCTTGAGTGTTCAGTTCTTCATAGCGATCTTTTTCCGAAAAAATTTTTTTGGCTTGTTAGACTAAAGTATTTTTTTGTTGTTGTTGGGGTCCTCGCAGATTAGGTTTTCGTGAAAGTGTAGACCCTTGTTAGGCTTTAAAGGTTTTTTTTTCAGAGAGTCAAACACAATCATTTTCAGCATGACCCCACATGCTTTCTGATTATTTCTTGCTCTCTATCTCTCCCCACTGTGCCTGAATGCCATTGGTCCCATTGGAGCTGATTCCTGATGAAAGGAAAGGTTTCTACCTTGCTGAAACAGAGGAGGGGGTTAATTGAGGCACGCTTGCTTTTCGCTGAACATGTATCGATGTTCAAGTATAAAATTATGTGTTGTACCTGGATAATAGAAACAAAATTTAATGGTTTCTATGTGCTTGAAAGGCTATGTCTTAAGGTTTGGGCTGCAATTGCCTCTCTCGAATTTCAGCCTGAAGGTGTATCGCAAAAATATTGAAGTATTCTTGTAGAACAAGCCTAACTTGTGGAAAACTGACTTTCTTTTAAACTTCAGTTTGCCATGCGACATAATTAAAAATGTTAGTTGAAATCGGTGATTTTACGAGGCTTATTGTACTGCATTTTATTATTTTCCATGGAAAAGGTTAATAGATACTATTTCATAATTAAGGCCTGTCCTCATAGGTAATTGGTTTGATTTGCAGTCCTGTAATACTTATTGTTGTAATGTTTTCCAGTGTCCTTGGGCTGCTTACATAGTACTTCATTGCAGGTCACATCTGTTTACGTGCATCATCTTGTCTAGTTTCCTTAATAGTCATATACAGACTACCAGGAAAGTGATTAATTAGAATCAAATACCACTAAATCAAGTGATATTTTATTAAACTTCTTGGGTACTACTGGACGCCAGGTACCATAGAGCAATTACTCCAAATTAAGCATCTCTCCAAACTATTTTCATTGCTTGTGGTTCACACAACTTATCCTCATCTTTTATATATAAGCACCACTATAAAAACAATTCCAGTGGTAGTTACAGGATGCTTTGCCCAGATGTTTGTTGCCTAGGTGAGACTTTCTTATTTGATGTTATCAGTTCTATGCTAGTATATTAAGTGAACAGCACGTCCCCTTTTCAATGATCAACAACCCGAGAAACTAACAGTTGCTGGTTGTTTCGCTGCGTCAAGAAGTAATCCAGTTGCTCGTATGGTCACTCTACGAGAAATTTAGTGAAGTACTGGTGGACGGCAGAGTGGTAACTGGTGCCATCTGTGTGCCAGGTACCGACGTTACCCCGACCGGCACGAGTATCTGGGCGAGGTGTACTGGCACAAGGGGGACATCCAGGACATGGACCTCTCTCCCTACGACGAGTGTATCCTTTGCCCTGCCTCACAATTTGACAATGGACAACACGGATCTGTTGGTGCTTTTGGCCATTATCAGGGGCCGCAGAAGCCCTTTTCTTTATGTATATCGCATTACAATTTACAACATAGATGTCTGTAGGTGGCACATTTATTATCACAGGTACGAAACTATGAGCTTGTTTAAAAGGGGCACTGACACATTAAAATCATATTTTTTTTTATTATCCGAAACGATTGAAAATGATGCCGGGACATTACCCTCAAAATTTGAAATTCGGGAATTCAGTATTTGTAAAGTAAAAAAACAATTTCCAAATGCCGAATTCGAAGTTCCCGCGCGATCGGTGCCGGTGCCTTGACGTCAAAAATTGCGGAGACCTGAGAGTCCCCTTTCTTTCACCACTCCCTGCTGTTGCCATGGCGACCCAAAGCGAGGAGGAAAGGAGTGAGCGGCGGCGTTGCTAAGGACCGGTTTTGAGCGGTGTCGCCTGTTTTCCGTTGGAGGATACAAATCCAGGAGACGGCACCACAACGAACTCCCGATTTTTGGTATTTCAAAAAGAAGGGCCGTAGTGCGTTCGCAATTGCGTTAAAAAACATGTTTTAGGATTGCCGTAATTAAATGTTATAGAGATGTCGCCTACAAAGCTTCTAAATTTCCTGATTTTTGACGTCACCGATCAAAAGAAGCGAGGAGGCGAGAGGCGGGAAAATCAAACGCCAAAAATAAAAAGGCGCGCGCGCGCGGCAAAATTTTTTTTTGCGGTGCGGTTTTTTTTGCGTGTCTATGACTGCAACTTGCATCGTTTTAGACAATAAAAATAAATACGACCTTTGGGGTGTCAGTGCCCCTTTAAGTTAAAAAAAAGAAAAAAAACTTTTCTTAATGTTTGGCTAAGACTTTTTTTCGTGTAATCATCAAATAGCATAGAGGGACATTGTGGTGTTTGTTACAACATGGTCTGCTAGGATGTCCGTTAATTCACTAAGATATTGAGGTGGGCTAGTTGGATATGCATGATATAAAAATTAAATAGCGCAAAGGTTGGACAAGGGACAGAACATGTAGACAGGACAGGCGCTAACTCACAACTGGTGTTTTAATAGAAAAGAAGGAAGCAGCATATAAACACACCAAAAAAAGGGAGAAAGAAGATTTATAATAAAACGAAAAAATTGAAAGGTATAAACAAAAAGGAAAGAAAAGAAAGGGAACAGCGTAACTAAATTAATTCCGGGGAATATGCTGAAATGAAGGCAAAGACTAGAGCTTAAAGAAAGAAGAAGTTGAAAAGACTAGAATTAGCGCTTGTCCTGTCTACATGTTCTGTCCCTTGTCCTTTGTCTAACTTTTGCGCTATTTAATTTTTATATCGTTAATTCACCGTGTTTGGCGGGGGTCGATTGCAGGAGAGGCCTTGGTGTTGTGCCCTGTAGACTTCCAGTAGTGTGTCCATTTGTTCTTCCGCAATGTACCGCGATCCGGAAAGCCAATGTTTCTTTGTGGGAAGCTAAGTATTGTAACATGTGTTTGAGAACAAGAGGCAGAAAAACAAAATTGAAAGAATTAAACACGAAGAGCACAGGTGCCAGCCAATAGTGGGTGCTGATTCAATTGTTTACAAATGAACACCAGTGAACTGGGAAGACATGGAGTTGGAGTGTTTAGTCAGTGCTGGCCAAGTTTTAGATATGTCCGGGAATGCGAGGGAAAAACAAACATTCTCTAATTCAGAAATTCTCGTAGAGTGTGGGGAAACTGAGAAATGGGAGGAGTGATTTATAGCGAAGGCTAGAAAAGTGGGAAAATGTTGGGGAAATTGAGGAGGAAAAACATTCCCCAAATGAAGACTATCTTGAAGCTATGGGAAATGAGAAATGATTTTTATTCCAAGGCTGGAGAAGTTTGGGAAATGTCAAAAGTTTCGAGGGAAAACATTCACCAGATGAAAAATTATGAGAATTCCTGCAGAAATTCTTATAAAGTTGCAGAAATGGGAGGTTAAGTTCTTTTAGTCAAGGCTAGAAAAGTTTGGCAAATGGTTAATTTGAGGGAAACACAATTCCCAAATGATAAAACTTTTGTACTTGGGGAAATGAATATTGTGAATGGAACGGATGACTTTTAGTCAAGGTCGGAAAAGTTTGGGAAACGTCGGGGAATTCGAGGTGAAAAAAAAATGTTCTCCAAACAAGAAAATTATTGCAAAGTCAAAGGAAATTCTAGATATTTCACTGCCAAATTACTCGTGCAGCTAGCATTCGTGAAATTGTCAAAAACTGAGTTGGGGTAGGCGACATCTGTCTTTGGGCATGAACGCTTCCCTGACGACCCCAATTCAGACCTGATCACAGCCTCCAAAGACCGGTCTGTGGGGGTCCTGCCCCTGGGGCCCCCCAACCATGGCTGGACGGAGTACTGCGAGCTCTCCTGAACGGGGCCCCCCCTGGTGTCAAGACTGTTTGTTTCTCTGTTGTGGAGTAAAAAAACTGCACAGTTTACCCATTGGCTTCGTTCCTCGTCACTACTCCCGGCGCAAACTTGCGACGAGAACATTACGCAAAGCGCGTGGCACGATCCAAAGCGCCTCCAGTACGACACTTGGCTGTCGTCGCACAAGCTTGAAGCGTTGAAAGTGTGTTTCGCAAAACGCATTGCAAATGGTAAGACTTTTCAAATACGTAGCACCGCGACAGATTGATTGACGAAAGGTTAGTGGACCCACGTTTCATTTGGACACCTACAAAATTTTGCGAAAATTGTCTATAGCAATAATTTTTGTGTGTTCACACTTTCGCACACCTTTTCCACCCTCTCTTTCCGGCTGCAACGCTTTCTATCTTCCTACCTTCCATCCTTGTCAGCCAATGGAAGTACTCTCGGCCCATGGGTTGCTTTGAAGTCTCATCTTCCATTGTTGCACTCTCAAATTTAGCTCTATATGCTTCTATCCCCAGCGCTTCCATTGTGGCCTTAAAGAGCAGTCAGATGAACAGAGAAATTAACATTTCTTTTTTGTTCCTCAGTTCTTGCATTTGTGCCTGTACATGCTAAGAACCGGTTTTCCACGTATTCTTTTCCTCCCACATCTTCCTTTCAGCTCCTTTCATTCTGTCTTCCAAAGAGATGGTTTGCTCTACTAAATAAAGCTGCACTTCAAAGTAATGACATCTCGGCCATCTTGGTGCTCAAAATGATTATCGTCAGTCGCCCAAAGCCTCGTCTGAAATTGCAGCAAACGACTTTTCCGTCCTTCACAAATGTTGGAACGGTTCGCGACAGAGCAAAACAATATCGTCCGAACCTCTGGACTGCATCTAAAGCTCGAGAAAATGCATTTTCAAATCGTAAATGTGGCCAGGCACAAAGATGGCAGCACCCACAGGATAATCGGAGAATCACGCTCAGCTCATCTAGCAGCTCTAGCTCGGCTTCATCACTTAGCCTCTGCTTTTGGGCGTGGTTTGCCCGTCTTGTATTCAAACCCCTCGTGCATCAAGTACGTGTAGACTTTGCCTGTTTTGAGCATAGCCTCCATTTTGGTTAGACTAGAAAGTTTTCCTCTCTACTTTCAAGAGTCGCCTGCCTCGAATCTCCCTGCACTCTCTTACTCGACATACTTTCTCTACGCACATTACTTTGCCCGCATTATCAAATTAAGTGGTGCTGCTGTTTGCACTAGGCAAGGTTATATTTA
Organism: Ixodes scapularis; assembly: GCF_016920785.2. NCBI lineage: Eukaryota > Metazoa > Arthropoda > Arachnida > Ixodida > Ixodidae > Ixodes > Ixodes scapularis. The sequence goes on along the minus strand of NW_024609883.1, from coordinate 51,092,751 downwards.
GTGCAGTAGTAGTCACACTTTATCTGTGAGCAGCAGAGTTGAACAGAAAAACTAGAATGTTGTTTGGCAATGCAAATATTAAAATACATTGCATTGGGTTAAAATTGGGATATGCTCCAAGCGAATTAATTTTTGCGGGCTCAATTTTTCAGGAACGTTGCAAAGGGAAGACTTTGGGAATATCTCGTGGACACAAAATTCTGTGCTTCAGAGTGGTACGCTGTGTATTCATTGCCAAGGGGTAATATATGCTCGCATGGTCCATTTTGTCCATATTTTGCAAATCGCCAAAAAATCACAAATTAGGCCCTCGCAAAAATGGGGTTAAAGGGTATTCAGAAATAGAAGAACTAGAGCACACTTTACCTGTGGCACAAATACTGGTCTTGAAATATGCGTTTCTCAAATTTTTCAGGTACCAGCATTCATAAAAAGACGAGTGCAAAGCAATTCTACACTGATAATATCTGGCACATTCTCCCGAGTCGAAATAAAAACAGAAAGTTCAGACTGTCGACTGACGGGTAACAAACATGCTGCCTGTTTGGGCAAACCTTGCCTTGCGATAGCCTGCGCTGTGGTTACCGAGATGGTTGTACACACATAAAATGGGAATTTCCCATGCTACCCAAAACAGAAAATCAGACCATCAGAAGGTTGAAACTAACCAACTGATACCACCTTCGCTAGAAAAAGAAACTAAGTCACATCCCAGTGATAACGCACCCTGACCAACCCATTTGGTCAGACCGAAAACCAAGATGCAGGCCACAAGCTCCCAACGGAAAATTCATTTTGCCTAACAACACACAAAGTGTTCCCCATTCGGCTAATGCCTCATCACCGAGGCCACTCGTAAGGTTATTAATGGCTTTGCATAGATAATGCAATACAAGGAAGCAATATAAAAACACTCCCCATTCCTGCTCAACAGTCTCCTTTCCATTTCAGAAACTTGGGACTGAGGAGTACATAAAGGAAGAACACATACAAAGGTTTCAAACTTGACTGCCACATTTATTCCCAACTTCCACATTCCTAAAGAAGACTCCAACTCACCGTGAAATGCTTCTCCTTCTCCTTCCCTTGCTTTCTCTCCCCTCCCCTCCCCCTTTCCCCCCCCCCCACCTCCTTTCGACAGCAATGACACTCACCACAAGAAACCAACCATTTGACACGCAAGACAGTGTTAACACAAACAAGCAATCGCTGCTTTTTTTGTCTCCATCACAATCAAAATAAATAACTTGGTGGAATGTGCTTATCTGAGAAAATAACTTGGGTGGTCAAATTTGACGTCTGCCAAACACTGTGTCTGTGCTAACAGTGTCGCGAAGTGTATGTGAAATCACAATTGCCATGAACTGGCAAACATCCTCAGCCCTGGCGAGCAAAACAAAACACACACCTGCCACAGATCGACCGTCTCTGGTCACTTCCCACAAGGTCACTCAGCTAGAAATCCCAAACATTGACCATAAAAAGCGAATAAACCGATAAAAATGACCAAATCACCACAACCAACCGCAGTCGCACCAATTGGAATCGCAGAAGCATACCCCGGCAAGCAAAAACCCCCCGAGGCTGGTACTAGAATTTTCCAAGCGCTCAAAATCTGACGACAGAGTGCTAATTCTTTGAAATGCTCCATCACCTCTTCTCTTCTATACTTCGTTTCAGCTTCTGTCCAGACGCAGCCAAAGCTACAAGCGCGAGCTCCGGGCTTTCAGCATCCCTGCCAAGCACGCGCGCTCGTGCAGTGCAAGCACTGTTCTGGGCAACATGCTCGCGCTTGTAGCATCGGCTGCGTCTGGACTGAAGCTGAAACGAAGTATAGCATTCTTTTTTGGCACCTCAAAATAAACAGGATATCAATCACTTCCCACCCCTTGGTCACAACATGCAAAGGATAAATTCCCCAGTTGCCCATCTTCACCACGAGTAGCGATACTCAATCCTCATCCCTAGCGTTTCCTCGACGTTTATAAAATCCCTCTAATCACGTCCGCAGGAGTCATTCACACCACATGCAAAACAATTTTCAGCATCTCGTCATGAAAAACTGCTTTCAGTAGAATTCCCCACCCTCCTTCCAGTGTTTTCAACGGTGGATTCCATGTCCAATTCAGATGGCTTCGCACCAAGGCATGCCTCTGGGCTCCGGCCAAGCATTTTTCCAGTACAAATTGAAGGGACGTCGTGAGGGTTGACCGCAGACGTGCCTAGAGACTCAAAGTAAGCTATGTTTCAGAGCACAACGGGCGAAAGTCTTGATTTAAAAATGTGACTTCATAAGGTTTAGATATGGCGTCGGAAGTACTATAGGGCAATGGAGTAGTCTTGCTATGTCACAGGCTTTTCTAACATTCCAAAAGACAGAAGTGTTTCCTGCCATTTCAGATAATTAAGAAATTAAGCAACATAATGGTTGGTGCCACTAATCTGAAGCATTGCTTAGTGGCTCTGGACACGTCTATATTGCTCTCAGATGGCACACGTAAAGCCAGCACCACTCATTGCAATGTCCCGATCTCCATGGTGGTAGATGATTGATTGATTATTAGGTGTTTAATGGCGCAAAAAGCAACATAGGCCATGCTGCGTCAATCTCCATGGTTGTGCAACTGCATTGTTTTCAAGACTGTTTCTTTTTTGAAGCCCGTAGTTTCTTAAATTCATCTTTGATTCTAGCCGGATTACGGATGTCGCCCACATTTGTCACAAACCATAAAGCATCAGCTTGTCGAACGTCTTCAGACTGTTCAAGCACGGCATTCCCACAAGCTTCAATGACTTTCTCCTTCAACCAAAAAAAACTTTGACCCTCAGGTCGACATTCCGCAAGACATCTTGATTTCTCAAACCAACCTCTGCTACCCTGCGCCCCTTAGAAGCCAAAAGAAATTCTCATGCACTCGTGACACATGTGGTGGTCTTCGCATGACTGACTAGACGGAAACGGCACATGAAGGCCTTGGAGCATGGCAGGCATTTGTATTTCCTACCTGAGAGTTTATACAAGCCACGAGACTCATCAGCCTTATGCCCTTGCACAGTTAAGGTTCCGGGGCAGTGCTCGGATAGGTAAAGCCTTTCAGGTATGGATTTCAACGTGCTTGATCAGACTAGCTTAATTGGCAAAGGTCCTGAGGCACTGTTGGTACCTTTAAGACCTTTCACCTGCGTGTGTGTTTGGATGTGGGTACCAATACAAATACTCTGGGCAAAGACCATGAGACGTTGCTAGCATTTGCAAGGCTCTTCACCTGTGTGCACTTGAATGTGGATGGCCGAGGAGGTACTCCAACCAAAAGCTCCGAGACATTGTGGACATTTGTAAGGCTTACCACCTTTGTGTGTTTCCGTATGAACTCCATGAGACTCAATGTTATGCCCTAACACATGAATGGTCGGGTGAGATTGCAAAGAAAAAGCTTTGGGACACTGCAAACATTTGAAAAGCCTAGCCCCTTCCTCTGCTTCCATAGAAGCCCCATGAGTTTCAACATTATGTCTTTGCATGTGGATGGTCGGGCGAGATTGCACAGAAAAAGCTTTGGGATACTGCAGACACTTGATGAGACAATGCTGAGCAGAAAAGGGCCTGGGACAAATAAGACACTTGAAAGGCCTTTGGACTATGTGTATGCTGGCATGGTTGATCAATGTTCCTTTTCTAGCGTGAAGTTTTAGCTTACACTTCAGTGCAAAGGACCTGGAACAAAGCTGACATTTGAAAGGCCTTTCAATTTTGTGTGCACAAGCATGGTTGACCAAAATAGTGCTTTAAAGAAAAGTCTTATTACAGTGCTGCCATTTGTAAGGTTTTTTACCAGTGAGCATCCCCATGTGAATTTTCAGAGCAAGCGTCCTGGGACAAAGCTGACACTTGAGAGGCTTTGATTTTGTGTATGCTAGCGTGATGGGTCAAACTGGAACTGCTAATAAAAGTCTTATTACACTGCTCGCACTTGTAAGGTTTTTCACCAGTGTGTGTCCTCACGTGAACTTTTAAATTTGAACTGTGAGCAAAGGTATTGGGACAGTATGGGCAGTTGTAAGGTCTCTCTCCTGTGTGTGTCCGATTGTGAACTGCAAGAGTTTGCTTCCTAAGAAAGGTCTTTGAACAGCTGGGGCACTGAAACAGTTTCTTAAACCGCTCCTTAAGTGTCATGGGCGCTTGGGAACCGCGTGATAAGGTAGAGGGTTGGCACAGATAAGACTTTTCCCGACTATCCGCTTGCTCATGACGGCACAGGTCACCATTTCCATAGGATGCTGCTGGATGCAACTGGTCCTCCAAAGCCCTCTCACCGATGTCGCCCTTAGTGCAAATGGCTGCTGGATGCAACTGGTCCTCCAAAGCCCTCTCACCGATGTCACCCTTAGTGCAAATGCTGCAGTCCCGTTTTGTAGAAAATGACTTCGGGCACTGCTGGATGTTGAAGTGTTGCTCGTTAGCATTAGCAATTAGGTGGCTCACAATTCCACGCTGTTCTCTAGTGACATAGTTGCAGAAACTACAGCTAAATTGGATGTCGCTGGCAGTTACCAATTGGCAGGTTGTCTCCTCCAGAGGTGCTCCTCCATTACCTGGAAAAGATTGTCAAAACTAATAATTAACCAGGCCCAAATCCCATATGGGGTTTGTATTGTTGCATCTCATGGACAGCTTTTCATAAACGCACGTTCCGTGAACGTGTGTTTATAAAGTGTTCTTTTCATTTATTTTTGTACCCTCCCAAGCGTGCTCTAACTTGTCGAATTAATTGCTTTATATTTATTAACTCAATTAACTAAGCCAATTCAAAACGTTGCGAGGCTAATGAAATACCAGAAGCCTCTCGTACACGAGCTGTCATCCTCCGCACGTTCCATTGTTTGTGCTGCTACAGCTGCTCGCATGCTCCATTGGACAGTTATTACAACTTGTTTGTGCCATGACCTGATAAGAAAAGTTATAAAAGCAGATTCTGGGCTCATCTATGCAGAGAAATACAGACTGTATAACTTAAGAACTGTGACATTGTCTAACGAGAATTTCGCCATAACTTGTATTCTGCACCGGGAATATGAAGTGTTTTGCAGCAAATAATTTCAAGCACACAGTGTGACGATTGAGAGAGTCTGCTTTATTAACAGAGTGATGCCATACGCACGACATTGTGCACCTTGACCAGAAATGGATATATGCACGACAAAGAGAGCTCTCGCGCCATTTAGTTCAATTAGCAATAAATTTTGGTTTCCTATGTTCCTGCGACGTTCCATCGACAACATATTTTTTTGAAGCGGCAGTTGTAAAAAGATATGTTGCCGATAGCGTAGTGCACTCGTGGTCGATATTGCAAAATGCTTAAACAAGAATGCCCGCCGCCTTCGGGATTCGAGCCCAAGTCCACTGCGTGTGAAGCCGGCGTGTTACCACAAAGCTGTGCCACAGCTTTTACAATCTGTTTGGATGTTCTCGAAACATTTTGGAAACCTTCTTGAACCGCTAAAAAGGGTCAGTTGTCCCCAGTCACTGTACTATAAATTTATATGCAGTGCTTGCACTTATTGCAACTGTTGAGGAGTCTGCTCTGTGCCACCAACCCGTACCACTTGTATTACAAATCTCTACTACTATTCTTGCCTCCTTTATTCTATAAAGCCTGTAGATTCCCTGACGGAGCCACGAAGCACCCGACCGCCAGAAAAAGGCAAGGAGCAGCGCCGAACGGTCACCGATATTGTAGCACATGGTCGCTGCAGTACATGCCATGCAGCGGCCTTAGTGGTGTGGCTCATCCCACGTGGCCCTATCTTTTCTCTTACCTCTTTCCTTTCGAAGCTCTGGATGATCTGAGCACGATGCTTCGTTTGGTGGCGAGTCCTCTGAAGATCTGTTGAAGATACTCGGGACTGCAGCTCTTTTTAGGCACCTATGTCTTTTGCCATCAATGTAGTCTGTCTGCTTGAAGTGATCCGAGCAGACTCTGTGGCAATCAAAATTAGGTGTAAATCCTTCACAATTTAGTGCCTTAATCCACTCTTGAAAGAGCTTCGAGTCTGAGGGAAACTGGTGAAATGACACCCCTGTTTCCCGCACCCGGATGCCTCTTCGGGTTCTCCTTCTGCGGGAAGGGATGCAGCACCGCACTACCATGGTTCAGTCCTGGGCCCTGGAGTAAATAAAAACATGTTGGCTTCCTACGCATGAAAATTTCATAAAAGGTATTTCAAAACCTCTTCTGCTCTTTTAATTTCAAAGGAGGATCCCCTATGTGGCTTGAGTGGTTAAAATATTCCATTCAATGATCTATTGGATTATGCGTCCAACTCCTGTCCCACTTTTTTTCAATTTTTTGGTGTTTTGGGATTTCGGTCACTTCTGGCTACCATGACAAGGGGCAAGGAACTTTGCCAGTTTGGGTACCGTTTGCATGCTTTTAAAGGGCAATATCATTGCTATGTTTCGTGTGTACCACAATTAAATTGGCCTTTTGTTATGTTTTGCACATCCACTGGCTACTTGAGGTGCTGGAATGCTTTGCAATTGACTGGGCAACTTTGTCGTGGCAGATCTTCACAAAATAAAAGATGCTGTGAGCGACTGCCGTCAAGTGCAAGCAGTTTCTGTCAAACAAACGTTGATTTCACGCTCAGCATTAGGTATACATCATCGCCTAACAGATAACACTTTAGTTCTTATACAATTAAAGATTGATTGAAAGATTAATTAATATTCGTCAATTTCAAACATTTGGACGTCGAAAAATCTAACTTATTATTTAAGCCTGAACCCAAGTTTTCATAACAGACCAACTTGGTACAATGCAATCTACTTATAACAATGAGAAAACCCCCAAATTCAATCGTTGTAACTGATTATTGTTGTTTCTGGACTAGAAAATTAGTGTTTCTAGTTAAGAAACTCCATAAACTGATCGTTATAAGCTGTACATTGTTATATCTAGTATCATCATAAGTGGATTGCACAGTACTGCATAAAATATTTCATAATTAAAGTAAGTGTTTATTTTTTTTTAGAGCAAATTTATTTGCCGATGTAAATTTTTTGGGTGCACGTGCACTAGTGAACAGACGGGTTATGTGAAAGTCCTGACCAAACTCGATCAAAAACCCATAAATGAACTAAAAAAAAAGATAAGGAGAAAAACAGAAATTTTGAGAGCAAGTGTCAGCAGAGGACTTCAGAATGGGAGGGACCTTCTTATATGGAACCAAACCCCAGGTTCGGGTTATATCAATTGCAGACACAACAATTTTGAAGTTCTGAGAGCCAGATTTTCTTTTTCTTTTTAGCTTGCAATAAAGTGTTTGTTTGTGACACAATTAAAGACGTGAAACATAGCACAAAACCACTGGTACCCCCCTTTTGATTTTATTACTCACCCACGTCGTCAAATGCAACAGCGCTCGTCTGAGTCTGCACAAACAGAGCAAAGCTACCCGCTGGCGCTTTGAACAAAGGGTTTGAACACATGGAATCCCCAGGAGCATCGCGTGATTGTAACAAGTCGGACGCGAAACTTGTTTTCTTGCCTTATCGCCTGGGTTCTAGAATCCTAAACTAGCCTTTCCACGTCCGCGTCTGCAACTGCATCCACGTGAATATCATACACGGGATCGCCGCGACAGGTCGACATTGTGACAATCACGATATCTCTGCGCATCGACGAAAAAGCACCGCTCGCTTTTTCCCAGTCAGGGTCAAGCACGAGTGGCACAATCCTTCACACACTTCTCCAACTACATCCGACGTGGCATAGTTTGTCTTTTGGCCAGCTTGAACAGTCACGGCGACGACGCGCAGTTGACAAAGTGACATTGTGCTCGCACACGCTCTCTTGCACACGAAAACCAGGAAACAATTACATGCCTCCGTTGATTTGTCGGCATCTAACTTTGTTGAATGTCTCACGTGTACACAAGTTTCCACCGGGCCATCAGGCAGGGCCACTTAACTTTCACCACGGAAGTCAAACTAAACGAGATGCGATGCTTTTTCTTGGTGCCGTATGATCCAGAAACACAGATTGATCAATCTTACGTCCGGTTTTCGACACATCTTTTCTGATTTTTCGCCGAGAAAAGTTTACAAGACGCGCTGCTCATTCTTGTTCATTCAAACATACACAAGAAGCTGGTCAAAAGTATTCCAGGCAACCGGAAGTTTTGCCACGGCTTGTTTATGTTTGCCTTGGGCTACCATGTATAGCCATAGACCAAAATCTAAACATAATCATGCAGCGTACGGGTTCGAGCTCGCTAACCTGACGACTAGGCAGATGTATGCACACGCTGCTTTGTTAAGTGAATATAAGCATTTAATTAATCACATTTTGAAAAAAAAAAAAATTGACTGCATCTCTACGTGGTGAATGATGTTGATTGGGGCGAAGCTCTAGAAGTGCTTGCCTGCGTAGACGCTGAGCCGCAGCATGCCGAGCCTTTGTTCGTTTTCATCCATGTCAGAAATAGAATGTGTGGTATGGAACGTGGTTATATACGCATTTGAGCATTTGACCGCAGCACCCTCTCGTCTATAAACGTTGAGCCAATGCATGCAAAGCTTAACATGATTATACGCGCATTTGACCGCAGCGCCCTCTCCTGTATGGACGTTGAGCGGCTACATGCAAGGTTTTATCCATGACATCCCCAGATCTTGAGTTACTACCACATCTCAGAGCCCCCTACTCGTCCCGCAGTCGTGGCTGAGTGGTTAAGGCGATGGACTAGAAATCCATTGGGGTCTCCCCGCACAGGTTCAAATCCTGTCGACTGCACAAACATCTTTTCTTCTTCTTTTTTGCCCTACACGAGCATGTGAGCACGTGAGCTCACGAGCACGAGCACGAGCACCAGCAAGATCGATGTGAGCACGGACGCCAGACGGACACGGCTAGACCCTAAGCAGCTTTGCCCCTAAAAAAAATGCATAAGTAGTGTGAAGCGGTGAACAACGAGCTCGTAAGATCTATCACCTTCACCACTGCAGGTAAATCAAACGAGTCCACTGACATTAGGTCTTATGTGTGCTGCTACCATTTAAGCAAAAGTTATTAAACAGATAAGCCGGTTCACATTACATACGTGGTTTAGAATCCCACTCAAGCCTCCGTGGAGTATGCAGCGGAAACTACCGACATATATTCAAGAGTCCTTTTACCAGATTGGAACGTCATATGGTTAACTGGTTAATACGCCGAGTTTGTAGGTACATGCGCTGCGCGTGCTCGCGCTTAGTACCTTATTGTTTTTTGTTTTTTTTCGGTTCAAATTGGGAGTGGATATATTACTGGCAGCCGGCACAGCAGCTCTGGAGAAATACTGCCAGAAGTGCCCTATCATTGGCTGGCTGCACTCATGTACGGTCGCCGATTTCCAGTTTATGCTGAGTATGTCTGCACAGTCCACGGGGTACTTAACCGCTGCGAGTGGCGTGTACGGGTAAACCAGGTGGGTTAACGTTTTTGTAAGGAGCCGCCACATACTGTCACCTAGTTGCGGCATGAACTGGTGGGCTGGGTAGGTTAACATACGCCCCAGTGATAAACGCAAGTTTTGTCGAAACGCACATATCATTGATACTTGTTACTCAAATTGCATGCTGTAGGGACATTTCGTTGCACGTGTATCGTTGGGGCGCGTTATAATGCCCGCTGTCGGCACAATATCCCCCACAAAAATATGCCGGTAGTATAGTCACGTGGTTGCAGACAGCCAATGGGAAGAAACGGCCGGCATTTTTCCACCCGGACTACACTGCCGGCAAAATAGTCTCGTCCTTAAAAATGTACTGCTTCAAACGCCAACCGGTAAGACACGTTAACACCGGCGATGTAGAGCACGCGCGCAATGCATCGCAAAAAAACAAAAAAATATCGGATGGTTACGTTGGCGCGAGCGAGTCGCTAAACCTCTCGCTCCGAACGCCGCTGATTGGCTCTGCCGCTCTACGGGGGTGTGTGTTGGCGATGTAGAAGAAATAGAGGCAATCGTGGGTGCAGGCTCATAGGCCCGTCTGACATTGCCTCCACCACTCCGTGACTAGATCGCATCGCAAAAAGTCGGGTCAGCTATAGCGACTGCTCGAAATGCGTCGCTTTTTTTTCAGCGATGGTCGCTTTTACGATGAAAGTTACCGCGCGACTGCTGCACATCGCCGGTGTGAACGAGCCTGTACAGCGCTCATTTATGCAAATTAGGCATGCTCTCGGTTTACGAATCACTTAACAAAAGCTCTAACGGATGGGTTAAAAAATACATTCTAATTTAAAAAGAAACAGACACACAAATGACAGGTAAAGACACATCGGCGTCAACATTTTTGTACCACGATGACAAGGCTACAACCACCAGCGGGTAGCTTTGTGGCTTTGACTTGGCCTTCTCGACTTTTTGCAAATATTCATTTTGAACGAGCGTTAATGCGGGCGAGGCACGATCAACCCCAAGAAGCTCACGTAACGTGGAGCAAAAATGTTGACGAGGCGGCTCCGACTCGACTGTTCTCTTCACGTGTTATCATTTCGTTGTCGTTGTGTAAACAACAACGACGCCTACGGCACCTTGGCCGAACGCTCAAGGCGCTCAAGGCACGAGATGCTTACCTTTCAACCTCGTTCTTGAAGGTAGCATTGAAGGTAAACCCTGGTAAACTAACGTCGTGGTGGTCGAGGTAAACATAAACAAGCAATGGCGGAACCGGCGGAACTTCGGGGGACCAGACTACTTCCGGTTGGCCCAACGTGAATCTCTCTGGCGATTGGTGCGCGTGACATGTCACGTGCGAGATGGATGGTTGATCGTAGAAGGATTCCTTGCAAGCTTGCGCGCGCTCCGTCCGGTAGGTTTTATCAGATCGAAGTGATCGTGTTCTTCCCATCTCTCACCCCTGTGAAAGACGCTGACAGGGTATTTATGCTCGCCAAGGCTTTTATTTGCACATGACATATGAGAGACCAACTTCCCAGAGCACAATTTGCGGCTCAAAATTTGTTTTCTTTCTGCCCGAAAACCGCCAATAAAGAACTGGCCGGTTTGAGTCACGCTCACTCTTTTCTCTGTGGTCACGTGCCGTTTTTTTATGGTTTAGACACAACCACCAAATAGAATCAATGTCGGTCATTGAAAGCACACACCCAATATTAAAAATATAAATAAAATATGATACCAATTTTTTTTTGTGGCTTCTAAAAAGCTGGAAATACATTGAATGAAAAAAAGACGTGCATGCCCATGCGATTTCCGGTAACTTTCTCCTCCTCTATATTTCTCCTTCCTTCCCAGTCCAGCTTCGGTTTCAAGCAGTTGTGTTTTTTTACTTTATTAAAAACATATGTGACACTGTGGCAAAATAATGATTGGGTAGTGTTCTGGTACACCATAATGATTGCCCGGCAAAACATTAAAAAACTTTTTTTGGGGGGTGTCAATGTCCCTTAAGACTGCTTATACTTGTAATTAAAGCATCCCTACACGCAGCACATATTCTATATGTGCCGCATCTTCCTTTCGCACATGGCACTTCGGCGATGACAGTAAGCTGTGCTGCTTCGGCGGTGCACCTCTCTGTGCGCTGAAAGCTATCACCGCTATTTTTGCTCGCTCGGCGCGTGCGGCGAGCTCCTTCGCACTGCACGTGCTGAGCCAGCAAAGATAGCGGTGATAGCTTTCAGCGCACTGAGAGGCGCAATGCCGAAGCTTGGGGAGGGCAGAGCGAAGGGCGTGAACACATCGAAGTAGGCCAAGCACCCTCGCCCCTAGGCTCAATTCCAGGGAGCTCCGGACTCGGAACGAAAATAAAGGTTTTCTCTCTCTCTCTCACTTCCAGGTGGTGCAGCCTGTACCGCGAGCCACGCACTCCTCCGTTCGCATTTCATGTCTCCCCAATAGTACCTAGTAGGGAAGGGCGATGAACTTTTTGCCACGGTAAAAGTTAACTGGCTTCGAGCAAACGGGCCCAGTCCGCAATGCTTGATGGGACTGCACCCCGGCTCACCATCGATTTCTTTGTGTGTGTCCGGGCCACGAAAAGCCACACCGGAAGGGTGCACTCCCTTGATGAAGAACGTCCAGTGCAGTGCACTTGAAGACAATGTGGCGTGGTCAAGCCCTCTTTCCCTCGAAAATCTCTCCTCCTCTCCACGAGTCTCTCCCTCTCTCATTTCTACGCGGCCTTTCGCTGAGCGCCGTGACAGGAGACTGACTGCACATTGCCAGCTTCGCCTTCACTCCACTCACATAAACCGGATGAAAGAGAGTGCAATGCAACGGCCACATCCTACACCCAAACGCCCAACTCGCAAGTGACAGGAGCCCCAGTTACATGAATGTGACTTAAGCACATCGACTCCAATCATCTTTAGAAAGAAGCTGACTGGTGAACATTGGCTCGTTCACACCACGTTCACACAGCTGCGTCGACTGCGTTGCGTCGTACAGCACAGCTCCTCCCCACTGGCCCGTTGCAAGGGTCGCCACAGCAACAGCTCAATGCAAGCAGTCTTAATGCAGTCAAACGCAACTGTGTGAACGAGCCTTCACATAGATGCCCATCAAGTCCTATGCAAAGGACTTGATGCCCTGCCGCGTCTCATCTCAAGGTTAAAGCATATGGCATGGAGGCCCTTTCGACGAGCGTAAAGATGGTGCCCGCCATCTTTGACTGCAAGAAATTACGAGACGCAAAAAAAAATGCACGTGTATATTATAGGGTCGGCTCGATTTCTGGGAGGGTTGAAGCCCCAGAAGCCTCCCCCCTGGCTATACCGCTCGTTTACACGAGCCGAATGAATGCGCATTCGCAGTCTCAATCCGTTTCTGTCTAGCAACTAGAAAGCAACGTGTTTTCCTAGGGCTTTATGCCATTCACACGACTGCATTGAATGCGACAACTGGAGTCGATGCGACCAAGTCGCATTCCTGTAAACGCGGCAAGGGATGCCACGCGGTTGCACATGCTCCCTGAGACTTATGGCTGGGCACGAAAAGGACAGAGAATGGCCTACCCTCGACGCAAGCGGTGCATACGTGAAGGCAACGAACGCCACGCAGTTTTCGTACACTGCACAAAACGAGTGACTCGTTTTGGCCGTCCGTACCACGCCGACCCTTTGGGACCACCAAGACACAACTACTATTGGGGACGAAACCAAACCGTCGCACCCCTAGCAGCTCTAGCTTTAGAACTACTCCCACGGAAAGGACGACACGGTCGAACGATGAAACAGCATTCGGCCGGGGATTCTGTTCTTCCACCACTCAATTAAGGGGCTCTCGTGTAGCCACTCCCAGAGCCGTATATTAAGAGAGTTTGGCAACAAAGGTGCTGGAGAGGAGGAGAGTGAAGGAAAGGGAGGAGTGCGCCCAAGGAGCGAGAGAAAGAAGGGAGCAAAAAGGAGACGACCGCCATTTTGACGCAACACACTGTCGGTGCAGAGCTTTGTTGAGGCTACGCGTCGTCTGCTACAAGCTTATTTCTTTTTCGCTCGAATAAAAGTTTGCGTTCAAACATGGAGAAACTTCATTCGTTAGCTTTTTAAGCCACCGAGGCAAAAACAATATATAATTTTCTTGCCAGAGCCTGGCAAATAAAAGGAAGGAACCGAAATTTGGATGCTGATCCCGTGCATTCCGCCAGGCGAATGAATGAAAATGATGGCCCTCCCCGCTCAGCCGGAAGGAGCCGGGAGTTCACGCACATGCCCTCACGCCTGTTGTTCTGTGCTGCAGACTGAAGGCTCACTTGGGAGGAGGTTGTTACGGCAGCGAGATCATAGAGCTGGCCAAACTCTTCCCATATACGGTTCTGGCCACTCCGGCCCGTGTGAACGATGCAGCATGCACATGTTCAGCACCTGCTCAACACGAAGCTAAAAATGGGTCGAGCTTGCATCCTCCGACGACTGTTTTCGGGAGATTCGGCTCGTTGCGTCCCTCCAATTTGACGCTCCTTTTACATTACGCCGTGCTCCGTGCTCTATCGAGGAGGAAGACATAAAGAATCGAGTCAGCGGGCCTCGTGTTGGGGAAACAAACAACGAGCTCTGGGAGAAATGAGCTACTCCCATTTCACCTTTCGATAAATGGCGGCTAACGCTACAAACCATTCATTCCAATTTGTTTATTTTTCCAACATGTCGTTGGGGGTCCCCAGAAGAAATGCCGTCAAAGACAGCTTGAGGGTGTCTGGGGGCCCATACAAGCAGCAGCAAAGTTTCATCAAAAAAAATAAGTAAAACCAGAAAAAACTGCACAACTTCGGCATTTTTACAGAAACTATGAAAAACAAGTGAATAATACAAAATGTGCAACATAGTACAAAAATAGACAATAAAATGCATATACATTCAAGCACATAAGATGAAAAGAAAAATAATTGCAGATAACCACTATAGCTCATTACACATTTTATGTCTAAGTGGATTCACACGACAAAAAGATATTTGGTGACTTGGACATACATGATATGATACAAGAAATTGCAATTCTGTTTTCCACAAAAACTTCCTAAATTCCTTGAAAGGAAAATTGTTCATAATGTTTTCTTTACGATATTTATTTAGTTAAAACGGCACTTCATATGGGAGCAATTGTAGAAATGTTTGCACGCATTGGCATTTTATGCGAGCGTCGCGTGACCTCGGGGAAAGATGCAGCAATGCACGGGGTGCATAGTCACGCGATATGTATGCAGTGCTTGATCTGCCAGGATGGCTCATAACATCCACTGGAGTTCCTCGCAAGTGAACTGGAGCATGTTTGCCAACATTTGAAAACGAGTCAACCAAATTCCCCCAGCCGCATTAATTAGGCAATGTTGAGCCAAAAAATACTAACTTTACATAAAATCCTCTAAGACTGGCATAGTTGAATGAAATATAAGAATTAAAAAACCAGAAAACCATATACTCATAATGTCCGTTGTCGTGGGAAGGTATTACCACGATCGAGCGCAGCTAAGCACCATTGAGATGCTGACGCATAGTGGCCAAGCCTCCCTTATTGGGATACCCGAAAGAATTGGGAAGAGCTGAAAGGAATAACTCGTCAGAAGCAAGGTAGCAAGCGCGTCTCGAACTGTCGTGTGCAACGAACCGGAGCAGCCATCTTTCTGGCAATTCATACGTCTGATCGGAGATCTTCAAGCGCAAGACAAAAAAATATGGGCGAACTAGTGAACTTGCCACTTTGGGAACCCGAGTCTAAGGAACAGATAAAGGGATAATGCACACAAGGGTCTCAAAACTTGGCTGCAACATTTCCAGCACTCATTGTCAAAAGCTTTCTCTTCAACAGCAATGACGTGCATCACATATGCAACCATCTATGTACACAGCACGACAGTAATAACACGAAAGAGCGATTGCCAGTTTTCTTTCTTTTTTTTTGTATCTTTATCGAAACTCGATTATTTCCAATATCTACATAGTGTGGTGGGGCATGTTTTTTTTTTAACAAAACACAAGGAAGTGCTGAAGTCCTGTTACCAACAGTGTCATGAAGTGCAAGTGAAGTCACACTCTCATATACTGGCAGTCATCCTTGGCCGTGGCAAGCAAAGTAGAATACAACAGACATGGTGCCACAAATTCACCACCTCCAGCCACTTCCCGCAGGGTCACACAGCTGGGAAGCCTAAACCTCAGCAATGAAAGATAAAACCGTCAAAAATAACAAAATTACCTCAATCACTGTCTCAATAATTAAACTTGCAAAAGCAAACCCTAGCAAGCAAAAATTCGGAAGCTGGTACTTGAATTTTTAAAGTGCACAAGAAGTTCCTGGTTGATTCGTTAAGAACCGGCGACACATTTCTAACACTTAAAAATGCTCATCGCCCTTCTTTACAGGTAATTTTCATTCCAAAACACTGAAAAGGGCAAAACTATAATGCCTTGCATCTTGGCCATTTGTAACACTGCTAAATCCTTGTCCCTAAATTTTTCAAACAGCACCATCACTGGAATTCTTATTACGTCTAAGGAGTCATTTGCATCACAGGCTAAATAATTTTCAGCATTTCTTTGTAAAAACTGGGGTTTTCCACACCGCTCCCCACCTTCCATCCAGTGTTTTTAATGGCAGCTTTCACGTTCAGTTTAGACGTTTAGCACTGAGGTACATCTTGGGGCTAAGCTGTCTAAACATTCTTCTATTATAAGATGAGGGGACGTCACGAGGGTTGATTGCGGACATATTTAGACCCACACAATAAGCTATGCTTCAGAGCAGAATTGGCAATACTCTTGATTCGAAAATGCAACTTCATAAGCTCCAGATGTGGCATCAGTAACCTCAGGCGATATAGTTATGCCGTCGCAGGCTGTTCTAACACTCGTAAGGGAAAGAAAAATGTTTGCTGCAAGTTCGATAACTGTCGGAAATGATTTTAAGCAACAAAATGGTTGGTGTCGCTACACCGAAGCATAGTTTAGTGGCTCTAGACATGTCCATATCGCTTTCGGACAGCATACTGTAAACGACAAAATTTTCGCAAGGACCTAATTTTTGCAAATTTTTCGCGAAAAATTCTGGCAATATGTGAAAGCTATGGAAGCTCCACTCGATTCGCGAAAATTAAAACCCGCGAATAATTTCAAATTTTCAGCTTTGGCTCGATTCGCGAAAATTTGAGCCCGCGAAAAGTCGTTTACAGTATGTGAAGCTAGCACGGCACATCAGTAGTTTAGCCCCATGTCGCGGAACAAGAAACTTCGCCGAAATTGTGAGCTGAAAACATGCTTTTTGTGAAGGACATCAAGCTATCAGGCGCCGATAGAAAATTGGCTATCTGCATTAGGTCCTTATTTCAAACAGTCTTTGTTTACAATCCACCCGTGAAAAATCACTGTTTTCAAGACTGTTCCCTCTGCAGCACATAATTTCTTCAACTCAGCTTTGATTTTATCAATATTTGGTAGTAAACGGCATTAAGATGGTCCTGGCATTTGGCACGAACCATAAAGCATCGCAGGCCCATCTTGTCAGATGTCTGACTTGGGGCACTGCTTTCCCATGGGCCTCGGTGACTTTCTCCTTCAACTGAAGAACCTTGAACTTTGGGTTGACAGTCGGTGAGACATCTTGGTTTCTCAAACCAATCTGCTCTCCCTTGCACCTTCCCCCACCTCTTAGAAGTGGCCTTGCAAGGAGAGGCCCTCGTGACACTTGCATGGTGGTCTTTGCATGGCTGGCCAGATTGGAACGGCACTTGGAGGCCTTGGGCCAATGTAAGCATTTGTAATGCCTATTCCCTGTATAGGTATCCATACAAGCCACATGAGACTGACCAGCATTATGTCCTTGCACAGTGATGATTTTGAGGCACTGCTCATATTGGTAAGGCCTTTCAAGCGTGTGTGGATTCGAATCTGTCTGGTCAGACTAGCTTAATTGGCAAAGGTCCTAGGGCACTGTTGGCACCTCCAAGACCTTTTGCCTGTGTGTGTTTAAATGTGGCTACCCAGAAAGGTACTCTAGAAAGAGGCCTTCAGACATTGCTAGCACTTGTGAGGCTTTTCGCCTGTGTGTGTTCGAATGTGGATGGCCAAGGAGGTACTCCAATCAAAAGCTTTGGGACAATGTAGACATTTGTAAGGTCTATCACCTTTATATGCTTCCGTACGAGCCCCATTAGACTCAATGTTATGCCCTTGCATGTGAATGGTCAAGCGAGATCGCACAGAAAAAGCTTTGGGACACTGCGGACATTTAAAAGGCCTATCCCCTTTTTCTGATGCCACAGAAGCCCCACGAGATGCAACCTTATGTCCTTGCATGTGAATGCTCAGGAGAGGCTGTGCAGAAAAGCTCATGGGACAAAGCTGACACTTAAAGGGCTTTTCGATTATGTGTGTGTTAACATGCCAGGTCAAACTGGTGCAGTGAGTAAAGGCCTTCCTACACTGCCAGCACCTGTAAGGTTTTTCACCAGTGTGCATCCTTACGTGAGCTTCTAGAGTGCCACTCTGAGTATAGGCTCTGGGACAGTGGGGGCATTTATAAGGCTTTTTGATTATGTGTACGTAAGTGTGCTTCATCAAATTAGAGCTGGAAAAAAAGGCCTTATTACAGTGCTGACACTTGAAAGGCTTTTCACCGGTGTGCCTTCTAATGTGCTCTCGTAAATTTCTCTTCATAGCAAAGGATCTAGGACAAAGCTGACACTTGAAAGCCTTGTCGTTTCTGTGTGTGGCAATGTGTCTGAACAAAAGCCCCCTAGTAGCAAAGGTCTTATTACATTGCTGGCATCTGCAGGGTTTTTCAGCAGTGTGCCTCCCAATGTGCACTTGTAAAGTTTTCTTCACAACAAAGGAGCTAGGACAAAGCTGACACTTGAAAGGCTTGTCGATTGTGTGTATGGTAGCGTGTCTGGCCAACTGGCTCCTAGTAGCAAAGGTCTCATTACATTGCTGGCATTTGTAGGGTTTTCCAGCAGTGTGTGTCTCTACGTGAGTTATTAAAGTGCTACTTCGAGCAAAGGTGCGGCAACAGTATGGACACTTGTGAGGTTTCTCTCCTGTGTGTATACACTTGTGGCGTACAAGGGACTGCTTTCTAAGAAAGGTCTTTGGACAGTTGGGGCACTGAAACACTTTTTTAGCTGCAATGGGCTCTTGGGAACTCTGTGACATGGGAGAGAGCTGACATTTAGACTTTTCTTGAGCGTCCACTTGCTCATAACTGCACAGGTCACCATTTTCATGGGATGCTGCCGGACACAAATGGTCCTCAAAAGGCCTTTCATTCATGTGGCCCGTAGAGCGAATGCTGCAGTCCTGTTTTGCAGAAAATGACATTGGGCAACGCAGGGTATTGATATGTTGCTCGTTAGCATGAGCAATTAGGTGGCTCACAATTCCACGCTGTTCTCTAGTGACATAGTTGCAGAAACAACAGCTAAATTGGATGTCGCTGGCAGTTTCCAATGGGCAGGTTGTCTCCTCCAGAGGTGCTCCTTTGTGGCCTAGAAAAGACATTGTCAAGAATATTAAAGGGGCACTGAAGTGGTTTTTGAGTTCGCGTTTTGATGATAACTGAATCTAGGCACTCTAAGTATCCCTAAAAACCAGAAAATGTAGTCATGCGGTGATTATTTCTTTACTAAAAATGTAATTGAAGGCCGCCGAACCTCGGATCTATTTGAAAACGAAACCACACTCATTGGTCACCGCTCGCCTATCAAAACGATCTCGGACCAATGGCGTTGAACGACGTTCCGTCGCGCAGTGATCCCGAGGGAGCCGCACCGGCCGAACCTCTTTGTCATTCGAGCTTTGATCATGGCGGAGTTCTCTACGCTCGAGGACCTGACGCCGTTAGAGGTTGAAATTCTTCGGCGGACAACCGACCTGCGGATGATTTCGTATGACGCCACTCCGACGTGCGATGTGGACGATAGCAGGGCTTCGGAATCGTGTTTGGGTTCCGAGGACGACGAAACGCAGACCTTTTCGGGCGTTCTTCGATTTGCGGTTAGGGCAAGCCGTAACCAAACAAACATTTGTCACTGCAGCGTAACCTCTGGTACGTGATGTCAAACGATGTCACCACGTTGACTTTCGCCTCGGGAGGACGGCAGGCTGGTTCAGAATTGTGCAACGAGCGTGTTACCTACGACTGCGTCTGTTGCAACCGGAGTGACCGGAACGACCGCTCTGCGCCGCGCATACACACACCTGCAACCGCTGCAACAAGCGCAGGGGGTCGGCAGCACGGCGACCGCTTCTAAGCCGCCGTCAGCTGTTTCAGCGGTGCCTCTAAAAAGGGGATGCACTGCCACTCAATGCCCTAACAGAATATAGACAGACAGTTTTCTATAGCCTAAAACTTCATTTATTAATTTTTTTCATGATAGGCTCGCAGGGTACAGTGGATGAAAAAAAGAAAAAGATTCACTACGCCGTCTTGGACAATCACGACTCTAATACACGACTTTGCCAATAGTACAAATATCGCCACACGGCTTTTTTACGATTATCAAAGACATGTAATCTTAGCAGCGATATAGCAACGTAGAAATATAATTTCGTGATCAGATAGATGTTGCGAGCGTTCAGGATTGCTAACACTAATCACTTTTCTCCGGTGATGAAAACGCGTGAAAATTCGCATCCTTTATATGGTACGCACCAGTAATACCTTGAACTTGAGCACACGCATGAAATGCGCCAAATAAGAAATCCGGGCGATGTTCGAGGAAACAAATGCTTTGGAAGCACCACTGTAGTCGAAGTAAACAAACACGACAGCACGGACGTTTCTGCTGTCTTGAGAGTGCAGCCACGACATCGCCGCACGAGTAGGTGGATCTCCCCTTCTAGTATGTGCTGGGTTATCATAACGACACACGACGAAAATTCACAGTCAAGGATAGCGCTTTTACGCGGAACAATGAACTTTCACCACGCCATCCCCGTCGACGATCCCCACCGACGCCATGTTTGAAGCGCGAGTTCATGATACGTGCGCTTCCGCGCATCCCGAGGGAACGGGAAATTCACCCCCCGCGGAGGAAGGCAAGGAGAAAACATAGTCCCTTGTTTGTGAAACAATAATTGCAGTATCGCGTATTCTAAACTATAACTATTTTACATCTTGTGAAATTATCATGCATAACATATCTAAATGAACTAAAAATTGTCTCTTTAACGAAACTTTACAAAGGCCGCCAAAATTTTCAAACATACGATAACTTCATTGGTCGGCACAGGAACAGAAAAGAGTCCGCACATATTTTATTCTTGCGAGATTAATACGCGGTCCTGCCTTCTAAAACTGAAGACACTCATTCACTGACACTTCCTTAACGCCATCGCACCAAAAAGTAGCTTCCCCAAAAACCACTTGAGTGCCCCTTTAATAGGGCCCAAATCCCAGGACCTAAATAGTCAAATATGAGGTCCATATTGTTTCATCTCATGGACAGCTTTTCATGGACACAGATTTGGTTGACATTGTGCCATTTCATAGTAACATGCTCTTGAGACATTTCATTGACAACATATTCATTTACAAGGTGGACTGAATTGGATTACAGGCTTTGTTTTATCTGCTGGAAGAATAGGAGAACTACCCAAGCAGGTATCTGATAGAGTAAAAACAAATTCTCTAGCTTTAATCATAGGCATCTAACCAGACTGTGCTGCATGAAGTCCATGTATCACTTCATTCCACTTCGCTCTACTTGAGGAAAAGGCATTACTATATCAGGCTTGAGTTTGTGCCAAGCCTCGTTGGAGCCGCCAAGGGCTCAGCAAGTTAGGCTGCCATCTGTATGCCAGCGGCTAAGGCAGCATGCACGGAAACAACAAAATGTTAAAAGTTTCTTTTGACATTGCGTTTTGTTGTACGGGAGCAGGTCCGTGCATGTTTTGACTCGTGTATCTCCGACGCAGATCAAAAGGGGAGGTCATACTTGTTCTCTAGGCTAAGCGGCACAAGCTACCTCTCGTCATAAAGATACGACCGTTAATACCCATTCACCTATTGTAAGCTGATAACAGCCGTGCTGCTGTCCAGCTTGAGTTGTGATGTCGGGTTTCCTTAAAAGGTGCTCAAGTGACTCAGTTTCCCCTATGTCTACGAAAAAGAAACTGAAGAGTCCCGACAAAAAACAGGCACAATTAGCACTGCAATGCAAAGGGCACACTAGGCTTGCCTAAGCAATGCACCAAAGAAGCCCTCGTCAATCCAGTGGCCAATGTGTAAAAGCTGTTGCAGACAAGCAGCAGTAACAAACCCGCCAAATAAGCAAACAGTGTGCCACCCCATCAGCTAGGGTTGCCACCTGCCCAATTTTTGACTGGTATGGCCGTTTTTTTATAATATAAAGGGCAGGTAGCTCATTTGTATATAAAACCGGCCATTATGTGGCGTTTCTTTGTTTTTTTCAACAATCCGAGTGCACTTTGGGGGAGGGGGGGGGGGGGGCATTTATAAATACTTTTGCGCATATAGCTAGCAAAATAGGCAGTCCGTCGCCAAATGTTTATCGTGCTTGGCTCCCACACAAAGGGCCAAGGTTCGATGCCTCAGAGCAGAGGCACCTTTTTGTTATTTCTGTAAGTGTTGCATCCTGGTGCATTCAAGAATTCTGTTGTTTATTCGAGGTCTGAAAGTTCTACGTGCCGAACCTTCTACACTGATCGTTCTAAAGGCCCATGCATGTACATAAGGGGCTCCGCGTAGCGAGCCGGAGTACATCTCGCCCCAGCGCTCGATCCTGCTGTTACGCCGCCAGTGACGCTAACCTTCTTCCATTTTGTTATGGGCACAAGTTTGCCCAATTAAACATTTATTTCTCAATTTATTCACCGCTTCATCCTTTGTCATTCGTGACGATATGTCCTAGGACATTATTACTGGGTATATATCTGTAAGCATTGCTTATTTTTAAGCTAAATTTGTATATATCATGTCCTGGTCTTTAGAATTGTTTATTTAGCCACCAAAAAGACAATTTTCATAAAAGTCTGGCACATTTACTATTCAGTGTGGCATTCAGTCTGCAATTTACCAAAGGAAACCAAAGAATGGCAATCAAGACATTACTTTGA
The DNA here is from genome assembly GCF_016920785.2 of Ixodes scapularis. NCBI lineage: Eukaryota > Metazoa > Arthropoda > Arachnida > Ixodida > Ixodidae > Ixodes > Ixodes scapularis. The sequence goes on along the minus strand of NW_024609883.1, from coordinate 51,070,177 downwards.
ATCTGAAGACACAGTCCTTTTGTAATTCGAAATTCGAGAGGCATGAAGACATGTTCGTGTTACACGAATTCACAAGTGGCCATGAGCTTTCAAGCCAGGGGATTGTGCTGGTGCCCGCGGTCTATAACCGCGCTCACTACCAAAGCTTCCAGAACCAGCAATTTTTTTAAAAATAGATTTACGCTAGAAATTTGCATGCTGAATATCATGCTCAGTGTCTTAGAGCCATTTTTACTCAAAGCATTATTTAATCTGCAGACATTTTTATGTAAACTACAATGAGTTCTCCACCTGCTGCAAAGAATGATTAGAGGCGCGAGATTTGTTTTTGGCACTTGTGACATCTAGCGCAATCGTGACGTTGATTTCTTTGGGATGAACAAAGCTTCGGCGAGGCTGACGTCAACACAACAGTATGTTCTAGCCGTTCCAGCCACTGAAGCGGCCGAAGCACGCCAACCGATCGGGCCACCGCAACTAACACAAAAGCTGCTTCTGTACAAATTTTGAGTGATGGGTTAATCTTCTATGATCTTGTAGAGGGACAATAGCGACGTCTAGGACACGCATAAGAGAGTCCCGGTGAGAGGGGAGTTCCTCCTTCCCCTCTTCTCTAGTGGTGGCCAGAGGTGAGACAGGCATCGTCACTAGCTGTCAAGGTTCCTAGGCGGGCATCACAAACGAGGCTTTAGCGACATCCTCTTCGCTAATCGTTTAATTTGTTTTAAATTTCCTTTTTGTGTCTTTTTTATTAAGTATACCTGATGTGATACTGCTCCTTTGAACAAGAATAGACCAAAAAATAAGTGCTGAAATTTCGTTGTAGTATCCATTTAAGGGAGACACTACATGCAAATGTCAACTTTTTGACCGCTCACTCAATCGGTGTGATATTTGCAGGTGGTGTTTGTGGCCACATAGAGGAAGGGCATGCAAAGTTTTAGCCATGTAAACCAATTTTATGAGTTTCTATACGCCTCGCAAGTGGGCTCATTTTCGTCTTCTGCGCATGAGAAAGGAAGTAGCGGTGACGTCAGAACGCCGAGCCGATTGGCTGATCGCGACCCCCTATCTCAGCGTCGTCTGCTCCTTTGCAATGTCGTCTGCTCACAACATCATCTGCGTCTGTCTTACCTTTCCTGCGACTTTCGGAAGTGCAGGTCTTTACGAGCGAGCTTTTCAGAGAGGGCAGACGAAATAACTCGAGCGGTACGTTGTTTTTGTCTAACAACTAGCAGATGCGCATCAAGGAGGGAAGTCAAAGGACTCACTGGCGAGGTGTCCCGAGGCGCCGAGGTCTGTTTGCTAAGAACCGAGAGTGAGCGTGTTAGTGTCCGCAAGTTCCCTCCCAAATACTTTTTCCCTCCTTTCGTGTGCGGCGAGACCCCTCATTCTTTAACGGCGTCAGCGGGTTGGCGCAGTTAACGTCGTCTCCTTTACGTCTGCTAGTCAAAGCGATGGCTGCTTTACCTTTCCTGCGTCTGTCGGAGATTCACCGCTTTTTCACCGGCGAAAGTCACCGTTGCCTCGGGAAACAAGGAGATAACAAGAGGAAGAAATTGACCTCTTAATCTAAAATTAAGGTCAGCGATCAAAGTATAATACGGGAAGGGTTCACAAGGGTCGCGCGGGCATATTTTATTCAGCACACCAGCCGGTTGTGGGCCGACGGTCGCCGAGTCGCGGAGTACCTGCTAGGCCTAACTGCCGAAGCTCGCTTGGTCGCGTTCGGTGGAATCGTGGCCATTGGAGCTTTTCCCGGGTGTTTGTGGATCCAGCGTTCTTGTTCGTCGTGGTCTGTTTCAAGTGCTTTTTACTTTTTTTCTTGCTGCTTGAAGTCGGGACGTGTGAGAAGCGCACATAGAAAAATAAACGTCTGTGGGTCGTCGCGACCGCGACGCTGTCGGCCTTGCTGATTTGATCGAAAGAAATGCGTAAGACGGCTTCGGAGCTGTCGTAGGATTTCGTCGTAACCTGCGCAGAACTTCCGAAAATTTCGTTTCGTGAATACGAATTTGTTCTTAGGTTTTGTCTTACGCACATTTTTGGTGTAAGATCGTTTCGTGAATCTGGCCTCTGCACTTCCGAAAGTCGCAGGAAAGGTAAGACCGACGCAGACAACGTTGCGAGCAGACGACGTTGCAAAGGAGCAGACGATGCTCAGATAGGGGTTCGCGATCAGCCAATCAGGGCTTGCTGTTCTGACGTCACCGCTACCCCCTGCGCAAGAACCAGACGAACTTGCCCTCCGCATACCCCCACAAACGAAGTAAAGCATAGCTTTGCATAGAATCTGCTCAATGAATCTATCATTAAGAAATGGTGCTGATAATCATATAATTTTCTGGTGGAATGCATACTGAAAACCTGTTGCTGGTCACCATGAAAAGAAATTTCAGAAAATATGAATTTTCCAAGTAAAAAAGAATTGTGAAAGAAACCTTTTTTACATTTACCAAGTTTTGCAAATTACAATTTTTCATAATAAAGGAACATGCAAATGCTAAATCTCAGCTCATAGTAACCGGCTCCATAAAATTTCACCCAATAAGCAGCAAATATTAAGTCTCTATAGACCTTTTCATTTCAGCAGTTTTCTGACCGTAGGGTAGAGGGCGCTGGCACACTCGCCGCCATTAGGTTGCTTCAATTTGGTTTGATTTCGGTTTTAACGTGCACGCGATTGTGTTGCTATTTCATGCCGTTTTCGCTTTTGTGATACAAATTTATTTATTGTAGCACACAGCGACTGAAACAACGGTACTGAGCCACTTTGAGAACCAGGAAGTGGTTTCAAGCCTACATAACGCGAACTTTCACGAACAACATATGCGTCTGATTATGTCCATCGTTCATTTCGCCCACATTAGGCGGTGAAACAACCGCGCTGATGCGCGGCCGTACACGCGGCCGTACCCGCGGACACTAGTTTCTAGGAAATTAAATAAGTAAGAAGCAGGACAAGCTCCACCTCCAGCTGCTCCAGCACGCTCTCGTCTGCCGCCGTGTCTTTGGCTGCTCGTGCACCGTGTGGTACGGCAGGTTGATAGCTCGCGCTCAAGTCAGAGATTCTACTGCTCATCTTGTATTACAACAAACTACAATGCATGAGCGCTTATACTCCGTTTCACACTTAGCGTGCAACGCTGTCAAAGCTACTGGCGCAAGCGCGTGGCTTCATCTATGGTTTTGTTTGCGCGAAACCGCGTGCAAATGATCAACGAGATCAAGCCCCATGCTCGCACCAAAAACTTTGACAGCGTTGCACACTAAGTATGAAACAGAGTATAGTGAAGAAGCAGGTCGACATCATGATTAACTATCTCCTGAATCATGAAGAACAGATGAAAGGACGAGATTATTGCTCGATGTTGTGTTTTTGTACGCCAAGTTTTTATGAACTTCGCACGGGAAAAGTCTTCTATAATGACATAGGTAATATAAAAAAGAAGTGATATTGCCTCGGCCTGTTTTATTTAAAAAATTAAGTTAGAGAAATATTTTTATGGACCAAACTAGGCCGACTAGAAAATGTCTTTAACTGAAGTACTCATTAACAACATTTCACAATATTGGCCTCATGAAATAGACTATTCGTTGTATGGGCATTTGCTTACAATGTCTTCAAGCTATAAGATAGGTGAAAGCCCCTAAAATGTAGTCTGAAATTTATCTTTCGTAATATATGCCAAATAAATTAAAGGGCACAAAAGAAGTGATATATGGAAAGTTTGGTTGAAGTCGAGCGCCAGGAGCTAGGTACGCCATGGGCCTATGTAGGAAGCTTTTTACTGGTTTGAACCGATGCGCTTTGTAGATTTCGGCGTCGCCAGATACTGAAAGTAACTCCCTGTTCGCCGTCAACAACGCTACACTCGGACGATTTTCATGCGGACAGGTTCTCTTCGGTGTCACATACTGTGTACCCCAGGCACTCTCAAGCTGTCTGCGACAGTTTCTTACGCGAGGAGTCGCAATATTTTTTTAATTAAATAATTGAAATTAACTTTGTGGTTATCTTGAGGAAATCATTTAGGCAATTAAAAGGCATGGGATGGCATACAGTTTGTTGGAATTCATATATAAACCAATCAAGCGAATATTTATACCGCAAAAACGATTAAGAACGTCAAACAGATGTAGGTGATATTGTAAACAAACTGTCTGACGTTGACGTACCATTATTCCTAGCATAAAAAAATCAAATTAAATGTTTGTACTCTATCTTGTCCATGAGTTCCCCCCTATACCGCAATCAAAAGCAACTTTTCTCAATATGTTAAATACAAAACACGATGCTTTCAGGAAACACACGTGGCTATTTATGCTGAGTAATTTTGTCACCTTTCTTGAGATCCTAAATGCGCAATCATATATAAACTTATCTTGTTCTTCCTATTGCGAATGTTCCATCACTATTAGTAAGCAAACCTGAGTTCTCACAGGATTCCGACTTTTGAACCCTCCTGCTCACGCACATTGAGCGCTCACGCACTCAATGCGCGTGAGTGCTAATGCTGATTCATGTTCCCATATACCCTTTTAACACGTATCCGGCACGCCGACGGTAAAAATAGTCAAAACTTGTTACAAAACTAACTGCAGAAGTTGTCCACATCATGATGTAATGTACTTACGTGGTAAATATAAGTATTGTAGTATCTCGGGTTGTTCTAGACTTGGTCTGGAACGGTTGGTGAGAACACTAACACTTTATTTCGTTAACTGATTATTACTTGGCCAAATTTATAATAATGATGAAAGAGTGTTGTCGGCGTTTATTCAGGCCGCTGGTCCCATGCCGTCTCGCTGCTCACTCCGTCTCGTCTCTCTTTATTCCTCTGTCCGACTTCTTTTTAAACCCTAGCTGAGGGTTACCTCGCGATGGCGTGAACTGGTGCAATCGCGAGGCAATACGTCAGCCAGATGATACAGTAGTATTTGCAGTGCTATGGTGTGATTGCCAAGATGTTGTCTAATGTGGTGCAATGGATGTTGCGCGGACTTATGTAAGCGTGCGGCAACATCCGTCGACGACGCAGCACTTGAGCCGGGTAAGGTAACCTGACGCTCTCCGGGGCCGCTCGATCGAGTGGAGAAAAGTTCTCTCGGGAGCCGCTAGGTCGGTGCGTGCGTACGTGACCACAGTATCAGACAACACTTTCCAGAGGAAGGTACAAAACGTGGGGAAACGCGACGAAAAACACGAATTTAACTCATCCGCCAAGGCGCGGGGGGAGAGCGGAGCAACAAGTGGAAGCAACCTAATGGCGGCCGCATCACGTGATTCAAAGATGGCAGCGCCCACGTGGCGGAGGGTGAAAAGGTCTATAGTTTCATAGTGAAACAATAGTTTTATAAGGTGGAATTTATGCCAAAAAGTGGATTGGAGAAAAACGCATTCAAAGCGCTCAAACCTCTACCTTTTCTTTTGCATCGGTGGATTGAGAATAATTTATAAAAAGTAACTATGCGCTGTAAACAAATGGAACTTTCTGGGAATACTCTCTAGATGTTGGCAGATGTAAACAAGACATCTGTAAAAAAAAAAACTTCTTTTAAAAATTCTTTTTTGGGAAGTGTTCCCCCTTAAAGAAACACTGACACCCACCAAAATTTATTTTTTGCCAGGTGACTTATTTTGGTGTCAGAAGACTACTTAATCAATATTTTGCTACAGCATCACATATATTTTTAATAAAGTCGAAAAAATGCAACTGCTCGAAACCGGACTGGGGAGGAAGAAGAAATATAAAGGAGGAAAGAGGTGGCGGAAGTCACGTGGCTGTGTTGCATTTTCCCCGCAAAACAATGCATTTGCAGCTTTAAGAAGCCGCAAAAAATGGGCATCATATTTATTATCTATTTTTAATATTGTGTGCATGCCTTCTGTGACCTACGACTTTGATTACAATTGGTTATACCGGCCAGTATAAAATCAATGAAAACATTATGGCTAATCTGAGAAATCCATGTAAAATTACATGATCGTGGATAAAGCATATGGTGCTATCAAAGTCATGACTTTTGGCAACCGGCAAAGCTTCCAGAGTCACTGCCAATCTTTCCGAATCAAATGCCCAAAAATGAAAAAAAATTACATAAAAAAATGATTTAATTTTTTCATTTTTTTTTATTACCAGTCTTTTCAGAACATTTAGTTTCTTTAATTTTTATGCGCTGTCGTTTCTCCAATCTCAGTTTTTCCATTTCCAAGGAACGCCGGCTCGCTTGCACGTCTGCTCGCTGCAGCACGTTTCGTTGGCTTTGGAAACCAGTAAAACAGTTGTGAGTTTTAGTGCTGCGTTTATAAGCAAACGCAAGCACTGCGTGTTAGCATTGCGCGATTCACACTGCGCATGCGCGGAGCCCAAAATTGTGATCTTGGATTGGAGCACGATGACAATGTGCATGCGCAGCGTGGAGCACGCAACTCCAATGCAAACGCACAGTGTTTGCGTTTGCTTCTATACGCAATACTAAAACTCTCTATACTTTGTCTCACCCTACAATGGACAAAGGCCCAAAGGCTGATGGGCGGAGCACACCAGAAAAGCTTGCATGCGCATTGCAAAAGAGTGTAAAAAAAATTGCGATAGTGAAAGTACGAAGGGCACTAGCCTTACGCATGTGGTTCTCTGTGATAGCCTGCTATTCTATATTGGTGAGGTGAAGGTACATGGTATTTAGTCGTGCCATATTTCGTAAACACGTCAACTGCTTGGGGAAGTTGGAGGGTGCGCAGGCAACACTGACATAAAGTCAGTTATCGCCTTAGCCATAACAATCCAATCCAGTCCAATCTTTGTGTACATACCCAGACCTGTACCTCGCTTTCGCACGTGATCTGTACGTACGCTCCAGTGTCGAACGCTCGATGCGATTCGTCTTCACTTCTTAATGGCCACTGGTTCTGATCCCGGGTTCTCTTTGCCAGATTGCTTCCAGACGGTATTTAATCCATTCAGTAGTAGCAAGCAGACGGAGGGCTCGATAAGCAGACGAAAAGCTCACCTCCGCATGACGAGTCTTGGCGCACTGATACGCATGACAGAGCAAATATACCACGCGGTTTCTAACAGGCTCGTGATTGGATCCAGCAGCCTGTGGTATTGGGTTTTAGTCCATTGCAGGATGAGAGGCAGTATAGCAAGGTACAATCCCACACCAGCTGCCGCACTACATTGGGGCAGTGAAGAGTATTGTCTGCATTCTAAAATGACATTTCGCGAGCCATGATCGCGAGTAGTTCCGCCATGCCCGCTGAGCAGAAGACCAGAGGGACCCTCACTAGAGTACTTCCCGTTTCTGCCGCAGGAGGGCGAGTAACGAGCTGGAGATGCAAATAGGGATGCCCCGCTGGACCTAATTAATGGAGACTTATAAATCTTCTCGCTATATGCAAATATTCTTACTTCAATCTCAAATTTGAAAAAGCAAATATACCCGTTTTCACCTCAAGAAAAAAGCAAGTTTTGCGCATTGTTCACAAGCGGCGCGAAATAGTTCTTACGAGATTTGGTTATCGGAGGAAAAAGCGATGCTTTTGGCGTTTGAAACGTGTACGTCTGGACAAGATAACATATATAATCTAACGTTCACTCACATGTATCTTAATTATCCACATAAAAGGGGAAATTAGTAATGGTCCGCGTGGCGCCGGACTTTTTTTACTATGGTTCTTGAGGCGAAAACGGGTATAGACAATCACGAATGATTCACGCAGGTTTTCAGGGCATCTCTGCCTAACGCTACTCTTGAATAATAGCCTCAGCTTAATTTTTGAAATTTTTACTGAACTCAACTTATTAAAGATTTTTTTTTTTTAATATACACCAGGTGCCTGCCTGCACCAGAGCCGTATATTGGGAGAGTTTGGCCAGTGGGGGTGGCGACGAAGGCGCCGGAGAGGAGAAAAGTAAATGAAAGGGAGGAGAGCGCCGAAGGAGCGAGAGAGAAAGAAGGGAGCAGAGAGGAGACGGCCGCCATTTTTCAGCAACGCCGTCGGAGACTGGTCGGAGAAGAGCACTGCTGAGGCTACGCGTCGTCTGCTACGGGCCGACTTCTTTTTTGCCTGAATAAAAGTTTGTGGCCATACGCCGAAAAATCTTCATTTATTATTTTTAACCCACCGAGGAATAACAGAATGTCATTTTCTTTGCCAGAGCCAGCGATATAAAAGGCAATAACCGAGATTTAGATGCCAATCCCACACATTCTGCCGGGAGAATGATCGAAGATGGCGGCCCTCCCCACTCAGGTGGGAGCAGCCGGGAGTTCACGCGCATGCGCTCATGCCTCTCGCTCTACGCCGCGTGCTGATTGGGTCACTTGAGAGGAGAGCGTTACGGCGGCGAGATCATAGACTGACCAAACTCTCCCCATATACGGCTCTGGCCTGCACCATCCTGCTTTGAAAGTGTGCTTTTCTTCTAAACAAACAACTGTGACATTGGTACTTTTCCAAAGACACTGCAAGTTAGCCCCCTTTAGCACGCTCCTTAGCGAGCACCAGTGCATGCACTGCAGAGAAGCAAAACTCGTGGAAGTGAGCTCCGTGGGTGTTACTTCCCCACAAAGGACTGGTGCTCGGTAAGAAGCACGCTCAACGGGGCCAACCCACCGCGATCAACTTGGGGAACTATGAATATTGCAGTTCATATCAAAGAGAATATCAAATAGCGTATTCTTATTAACCATTCTTTGAAAATCTGAATATTTTCACAATCCTACTAATATAAATGTTAGAAAACATAATATAGTTATTGTGGTTTATAACTCTGAAAGGCAGCACCTGCAACTATAGCTAAAAGATTCAAGGGTTTCCAAGGACCCGTGTGAAGTTTGGTTTCTGGATATCATCCAGAGCGGACATATTTTCCGAGCGGTGGTTGATGTGCGAAGCTAAGTGCCTTTTTGGTATTGGTTCCTTCAAGTGTACCGGTAGATTTAAATAGTGACCAGAACTCTAAGATCCGGTGGCCTGCACGGCCATTAGATTATGGAGTAGAGTTGGACTTTATTTCGATTTTGGCGGTCTTTTTCTCGCTGATAGGCCTGGTTCTTTCAGTAGCTGGTGATGCGTCGTAAAGGCAGGAAGGCAATGGGAGACATTAGAGTGTGCAAGCAATGGTGTTATTTGGACGGACGTCAAGAGCTTCGCTGATGCGAAGAAGGGCAGCTCTGCTTGTTCTCTGTGTGAGAAGCTTGAGGTGGGCTTTTATGAAGGTAGAAGGAGGGGTAAAGGATCTTGAGACGGATAGTGGCTAAGTTCAAGGAAATTAAAGGGAAGATGGGGCACTTCTACATTTGAGAAAAAAAGCTTGAATTGCGTTTATTTGGCCTTTGGAATAACAGATATCAAAATTATATTTCAATGCAACGCGCCGGAGAGCCACACGAGCAATTTCAAAATAGGACTGAAGCCCCGCCTCCCTAGCCTTGGGCAGCCAAAAGATCCGTCGATGACGTCACGGACAGCGACTGTCTTTCGAGTTTTTCTCGCGTTTAACAATAGTTACGCAGCAAATGGTTTGGGTATTCTGGATCACGGGGTAAAAATACACTAGAATTCACTTCTAACTCATTTTTTCCAAAAAGCTCCGTAGCTTCCCTCTAAGCAGGGTTTATACAGGCTACAAAATAAAAAACTTCAAGGGTTTTCATGGACTTTTAAGGGCATGTAAAGGTCCCCTTTCAAGGACCCCTTAAAATACTCTATCTAGTAAATAGCAAAAAATCAAGTAATTCGGTTAAAAATGCATGGAGTTTGGTCGGGACCAGGATGAACTTTGATAAAAGCGATAATTTGAAAAAAAAAAAAGGATTTTGTTGTAACAAGCGGTTACTGCATGTGCAACAAGTTACGAAGGGGCACACACATGTGGTTATGAAGAATGGTAAAAGAATGCTCGTGCTTAGTAGGGATCCAAATTTCTTTACCATGCTCCATTATTTGTGCTTTGAGAGGCATACCATTAAAAGGCTAAACCTTACAGTTATATTTAATTTCTAATTGGAGATTAGTTAATCCATTCCAGAAATGTGCAGCACCTTCCATCATCTCTTCGACGAACTACGGCAATATGACGTACAGCACGAGGAGTGGTTTGTGTTTGCTTACCCTTTCGTGATTTCAGAACGCAAAGAAAGCTAGATGGTAACAGAGCAGGGTATGTATAGGCTTTGAGATGTGTTTGCTCGGTTTCCTTCGCGTTCTGAACTCGCAGTGGGAAGAGAGAAGGAAATAAGCCACCTCCAGGACACACAGAGAGTACAAGACAGCCCGAGCACAGACCAGACCGGCCCCACAATTCCCAGTGACGTGCGGCGCAGCGTCGGATTGACGAGAAGACTCGCAGAATTTTCCAGAAAGGTCTATGGCTGAAATAAAGGCTTCGCCTAGGGGATGTGAGCAGCCACCCGATTAAAAGGGTTCAGCCCCTTTCATCCGTCCATCCATTGATCAAGTGGTTACAAGAGACAGCGAAACACAAATGTATGAACCAGAACTTCAGGCGAGTAAAAAAACAAGCAGGCTGCTGCCAACAGACGATATGCAAAGTGAACAGTGCTGCCTAAGAGTGCGCCGAAAACTACATCCGCCATTTTTGTAGCTGCAGGAAAGCTATAGTGCCTGATTTAAGTCGCCGACTGGTGTGTTTACAGCGTCCTAGAGTAGGACGTTAATTTTCGCCCGATGACGTCATAAAGAGTCATGCGTTGCCGGCCACAATTCTGGCAGTGTCAGAGCAGCAGTGGTCGACTTGGCAGACGCCCGTTAAGCCGCTGGTCGTTCTCCAGCTCGACACTTCATGCAAGCTTTGGCAGCCAGTGGTAAAGTATCGCAACAATATAGTAGCTAGCTTCAGATATTGCAAGAAGCTCACCGAGACCTTCCACAGGGACCACTGAGGCGTTTGCTCCCATTTCGGCTGAAGGTCCAGCTGACATTTCAGGAGGGGTTAGGATGGTACATAGTCTTGAAATCACTGATATAGGAAAAAAAAAGAAGAAAAGAAGCGAGGTTAACAATAAGTTTGCATCTCAGCCAATCAATGGTACTAACTTTTTAAGTGAGTTGACAAATTGTGTGTGGTATTGCACTGGGGCAAGTTGCCTGTATTATTTCACTTCAAGCACAGATTCCATACAAGACTGAAGTATAGACCGACACGCGGGCTTGACGTCACGGAGCTGCGGCGGCGCTGCGATCACGCCGGAGCCGGGGGGTGTGGGCAAAAGCGCGCACGTTTCGCATGGGCGTCATAGCATTTCAGCATGCCGCGAAGCTGTGTTGCCGTTAATTGCACCGAAATGTACAAGAAAAGCAGCGGAGTGTGTTTCCACAAGTTCCCGGCAGACTCTGAAAGGCATTGAAGGTGGATAATGTCCGTGGATCGAAAAGAATGGTCGCCTCGCGCGAACGACCGTTTGTGCGGCAAACACTTCCTTGAAGGCAAGTGCGGCTTCCATTTCAATCTCCGTCCCGAGGCTTGCTTATGTGCAGGGAAACCGTTGTCTGATCGAGACCACCCGGATTTTGTTCCCACAGTGTTGCGCACAAAGCATCGGCCAAGCGCTCGTCGAAGGCTCGGTACGCCCATTCTACCCAGCAGAAGGGGATCGGCGACAGAACGGCAGTGTTGTATGTTACTGAAAAAAGCAACGAAATACGTTACTCGTTACTTGCAAATAAAAGGTACGCGTTACTGAGCTACGTAACCTAAAAATAAAAGGGACGCGTTACCGCTACTGATAAGAAGTAACGCGCGTTACTTCTGTGTTAATATTTTTTTTAAATTATGATTGAGCACATTTTACGGTTTTGACGATACAGGTCATATATATCAAGAAACATTATGTTCATTCAGAAACTGAACATAATTACTTTATCTCTTTTTACGGTTTCATCTAAATACTCACGAGAAAAAACGCAAAGAAAAACATGGCTTGACGCCTAAAACACGAAGTAGTAACGAGTAACGTAACTACGTTACTTGAAATAGTAACGTAAGTACGTTACCCGTTACTCTGTCGAAAACGGAACGAGTAGGTTACTACGGTAGTAAAAAAAAGTAACGCGTTACCGGCAACGCCATTACTTAATGTAACGTGTTATTGCCAAGACTGCAGAACAAACAAAGCGTTACTGCTTGTCATGCCTTGTGGTCATGAGGGTAGGAAAAATATCACACCTTGACTTGAAGACGCCGTGTGTATTTAATCAATTAACGAATACACACACTTCCGCAGACCCACAGTCTGCTGATCCCGCCGGCAGTGCGGAAACCGACTCGAAGTAATCGTAGGCCTCGAGACTTGTACGCCTGCACCGTGTCGGCCGTGAACTGGCTTGGCGAAAAAAACTAAATAAACGACGACGTGAGCCGTCGACTTCGGTGGCAGCAACTTTACGTCGGAAGTCCAGCAGGCCTTGCTTACGGCGTACGGATCCACATAGGCAACGCCGTCCACGCACAGTTTGTTTCGATACCGCTGCCGTTTAGGCTCGGGCAGCGAGCTCAAATAGTCGGGCACAGCATACGACATACGTTGTGATTAAATACGACGCACAAATAAAGACACAAGCCTCCCTGCAACGTCCACAGCGAGCGCACGCCGTAGAACGCAATGGCGAAAACACGGAGAGCCGGGCTGCTTTTGCCCACATAGCTACCGCGCATGCGCGGCCTTCTGGCCGTGTTGGTAAACAGAGTCGCTCCGCGTGTCGGTCTATAGAAAAGCTGTTGGTAGAGCAACATGCTAAATTTATCGTGCAGTTAAATAACCTGGGACTAGTGTAATAAAACCAAAAACCTTTGGAAGTTAAAGGGAGATGCAAGCGATAGACTTGTACATGTCTTCTTGCCCGTCTCAGCTTAGTTAACATCTTGCAAACGTTAACTAACTTGCCTGCAGCCTCACTGTTTTCATTGATGTTGTATTTACTTCTGTGCCACAAATTAAGAACCACTTAAGAGAAAGCCCAAATACAATTAACAGCAAATGAGGAAAAGACAGAAAGATAGTGATCATCCTGCCTGCAAATAACCTTCGCTAGGTTTGAATCGTGTCCCGATGGGCTCTCTTGGTGACATCAGTTAACTTGCTGCTTTTCGTTTCTTTTTGCAACCTTACCAGCAAGCTCTTTTTCGTTGGATTAGTGGATATTGCTCTTTTTCTCTAAAAACTGAGCTAAATCAAACTGTTGCAAAGCTACTAAAAATGCCAGAAGCTATTCGTACACAGACCGTCGTCCTCCGCATGTTCCATCTCTCGTGCTGCTTCGGCTGTGGCACACTCCACTGTACAGTTAGTGGAACTGTTCCTCGCATCCTGTTGTGTTGTCAAGGGGTTCAGCTCTGGGGAGATCAGAGGCTGTGGCAGCTGAGGAGGTTCAGCAGCGCCTCTTTTATCTGGAAATGGCAGTTCAAGCCAAACAATGCACTTTCACAATTGTTATAAAAAAACTGGACTAGTATTTATTTCAATTAAAAATGAGAACAAAAGTCAATACTGACTCGGGGTCGAGCCGGGGACTCATTCGGCATCTGGCGCGAATGCAAGAAAGGTAATGGCGGTCGCTTTTCGGTACCGATGTTCATTCCACAATGGCTAACAAAATTTTCAAAATTCAGTGCCATCTAGTGGCTTAAAAAGCAGTTTCAATTTCGACAAAATGGTGGTCATGAAACAGTATTTCATTGGGCACTACTGATTTCGCGCTTCAATGGCAGACGAGAATTGGTTCTTTGATCACCTCGTAGTTCTTTCTTGATTTGTTTTAGTTTCAATGGTGTGAACACAAGAACTCAGTAGTACAGAGCGACGACCCGTAAGCGCATCGATTAAATTTCCGCCGTCAAAAGGCATGAGTTACTTGTGCCAAGAGATGAAATGAACAACACTTTGAAACAAACGCTTACGCAGCCATTGTATCCGATCTGTGCGTCCTGTTGTATTGACGTCTCTAACGTACAGGCCTCATATATCCTTTGCCTGGTAGTATTTTCAGCTTCTTCCGTTGTCAGCTTGAAGAAGGTCGCCATTAGTTTGGCATAGATGCCATATAGAGATGTGCAAATAATGATTTTTTTAATTTGATGCGAATAGGAAGTGAATAGTTATTTTATACAAATAACTGCGAAGGGAAAAATTTTGAAAGGAGGCGAATAGTTTGCGGCCGTCAGAACAGTCATGAGATTAAGGAACGAAAAATCCAGGACAAACACGACAAGGTCTGAAGGGTTTTCTACCCTGCTCATTCACCAGCTCGTGCGCAATTACTTTTACCATTAAATACCGAGCGAGCGCCCGCTCAAAGTTTGGAGATAATTGTGGAAAACTGGGGGATGGGCACTTGCTACAACCAGGAGCGAAAATGCAGAAAGGGCACACCATTGGGTGGTCCCTTCCTTGGTTCATTTCAACCACTGAAATCAAAATGGTGGCCGTTTCACACGCTTGGCAAATGGCCGTCATTTGCCGAGCCAGAGTATGCCAATGTGTGAATATGAGACTTCCACGGAAAAAAGTGCATAAACAGTCTATTGAGTCAACTTAAAAAGGTGACGATTACACATCTACTCTTCGTCGCGGAAGCCGTCAAATGACTCTTCTGAATAACAGAAGAGTATATCGACGCACTCGTCGGTTAAGGCAGCGTGATCGCCCCTAAATTTGAAGAGACAACAATAACAATGCGACACAACAACAAAAGGACGAGGGAGATAACGGAGGCATTTTACATATCACGATGTAGGGAGGGCACGTGTGTCAGCGCCCCCTCTGTGGCCCTCTATCAAAAAGAGATAGAATATCTCGGCCAATGGGAACATGCTGTGTGGTGACGTAGGTGTGGTGGATTGTTCAGGTTTTTTTTTGTGGCCTTCATGTTTTTCTTACTAAATTTCAGTTGTAAGTCAGCGCCTTGTCTGTGTGTATACTCTTCTACTGGTCCGTCGTTTTGTTTGCGCTGTATTTTCGTCCCGCTTATAATGCTGACAAAAGTTTTTCGAGCCAAGAAAGAAAGGGTGATGTGCGAGAGAAATAGAAAATATGCGGGACTGCCAAGTTTACACTGCTACTCAATAGGTGGCGCCAGTGAGTCCTCTCGTCGCAAGAGATATTAAAGGGGCCCTGCAATCATATTTAAGCGTCTACCTTTTTTGCGGTTTCCACGTCTCTTGGGGTTCGGGCAAGCCAGTGGGCATGGAGAGAGTAATTAAATATTAGTGCGTCATATTTTATCTGGACGACGCGGAAACCTCCTCCACCTTCCGGAGGGACCCGCAGTGCCGAAAGCGCGCAATATGTGACCTCTTTGGTCCTGGACTTCCTACTGGTCAGAGCCGCTAAAAGCTTCTTTTTAGTCGAAATACCATATATGAGTGGCACGAACTGTTTCAATTATTTATAAAAGTTGTTTTTGTTCTGCTTTTTAAATCAGAAAAGAAACAAATGCAGTTTAGAAAGTACAGAAACAAGAAATGACCCGTCGACATACTCGCCACTAAGCGGTGGAAAAGGCGGCGCATACTAGAAAGGTGTAGTGGGATCAGGCACCGATGAGTGGCGAGCGTAGAAAGGTCCCGGATGTATGCGGCGGCGCTGCGGTCGTATGGACTGGAGGATCCAAGCGGTTGCGGGCATTCCGAAGGCCTTCGGTGAGCAGCTTTGGCTTGCGGTTTGGCCATAAACGTGGTATGGCAGCGCGAAGTAGCTCCCGTTATGAACTGATTGTTAACCCGTGTTTGCTGTCGTTTGTGGCCAATGAAGTGTCATGCCGAATTAGTGTTTCATCGCGCAGCAAATGCAATGCGAGCCGCCCTGGCTGCCCGCTTCATACAGCCTATCCAGAACATGCTTTAGTGGCGCCCTCTCGAGCCGTCGACATGGAGTGCGGCAGCTGTGACTGCTCGCTGAGCTTACTACCCCTGCTCTAGTTCACGGTCACTGAAGCGACCAAGCACGTCATGAAAGAGGTTATTTTTTGCTTGTTTTTGTAATTTTAATTTGCCCATAACTTTTAAAATAAAGCAAAATTCGAGAAAAGTTTAATTAAGTTATTGCGTTAAAGGGGCCCTGCAATCATATTTAAGCGTCTACCTTTTTTGCGGTTTTCACGTCTCTTGGGGTTCAAGCAAGCCAGCGGGCACGGAGAGAGTAAATAAATATCAGTGAGTCATATTTTAACTGGACGACGCAGAAACCTCCTTTACCTACGAGGGCGTCCCGCGTTGTCGAAAGCGCGCAATATGTGACGTCTTTGGTCCTGGGCTTACAACTGGTCAGAGCCGCTTAAAGCTTTTTTTTAGTCGAAATACAAAATAAAAGTGTCGCGAACCATTTCAATTATGTATGAAATTAGTTTTCGTTCTGTATTTTAGATAAAAAAAGAAACAAATGCAGTTTATAAAGCACGGAAACAAGAAAAGACCCGTCGACAAACCCGCCACCAAGGAGCGGAAAAAACGGCGCATACTAGAAAAGGATAGTGGGATGAGGCTCCGACAAACACAGACCGTAGAAAGGTCCCGGATGTACGTGGCGGCGCTGTGGTCATATACTGGCTTGAGGATCCGACCGGTTCCAAGCGTTCCGAAGGCTTTCAACGCGGGCTTGGCTGGCGATTTGGCCATTTGGCGGTATGGCAGCGCGAAGTGGCTCCCGTTCTGAACTGATCTTTACACCGCGTTTGCTGTCGTATGTGGCCAATGAAGTGCTATGCAAATTAGTCTTTAATCGAGACACAAATGCTATGGAAGCCGCCCTGGCCGCCCGCTTCATACAGCCTATCCAACACGTGCTTTCGTGGCGCCCTCTCGAGCTGTCGACACGGAGGGCGTTAGCGTGGGCGCTCGCTAAGCTCACTGCCCCTCCTCTAGTTCCCGGCCGCTCAAGCGACCACGGACGTCATGAAGGAGGTTATTGTTTCCTTGTTTTTGTAATTTTAATTTGCCTATAACATTTAAAATAAAGCGAAATTTGAGAAAAGAAGAGTTTCTTTAAGTTACTACGTTCAGTGCGCTCAGGTTCGGTGCAAATTAAAAACCAGTCAAAAAGTTGTTCCAGGGCCCCTTTAAGTGCGCACAGGTTCGATGCAAATTAAAGACCAGTAAAAAAGTCCTTGCAGAGGGCCCTTTTAAGAGGTTCTAAAGCCCTTGGTCTTAAAAACTCGCAAGTGTCTGAACGGGCCTTTAAGCGCTCATCCGGGTTTTCCACTCGTTCCTAACACACCAGCAAGAAGGAAAGCACCGGTAGCCCTTTCCCCTTTTTTTCTCTTGCCCCCTTTCAGTAAAACGGTCTTCACTCGTTTGCACCTCAAAAACCGCAGTAAAAGAAGTCCGGCTTCTTGCGGAGCTGCATTTTAGATTGGATATCTGTTATCTCACCAAGACGTACATGTTTCAAACGCCAAAGGCATCTCTTCTTCCTACAAGAACCACTTCGCGCGGCGTATGAACAATGCACAAACATTCATTGTTTTCTTGAAATGGAAACAAGTATAGTGAGGAAGCTGCATTTGTGCAAACGAATATTCTGAAAACTTACTACACAGACTGGAACACTTACGCTGCCGTTTCGCCGATCCCTCGCTCGATCGCCTCGCACCTTGTGGACGCGCGGGAAGGTTCATGGACGGAATTGCTTCTGCCGTTAACCTTCGGTACTTGTAGCCTAATTGTAAAAAGAAAAGTGACAAGCACGTTCACACTGGGCAGAGAAGCGGTCGGGGCAGAACTTACCCAGAGACTTGTAGACCGGGTAAACAAAGTCCTGCTCCTGGAAATGCTTGCTGCAGACGACAGCCGTCGTTGACGGTGTCTTGCCCGTTCTCAATTTGAAGACCCAAGCTTTTCGTAGCCATGGCGTCTTTGGGTACCGGTGAAAGCTGACGCCAGGCGCATTTCGAGAAGTGCATTTCGGCACTGAGCAATAGGTCACCATTAGGATGGATGATGTCCCTATTCACACTCCGAGCAGGACAATGCGGAGCAGGAGGCGCTGCCCGAGCACTCCGAGTAGGGTGCCCCGATGTCAGAGCGCGTTCCGAGTGCGAACGGATAGGGGAAATAGGGGTGTCGCGCACTTTTCCCGCACACAATGCTCGACGTCGAACGTCGGGCAGCGTCGGGCGCGTCGGGTTCGTTCGACTTTCGGCGAACCGTCTTTTTGCAAAATTTGATGGATTGATGAATGGATAGCAAAGATGGATGGATATTATTCGCTATACCCGTTGTAATGGGCGGTAGCTTGCGCTACCTAGCCAAAGCTAAAAAAAACAAAACAGACATGATTTCTTTTTTTTTTTTCCCCCGCCCCCTAACTATCACTAAGCGGTGTGTGATATCACCACGATGGCCTTCGAGGGACCGGGCAAAACAACTAAAAACATCACTTCCCACCTTTTTCCCAACGCCGAGGGAGCCGCCAATTTTTCTCTGGACAGGCCTTCTCGGCGTTACCCAATGGGAAACAGTGTTGAGATAGAGTGCCTTCATGAGACTGGGCCGGAGCTACGCGGAACCTATGTTAGCAGTTGTTCCTAGATAATTTCCACAAATCTTATAATCGCCTCTTTGTGACCTTCCATCGTCGCCAGCAAAACCCGGCCAAATCTGCTACCCCTTCAGGGAGGACAGCGCGAAGCCCCGTGCACTTCGAAACCCTAGTTATTGTAATGTACGCGTTTATTATAATAACTCTATGTTCGAAACCAAGCTGACCAAGCGCTCTAGACTAGTGTCTCGCTCTCATGCAGCACATAATTTAAAGGGCAACTCCGCTCAATTCCGAAGATTTCGGGATAATGAGTGATTTCGAATTAAAAAGCCCTAGTAAAAGACACTACGTCTTTTGCTTCGCGAAAAATGGGATATATATTTTTAAATCTAATTTTAAACACGAGCGGAAATCGAAACCGAAACTTCGACTCCGTCCGGCAACATTGGCCTCGGGCCGCCAAGTACATGGCCATCACGTGGTACGAGAGGTCACGTGATCCTCGCCCCAAAGACGGGCGGGATGGGGGCGGGCGGGCGTGCGGCAGGCGCGAGTGTCGTCTGCTCCGCACTCTTCGCCACGTTTTGGTGTCTATGGCATTCGATGACGTCTGCACAACTGCGGCATAAGTCTGGGACTCTGCGCATGTGGTGTCCATAGTGTGGACGAAACTCCGAGAGGCAATAATCACAAACGGTGAGACGACGACGGTGGTTGTGACGCGGAAGACGGCGGTAACGGCGGGACCACGGCGGGCGGTTGGTCTGCTCCCAAGAAGCGCGCTGCGCAGGCGCGTACGTCAATCACGTGGACACCGCTGAGCGCCGAGAGGCAACGTTGCTGACGTCACGCGCTACGCTCGATCGGAGAAGTAAAAACAAGCAAAAGGGGGCCATGTAGATGGCGTTTAGCTCAATGTTGGCTCCGCCCATGCCGTAGCCTTGACTGCGCTGTTGGTTGCGCCTGAATTCGCCCGCTCGAATCAGCCGATTTCGGCAACTAGGTGTGTTGCAAAGTTTGCCGGACCGTTTAAGAAACATTTAGAAACAACTGCGTCGTAATATTTGACGTGTGGTCTTCTTAGGCGATACTGAAGAGGACTGCATTGTTTTTTCAAAACCAAAAATGAAGCGGAGTTGCCCTTTAACCACATAAGTCCTCGTACTCAAAACTCCCGTTCTCGCCTCAAACAGTAAAGAACTTCTCTTATGTCCTGTATTCGTACACTGTACATCTTTAAAACTGATTTTTTCTGCATCCAGTGATCTTGAGTGATCCAAGTATCGAAGGAAGATAGAAAGAAACTTTGATCGAAAGCGCAGCAGCCAAGATAACTACTAGCGCCACGAGGAGCCCAGTGGCATAGAATTTCCCTAGAGTGTACGGGCTCTGGCGGCCCAGTTGGCCCAGTCAGCAAGTTCATTTGCTTCGTTCGTCGGGATTAGAGCACTATATATAGTGCTCTAGTCGGGATTAGAGCACTATATAGCTCCTTCGGAGCAGAGTAGCGCAATCTAGAACGCCGTCTCTCGGCGACTAGCGGCGAACGCCCGGAGGTTCCAACTGCGGTCAGAAATGCATGGAGAACGTGAGAAAATCGTCGTTTCTTCAGTTTTGTGGGGATCTGCGGAATGGAAATCATTTTTGACATAATAATGAAACATTTTAGAATAATATGCGATAAGTTTTGTGCCATACAAGGACGTAACTTTTTTTTAAAAATTGCCTGAGCGGCATCATGCAGCAGACGACACGGCGACGTCACACCATTCACGTGACCCGCTCCGGCCAACCCGAAAAGCCCATCTCCGCTGCGAGCAAAAATCGTCTGCTTCAAACGCCATTGCCTTGGAAATTGCCTTCTCAAACTTTGCACACGCATCCGATATTATTGAAACTTTGATAAAGTGTTTAGCGCTTTACTAACTTCAAGACAGGCTAGTTTTGAAAAATGTGAACTCGCCGTTAGTTTTTTAATCAGCCATGTTATGTCGATCTCCATGTATTCTCCCATAGGGCGGGCCGCCTCCTGCAACCCTGAGTACCACGTGACTCGCGCCGAGCCGCTCTGTCGGCCATGTTGTCGGCAAAACACGGAGTTCAAAGGATTGCGCTACTCTGCTCCGTAGGAGCTATATAGTGCTCTAGTCGGGATGATCGTTCATCTTCGCAAGTGCAGTCGAAGAAGGGGTCTTCGTACGGGCGACGGTTGCGGTTACCTTCTCATCGCTTGTGCCGGTTTCAGGTGGAGCAGCACTGCTCAGTAAGTAACCGAACACGACACAGAAGGATTGGGGCCGACCGCCAGCATGTTCAAGGGCCGGCTAACATGGAAGAAGGTCGCCGTCATCGTGATCGTGCCGCATCTCATCTATCATCCGCTGCGTTACTTCGCCACCAAAGACCGTGACAAACTGCGCACAGATTTCGAGCAACGGACATTCACCGAATCTGAGTGAAACCAGCGACGTCCGCTATATCAGCGTCGGGCGTCAAGAGAACATTACATCATTACGCAACTCTTTCATACGGCACGATGACCTTGAAAGCTGATCCAGACACGAGCTGTTGATTGCTCTTTCGGTTTTTTTTTTTCTACGGTTTGTGATTGCCGCACAGATGAAATAGTAGTGTTACGATTTCAACCTGATGTTCCTTCAAAGAGATCGAACTATCACGCTGCTGCTTAGTGATTTTTAAGCATATTGTTTCATGTCCTCCAGACCTTTCTATTTATCGTAGTAATGTCAGTTCCGTCCCGAATGTCGGACGGCAGCCACTTAATAAAATAGTACAAACAAACTTTCTCATACATGAAATGCAATATTATCCCAGCCATCATCCAGACACTGGTACCTAATTAGTTGCTCGCTGCAAACAGACTTGTAATGCTCGTAAATAAAGGCTAGAAAAAAAAACAAATGCCACACTTCGAAAACAACTTACAACAGTTTATTCTTGGTTCGGTCTCGCAGCGTAAACTCTGTACATAAAGCTAGTAAACAGAACAGCACATGGCAACAATGATTCCGACCAAGCTGCGACTACGAACACCAAAGAGACAAAAGCTCGAGCGTTCTGCCTGTCGGCGGGTCGCAAGCGTAGATGTACAAACTTGTTTCAGATCTTGAGAACTGTTCAACACTTCAGGGACAATATAAGCTGTCCTACTGTGCACGTGTTGCCAGCAGCTGGTAATACTGATACATATAATAAAACAAATCACCTCAGAGTTGAAAGTGACAAAGTGTTTTCTTGTTCTCATACATTAGAAGTTACCATGTCAAACAGCTTTCTGTCATTTATGCAGCAGAATAAACAGTTCCCTTACTTGAACAAAGGTATGTCCGCTAAAAGTAAAAACAAGGTAATGTTCCTACGCTCTCTTCAATGTTCCACTTGTAAATTAAGTCCTGGGTGAAGGTACTGAGGCACGGCAGTACAGGTGCATTTTGTTTTCGACTCTCATCACGCGCACTGGTTAACATATCGGGACGCGCTTCAAACACTTTGTGACTTAACCTCTGCAGCACTGCCAAACACAGCTTGTTAATTCCACCGTTCAACGAAATTGTAGCAGAAGTGAAAATAGCATAGGCAGAAGCGCAACACTGCAGCTGCATTGCTGAGGTGCATCCGTCCGGTTTCGCCCGTGTGCTCCTGATCTTGCTCGTCCTCTTCAAAGCGCTTACAGCCTAGAGAAAAGGCCCTTGGCAAATGTTCTGGACTGATGTGCCTGGGCAATATGTCCGGCTTGCAATGTAAAGAACACCCGAAATATAAGTTGACACACTCCAACATCTGCCACAATAAAAAATAAAGGCAGCGAAAAGTTGGGGCACATTGTAATCAATATCAAAGTCCCATTTTGACACTCGCCAAGTTTTCGAGCCTCAATTATGTTTTTATCCAGCGAACAAGTTTGTCTGCTTCTTTTGCAGAGGTTGTGGCGACGTGAGAATGCCGAGAATGGCTCTGATTGAAGGATAGTGGATAGACCTCGAGACAGCCTACCTTGAGGTATACCCACTATCCTTCAATCAAAGCCAATCGGAGCTCGGCATACTGACGTCACCTTAACCCCCGCAAAAGAACCAGAAAAACTTACGCTCTGTATAGGAAATAGCAGGCAGGAAAGATGGAAAGAGGACCGCTATTTCATATCCCCTATGAGATGGCACCATGCTTGCCAACAGGTACGTTGGGACTTGGAGGCTCAAAAATCCCCAAGTGCAGTCGTGGAGAGACCAAACCAGAATGCATAAAAGTGCCTCGTCACTGACGTCGATGTAACTGCGTGGCGTCACATTATGCGAGTACACTAGAGTTTGAGGAGGCACGTGACAGAATCCACAGACGGATAAAGCCTCCTCTCGTTACCACTATGGGTGGCACTTACAAGGTGGACTGCCACACTGGCTAGGTGGCGCAGGTTGCTACCGAATTAAAAGGGTCCAGCCGCGTGCATCCATTCATCCATGTTTCCGCAATTTAGTTTCTTTTGTCCGCGACTGCACTTGATGGCAAGTATGGCAACACTTGTTTGAGGACTGCGGTGCCACCCCCAAAGCCAAAGTGAGGTTCTCAATTGATAAAAGGACTATGAAACACAAATAGACACGCAGCGGAAGAGCAAAAAGTCAGCCACAAGGCCTCGCACCGGAAATTCGGGATACCGTCCGCCGAGCAAAAGATACGGGTAGGAAATAAACCGGGCAAGAAAGATTCATAGGGAAAGTATGAAAGAGGGTTTTCTTGTTAAACCTTACCGGGTAAACGCATGACACATTAGAAACCTGAGTTCAGACCCCATCATCCGCCAAACAACAGCCGATACACAATGTCTCCCACCTTTTTCCAAAGTAAATACAAAATGAACAAGGCTCACACTGGCTAGGTCGTACAACCTGAAGCCAAAGTTGGAGCCGCAACACAAGCTACAGAACCGGAGGACATGTAAACAAAACCCGGTCAAACCTCACAACTCCGAAGATGAAACTCCTCTCAACACTGTTCGTGTTGCCCGCAAAATGAGTATGGCTTCAGCCGGCCACGTTAGACCCCAAACCAGTTCAAATCTATCGTAGACACTCAGTCGGTTACGGAACTCCCGTGATGCAACTCCTTCCCTCTTTATCTACTCTTCCCGGAAAATGAACAGAGCCCGAACTGCTGCGAGGTTCCGACCCAGTTGAGGCCCAAGCCATGGTCGTAACACAACCCGAAACAAAAGTCGGAACCGACTTGGCTGTACGCACTTTTGAAGGCGACTCCCACTGCCTCTCTCTAGATCTCCCGTAGAACGAATGAAGCCCAAACCGGCCAGGCCGGGTTTCGAGCCAGCCGAAGCCAGTGCCAAAGCCGCAGAGCGAGACGAAGACAAGCCACGGTGTTTGTCCAAAGTAATGCTGCAGTTGAAGCTTCAGCCGCAGTCACGACACAACCCAGATCTTAAGCCAAAGAGCAAAAGTCAGAAACCGACTCGGCCATCCTTCGAACTCTGCAACTCCCTCTGCACACTCCAGAGATTTCCCCGTAGGATGAACTAGACCCGAACCGGCAAGGCCGGGTTCCGAGTCGGCCAGAGCCGAAGCCGCAGCGCAAGACAAAAACAAGCCACAGAGTCTGTCCAGAGTGGTGCCGCGGACCGGGGGCTCGGAAGGCGGTGGCATCAGAGCACGGTGCAGCAGCCGACGTCCCGTACCTCCGGGGGCGGGGGCAGCACCTCCTGGGGCGGCTCCTGGTACGCCCCGTCAAGGTACAGTCTGAGCACAAAGATCCAGTACTCGCTGCGATTGCCGTTGTTGTACGTGAAGCTCGACTCGATGCCCGTGTGGGCCTCGCCGCCCGTGAACAGCCGCATGGCCACCGTCTCGCAGCTCAGCACCCGGGCTCCTGTTTGGGTAGATTCTTTGCCTGAGTCGCTCCTTGTTGGGGCCTACCTTGTTTTAGTAGACCTTGTTATAGTATTCCTTTGTTTTAGTTATTCCTTATTGGAGCATTCCTTACTGAAGTTATTCCTGTGACAGCATTTCTGGTTTTAGAGAGTCCTATTTAGAGCATTCCTTGGTTTAGTATATCATGGTTAGATCATTTCTCGCTTTAGTTTTAGTTACACGTTTCTTGTTTGAGCATTGTTTGTTTTAGTAATTACTTGTTAGAGCATTCCCCATTTTAGTTATTCTTTACTAAAGCATTACTTGCTTTAGTTGTATCTTTTTTGGGCAATTTTTGCTTTAGTTTTAGTTATTTTTTGTTTCAGCATTCTTTGTTTTAGATAGACAGCGACTACTTTGACGTCAAGTAAAAGAGTCACTAGAGTCGCCAACCGATTTTTCGGACGCCGATAGTCCGGACTTGTTCAATATTTCGGACCCAAAGGAGAAACCGCGACCTACCCGATAGAAATAGTGCATATTCACAACCAATGTTTTAGACAACTCGAAGTCCGAAGTCTGATTTTTTTCGTACAAAATCGTCGCGAGCAGTCAGCGGGAAACACCACCAAGAAGCCGCCTTTTAGATTCTATGAGGGCTGCATGTGGATTGGCTTGGCTTGGCAGCACTACTTGAGTACTGCTAAGCCCTACTGCTAGGTGAAGCTATGCTCCAGCTTTCTTTCTTTCTAGCTGCACGTCATTATCATCACTATTCTTGCCATTTTGCTTAGTTCAATCGCCATTCTGCAGTCGTGGACTTGCACCTCTCATCTCGTCTTGGTGAATCGTGTTTTCGAACTACGCTGGCTTGGACGTCATTGCCTCGTCTTTTCTTCTGCCACCGTGAAGCGTCGCCGCGAAGCGCGGAAAGTACTTAACCGTAACGGTAGAAAATACGACAGACAGCGACTCTCAAGCTAATAGAAAGTGGCCGAACCCAAGCGGGGGGGTAACCTGGAGTGAGGCGCTATTGACGGCTTTTTTAAGCCAGCTTAGACGTAATCAAGGCAAGTTTCTTAATCTGCTGATTTTTTGTGCTGCTCTATTACTCGGACGTTTTTTCAGTCCCTGAAAAGTTCGTAAAATCGGTCGGCGACTATATTTAGACATAAAGCAACAAAATAGAGTGAAATAAATCATAAAAGGCATTGGCGCTGCATACTGTAATATTTAGCATAGCCTAGGAAAACATTGTGTGTAACCCGACAGTCAACTTGTACTCTGAAAAGTTTTCTTGCATTCTCCATCAAGGTTAAAAAAAACTGCAGTCGACTGCAAGGGATTCGCTGTCCGAAAATGCATGTTAAACCGCGACGCCAACTGCAAGCAACGTGAAATGTTTTTTGACCGCAACTTTCTATCACCTTCCATTCCGAAGTTCCGAAGTCCCAAATCTCAGATGTCAAAATAATGAAAACCAAAAAAAAAAAAAAAAAAAGACATTTTTGTGGGAGACGTCAAAATGATTTTAAGAATTTTTTCATTGTCTTTAGGGAGTTGCGTCACGGATGTCAAGATTATACTCATCTATTTTGAAAATGGACGTCGAAATGTTCACTGCATTTTAGTTAACTCTTTCCTGACCACGGAAAAAGTAGCAATTTGCAAAAAATCCGTGCAACTGCTTTTATTTTCCTTACTAGCTTGCGTATGGAGGTAATAGGACACAGCAAAACGTGTCAAATTACTTGTTATTTTAAAAGAAACAGCGGGTAACATAAAGTAAAAAAAGATATTTTAAAATTTTATTTCTTAAAATATTGGCGTATAATGCCGAAACTTCTACAGCCACGTCAAATTAAACGACAAATAAGAAAAATTTTGAATATATAAAAACTAGAGTGCCTTCATGTCCGTTTTGCTTAGGGTGGAGACACCAGGCCATTTTGTCCCACACTTTTATTTTTTGTTCAGAAGCATGTGAAAGAGCGTGTCCCTGCACGCGTTTGTGGCGCTGACTGTGCTATGGCGACATTTTGTTTTCGTCGATTTCTTTGTATTTTACCCGTAAGCGCATGCTGTCCTGTCGGCATCGGGTACCACAAAGGGTGGCATCACCCTAAACAGAAGGACATAAAGGCATCCTCTAAAAAATGTGCCCCACACCCACGGCTGTAACTTCTGAAAGTTAGTGCACTTTGAATAATGCTGTCTATTTTCGGTTCGTCGGAGAGTTAGCCTCCGTAACACATTTGCTTTTCAACGAAGGAATGCTTATATTATTGTAGCACAGATAATACACCTCACATTCCCAGCAGAATGCTTTCTTTGTGCTCTACCTTGGTTTTGTCATAGCTGTGGTTGCAGTTTCCTCATATTTCAAATTTTTGTGCGCCCTGCTGGAAACATAAAATGTGCATGGCGTCTCAGGACAGCCTTGGAAATTATAATGATGCTCGCTGATAACCATCTGTTAAGCGACGCTCACAACATAATTTGAAGTGTCCCCAGAGCTCTTGGTCTAAAAAAATGCGCCACAATAGGGTTCAATTATGTAAATAATGACGTCTTTGTCGCGAAGACTGATGCAAGCAGTTAGCCATGTTACACAAGCGCAACCACTGTTCCCAAAACTATTGTTTGACAGCCCCCCACCATGTGATAAAGCTGAAACCTACCTTGAAACCAAAACTAGCGTTCTTCGGCTATCCACGAGATTGTGGAACGTAATTCTTCGCACTCAATTTAATTTCTTGACGGCGCTTGGAAACCATTCATCACCGGTGATCAATGGCCTATGGGCACGGTCAGGAGAGAGTGAATCGTTGTTAGAGCATTCCTTTTTTTAGCTATGCCTTTTAAGAGCACTCCTTGTTTTAGTTTTATTTCTTGTTTGAACATTCCTTCGGAATTAAAAACAGCGCGGAAAGACGAGGACCAGACAAAGAAGTGACACGGACGCAGCACTACATCCGTGTCACTTCTTTGACTGGTCCTCGTCTTTCCGCGCGCTGTTTTTAATTTCGAAGTATGTACCAACTCGCCGAAGCCTCAACTTTAGGAACATTCCTTGTTAAAGCGTTCCTTGTTTTAGTTATTTTGTGTTAGAATACGAGGGATGGCACTGTCCAGCTCACCCGTGGCGCGTATCCAGGCCTCCAGGCGCTTTTTGGTGGCGGAGAGGCTCTCGAACTCGGGTACGAACAGCCCCCTGGTGAGCTGAAGGGGAAGGAAGGTCTTGCAGTGGAGCGCCAGCGGTGGCGAGGGGGGCAGGAGCCCGCCCTCCGCCGGCTCCTTGGAGTAGGCCACCCGAAGCACGCGGACGTAAAAAGTTGTGCGCTCCGCGTGCTCCGTGTACGACATGCGTTGCGTGTCCACCGTCGTGCCTGCAACGTATGCCAGCAGACAGATCAGAGCTCGTCCAACGGGTGACCGAATGAAAGCCTGGTTTCGACGTGCGAACAAGTGATTTGTTTATTGTTCCCCCTGATTAAGAGGAGATGCGGGTCGCAAAACCGCAATATTTTGCAACAATTGTGATTTTGGGTTTTATTGTGTTTTGTTATTTCTGAATCTTTATATTTGATGTATATAAATAATTACCGCCAGATATGATCGCGAATTTAGTCAAATACGGATTTGAAGACCTGCAGTCAACCCAAAACGGAACGAATCTGAGCCATTTTTCTCTGCGTGGTTCTTCAAGTTGTCACATTGACCGCCATCCCATTTACATTTACAAGTAGGCCTAGTCGTCTCATCTCCATTGCAGTCTTCTGTAGCTTCAATTTCTCGTGGAAATTTAGTAACAAAATATTATTTTCCGCACCGCAAAAGAGTGTAGCTACACATCTATGGAAACATTCCAGCACATTTTTTTTTTTTAATGTAATTTTGCGACTTCTTTGAAGTTTGTGTACAAGAATTTCTCTAATATCGCCCTATCACAACCAAATTTAGCATGGATATACTTTAGAAAATGTAGAATATAACTGCATAGCTTTAGTTAAAATGCATTTTTTTATATTTATGAAAAAGGTATAGAAACATTTGTTAGCCCAATGAAATGTCACTCTTGCTATTTTTTAATTATTTTAGAATAAAATAAGTGTCGCACACTTTATTTTTGTTGTTAATTGCATTCAGTGGTTTAAAAGGAGTAAATTTGATTATTTTACAAGCCTTTTTTTAGTGTGTTGCCATGCCTCACATGTGCACAAAAACATAGTTTTTTCTGCATATACGCTGCATCGAGAACCTAAAAGAACAATCTATTTCAAATAACACCAGACTTATAAAGGGAAGGTTAAAAGGAAACCGAAGCAGTTCTGTACCTGAGAAAAAAACAGTTAAGTTGTCTTCATTTGGCCTCCAGGATCATAAATATCGAGATTATTTTTCAATTTGGTGCACGGAGGCTGAAGAAAATCATTTTCAAAGTACTGCTGAAGCTCCTCTTTCTCAGAGAATACGCCATAAAAGGAGTTTTTAGAATCTCTGCTCTCACGCATCTCCAGCGCTATCAAAGCAATGCACACACTCCCTATTTCAGAAAGGTAAAAAAAAAGCGCCACAACTGGTTTCAGTGCGGGGAAACATACCTGGCAAGCTTGCGATTGCATGCGTTGCCCACACGAGCGACACGCGCTTGGCGGCCGAAATATAATCTTACGATGTAACAACGGTCGGAGGTTTTAGGGGCGAAGCTCCTTAGGGTCTAGCCTTGTCCGGCGTCCGTGCTCACATCGATTGCCATCCCATCTGTCTTCTTAAAAAAAGAAAAAATGTTTGCGCAGTCGACAGGATTTGAACCTGTGCGGGGAGACCCCAATGGATTTCTAGTCCATTGGGGTCTCCCCGCGTGGCCGAGTGGCCTTAACCACTCGGCCACGACAGCGGGACGAGTAGGGGGCTCTGAAATGAGGTAGTAACTCAAGAGCTAGGGATGTCATGGATGAAACGTTGCATGTAGCCGCCCAACGTCTATACAGGAGAGGGCGCTGCGGTCAAATGCGTATATAATCGCATTAAACTTTACATGCACTGGCTCAACGTTTATAGACGAGACGGCGCTGCGGTCAAATGCTCAAATGCGTATATCACCACGTTCCATACCACACATTCTCTTTCAGACATGGATGAAAACGAACGAAAAGCTCGGCATGCTGCGGCTCAGCGCATCAGCACCACCAGAGCTTTGCCCCAATCAACATCATTCACCACGTGGAGATGCAATCTTTTTTTTTTTTCGTGTTTTCCTGCGTTCAGTTATATCTTCACGGAAAACGAAGGTGATATTCAGATTCATGGGCTAAAAATACTTCAGAATCAACCTCTAACTCATTTTTCAAGAACCTCTTCAGCTTCACTTTAAGCACAAGAAATACTAAAAATTTTAATTTCAATAATCTAAATATTAAAAAAAAAAATTTCCCCCTGGCGCTTGTTTTTTTTATAAAGTGAATTCTGAAATTGTCTATTTAGGAAGATAACTCAACCTACGGGCTCTAGGCGTCCTAAAAACCCGAAATTACACCCAAGGGTGGTTGACTTTCCCATTAAATACTAATGATAGATTGCAACACGACCCTCTTTCTGCGCCAAGGAGAAGACACCAGAGGGCACTGTCGGAAGGCGTTTTCAAAAAATAATTGCTGCATTACCTGTCCTGCACCGAAAGATACGTTTTTGTCAAAATATAATGCAGAACGTGCCTAAAGAGATCAAGAATAATAACGTCTGGAATCCCCATGCAATTAACGATTTTAATTGGTCAAATTTTATGGAGGTGGTGTAGGTACCCAAGGATAGTCTCTCCCCCAAGAGAAAAAAGTGCCGGTGTATTTCTATTGCTGTGAGCTTACTAGGACGTCTTGCCATCTAGAACTGGTCATTTTTATTGACTAAAGCCCAACAAACAATATGCCATTAAAAACAAGCCTCTACAGAAAGTATTGAGTGCCCCCTTGAAGGCATTCCTTTGATTTACTGCACAGACACATACCTGTATACAGATTACACTAGCAATGTACACGCAGATCTGGGCAGCGTGGGAGTGTGACGTCATGCGACCTGATGTCACGTCGCAACACGACTCCACCCAACTTTACTAGAAATGTTGTTGATACTGCAATGTCACGTGACACCAGAAGCTCCCACTATGGTCATGCGAAATGGCGTGTCCCGATGCATGTCACGCGATCATGAGACCGTACATGACCCATAGTGACACCAGCTACATAACCCCGTGTGACCTAATAGTGGCATGGCCCACCGACTACATGACCATGTGCCCCATAGTGGCATCGCGTTAAATTTAGCAGAATTTTTGCCCGCCAAATTTAGCCTATGAAGGCACGGTACTGTTACAGTGATGGCTGCACAAATCCAAACCTCACTTACATTAAAATGCATTCTGTATCATAAAACGAAAAGATATGAAGACGTTTTTTCTCTTCTACACACCTCAACCTTGGATAGGGTGACCACCCGTCCCGCGACTCGCGGGACTGTCCCGCATTGAGGGCTCGTGTCCCGCGTCCCGCGAGAAATTCCTAAATCTTCAAAATGTCCCGCATTTCACACTGTCGTAAAATTCACTCCACAACTCATGGTGCTGCCGAACACCGGGGCACGGGGAAGCGCGCAGGTTGCTGGTAATCAAGCGAATCGCAAAGGTACTCCATTTTCTATTCAGGCATTGCGGGAAGCGACTGTCATTCTTGCAGGAGATAAAAAGCGTAAGTGGCGTTGTGCCTTTTTCCTTAGGGGCAAAATATTGTAAGGTTCCTACGTCTCAGCGTTACTATGAAGAAAAGTGGTCGCCAAAAGTTCAAATATAAATTATTGCAATTATCTTCATACTGTTGTGTCAATGCGAAATGATTGCTGTGAAAGTTCTTCTAGTGGAGACAGCCACGCAAGGCAAAAAGCTTGAAACTCACAACGGTTGAAAAACAACATAATGTTAAAAATGTGTGTAGAACCATGTTGATAAAAGTAAGCGTTGACTGGAAGTCACGACGCTTGAAAAAGCACATAATGTTAAAAATGTGTGTGGAACCATGTTTATAAAAGTAAGCGTTGACCGGAAACAATAACCCGAAAAACATTTGCTGTTTCTTAATCTTTCTCAATTAAAAAAGTGGTAATTTAGCTAGTTGGTACATCACCAATTTCTTCATGTCATTTGGTGCATTGAGTTGTGGTGCAGTTGATTTTTAAGCTGTCAATTTCGACACCTTTAATAACATATTTTAGCTTAATTTCTGCAATACAATTCGCAGGTGTATAAACAGCACAGGATATTAAATGTGCTAACAGGGCCTCGGTTCGTGGTGTGCGTGTTCATAAATTTCCTCTATACCTACCTACCTACCTACCCCCCCCCCCCCCCCCCCCCCCTTGCCTTGCGTGTCCCGCATTTCGCTAGCAGGAAGGTGGTCACCCTAACCTTGGATGAGAATGACCCTGAAAGTAAACATTTTATAAGAGGTGCGTTTCGTGTAATGCCTTGCCATAGAGGGCGCCATGGGAAATGGTGTTTTCATGCCTAAAGTCTGTTGCAGCATGAGAACTGTTTCAGAAGCGCAGTCTAAAAAAGAAAAAGGAGCTAAACTTAATGCCTCATGCGATGAGGCATGTTGGGCATAATGCGGAGCTTTGTTTCCATGGGTTCAAATTAAAAAAAACGGGCACTGACTGATGATTTTTTCTCTCTCCGTGACATCAGAAAAACGGTGCATTTGTACCAAGTGGTATATTGACACCATTTCTCTCCTGAAATTCGCTATGTTGCCCCTCCTATTACAGTTCTTACATCGCAACAGACAATTCTTGGACTTTTCAATCGTGCACACCGAAGCTTTGAAGTCTAGTCTAGCCTTTGCAAAACACTGCAACTTGCGGCACCAAAGAAGCGATCCCCGGGATCCGCCACTTCAACAATATTATAAAAGGCATTGCACCGAAAAAGAGTACTAAGGTTGGCCATATGGTTGCTATCAACACCTATTACACAACAAGGCCACCTGGACTCGACTCTCAGTCGAATGCTGTTGCAGCACTTGAGTACCACCCATGCCCTGTGCTGCCCTCCGGTGGGCGACACAAAAGTTTTGACGCTGCGGCCTCAGTGACTAGGAAGTGTCGCTTCTGGCTTTCTTCCGCTCCATCCGTTTCTTAACTTTGGGGGCGGAGAAGAGCGACCGGTCTAGGAGAACGTACCCGACTTGAGCTTGACCTCGAGAGACTGGGCGTTGCAGAAGCGGAGTGAGCGCTGCTGGGAGCACCACTGCGCCGACCGGCCAATCACGTTGCAGAAGGGCTCGTACCGGGGAAAGGAGAACAGGCCGCCCGTCGTGGTGCACTGGGGCACGAAGTCGGCCACCCCTGCGAGGCGGGACGCGGATCGTCGAGACACCGACACGAGGCTGGTTCGATCACATTTGCGTTTGAGTTTGATCGACTGCGTTGCAACCAGCGTGGCGGAGTAAGAACCCCGATTCCGTTCCAAGGAATTAGTGTTTCTGACAGTTCCATTCCTTTCAACTCGCAGGAATGGAGACACTGGGCCCATTCTTGCGTCTGGAACGGCTGGACTCTACCATTCCATTCCTCTAATTCCTAACTACAAAAAAAAAGCATGGCCCTCAACAACAACATTGTGTTATAGAAAAAATAAAAACACATAAAACAACAAACAACAACGAGTGGAAAGGAAGAAAGGAGGCGGACAGGTGAAGATGTATGCAGATGATTGACACTTTTGTCACTCCCTCGCAATTCGTATTACAAGCATGGCCCATAAACTGTGCAACGCGCCTGATCGGGCAGTTGGAATCACTCTCAAATCTTGGCGCACTGGTCGGAATTATCTTGAGCCCACGGCCGAAGAATCATGTGTAATGTATATACAAATCAGAAGTGTTCCAGGGGTGGCTGATAGACGATGTCACACTCGTCAAAAACGGTAACGAGTGGTTGTAACTGGGGTTCCGTATTTTCCGAGTTTATTTTTCATCAAATTCAGTGGGTGTTTTTCAAAGTTTATTTCTGTTTGATTCTCAATTGTTCGAAATTTTGAGTTTAATTTTGCAGTGCTTCTTGTTTAAAGTAAATATATAAATAAATAATACCCTGGCATAAACGTGCAGTAGATAAAAAATAAATAAAACACGCTCATCAATTAAGATTTCTTCAGCTGGATTTCACGTTTGTGCAATTGCCATTGGCAATGCCAATTCGTCCCACCACAAACATTGCACATAGGTGCTGTTCTGATAAACGTTAATACCTTAAAATAAATAAACTCCTGGAGGTAGTCTCTGGGAAGCTCATATTCATCCCACGCTATTCAACCTACCCCGTGGCCGTGCCAAGTGGAGAGGTAGGAAGTTTCAACTGCCCCCTTCACCAGATTTTATGCAATCTCTATGGTTCATACCTTACATTGTAACAAAAACACAACCTCTCCTTCCACTAAAGCACAAATAGCGTGGTTCAAACTGGAAACCAAAACGGTGGCCTTTGCTGTGACCCGAAAGTACAACGACCTCTCGCCCTGAATGGACCTCGTCGAGATAAACGGTAAGACCCCTTTTGACATTGGTCCCAGATTTTGAAAGATAACTGTGATGACATTTCCCCAAGAAACATTGACCCTGTACAAACCTGATTGTGAAAAAACTGTCTTATCTTTTTTTGGAGGGGGGGAGGGAGGGAGGCACTGGCACATTGAAATTCTGAGTTTATCGGATAAATCTGAACTGACCTAAATTTTACCAGCGGATGTTTTTCGTCGTTCTTCAGATTTGTGACACAGTCAAACACACAGAAGCACAAATATATGTGAACCATGAACCATCCTTTGGAGTGGCTAGTTCCGTCAAAAAGAAGAGGTGGTATGAATGCCTTGACCGCATCTCTATGACCGGTGCGATTACTGCGTCATTACCAGGTCTGGAAGAACATTGTAGCGCCGTGCGTTCGTGTATTGCTACTGCGTGGTGCCCGCTAAAGATCCCAGGGTAGCAGTTCTACTGCACTCGCTACATGTTTTTCTACGGCGAAAACCAGTGTCACCATACCTGCGGGTGCACACCAACCTTCTATCCAAACACAAACACAAAATTCACTTTTCTTTTCGTAACAATATTTACTTGAGCAACTTGAGCAATGGCGGCACTTTCCCGACAGCCAATCATGACAATCGAAAGAAGCAGATTGGCGAATGACGCGAGAGAGATAACGTTCTCGCGCCAAAAAGCCACCTCCGCCGTGACAGTGCAGATGACATCTCATCGGCTGAAGATACAACATACTAGGTCACATTTCTGAAAAAAAAAAAAAAAACCTTTTCTAAACCTTGTTTTTTGTTGCTGTTGACAGTTGATACTACCTAAAAACAACAATTAGATGCATGTAAGTTCTGGAGGGAAGCAGATACATGGGACTTGTTCATAAACGGTGCGATGATTACTTGAAAAATACGGTATTTGGCCCGTCCCCCCACTCCCTCCATTTTCGCCCGGTGACGTAGCGAGCGGGAAAACCTGCGGATTGTTGCGAACCTGGGGGCAACGCAGAAGATAAACAACCGTCACTCTTTACAGAGTACACCCAATTAATTGCGAGTCTAGAAGGACGGCCTGGCTCATAAGCACAATCTGCACAGCGACAATGAACATTGTGTTCCGCTTGCCCATCACTGTCGCGAAGTTTGAGTTTTGGTACCAAACTGCCTCTTTTGTAATTCGTCCTTTGCCAAGCATGCCAAGTATGTTGCACCGTTGGGTTCGCTGCATACTCTGTGGAAAAGAAGATGCACAGGCATTTCTGAGAGTCTGCTGCAGCTTGCTCTGTAGCCGGCCAGTTACCAGAGACTGAAGCAGCCACGGGACAAAATGATGCAATAGCAGCGACGCCTGCATCCAATCGTCTTCCTCGCCGATGCTTCAGGCACTTAACAGTCAGGTTCATTGCGATCCACATCACTAGACGACGGCTGCCGCGATATAATTTGCTGCTGTTTCAGGGACACTCGTA
Organism: Ixodes scapularis; assembly: GCF_016920785.2. Lineage (NCBI taxonomy): Eukaryota > Metazoa > Arthropoda > Arachnida > Ixodida > Ixodidae > Ixodes > Ixodes scapularis. The sequence goes on along the minus strand of NW_024609883.1, from coordinate 51,034,745 downwards.
AGCACGGGCGGACAACTAAACACATTGGTCGGAGACTCATTTGAGCAACGCCTCCTAGCCAGCGAGGTCGATCGGCGTTCAATCGCTGACCGAACACGAGTCTCAGCCGAAAGCTGACACAGCACTCGCGTCCAATCTGTGCCCCGTCCGGTAAGCAACATAGAGAACCCAGCGCTACAACTTTGCTCTCTAGGAGGTGTTGTTTCCAAGCAGTGTAGCGAGGGTGAGAGAAAAGGAGGGAGGCTGAGGGGAGAGCTCACCGATCTCCTCGCAGCCGGCGGAGCCCAGCTCGTAGAAGACGCGGACCACGAACAGGAAGTGACGGTTGCGGCCGCCATATTCAGACCAGTACGACCGGTCAGGGTCGAAGTTGGAGTAGCTGGGGATCTTCATCTCCTGCGTCTCCACGGCCAGCACGCGGCCTGTCGGATCGAACGGGTCAAGGTCAAGCTTGGGGTTTTATGCATCGTACGCCGATCGATTCGTTTTGACCACCCAGGGATCTTTTGGGGTGCGACCGAAATCTTGACCAGGCATTGCCACGGCCCTTACGTTACTTGGTCTGAAAGCTTTTTCTTGTGCTATGTTAAGATTTCCCTAGGGACAATTCAAGGCACCAGAGGCATGCTGCTCGCACTGGGAGTCGGCCAATCGGATAACACAAAGAACCTAACGTATCGACGTGGGTTCTGAGAAGCAACTGTGGAGGAAGTCGTCGGGTGCGTCTGCTTGCTCGTGAAACCCCAAGGACACGTCGAAAAGACTAACGATTCAAAACTTCATCTATGCTTTAGACTTACGGGTCATATTATTTTGTAACAGTTGAAGAGCTGCATGTAGAAAGTACTACAACTGCTTTATAAAAAAATATTGTTTTAAAGTTTTTAATTTTTTTTTTTCCTTTTTGTTGTAATATCTGGAGAGATAGCCCACCTAAAATCGAAAGCAAATTGGCTGAAAATAAGAACTAAAACAAACTTTCAGTGTGCAATAAAAAAAACAAAGCTAAAAAAATTCTAGTTTTAGATTTTGTGTTTTGCGAAACTTACCAAAAACGAATGTCCTTCACAGTCAACAATTTTTGCTTATCTCCCGCCGCGGCTAAGTAGCACCATTTCTGCTACAGTCACCATTGGCCAGCTCCCTGCAATTACTAAAAGTAAATTACATCTTTCAAAGCTAAAAAAAAAAAGAAGGGAAACTTTTGTTAAAAAATAGAAGTGGGTTATCTTTCGGGGGTGGTGCATCCCCGGGGATATTGAGGTACTTGCATTAATATCATTCGCGGTGACAAAATTTTTACTTGGTCTTTACTGCCAAAGTTTGCAGACCAGTTAGTAGTTTTTCTACGGACCGCGACGGCGCCTTCTCGGCAATGCAAAGAGCAAGTCGTTCGCTCCGTGCGCAGAAGCTGCGTCGACGTCGGAACGCCGTCGGGCTCCGATTGGCTTTGATTGAAAGGATAATGGGCAGACCTCAATGCTAAATGCCTCAAGGCCTACCCACTATTTGTTTCAGTCAGTCAATAAGAGCTCGGCATTGCGACATCGCCACAACCCCCGTGCAAGAAGCAGACAAATTTGCTCTCCGCATAAGCCTTCGTCAGATTGTGGGCACCTCGGGTGAAATTTGGAGCCGCCAACCGAGGATCTGTATGCCAACGCTTTGCCTCGCAGACGTGGAGGTAACATAAAAAGTCAGACGGATGTCACGCTCGGAAAGACACTGGGTTCCGAAAGAGCAAGAAGCGGTAGGTCGCCCATACGTGGCTTGCATCTACGTCGTGTCGGCAGCCAGAGTGATGGCCCTGCTGCACAGTGCAGACCTTGTGCAGCATAAATTTTGCACTGCCAAATTCGTTTCTTGGCAAGATTGAGTAGGAATGACCACCAACCTGACATGACGTCGCATGCGAGCCATGCATCTGTCGGGACGCTTATAGTTTCGTTTTGTGTTATTACACCATGTGCACTCCTTCAAGTGCATTCCACGAGGCTGGCATTACAATGAAGAGGACACCGACCTTTCAGTCTTAGCCCTTTGCTTAGCACAATAATTTTTTTAAAAACTATAGAAATATATTGATTTTTTATTTTTACATTTTTACACATCCAATGTAAAAAAAAAAAGTTAGAAGCAGTGTAAAGAGTTTGCATCACATGCTACGTTAGCGTTCATGACCGACACAGTACCAACGTGAAAACGCGAAGGCGCAGAGGGAGGCTTCTGTACGTCGATTCTCTTCCAAGGCTCACACGCAGACACAATATTTTTATCAGAATTCGGGTCGTCAGAGCTGAAGTCAAACAGCTCAGTGGCTTCACTGTCACTGCCCGATGAAAGGTTTATGTCCTCATCATCCGAGTCAGAAGATATATGTAGTGAAATATTAGTTTTTTCAGCATTTTTGCTGCACACTCGTCCCGAGGGGCACCACTTCCAGAAGTGGATGCTGCCATTTTTAAAGCCCTTGTTGCCAGTGTTGAACCGATTTTCGGCCAAATCTAGAAATTTACCGGGTCTTTTGCGCCATCCTTTGACGGCATGCAACACTAGACGCACGCCGGCTAGCCCAGTTCGTCTTTCGTAAGGGACAGGCATTTTATGCAGCGTGGACGAAGGAACAAAGATTAGTAACAAAAATGGGAAATCGGTCTAAAGGTTTAAAATATATTGGTTTCCCCAACCCTCGCATAGTATTTTTGACCTGGAGTGCGACATTCTAGGAGAGTTTTACGGCTGTATTATTATTACAACAAGGTTTGTCATTAGGGTGAGTGTTTCCGTCCCCAGGAAGGTCAAAGTATATGATTGTGCCTTAGAAATCGAGTCTGTACTTATTAGTTTTAAGTTTATTCCTCAAGGGCGGGGCAAATATATTTAACGTCAATAATCATCGATCATAGCGCCAAGTAAATGCCACTAACAACAAATCGGGTGACAATGCTTCGCAGCTTGAAAGAGACACACACCCCAAGAACATCATGGTGAAGCCTTTTGTTATTACGAACCGAGGCTTTTGACTGTTTTCAAACTTAAGTTTCTTCCGGCTTGACTACATACACCCCGTTTAAACTTACGACGTGTCCAAACTGTCGTTATGAGAAACATGAGCCAATCCACAGCTCGGACAAAGTCACGTGACCTTCCGGTTGGGCGGAGGGACGTGCAGAGCACGAAGTCACGTGTCACGTGTAAAGCGCTGGATTGGATAAAACAGCTTGTAGCATCTGGTGCGGTGCATCATCAGGTGAAATGGCATGTTAAATGAATCAATTGGACCACGTAGGGGCGTAAGGAGCACAACCCAGACAACTCAGTTCTTTGGACTAGAATTTGGCTATGATTTGAGAATTTAGAACATTAAAGGGCCACAAAAAAAACAAAAACCTTTTTTTAAACAATTTCGTTGGAACACGCGTGTCAAAAAATGAATTTTATGCAAAACTTTTTTTTAGAGCAGTACTATTGACAGTGCGAGATTTATTTCACATTCTGCACGCAAAGTTCATGATGTCACGGAATGGTCATACAGTCTTTCCACCTCAGGGTGATGGCCAAGCTGATCCACCTCTCCTCCACGCGCCCGAAATGTCTAGAGAAAACAAATCATATAGCTCTAAGAAGAATATTTTTTTCGCGTCAAATTTATTTTTTGACTGTTAAAAAAAATTATTTTTTCTTTTGAGTGGCCCTTTAAGAAACCCCAAAAAGCAAACGTAGAGTCAAACATTTTTGGACAGAATCTGGCTATTTATCTTGGCCCCAATCGCTGAACAAGAGACAAAGTTAGGCTTCACAGCTGGTTATTTGGTCGACACCTGGTATATTCGGGCCCAATCGCCAAACAATTGTGCCACAGCTAGGCTTCACTCCTACTCGTTTCATTTTCATGTGGCAACCTTGGGCCAAAATTGCCGAACAAGTGCCGGATCTAGGCTCCACAGTGAGTTCTTCGGTTTATAAGTGGCATTTTTGGCACAAGTCTGGCACTTTGGCAATTCCGTGGCGAGCCAGAGGAAACGCACAGAAATGTCCGAGAAAAGTACCCTAGCACCAACTAATGCCTCAGAGCGAAACCGTGTTAGCCCCAAACGGGGCCAATAGGATTGCCGAGTTTGTGCCAAGTTAGGCGTTTCTCTGGCCTGCTAACTGGGGGGTCAGGGCGGCTCACCGGGCATGGGCTGGTAGCGCAGCTGTTGGTTGTACCGCTCGAGCAACTCGTGAAGGGTCTCAAAGGTGGGCATGCCGAAGAGGCCCGCATGCCCCGTCTGCTGGGGGATCAGGTTGCGGTACTCTATCTGCTGCGGGGGACGGCTCTGGTCGAGCCGTGGCACCAGCCATAGCCTGAGGTCGGTGGGAGAACAGACAGCCGTTCAGGTATCTGCGCTCTGGGACTCATCAATGCGGGAAGTTGTCGAAGGAGCACTCTCACCGGAGGCTGCGCACGTAGCGGGTGCTCTGCTCGCCGTACTCGTAGTAGGTCATGCGCTCCGTGTTGACCACCTCTGAGGAGGTCTTGAACTCCACGCTCTCGCAGGTTTTCACCTCCCAGGTCGGGTTCTCCTTGAGCCACTCATTGGCACGGTTCACCAGCGTCCTGCGGCGACAAAAGGTGCCCGCCTCGGTACAGCTCGACAGACTCCTGCCAACCGTCGCACGTCCGCTCCGCTTAGTGGCGGTACGGTGCGTAGCACGCGTCTCCGAGCAATGCGTTTGGCGTCCTGTACCGCCAGTGCCTCCAAAGTGGTCCTCAAGTGGCTACAAACCACAGTCACGTCATTCCACTGGGCGGTACCAGAGCCATATATGTAGAGAGTTTGGCCATTCATTGAGAAGTATAGAGACAAATGAGGAGGCACCATTGGTCGAAAGAGGGCTGGGCGTGGTCCAGGGCGTCTTCACAAATTCGATTGTGGCCAACCAGGAGCCGGAAATAATACCCTGGCGGTGGTCGCGAGCAAAAGAATAAGTGCAACGGAGTAACTCTCGGGGACTGAAAATATGGTGCACGTGATGTTGCAATCACGGTCATCCAAGATCATGGTGGAAGAGCGCATCTACCAGAACGGTCGACATAATCTGTACGCCAGGTGCCGAGGGCCGGGAATCTGCTGTCCGAACGGTCACAGTCACGCTCTGTCCGAGCAAAACAGAGTTAGAGTAGCACATTCGTTTCTTACATCCTTCTGCATGATCATAATCGAAACATCACATGCACCCTATTTTCAACCAGGAAGGGTTACTACATTTAACTCTTACGCACTTATTAAAACCATATACCCATCATTAAAACTGTTTCTTCCTACCCCCCCTAGGGGATTCTTTTCGGCTTCTGGTTGACCAAGAGAGCATGTCAAGCCCTCTTTCTGCGTCTGGTGCGCGCCCTGGCTCTGCCCGCACCCCCCATTGACCGAACGCTCTTTATACATGGCTCTGGACGGTACAGGACGCTAAACTCCGGTCGACGATGTGCAATGAGCACCGTGGTCATGATGTCGGCGGCTCCAAAAGGTGGGTGCCGACGAAACGTTCCGACGAGGAACGTCTTTCATGCGCTTAGAAAATTTGCCTAATGCGTAATTGGCAACATCTCCATACTCTTATTTCAACAAACCTCAGTAAAGGGCAAAAGCCGCAGCCGCAGCGAGCCGATTGGAGTGCTGGAGCGAGGAACGCGAGGACGTAGCATATACGCGTGTGCTCCACCCATGGGAAGCCGTCGGGTGCATGGCACCGCCGCTCTAATGGCAGATACACATATTTACGCTCCAGTGCGATCGGCCGCATTGCCCCCTTTCGTGAACAGTTACGGTGGGAGAATGCGATGGCAGTCTGTAGGGTAGCTATGGAACAGTTCCGACTGGCACATATTTTACGGATCCATTCTTTTGCCGTGTGCTCGAAGTAATTCCGTTGGTATTATAAGAGACTGTTTCTCATAAATAGCGCATAGAGTAGATCTCGCGAGTACTACAAAACCTTGCATCAACGTAGATGCACGCTAGAATTGTTCTGGAGCTACCACTAGATGGCGCAAGTGCACACTCGCGTCGCAAACGGCTACAGACGGTTGCGGGGCACGACCACACTTAAACGCAAATGTGCAGACTGCCATGAATTAGCTAGCACGGGTCATAGCTTTTGCCCTCTTTGAAACGTTATGGTGCCACGAGATACGGACGAACTGAGGGGTATTTCGGCGGTACTGCTGCCACGCATGTGCCCACTGGTCCTTTGCGTCGTCTTGACTGACATTCGAAGCTTACACAACACCACAACGTAACTGAGAGTGAAAAATCTGCGCTAAAAAGAGGACAGCCGAAATATTCTCCTGTTCCCTCCTAAAGTTGGTGCTGATTTTTTCTACTTTTGAATTTTGTTTGCGAGTGTTAGAGTTATTTTTTTTGTGTGTGTATGTTTGTGGGGGTGGGGTGGGGTGGGGGGGAGGGGGGGGGGGGGTGTTTAAGTAAAAATCACAAACTATTCAAAATATCCGAGACTTGATCGAACCCAAGGAACAGCTGAAAACCGTATCAGCCCAAAACACAATTTCCCCGAAGAAAAAAAGGAAATACATTAATTTTTTTTTGTTTTTTTAGGCATGCGTCAAACGGCAGTTCGCCTTTTTGTAGGCATACGCCAAATAGCAATCTCGTTAAAAGGCTGCGTGGATTGAGGAAACGTCTGATGCTTGGAAAGTCCTTGAAGCGGGCGAGTTCGAAAACAACACAGGCGTCGCCTGGACAGAAAAAAAGAAAAGAATAAAAAAATGTGTGTGTTTCTGGGGAAGGTGAATCGCCTGGGCCTTACCGAAAGGGCTCGAAGGTGGGCGTGCTAAAGAGTCCTCCTGAGCTGATGCAGTAAGGCAGAAAATCGACGAAGCTCAGACCGCCGCCCAGCGAGGCGTGCTGACGCGTCGCCTCGCTGTATGACGGCGGAAAAGCCGACACCGCCATCGCCACTCCCGACGGTGTTGTTGTCGTCTGCTTGTCACCGGCGCCGCTGGTCCACCGATCGATTTCTCATGTCCGCTTGGCGTCCGATAACGTGCACAGTTACGGCACGGCAGGCAATCGGCAATTCGTTCCGGAAAACACAGCTTGCGGGGCAAAAACGGTGAGACGGATCCCGTTGCGCGCCCCAATGACGAAAGTGTCGACCGCACTGTTTTCATATCGATGTGCTGTTTTTAGAGAGCTTATTGAGGCAGCCGACAGGTGGCACTTTCAAACTTGAGAGAGCCTGTAAGGGGTTTTAAGGGTTTTAAAAACTATGTCTAGGTGGCGCGAGCCACCTAGATGCAATTTTGAAGTTTCAGCTTTGTTCGCTTTATTCAGCTTCGTCATTCATGCTAGCATATGGACCATTTATGTTTTAGTAGTGACTGTCTCGACCGACCACTGACTCTTTCCAAAATCCCAAGAGGCCCTTGATGGAGAAATGCCATGGAGTGCACTCTGGGAGCTATTTAGCCACTCAGTTTCGGTTTCGATTGAGCAGTTACCATGCCGTGACCGAATGCGCTGCTTGCGTTTTCAATTATCCGACATCTCACGAATGTAATAGCATCCTCGATCATCCACACCGGTGCGCACCGGGGCACTGAGGTGCGCCCCTTCATCTTCGATCAAGTGCACCGGTGCGCACCGGACGTCCTCGATCAACGAAGCGCACCGAGCGCACCCTCCCGGTGCGGCTTTGCGTTGCCCCAACGCGCACCAAGAAAATCGGCGGTGCGCCGGGGGGCAGTCGGGCAGTCCCATCAGGCATTGCGGCCAGGAGCGGGAATCGAGAAGATGGCGGGAGTAACAGACGCGCAGACCATCGAGATGGCGATCTTGCAAAAACGAACACGCCTCGCAGCTTCACTAGATGATTTCCTCGGGTCTTCTGACGGCGAGACGACGAGCTTCTCACCATCGCCGCGATTACTGGCGATTGCTGCGGTGGCAAGGAGCGCCCGAAAAGCACGAACTTCGTGGAAAGCGGCGCGAGGCGTACGGCTATTATCTGGTGTTTCGTTTTCTTGAACTAATAATGATGGCCAACATATACATGTGGAATTGTCACCCGCTTTGTGACCCCATCGACAATCACGTCCACGATGTTTATTTCTGTGGGACCGTCAAATTCGCGAGTAAAAAAATAGAAGAAATTGACAGCAGGCGGGCACCGTGCGCTGACCTACGCAAAATAAACGAACAAAACGCGAAGTGACGCAAGGTGGAGCTCGCCGCGGTGCACCGGCGCGGCGCAGTTTGTCCTCGATGTTGCACGGACATCGCGCTGCACGACCGAGGAGCGCTGTGCACTGTGCTGGTTTCAGGGCGATTCCGGTGCGAGTTGATCGAAGATGCTATAAAATACTCTAAGCATTCTCGAGCAATATAGAATGAATACCGGCGCACCCTTCTTGGTTCCCGACATGCCGGATATTGTGCGTGCGTATGCAAACGCAGTAGGACGTGGCTTAGTCACGTGCTACTGCCTAGAGGACTGATGTACCTGTTGAATGTTTTTATCCAGCTACAGTGATTCTTCTGGATCTGCTTGACCACTGCTACCAGTTCCAGTATAAGAACTTTGGTATGCTGCGGCAGTGACGGGACCATGTTCCGGAGGTTGGCACTGGCTAGCAATCAAGAAGTGGTGACGCTGCAGACACGTATGGCCACAGTCAACGGGACCGCCGTGTCCCCTCGGATCCTGTGTAACCACGTGCTCTTGCTGACATCCAACAGGCTCAAACCTTACCCAACCCAGGACATCATCTTGCTGGGAACTGCACGTCAATCAGTCACTTATGTGCAAGTGACAACCCTCCCATACTTCTCGGCATCACTCCCAACTTCTTGTTGTGACGAATAATTTCAACCTACTACTGGTTTAGAGATTTAGAGTGGGCTCAAGGCCTACGCTTTGATTTACTTTATGTGCGAGCCAGGCCGAAGCTGAACGTGAGCGCTTTTTCTTGAACGATGCTCTCACTACATGAGCGTGCATGTTTAATATGGGCATTGGAGGCCTCCAGCTCGCACTCAAAGTGAAACGGAATCTAGCATTGTGAGAACAATGAAACAGTTTTCGCTGTCGCCCTCCACCGGGTACACGGCCCAAGATGTCGACTGGAAGGTTGTCGTTGGATACGAGCGCCCCACATAGGAGAATTGCAAGGCTGGATCCTCGTTCCAGGACGGAACCCTTCAGCTGAACGTCTTTTTCCGAATCTTCGTGTCAAATTATTAACCTTTTCCCCACTGGAGGATAACAAGAGGTATAACTGACAAATAATGTGCCCAGATGTCTCGCAAGAAACTAGAAAGACAACTGAGGACTTTCGTGACAGGTCTGATAGGTACCTATCACATTTCAACATCTACAGTAACAAATACTAAGCATTGAGTAGACTATTTTTCAAAGAGGGCTACTCTACGCATATTCCACTGTTAGTTCAGACATCGAAGTGCACCTCTTCGTTTAGCACTTAGTTTGGGATAGTGGGGCCATTTGAACCTCTAGCATCCCTGACCAAAAATTGAAGCTGTTTAGGGTAAAGGCTGGAGGGGTATGGGTGTGCTCAGTTTCTGCTTTGGCATAGTAGGCTGGAAGTGATGCTGTGGGAGCTCTTCTTCACACTTCCATCCTGGATCATTAAAATGGAGCGAAGTAGGCAATGAGAACACCTCCCCCTCTAGCTCACCCTAGTAGCTGTTTCTTTTGGTGTTATCTTTTATTTTAAGCATATTCTCCTAATCTCCCGTGGGATGACTTGTTCGACTGCAACATTGATTACTTCGTAAAAAGATCTCGAATAAAAAAAAAATCTGTGTTGTTTTATCCAAGACACTTTCTTCATATCTTCACTACCATGAATACACAAACTGCATACATATCATAACATGTGGCAGTTCAATTAAATTGCAACAAAGTTGGGCTCTTCCCATATTTACTATTTATGTGCTTTGCATTTGCGTGAACCCAATAACATTAATTATATTTGACTGCACTGCTCATGAGTTTCAACACTTGTCTTTTGAGATATATATATATCGCACGACAAGAGCTGAAATAAACAAAAATGTCTGCACAATGCATGTGCTTCGTGTTGTGTTGTCCTTCCTTCCCCCCAGTCTCGGGGGTTTTGTCTAAAAAAATATCTACGTGGATGTTACAGTGGAAGCCAGGCAGAAAAAAGTAGACAGAGACATTAAACACGTTCATAACGAATTCCTTGAACGCGATCTAATAAAATTGGTCTTGGATTCACATTTTAATGTGGCAAAATAATAAAAGTTGTACGCAACATTTCTTCACTGCACGCTGAAGGTATGCTATCCAGCAATCAAAAACAGCAAAAGTTGCCAGCTAGAATCCTTCACAGAGTTATTTGAGACCAAACACGGCTCCGCAGTAGAGGCTCGAGGACGAGATTGCCCGTTATCGCATGTGGGGATAGCACGTGCGATGGTGTAACTTCACCCGAAATATTGTTTGGGACTGGTTCATCCGCACGGATCTCGCACCGTCCAAACTCGTCAAGGTCACCCCTTTGCACGACGTTTGTTTTCCATCCAAACACTGCTACTAGTACTTATAACAAAATGCGTGTTGAAGTCATGTAGATACATGTAGACACACCCCAAAATAATGAGTTCCAGACGCGTTTGCGTCTACACCGTGCACACGCTTGCGTAGCATTACCAACGCTCGCCACGAGGGAGAATGGTTGCAAACAAAATAGAGTTCTCACAATAGCTTAACCATGCAGCTCTATCGACGACAGAATGACATTTTCACAAGGCATTTGTCTTTATTACAAAATATAAATAGTTTATTGTAACGCACGCGCGCACATATGTAGCATCGCCGAGAGTATTGCTCGCGAAAGCTCTCGCTGGGGTATGATTGGGATTGCGGCAAAATATTGATATATATATATATATATATATATATATATATGAACGAATATGTGCAGATGAATGAACCGTACTTAATCCAATGAATCAAAGAATCAAAGTTTCCAGGAACCCGCCGAAAGCCAAAAATTGGCTTTCGGCTTATTATATCTATATCTATATATATATATATATATATATATATATATATATATATATATATATATATATATGTGTGTGCTTTTGCGGAAATAACAGCTTACCTTCGATTCACGTAAGTAACCCGATGATATCCAAATTAATTTCACGCGCTGGAAATGACCAAAACAAGGAAGACTACGCTACTGCTAACCACATAACAACACAGCGGAACCGCCCTCCCGTCTGACGTTAGGAAGCGAATGGCGGCGCCAAAGAGGGAGAGGAGAAAATTTTTGGGGGAAAGAGGAATCGTAGATGCAAAGGAGGAAAGTTGTCGCTACCTGTAAAAACGAAAAAATATCCAGGGACGCCGAAGCAGTTTCTAAGGCTTTGTGATCTCTTCCTTTCCACTCTTGTCAGCTGCACATTATTGCGGCCCTTACACCACTCCTTTGTCAGCCTGTTCCGCAATCCACGGCATCATCACTGACATGCCAGTGGTCTCAGGTCTCTTGGGGTTAATACCAGTGGCGGTCCGATGCTGGTTATTGCACTGTCCTCCTCAGCCCCACACAATTTTGTTTTATTGATGTTTTTCCAGAAGGCTACTTAAACGGATCATTTTCTACAGTGATTTTGCGCTGCGTGTCTGAAAACAAGTTAGAAGAATGTCACTCCAGTGGCCATGACTGCAATTGGAAACTGGTGCTCGTTATTCAGAAGCAGTGATCCCAGGAACTTGAAGATTTCTCTATAATCTATCCTGCTCACTTTGCCTACTTCTATGGTTGCCCCCAGCAGCAGATGTTTTCTGAAACGTGTCGATATTTTAAGTGGCAATTGTGCAGCAACGGTGTTCAATATATTCTTACGATGATGCTCTCGGCAGCATGGAGGACAGGACAGGGAATGACAGACAGAAGATAGATTGATTTTATGGAGGCCGAGCCGGCCCGCGGGGCCTGCCGCGACATGGTCGCGCGCGCCACTGCCCCGTCGTCGTTTTCGTCGTTCTAACAATACTCCCTCAGAAGAAACCTGCAGAACCGGCCAGCAAATAAGAAGACATAGAGCACGCTCACAAGGACACACATAGAAGGACAAAGGGCGTCTGCCGACAGCAAGGGCGAGGATAAAGATGGAGGTGTTGAAGGTGGGCCTCTTCCGCAGCGTCAGAGACCTCTGCACCAGCCACAGGCGCACGACGGCACGGTCCGGGCTACGCCGCCCGGCATCGGGAACGCTTTTATGAGGTGGTATTGTGCCGGCTACGGATTGGTCATACGCGACTCACCCATGGCCATCTCTTGCGTGGAGAGGATGCTCCAGAGTGTGAACGTTGCAACATTCCTCTAGCAATATCACACATCCTACTTGAGTACCCGAAATATGACCAAGATCGTTTCAAAAAATTTCCGCAAATATATCAAGAACATACTCCACTGCACTTAGCTATTTTACTTGGCGAACAGCCGCTGATTCCGCATGCTTGTGTTTAATTTCCTTAAGGACATCGGCCTTATACACCGACTATGATTTTAATTAGTAATCCGAACTCACCTTCATCCTGTATACGCTTATACAATTTCATATACATAGTTTTATTACATCATCAGCTACTATAGCTCTTTCTTCTTCCAAACCCTTACTTATACAATAGTTTCACTCTTGGCGCATTTTGGCCTTAGAGCCCCTTGCGCCATGAAACCCCAATTAATCAATCAATCTTCTTAACCCGATGATCATAATCCAGTAATGGACAGTACCAAAGACATGTTTTCAAACCGGCAGAAAAATTCGCAGTTTTGAAAATCCTAAATAATCTGAAAAGTAACGGTTATGTTTTAATTATTCACCCATTACTTTTTTCTCGAGTATTCAAGTAATCCAATTGAATGCTGTTAAGCAAGAGTAATGGTAAGTTATTACTCTTTGTTAACGTGTACCAAACTGCAAAGTAGTCGCAGGGGTCGAAATTGTTAAATGTGCGAGTTTTTAGAAAGTAATACATTTTGATCCTTATTTCATTGCCGCCTGCTCTCGATCACATAACATGCCCGAACTAATAAACCGGATAATGCTACTCTGCTTGGAATTGTAAGTGTACTTAGAAACAGGTGAAATTAAAAGGACTACCCTGTTCGTTCTGCTCTTAGTGTCTTGGTTTGCTCTTGAGTCGGTTTTGCACAAAAAAATAAACAATTAGGTACTTGGTAATTCCATCCACAGAAGCGACAGCTGATAACAACTTCCCGTACACTTCAGGTCACTTTGACAGTTGTTTTTTTAATAGAGAAGGCTACAATAATCTATGTGTTCGTAGATTTATACATGTTTATAAAAACTACACACACCATTGTGTTAACTCTTCCAAAGTCTCGTCCCAAGACATATATAAAAAAAAAATATTCGTTAGATAGACCATTCTCAAAACCCAATCAAGCAACATTGGCGGTCGCAATTTTTGGAGCACAAAGCGTGTGATTGGATCAGAGTCCTCGCCGAAAGCTGACGCAGCACTCGTTTTCAACACGAGCAGAGCCGAGTTCACGCCGAGCGCTGTCCAAACAATAAAGGAATGGGGCCAGCAGAAACTAGATACTGCGCACTCTTGAAAGGGATCTATTATAGCCGCTGTGTTTCTCGCGTTATGTTGTCGATAAATTTGTTTTCAAATGAGAACATTTTTTTTTATCTTACAACAAAGTTGATTCAAAGTCAGGAATGCTTGGAGATGTCGAGAGAAGCAAAAAATATAAAACCGGACATTTTATTTATGCTACCAAAAACATTCCGATGACTTGGCTAAAAAAAAAAAAAAATGTTTGCTGGTGCATCAATACGATTGGTTTGCACTGCTTCTGTTAAACCGCAACCTAGAACCCGCTCGAATTTTATTTTTCATTCAAGACCGGGCCAGTTCGTGGTTTCTTGCTTAACAGGGGGAGGTTCTTTAGTCGCCTAGATGAAGCGCTTGTAGTTCCGTCATCTGGACTTCACCGGATCCGCCCTTCGGTTCGTGTGAACAAGCTTCACTCCCCCGTGAAGGTGCATGTAGATTCCGAGTTGGCCTGAAGAAGAATGCAGAGGACCAGCGCATCAACAGTTGCCATTTTTCACACCATAGACGTAAATAAATTATATCATAGACGAAAACGCCACACATGTCTTCCTTTGGGAAACGCTAACGCTGATCCCTTCACTTTTCTCTTTTGGATATCCCTTTTGGTTCCTCTATTTTTTGCTGCTTCTTTTTGGCCTCGTTACGGGGTCAGTGTTAGCGCTTTCCAAAAGGGGACCTGTTTGGAGTTTCCAAGGGTCACGCTAACGAATTCCCTAAGAATCCACCAATGGATCTTCCTGTAATTGTTTCACCCCTTTTCTGCGGTCTGCTTGTCAGAGTACGCCGACGCCCTTGGATACGGTCATCTATTTCACTCGTGAAAAGAACCACATCCATACCACTCGTAGAAGGAACCGCATCTATATCACACGTGGAGGAAACCGCTTCCATCGTTTTAACTACATGCGCACATCACAGCCCAAACTACGGAAACCCAGAGCGAAGAACCACAGGCGACGGCAGAGCGGCAACTGAGCACGCCCGCATTCCCCCGCGCCGCGGCGCAACACCTCCTAGGTAACAAAGCCGTAGTGCTGAATGAGATGGCGTCATCAGAGAAGACCAACGCTCGGCACAGATTGGAGACGACGGTTGCGTCAAAGTTTGGCTCAAACTTGACCCAAAGCCGGGCGCTGACGCAGCACTCGTTTCCGATCTGTGTCAAGCGTTGGACTTCCTCTTATGACGCCTTCTCGTTGAACACCACAACTTTGCTATCTAGGAGCTTTTCCGCGGCGCCTCCCCCTCTCTGGCTTCGCGACAGCTGTGCCCGTGATTTAGACGAAAATGAAAGCGCTCGTTTCGACGAAAACCCGGCGGTGTCTGTCAGTTTATCAGCGCTGGGGAGAGAGGGAGAGGTTAACGCTTGCTGACGTCAGCGCTTCAAACCAAAGGGGATATCGCACGCGTCACCTTCTCCCCCTCCTTCTCCCTCTCTCCCCGGCTATGAGAAACAAATGACACCACCGGGTTTTTGTGAAAACGAGCGTTCTAACGCTCAAGCAGGGAACACATCAGCGGCAAAAACGGTCGCCGCGCGTTTATTCCCATTGCAACAGCCCAGGACGCTGTGACGTGGACCTATATCAGGGGTGGCCAAGATGCGGCTCTTCGCGTGTTAAAGTGCCGCTCGCGGCTCCTTCCCCTAAAACCCCTTCCCCCCTCCCCGCCTCCCTCCCGATCACACGAGCACTTCTCCAAAAAGAGAAATAGAGCGCGTTTTAAATCGATTAGACAGGTTGCGGGTTGGTAGTCTCTTGCTACTGCTACCTTACGTACCGTTGGACTGCTTTTGACTCGGATAGATGGAAAGTAGTTCGAGTTTCGTTTATTGCTCTGGACCAGTGGTTCTCAAATGGGGGTCCGCGGATCCTTTGGGGTCCGCGAAGGTATTCTAGGGGTTCGCAAAGCATAACCTCATCAGCCAAACCCAGCAATAAAAGTTGTCTTTTCTCAGATTGAGAAGAAACGTTCCAATTTTCGGGTGAGTTTTCTAGTTTATATGTCAAAGGGGAAGTCTGCTTGACCCTAGCCCTTAGTTATATTCATTTTATTAAACCAATATTATAATTAACCTATACCTTTCCCTTCCCCTCGCCACGAACGGGGTCATCCATCATCTCCGGTGATCCACAAAGGGCCCGCAAAATATCGATCGTTGAGAACCACTGCTCTGGACAAACGTCCCCCCCCCCCCCCCCCCCCCCGCTAATCTTGGAAGTTTCGTGGTTTTGTTTGCGGCTCTAAAGCCGGGTCAGCCTGGCCACCCCTGACCTATACCAAGCCGCCACGTCACAGCGTGCGCGCAACGCGCGGTGCCGCTCGTTTTTGTCGCTTATGTCTTCCCTGCTTAACGCATTAAAACTTCACGTGTGATGCTGTGGCACCAATGCCTAAAGTGTCGTAATTAGTAAATAATGCGTGACAACAATTCCGTAGAAGGCTTTAAAGAAACTGTTTTTTTTTTCTTTTTTTTTATGCATGAGATGTACATGACACACGTACTCACCTGCAACAAATGTCTCTACATCTATTTCCGTGAGTTTGCTCTGGGGAGTGTTTAGAACGACGAATGCGATGGCGGCTTCCATATATTTTGGATGAGGAATGCCAATGACAGCCGCTTTTTTAATACCTTCGTTGCTGAGCAACGCGCTTTCAATCGAGGAAGGGGCCACGTTGATCCCCATGCACCGGAAAAGCTCGTTCATCTTCTCGACAAAAAGAACCAACCTTCTTCGTTGTAATAGCAGATGTCGCCTGTAAATACCCATTACTGACTGTCTTTAAAATGACAGGTCGCGTGAAGTAGAACAAGGTAGAAATCTAATGCTACGATCAACGGTCGGCGCTCCTATTGGGAAGGCCCGTAAACCTCATGGTAACAAGGTAGCTTTTTTTGAGGGGGAAAGGGGCCCTTTTTTTTTCGCAGAGGGTTCAAACAATTATTCAAGGATCATATTTTTTTTCTATAGCGCTGTTAATGAACTTGGGAACTATACATTTAATCATGTGCTGTTTAATTTGATATTCACTTAGGAACCTTCCAGTAGTCATTGTAACGGATCAGGTTGATTATTCTTTTGTTGTAACACAGGGATCGAGTTCAGTTAAGGTGGGGTGATAGTTTGGAATTAAACTAATGAAGTTGGTTTTGAAATTTTTATAACTGAACTAAGACTCATAAAATTACATTGCATTATTATAAATAAATGGTAGATATATACAAACTATAAATAAACATACTTATATTATTTTTTGTGTTTTTGCATTTGTATTTTATCACAAAAAACTTCTCGTTGTTGAGTTATTAAAATTGATAGGCAGAGATTTCCTGTATCCCTACATGCCTTCTACTAAAAATAAAAGCTTTTGTAAAAACTTAATGAAACAAATTTATGTTTATGTTCAATAAAATAACATTACCAACTACAGTTTATAACATTTTATATTCATTGGCAAACTCACAAAAAATAAAAAAGAACAATCCATTATAGTTCCACTTAAGTTCAAAGCATAGAAACAACCCTGCAAAATATCAATCGAAGTAGACTGCATAGTTAATAAAAAAAAGTATGCAATGCAAAAAATAAAAAAAAAATTAGCTTGTTTTTTATATTTTGTGTATCTCCAGTGTATTGAAAAAAATCATTTTATATTGAATAAGCCTTATTTCAGTTACGAAAAAGTTACGAAAAATATTAGAATTCACATTGATAGTTTCACTTCCGAACTCTCACCCCACCCTAAAATTTAAGTTTTATCTTTTTTTTTTTTGTTATAGTGGCGCATAGTCCACAATCATTTTATAAATCTTTATTATTTGAAAACTTAATACAAATTGTCTCGCTGTAAAAATTATAGGGGCATTGAAGATAGCTGTCAATATATTTTAGCTATAAACATTTTGCTAAGATTGGTTTTCGCGGTTGTACTCCAAACAAGACTACATTTGCTTAAGTGGGAAGATTAAGGCATTGTAAATAGACTACAGCAACGGTCATCAGGTGGCACATTTTCAAATCAAATAATGAGCATGACTGTCCCATGACAGATTAACATTATTGTTAATGAATGAGTTAATTGAAGACCGTGTAGAACATTATTGGAACCACTGGAGAGTCAGCTGACGAAATTACAGCCTCCATGTCGTTAGTAATGCACAGGTCTAATACGTTACCCGCATGTTTTTTAAACTGTTTATCTGCGAAAGGCAGTTAAAGCTCAGAACGTCAAGCAGCACACCGGCCTTTTCTGTCGACTTAGGACTCCTCTACCCTACTTGCTGGGATCCACAGATAACACAAAGAAGATTAAAATTAGCGAGAAGTAGAACACGATGCCGGCACGCGTCCAACTTTGTCTCAAGCAAATTGAACCTCTGCAGAAAATGGGACGCACTGAATCCTGGAGCAAAACAAGTAGTGGTTTACACTCAGTAGATTTTATTTATCGTTCATCGACATCTCAACCCACACACTCGTTGTAATTCCCTCTAGGTTTTCACTTCGGTAAGAAACAAAATCTGCATTTACAGCAGGCATTACACCGCTTCCAAAACGCTTGCCGGACTTAACAGCGTCCCTGTCATAGCGGTAGACGCTGAAGTGGTTACCGAAGTATACTCAGAGGAGGGAATGTTGGCCTGTAGCCACGTTTCCGTCAAACAATAAATATCGTAGTTACTTGCATTCACGCCAGCTGAAAATATATTTGATTTAGTTCGAAGACCGTGTAAATTATGATAGTACACAGTCACGCTTTCGTGATAACGACCAGCCATTTTGGTATGCTTACTTGTTCGAAGACATCGAAGTGTCCCCCGGATCAATTTTTAAAGCACCAAGCAACGGCCGAAAAAGGCATCCAGAATGCCACACATTCGGGTCATTAATTGTGTCGAAACAGTCGGTATCCACACAGACGTTGAAAGAAACGTAGCTGTCGTACTTCGGTAAAAGTTTAGTGCACTGAACTGACTTGCCTTGCAAGACATCGAAATCAGGGGCCTCCAAACATTTTAGCTGGGACGCCGGTTTGGGGATTTGTTTCCGGAAACTAGATAAGACAACATAAACGAGGAAATACTAAATAAATGAGCCATAATAAGCATTTAAATACAAAAATATACATACGGCGAAAATTCAAAATGACGTGCAGGAGGGAAGAATACATATGCATTATTTTGAAGTGCAATATGCGCACTCTGAGTCTAAGCGTAATTGATTGTTACATGGCAAAGTCAAGTGCGCACGCAGTTCTCGTGTCCAATCCATTAGCCTCACTCGATTGTCGTCAGGCGGGTGGCTTCGATCCCACAATGGCGACATCAAACATCTCGAAAGTAAGACAGAAAGAAAGAGTCCCCTTTTAGCCTCGCAATTTCACCACAACATAGAAGCTTCTCAAACATTGGCGGTCTGTTGGAGTACACTTGAGACAGGCTAGGACAGAAACGCCTCTGCAAAGTCCCGAACATTGCAAACATATATTGTTTTTTAACCCCTTTAATTGTAAACGTGATTATCAAATTGGTGGTTCTTTTTTTTTTTTTTTTGTGGCAAACAAATTAGGGGCATCTGGTACACTCTAGCGGAGGACAAATGATTAATTTGGACCAATGGGGATCTTTTGCCGTGCCACCAAAATCTCTGTTGCACGGCGCCTCCTGCGCAATAAGCCTTGGTAAGGCGAAACTGAGTATAACAACAATGCAGATTGTTCGGCTAGTTGGTACTGGGAATTCGACGCCATGATAGCGCTTGAGACGAGGACCAAAGGGAGACTAGCGCTCCGTGTTCTCTAGTCTCCCTTTTCTAACGAAGTCATCGTTAGCTCTCGGCTGAAATGTTCTATTGTGTTATAGGTCAGCGTAAACAGAGAAAAAGCGCTCTTCAAGTCCAAATTTTTGTTGTTCTTTTTCCGTCATGTTTGCTTGATTTTCCCCCTGTGAAATTCTCACACTATATAAGACAGGAAAGAAATAGGACGAGAACGTTGGTTACGACTTATACGAACCTCTGAATCGCCGACAAACAATTCCAACATGTTCGTAGTGGTCCTTTTCATACAGGTTGTAGCCGGGAACGTCTTTGCGGAAAGCAGCTCTAGGCGAGTTCCGGAAATAATGGAAAGAAGCGGATTATGGAAAACCTACACGATATTTGACCCCTGCAACTTGAAAAAACGTGAGACTACTTTTTTCATCGAACTAATTGTAGAATGTTTAACTAATGAGAATCTCTATAGTTGGTTATGGCGACACATCCGGCGTAACGTATGTACACTGGGTGACACTGTTATCACAACCACGAGATCGATGATCCTGGTAATATTTTATTTTGAAAGGCTATTTTCAGGCACCAAAAGGTACCACTTAAGGCCCGTTGAAGCCCTTGCCTTTGCTTAGGGGCGAGTTCTTGCAACCTCTTACGACAAGGGAACCTAGAGAACACTATGGAGCCTGTATTGAAGAGAGGGTCCATCTCAAACCGTCGGGAGCCTTTGCAATGTAATGTCGGACACCCCCTGCGGAGACTGGTAGCAAGTGCGCATGCGCGGGGATCTCGCGTGGCGAGGAACAAAGGAGGATGAAAGGAGGAGACGTTTGCAGACGATCAACGCTTTCGGGAACTCATCGCAGCTCGTATTGCAAACGCAGCCCATAAACGACGTTACCTCGACTGAGCAGTTGGAAGCTCCATGTAGCCCAGGCTCTCTAGAGAATACAATGGCTCGATGGCGCCACCTAGGAGACCAAACGAACTGTTCATCACAAAAGCGAAGGTTTTGCGGTATTTTCCAGATCAAATTACGCACTGTCAATGATACATGGTCGTTCATAACATTGTTAAAGGATTTTCGAGCCAAAAGAGTATGATGCGCGAAAGAGAGATTAAGTATACGGAAGTACAAGGTATTTCGCGCCGTCCCATGGAGTCGGAAGTGTGTCATCTCGTCATAGGAGATTTTAGGGTGTTTTAAGGCACACCGTCCTAGGCAGTCGTAAGTGTGGGAACCAGACTTGATGTTAGATTTCTAAGTGAACAGTTTTCAGCGAATCCTCCCAAGCTGCACGGCAATTCCTGGCCAATGTTGTGCAAGGGACGACGAGAAATCGGTCCCAACATGGGCCAAATGTACAGCTGTGCACCACAGCCCGGTTTCCGA
Organism: Ixodes scapularis; assembly: GCF_016920785.2. Lineage (NCBI taxonomy): Eukaryota > Metazoa > Arthropoda > Arachnida > Ixodida > Ixodidae > Ixodes > Ixodes scapularis. The sequence goes on along the minus strand of NW_024609883.1, from coordinate 51,013,913 downwards.
CAGATATTGGCGTACCGTCTTTTCGCGACCGGCCTAATATCGGCGCTATATCGTGCGGGTACTGAACGAATCGGACTGCCGCCGGGGTATTGGCAGGAAATTGCGTACAGCTCACACAGGAAGAGTAAAAACAGAGAAATAGGCGATAGACAGACACTCACAGTTCTTTCATTTCTCTTTTTTATTCTTTTTTGTGTGAGCTGTAGTCTATCTAACGCGCTCTGCTACCTGTACCTCACATTGCATATGTATGTTATGTGTCGGTCGTTGCATATCATATGAATCGCATACGTGGACAAACGGAATCGTTTTCGATCGCTTCCTCAAGTATATTACACCTTTGTCTATGCGGCTGATTCTCGACACGTTTGCGAGAGATACTTCGTTGTGCAACGGAAAACGATTTAATAAATACGTTTACACTATTGTTATGGGGAGCAAAACTCATAATTAAAATACGAAGGACCGTGGAGATTCAGAGAGGTGCAGGATTACTATCAGAAGGGTGCTTGCAGAATATATAAGAAAAGGAACACCGATCTTGTGTAATGTTAGATATTTGTATAAGCCGACTCGTGGTAGCGCAGGAAGCGCAAACAAAAAGTCGAGAATGAAGAAGGTCGCCCAACATTCAATACAACCTCTCTGTCAACGATGAGCATTTCTTTGTCGAAGTGCGTGCGACAAACACAGCACAATAATAGACCTATATTACCAACCAGCTTGACTACGCTACTGCTGCCGCAATACATCGAGGAAACTTCAGCTTTTCTGCATGTGCAATAATAGCCTTGCTGGAGTTCTGCCTTGGTGGAGCAAGAGACGGCACGAACCCTCGCATGTGCGGCCGTCTGCCTCCCGTGAACTAAATTTATGGCGGCGTCATGCATGTGGCAAACGCTCAGTGAGATCGGTCTATTGCCAAGACTCCGACGAAGAAAACCACCAATACCAAAAACGTGCATAGTTCTTTGGGTACTAGTGGCTTGGTGCAGTAAGCTTTACTTGAAGAGACGGAGTTGTAAAGCGTAATGTATTTTATATCGAGCATTTTTTTGGAAGAGAGGAAATAACAAATCGTGAAGTCAGCTCGGGCTTGACATTCAAATATGGCATAAAATGAATTTTGTTTACGAAAAAAAAAAAAAAAAAAAAACGGTAACATCCCATCACGACTGACAGTCACGGCACGACTAAACGCGGATATCGCTGGAACATCGCAAAAGGACTGGAAACCCCTCTACGACTAAGCGTAGATTAGGCCGGTGCATCGCAAATAGTGATGGGACGAACTTTGTTATGAGCCGAGATTAGGACCCGAATCTGGGGATTTGGAAAAGTTCGGATAACTGACCGAATCTTCTAGCGATTTGGACGTTTCGGATAGATTTGAAACGTTGACAAACCGCACCACCACACTCTTCAGAAAAAAATGTGAATATGTTTCTTACTCAAAGATATTTCTTACATGTGTATCATAGACCACCCGTTAAGCTTCCACATTAAGTTCGAAATTCGTATCATACAAAAGATTTAAGTAAGGAAGATAAGTACTTACTCAATCCTAATTCCTGACATGTATCGTTTTTTATTCCCACGAAATTCATTATCAGGTCGATGTAATGTCTCGCTGTGTCCAGTGTCCTTTCAGTCCAAAGGCTCCGAGCGATGTCCCGGGCGCTCGTGTTGGTAGCGCGAGCACTCCTTCGCTTCACCGCGTGGCTATATTGTATAGCGCAATACAATACATCCTCCCCCCCACCTTTTTTTTGATAAAATTTTCTCACAATGCAATTACGTCAGTTAAAAAAACACATTAAGGCACTTAAAAAAGTGACAGTCATAGTGTAGTCTTGTATTGCCGCTGGGATTCTCGTGGGATTCTCATATCGACTTACCGACGGTAAGTCGATATGAGTTTCCTCGTCCGAGTTGTCATCTTGCGGTGTGTATGGACTGAAAGACTCGTTTGTCGGTAGTAGATGTTGCCCGTTCCTCCGAATAACCCTGCCGTCCTCGGTTAAATCTTGGTACGACCTCGGGCGTGTCTTGGCGACGACTTTTGCCTTCTTAAGCCCGTGCCACAAGGGCAACTCGAATGCCATTTACAACGAATGGCATTCGCCCCAAATGTCATTCGACTGGTGCTACACGGCCTGCACGAATGGCATTCGCTGCAAATGTCCTTTGCCACCGAAGGAGTTCGGCGGAACTCATTCGCATTCGGTCACGGGCCAAATGTGTAGCCTCTACCCCAGGCCCCAAGTAAAAAGAACACCAATGTGATTACGTTAATCAAAGTATACCCGAACTAAAAGTTATTTATTTGTGTTTGTTTTTATGTATGCATTTTTATACTAGATTTGAAGCGCTGCTTGTCACATTATTACAAGCGGATACTCTTTAACCCAGTAGACACAGCCACTACGCCTTCGTCGCCATCTTTTTCGCGTTTCTTCTCGGTTTTGTTACGTTTTGTTCAAACATCTAAGTTTCTTCCGATGGAGCCGCAAGCGCCGCAAGAAACCACCTCTGGTTTTTTGTACCGCCAACGCGATCGGTGCACTGGGCGGTGCGCAGCGAAAGCAGCACCCAGAGCCCCGGAGTCGTTGGTCGTGCTGAATCCTGGACGTTCCCCACACCACGATATCATCCACGTGAACAACGGGCAGAGAGTCAAAAATCTCGTTCAAAGTCTTTCGAAATATTTCTGATGCGGTCTAAATTCTGAAAGGCAGCCTTAGAAACCTGTACCGTCCTAAAGAAAGAGCGAACGTACAAATCCTCGATGTTTCTTCGTCAAGAGGGATTTGGTGGAAGCCAGCCTTCGCGTCAGTCGGGTGAACACTTTCGTGCCTGATAATTCGGCTCTATATCTTCGCGTCTGGGCATTTCGTAGTGCTTCCGCTTAATGCACCTGTTGATTCTCCTTGGATTCACGCAAACTCTAAGTTTTCCGTTTTTTTTTCTTGGCAATCATGAGCGGACTTACCCGGTCCGTTGGCTCGTTGACCTTTGTTATCATGGCAGCCTGCTCCATCCTTTTGAGCTCGTCGCGCAGCTGTTCTCGTAAGGCCAGAGGAACGCGTCGAGCCGCGTGGACAGCTGGGGTTGCGCCGTCGCGTAGCACCATTTTTTGTGCGTTTAAACAGGTGGCTAAATTATTCCAGCAGTTGCTCAGAACTGTCAGTTGTTACAGAGCCCACGTTGCCGGCGACCAGCCGAAGACTTTCACTTGCCTGGAGACCTAGTAGCGCATGACGTTCTTTCTTTAAGACGAAGAAAGTGAGGCAGCAGCATCGGCCATCGAAGGTCACCTGCTGGTTGATGACACTCACACCTGCGCTCTAGGACCGCAAGATGGAACTGCTCCGGCGAAAAGGAGCCCTGGCCTAAATATTCCTGTAGACCTAGTCACGGCCGGACTGGAAGCGCGCGCTCTCTCATTCTTCTTACGGCCTTTGCAATTGGGGCAATCGCCACCTCCCGCCGCAATTCGCGGGGGGCGCGGTCACCTCACCCCTGGACCTCTGCACTGGACTACCCTTTGCCGTTTGCACAAAGCGCGTCTGACAGTGTATCTCAACGCTGTCGCAACTTGCGGCCGAGGTTTTTATAGCCTTTGACGCCTGATCCTTACGTTTTGACCCTCAGTCGCTATCTAATGCTCTTCTGATAAGCCCAAAACGGTGAATATTTGACGCACATCTCCGAGAGATTCCGGAGTAAAAATTGGTAAGTAGAGACAGTGAATGCGATTGCGGAAAAACTATACTCGTCTTTACCTCCAGGACTTCTGTTGCAACTCAAGAACAGGGGGAGACGGACCCCTTCTACATGAAGGAACTTTAAATGATAAATAATTCGTACACTCTCGTGAAACGTAAGCAAGCCCGATCTATCTATTGCCGTGGTCTGCATCATCATTTCATAGGCCGCACATGAAGTCGGTCAGCTGCTCTAAACGAGGGTGTAGTAGTCTGTACAATTTTCGCACAGTGCACATTACAGCCTAACGTGCTTCCTCGAGGGCTTGTGCACATACCCAGCTGATTTTTTGTTTCTGTCCGTCACCGTCTTTGCATGGTTAATCAGAAGTATTCTGAGGAACCGTTGCCAAAACAACAACCTACGAAGCTCGAACACCAGCGCAAAGCAGCTCGAAGGGACTCTCCGAGTGGGGTGAAGTGGGGTGAGGCGGTTGCGCCCCTGGCGGCAAGCAAGTGAACTACATACGGAGAGAAAACGCCATTGACACTCGGGCGATTGCAGAGGCCGCAAGAAGAGAAAGAGAGCGCGCACTTCCAGTCCGGCCGTGACCAGGAGGTTCGCTTGGGATCCCGTGTCAACTTTCAGCACCACTTCTTCGGCGGCAATGTTCGCCTTCACAGTCCAGTCTCGCTGGCTAATGAGGCTGTCAACTTGTACGCCGAGAATTTCGAAGTCGTCTTCTTCGTCGTTCAATTTACCGACTTCTGCCGTTTTTTTTACAGCAGGGTGCGAAGTGGTTTTTCGCTTGACATGCCCTGCAGATCTTCTCGTAGGCGGGACGGCTACGTGGCTTGTGCTCCCGGCCGCACCTGGAACACTCGAATTTCTTTTGTAGTCCTTTCGTTGTCGTCCTTATCTTCACAGGATCTACCCGTTCCTTTTTCCTCCCCCAGGCTTCATTTTGAAGCCCTGCTACTTCGGAGGCTTTGCTCACTTGTTCGGCCTTCGCCAACGTAAGCTGGTTGTCTCGCAGGAGTTGATTCAGATAACAACTTGGTCGCGAATCACCGACTCTGTCAGTCCTCCGAAGTTGCATAAACGCGTTTTTTCACGTCTCCAAGGAACTGCTCGAAGGTCTCTCCTTTTGCCTGGATCCTTTTCCGGAACATGTACCACTCGTAAATTTCGTTCTTTTGAGCGTCCCAGTAACTGTCGAACTTGTTTACGACGGTCTCGTAGTTGTTAGCGCTTTCCCCTTCGGCGAACGCGAAATTATTGAAGACCTCGATGGCGTCTTTTCTCGCAAAGCATAACAATAGCGCAGTCTTTGTATCGTCGCTTAAAGACTTGCCGTGCGGCCCCGTTACGGTGAAGCATAGCTCTAGCTTTTGCGTGAACAATTTCCAGTTCTGGCCTACGTCACCTGTCGTACGAAGTGGGCCTTGGGGTTTGAGGTCCATTTTCTTCACGCTGTTTCTTCCTAAGCGCTCATTTGTGGCGACGTGCCGTGGGGTGCTCCGGCCACTTCAGACACCATGTCTCGTTCTTTTTTTATTCTCACGACATCATTATCAGGTCGATGTTATGTCCCGCTGTGTCCAGTGTGTGTCTTTCAATCCAAAGACTCCGAACGATGTCCCGGGCGTTCGTGTTGGTAGCGCGAGCACTTCTTCCCTTCATCGGGTGGCTATCTTATTTAGCGTAATACGATACATAACGAAAATGTTGCGGCGTTATACTAAGCCATACTCGTATGCGTCCCCGAAGCACATATACCCCAAAAATCGCGCTCGGTGCCAACGGCGGATAGTGAAGCTCGTAGGTGCTACGCACCATATGCATGACACAAAACGACGGGCTACCCGTTTCTCTTCAGTAAGCCGTAAATGAACCAAAACTGATTTTTATTCGCGAGTGACAACCGTGCGACAACCGAACCTCCAAATCTTCCAAATATTCGTCCCGGAAAGTTCGGAAACTTACAAATTAGCCCAAATCCGAATCTCCGGTGATCCGCGCTATCACCCGTCGCAACTGGACTGGCAGCCACGCTACGACTAAGCGTAGACTACGCCGGTGCGCCGCAACGCGACTAAAAGGGTAAAAATGCCGGAAACTTTCTGCAAGGACCCCTGTGACTAGACGCAAGTTTGGCGGAATAATATCAACACGACATATCCAACGAGTCAAGAGATCCATAGCGGGCCACATACAAGGTGGCTCTTATGGCCCCTTCTTGCAAAGAGCGAGCGCTTGCCGAGCGGATTCCTGTAGCGAGATGCGAGGAATTTCTCCATGTGACTTTGGTTGATCTGGAGCCGGTGGAGGCGCCTGCGAACGGGACAACATACGACCCGCCCGCTGTCTCAACAAACAATCTTTTCGGCCGGAGTCCGGCCTTCGTCTTCCTGACTCCGGCCAGACTCCGGCCGAAACGTCGAAGAATAAATTCGTCCGTTGTTGCTGTTTTCATTAAGGGCTTTTTCTTCTCAGTTATATACCCCCGCCTTCGGCCACCCGCCACCATGCCCGTTGTATATATATATATATATATATATATATATATATATATATATATATATATATATATATAACATCTGGTTGCACGTCTGCTCACTGCAGCACGTTTCGTTGGCGCAATCCAAGACCGAAATTGCGGTCTTGGATTGCGCATGGCGATGAGGCACACGCACAACGTGGGGCATGCAACTCTAACGCAAACGCACAGCGCTTGCGTTTGCTTCTATGCGCAAAACTACAACTCTCCGGTAAGGTACAATCCCATACCGGCTGCAGCACTACGTTGGGACAGTGAAGAGTGTTGTTTACATTCGGAAATGACAATTCAATAGCCATGATCGCGAGCAGTTCCGCCGTGTCCGCTGAGCAGGAGGATCGGGGGATCCTCACTAGGGCGCTTCCCGTTTCCGCCGCGGGAAGGCGAGAGTCGAGCTGGAGACGCGAATAGGCAAATTAAGACTACAAAAACAAGCAAAAAATAACCTCCTTCATGACGTCCTTGGTTGCTTGAGTGGCCGGGAACTAGCTAGAGAAGGGGTCGTGAGCTCAGCGAGCGCTCACGGCTGCCGCACTCCGTGTCGACGGCTCGAGAGGGCGCTACTACAGCATGTTCTGGATAGGCTGAATGAAGCGGGCAGCCAGGGCGGCTCGCATTGCATTAGCTCCGCGATTAAACACTAATTCGGCATGACACTTTATTAGCCACGAACAACAGCAAACAAGGGGTAAAGATCAGTTCAGAACGGGAGCCATTTCGCGCTTCCATGCCGCCAAACGGCGAAACCGCACGACAAACCTGCTCGTGAAGGCCTTCGGAACACTCGGAACCGGTCGGATCCTCGACCGCAGCGTCGCCGCGTACATCCGGGATCTTTCTACGGTCGCCGGTCGTCGGCGCCTGATCCCACTACACCTTTCTAGTATGTGCCGCCTTTTTCACCGCTTGGTGACGGGTATGTCGACGGGTCATTTCTTGTTTCCGTACTTTATAAACTGCATTTGTTTCTTTTCTGATCTAAAATACTAAAAAATAAAAATACTTTTTATAAATAAATGAAACGGTTCGCGCCACTTATATTTTGTTTCGACTAAAAAAAAGCTTTTAGCGGCTCTGACCAGTAGTAAGCCCAGGACCAAAGACGTCACATATCGCGCGCTTTCGGTACCGCGGGTCGCCCCCGTAGGTGGAGGTGGTTTCCGCGTCGTCCGGTTAAAATATGACGCGCTGATATTTAGTTACTCTCTCCGTGCCCGCTGGCTTGCCCGAACCCCAAGAAACGTTAAAACAGCAAAAAAAAAAAAAAAAAAAGTAGACGCTTAAATATGATTGCAGGGATTTTATCAGCTTTATTGGTACACCATCTGCACCGATAGATATACCCGTTGGAACTCAGCAGTCTGCTATTTTCCATTCTTTTTGTCCAATAGCTGATAGCGTGCGAGCAACTCCGAGCGGACGCTCCACGGAACGGTGCCCACGGCGTTGTGTAAAACTGATAACAGGTTTTGATCTATCGACGTTGCTCAGCACAGTCTCCGGGCGTCGTCATGTTTAGAATAACAACGCGAAAAGCCAGGTATTGATCGAAGTCTCGCCACTATAGTCAGTTACAGGTTAAGAAGGTAGCGGCAAATGCCCCTCAAAGGGAATCAGATATCCCTCCGCCACCTCCGCATCCAATAGCGTCCCACCGTTTCCGTGACGTCGCGGCCAACGCGTGGGGAGGGTCTTGCCTTTCTTTACATATTTGCTTTATCTTTCGACTTTGACTTAGCATTGTGTAAGCCACGAGAGGGAGATTAGAGTTTTACCCCACCGACGGAAACAAATACGACTTTCGGGGATTAGCTTCCCCCCTCCGATGGATACAAAGGCTGCTTTCAGGGGCTCGGTTCCCCGCTTTCTGGAAAAGTGGGATCGGAGACAAGTGGGAATCCATTGAAGCGGAACAAGGAGCGTTTCCAGTGAACTCTTCTTTCGACTGCGGAGAGATTTGAAACGGGCGCATTACGCTTGTGGGAGGAGCTTCTCCTACCTTCTTGACCTGTAACCGACTATAGCACTTTCGGAGTCTCTATTGTTATATTTCCAGGTGGGAGGTGTAGCCCGCTCACAATAGATCCTTTCCGAAAGTCAGTCTACTCACATTGTGCAGAGCCGAACCCGACGCTGTAACGGTAGCGCTACACAGCTCCTCCACAGCAGAAAAAGCGAATGTCTTCGAAAGCATAGAGCAGAAAGGGGGAAATAAGCTGTTTCTTTTACGTCACCTTAGATTCACGAAATTGAGGGTCCTTGATTCAGCCGAGCATGATCTCCCGTCACCGCATTTAGAGCGGAAATATCTTGGGCCCGTTGGGACTGCTACAAGGTGACTGACTTTTGAACAGAGTCTATTGCCGTGAAAATAAATTTGTTGAATCTTGTCATCAATTGTTATATCTATCTAAATCGCAGCATTTGTACTTCTGAAAATGCCTTCACCATCTACGTAAAAAAAAGAAACCGCGTCAATCTCTTATTACGGCGTTATTACGTGTTTTCGATGCCTTTGAGAGAATAAAAAGTCATGTTTTAAGGTTGTCAGTGGCCCTTAATACTGAGAACTTATGTCTACGATTAGCTTTACTTTTTGTTTTGTAAGTAGAAAAAGCGCTTTCGAGTGTTTCCCCTTGCAGCTCTGACCATTTGTGACGTTGGCAATCACCGTGGCGCACCAGCGAACGCTTCACCGCCGGTGTCTGCCACAGTCCACCTTTTTGCAACATTGATAGCAACGTTTGCTTCACGCTTTTTTCTTTGCAGCTGGGAAACGAACAGTAAGCTGTGCCCAGTTAAAAAGAGAGGGAAATCATGAGAGCGGTTATTACTCGATCGCTCCTCACAACCAATTCCTGGTGTGGTGTGACATGGATACCGACGGCGGCGGATGGACAGTAAGTGTCGCCACTTATTGTAGGTATCCAGATTCACAGCGAAGACAAAGCGCGATTTTGTTCTTCATTTTGAGAGAGAGAGAGAGAAAAAAAAAAGGTTTACCAATTTCGACGAAAAAGTGCAACAATTACGACATTACAAGAAGATGTAACGCGTTATGTTTATTTCGTTTATCTAAGTAAAATTACAGAAAAACTCTAGTACGCCAACTCGACCGTGCCGTCGCAAAGTATAGAATACTGAGTACTTCCCAACCCGAAGCCGCAATGGCGAGTATGGAAACCGCATCACTAGGTAATCCGCACATTTGCAGCGAAAGAGTCAGTTCATTTAATTATCTGTAAATCTTGTCGTCCGTTCATTTGACGTCCGAGACAATGTAATAACCGATATTAGATATGGTTGGCCATGTAGTAAAACGAATAGATTTCTTCTCTGACAGGTTGGGTGTCTGCATTCCTTTTGCTAAATGCTCCTTCTATAGCAGGGATGGCCAAGCTGCGGCTCCGAAGCCGCATGAAGGTCTTTGCGTGTTCAAGTGCCTTTGTTTTCGTCTCACGCCGCTCCTGCACTTGGCCTTTCTTCTTTCGAGCGCGGACAGCTACCGGCGCGATACGACAAGAACATTATCACACGTAGCTCGTACACGAGGTCTTATTGAATTCTAATTGACTCTAGGGGTTAGTCATCGATCTTCAAGCTTTGGCTGGCATGCCGTGAAACCGCGTCTGGCTCATTAATCCTACGAAGTGTTTCGGAGTAGCGGGTACAGACTCGACCAATCGAGCTCACGGACGTGCACAGAAATGCAAAAGCACAGGGAGACTAAAGTGAACTTCGAGAACAGTACACGACACACAGCAGACTATAATCGCAGAAATTTGCGTCGCACACACGGTCCGTCCAGACATCCCGCTTCACGAAGAGGGCGCCCGCCGCGGCCTCGCCCGTGCGTGGGCTAGAGCGCATTGTGCTATAGCGGCGATTGTGCCACACGTGCCGGCTGGTTTGGCCGCTTCCGCCGCTGTTTACCCCACGTTTCTGCACATTTGAAACATACTTTTCTCTATTTTTTTATTCTTCTCGATCAATAAGAACACTTTCTGGAGACAATAACGTAGGTTTCCGGAGTGTTACACGTTAACTGGCCTCCATAAAAAGTCTTACAGCTCTTGCCAACACTGCCAATGACAATATGTTTACGAATAACGCCACCGGCTGCGCGTTTTAAAGCATTTTGGAGCCAGCGGAGTTTGATTTGTTTTGGCTTGATTGAATAATATATGATGCCCTAATATTTAGTGGCAACTGCTTGTTCCCCAAGTAGCCGGAAGCACTTAATATGTGATAGCATGAATAAGGCAGGCACTCACGTGTATAATTAAAGACCCCAAATAAGGAAAGGAAAAAGCAAAAGTTCATTTTAGAAAGGCGGAGAGAAGAGCATCTTAACTTAAAGTGTGTTGCAAAACACACAGGTCAGTAAAAGGTTCTGCAAGCGCAACAAATTTCACAATGCAGCGGGTATTGCAATCCGAGACTTATAGTCGGCACAAGACCATGAAACTCCGGCTGTGTATATATCCCAAATTCTCTGAGGTCTAGGACGCATCGAAGGGTTTCAGGAAGGGAGCCAGAACACTCCAAAAACATCAGCAAGCACGCAATTATTAAAAAAAAAATATGCAAAGGCGCTCGAAATATTGCAATTAAGACACAACTACAACCGGAGCGCTGGCTAAATTATGAACAATGAGTCGCCTCGACCAGTGGTGTCCATCGTCCCGTGATATGTAGCTCGGAAATACACGTATGCGTCAAAGTGGGCGCCCCAGAACCCAAGACCGCCCTTGCCAGACGGCTTCAACGTGTCTGCGTGCTTCCCCGAACCGGGCGGAAGAGAAGCAGGTACTTTGGGGCGTAAATCTCTGTATTACGTTATGATAAGCATAAAGAAGCCTGAAGGAAGCTCCAATTCACGCTTACTCTTTAATCCAACTCCAGATAATCCAACGCCGGTCCGAGAACGAGAAGGGTGACGCCAGATTCGAGAGATCCCGGGAAGAATATGAAAGAGGATTTTACGGAGACGTGTCTTCGTACTGGATAGGTAAGTTATATCAATCTCTGTGTATTTGCTTCTTCGAAAATGGCACCAGCCAATGATAACGAAACATGCCTAGAATCCTGTGAAACCCCTGTGAACGGAGAATATGTACACACGTGTCAAAGTGTCACTTGCCATCGTGACGTCACGTCACATGGTACCGTAACACGATGTGGTAAACCTTCCCGCTGGATATAGTGCGGAACGTGTAACGTCCGTCACGTTGTATCCGTCAGTTACGTTAAATATTTCTCTACAATGACCCCCAAACGAAAGAAGCAAAAAAAAAAAAAAGGTCTGTACGGAAAGGTATTATTCCTTAAAAAAAAAAACTAATAAAGAAAACAGATTTTTGCATTGATCAGAAAATAGGAGAAGTAGAATCGTATTTGACAAGCATTTGCATCTTGATCAATAGCACAAACAATTATAGAACTATAATTATCCAACTTTTATATTCTCCCACTGCTACGGGAGCGTGTTATTATATGAAGTCTCGTGAATTTAAGAGACATGTGAATCACTATCCTTTTAGTCAAATATCTTTTTTTTTCTTCCAAATTTACTGTCTTTAGATCGGTTTGATCTAGGCTTCCAGTTAACGCCAGGTCAGTAATGTCAGTGAGACTTTGCCAACGATTCTGGGCTTTTAGATTCAAAACGGGATGCCAATTCCTGCAGCTTTATTCACTTCACGGACCCCAGGCCAGTGAAGTTAGCGGGTGTTTACCAATGGTTGCGTTCTTTAAGGTTTCAAATGTGATATTGATTCCTGCAGCTTACGTTAGGAGTGAGCTTAGGCCTTACCTCAGACACAAAATAATCAATGACAAGAGCATTTACGAACTAGTTTTATATTGGTGTTGGTGTTTTTTCCCTAAACATATTTTTTTACTTCCCACCAAAGGAAACGACAATCTTCATGCCCTTACGAGCCATCCAGATAAAGCACAAGTGCTCAGGATTGAACTGACGAAAGAGAATGAACAAACTATTATTGTAAGATACGGCAAATTTACAGTCGGTTCCAAATACGACGGCTACGTGCTGACCTGCGGAGATTACTCGAGCCCTAACGGTAAATATTGGCACTTTCATCGTGCCTCTCGCATCGCCTACAGAGCTGCGTTAGTCGCTTTGTGCTGGAACTTGTGAAGGACATTGTGTATGAGGCTACGTACAAAATTTAGAACTTAAAACCTTACCTCAAAGGCTCAGTTAGGATTGATGTTGCGAACTCTAGTAATAGTATTGAAAACATTGTCTGTCACAGTGCTGGATTACGGAAAGGAGTTAAGCAGGGTGCGGCCGAGAACCCAATCTCCGAATGTAGAGGAGGGGGAACCATTATTTTGATGTGTTTAAATGTAACCAAAGATAATTAAACGAGAAGCCAGGACTTTGTTATAATGCAATTTCGTTTTGTTCAAGATCTACTGTAAGGGATTCAAATGTAGGGACTTGCCACCTCGCTGCATTTGCTGATGGGTTGCCGTGGAGACTTTTCTTCTGGTTTTTTATTGATCACTGGTAACTAACTGGCGACAAGAAAAGTCGCTTGTTATCACCTTATCTGAGCAGGAGCTTACTGCGCTGAAAGAAAAGCTCATGACGATCTTCGAATGACATGACCAGATACGCGTTTTCCGGCCAGTTGCGACCTCAAATCTCTACTTTGTTTATAGAAAAAAAAAAGGTGTTAAAATGAAGTTTGTTCGTCCCCTTCTGTGTTCCTGAGTCTCGGGTTTTATTACCATGAATCTATACCGGCTCGCTTGTTTTTTTAAGTATTATTGCTGTTAAAATGATAGGAACTGCAGGAGTTAATGTACCGCTATGACCGTTACTAGTACTTTACTAGCTATTCCACCTCAAACTCGAAACAGCAGTATACGCAGTTGTTACTAATACTAGCCAAGAAAGTCAGAATAGTAATTATTTTTTTTTTCATTGAAATTTTTTTAATAGAAGATTAAGGTGATTCAAATCACGATCTATACCGTGATTAAAATGTGACCTGCTTGTTATGACGATTTAAATCTAACCTTACCCGCCAAAGTAATCCCTATGTATTCTTAATTGGCCGTTTTTTTTAATTGATGCTTTCTATGTGCATTTGATTTGTTTTTAAAGTTAAAAATCCCAGAAGAATTCATATCAGGCTGAACACACGAGCAAAAAGGAGTGTTCTTTTGAACAAATGAGAGCGTTGAGCTTTTTTTCTACTTTATAATCCATCGTTAGTTCGGTAACGTCATTTTGCAATGCAATAAAAACGGAAAGTAAAAAGCAACTATAGATTATTTATTTAAGTAAAATCAATGTGTCATCTTAAAAAATACATCTAAGTGTTAATATATATATATATATATATATATATATATATATATATATATATAATACAGTTGCCTCGCGCATGACCGAGAAGGAACGCTTCTCCGTACATCTAGACGATTCGTGTGTACCCTTACCCCGCGTGTAAAAGATAAGAAGGCCATTTCGACCTTGCCTAGTTAATCTCGCCATAGCTCACTCTCGAACATTGTAGGTCGAATCTTTGAGGAACCGAGTGTAATATATGAGGAGTGAGTGAGTAAAGTCAAAAGTAAAATTGGACGTTTTAGTAATTTATACAGCGTAGGCTTGGTCTGCCAGTAGGGGCGACACTGGTTTACACTGTAGTTGAGCAATTTTGCCAGTACAGTACGACTGCTAACCTGGGGTCTTTAACGCGCTCACGCAGTTGTGATACACGACCGCACGCCGGTACGATGCTCATCCAGATCAAAAAGGGCAGGGCTCGAGCCCAGGATCCCTGGGTTCTGCAGCGCGAGCTTTCGCTCCACGCGCGTCGAGCTGGGTGTGCGCTTCAGCCCACTCGGCCACCGATCCCAATAAGTGAGTGAGTAGCCGTGCCTAGAGTGATTCGAAGTCGGTTGCGTTTTTGAGCCTCGCTTTTCTGGATCAACATTTTAATAATATAAGACGGTCTGAAACATTCGAACTTCATTCGTACGTTGCCTACTCCTGTCCACGATGATGTCTGCCGCACTGGGGCTTGCCCTGGTGCCCGTGAATCGACCATGGCCATGTCTACTAGGCCAACGCCACCTTCGCCACATTCCAGTCATCGCGCCTCCACTGATCAGTACAGTCTGCCTTCGTCCGTCTGTGGCAGCTCAATCGCTGAATCAGAAGACAGGGACACACCCATGAATAGTGCAGAGGACATCACTCCAGGTCAGCAATGCGCTACAACCTCTTCGCGGCGAGTCATTGTGCCATCCAGTGACATAGAACTCTCCGATTTTAACGACTTGGATTGGACTGATGTCGCCAGGAAAAAACGAAAAAAGAACAGCCCTAATTCCAGCCCAAGCGCTGAAACAGTCCGCAGTACTGCAGTAGTACCTGAAGGACTTACTGTTATATTTACGCCAGTCGAACAGGACCAAGTTATTACGTCGCTGAGCAGCCTGAGACTCTCCAATACTCTGGCGAAGACGTTCCCGGATTGCATCCTAGAGATCAGGTACAACAGCCGCCTCAATCTCGTTGCCGTGGACGTGAGAAACGGACAAACAACGCGAGGATTGCTACGCTGCACAGAGCTCTGCGGAATCGAAGTCAGAGCATACGAGCCTCTCCCCAGACACTGCGCCACAGGTGTAATTAAAGATGTGGACACTACGCTGACTGACGAGGAGATCACTAACAACTTAAGATCTCCTGAAAACAGAGTTGCACGTTTGCGACGGCTAGGTAAAAATTCGGCAATTAAGATCTCTTTCTGCGGATCTTCGCTGCCAAGCTTCGTCTACATTGGTCTTGTTCGGCATCCAGTTACTTCATTCCAAGAGAAACCTGTCCAGTGCTGCAAGTGCTGCCGCTATGGACACCGTGAGGCCTCCTGCAAGCACAGTCCTGTGTGCAAGCGCTGCGGTAACACGCACGAGGACAGAGACTCCTGCACTGCTCAAGAGAAGTGCGTAAACTGCGGAGCCGCTCACTCGGCTGCATCAACATCCTGTTCTAAATGGCAGCAAGAAAAAAAGACGAGGAATCATGCCAAGGAACACGCAGTCGATTATTATAGTGCCAAAGCTGCAGTTCAAGCATCCGACTGGCCCGAGTTGCCCAGAAAAAGTGAAGGGTCTTCTTCAACAACGCAAGACACCTTGACTAGCAAAACTGAAAACCAGCGGCTTGAGAGACCGACCTATGCTACACTAATCAAGCTTCCCAGAAAGGACGAACCAAGGGCACCCCTGACCAAAGAAGGGCCCAGTTCAAACGGAGTAAATTCACTCGAGGATCCGAAAACTACAGGGAGCGCGCCCACCGATCCAAGACAGCGCAGAACAACAAAACAGAGGACTCTGTCCGTTTCAACAGACACTGCTCCAAGCAAGGGGTGGGTCTTGAACCTTCAAGCAGCAGCAAACTTCGCCTGTAGGTTCTTGGAATCTGTTGATGCACGGGCCCGTAGCATTCTTACACTTCTTCAACTGGCCCTTCTAATTATTCGATCCTTGTAAATGGCGACCTGTAGTCCCCCTGCATCCACCACACCACGGTCCTCTTCAGACCTCACGGTATGGCAGTGGAATTGCCGAGGTTTCCGAAACAAACGTTGCAGTCTCATCCAGTGTATCCAATCGCACACTCCCCCACCCGACATCATCTTTCTACAAGAGCCTCGTACTCTTCCTAATCTTCCTGGATATGTCACGTGGCGCATAATGATCCTGATCAAGACCACCTTGTGGCAACCCTAGTCAAGCGCGTTCATACCGCTGTCGACTTAACCTTCGACAGCCAGGCCGTTCCACATGTATTACTTGAACTCCTTCCTGCAAATCCACGCAAGCGTAACACCCAATCCCTCCGTCTACTCAATACCTACAGCCTCCCTCAAGATCGTCATGCACGGTTTGACAAGTTGTTTGAAGCCGCACGCTGCAAGGGTTGCGCCACATTCATTGGAGGCGATTTTAACACTCCACATCCAACTTGGGGTTACCCTCGCGACACACCTAAGCTCCACACTCTGATTCAACAACAGAATCTCACTTTACTTACTGATTCATCGACACCCACACGTCTTGGAACCAGCGTTGCGCGAGACATGGGCCCAGACCTTACCATGTACCATGGCACTAAACCCTGCACCTGGCAGAACCTTGAGGAACAGCTCGGCAGTGACCATTCGATTCTTGAAACCCGTATCCAGACTAAAGACTTCACGGGGGAAGCACGTCACATCCGTATCACAGACTGGCCTGCCTTTCGCGCATGGTCCTCCTCTTATACCTCCTCCGACACACTCACCGATTGGTGCAGGCACTGCAAACCCGGCTTAACCGACACACGCGCACCCTTACTACCACTCCAGATGCACCGGATATAGACTCCCACCTGCTCCATTTGTGGGAAGCACGTCGTAGCCTAACCAAACGGTGGCGATGTCAACGCCGCAACAAGAAGCTAAAATTACGTATTGCCCAACTTACTGTTGATGCTGCAGACTATGCTGCCAGCCTTACTGATGAAAACTGGCACGCGCTATGTGACAATCTCAATGGCACGCTCGGTACCGCACGAACGTGGTCCCTACTCCGTCACCTCATACAGCCCGGTCAAGTGCACTGACCGACATACGCCGCAACACATCCCCTGGTCCTGACCAGGTCCGCTATACTCTCTTCTTTACAACCTCTCGGACTCGGACACCACGCAGCTTACTACCTACTTGAACGAGGTGTGGGATTCGGGTACCCTTCCCAAGGAGTGGAAGGAAGCAACAGTGGTTCTGATTCCCAAGCCTGGCAAACCCCTCTCCTTGGAGAATTTGCGCCCGATTTCTCTTACCTCGTGTCTGGGCAAACTGCTTAAGAAGGTTGTACAGCTTCCCCTCCACAAATTCCTTGCGGACACATCCGCTCTTCCTGACACCCTTTATGGCTACCGTAGTGGCATTTCTACCCAGGACGTACTGCTCCGTCTCCAACATGATGTTTTATACTCGCCGAGCACTGCCCAATATCGCGCCGTCCTTGCCGCAGATTTTAAGGGGGCTTTTGACAACCTCTCCCACGACCTGGTCCTTGAACAGTTGGCAGCCACTGGCTGCGGAGTAAAAGTATACAATTACGTCCGCAATTTCCTCCGTGACCGATCTGCCAGCCTCGTCCTTGGTCATCTTCGCTCTCCTTCCGCGCCAGTGGCAAACCGTGGCACACCGCAAGGCTCTGTACTTTCTCCGCTCCTGTTTAACCTTGCCATGCGAGGTCTTCCTCCCCTTTTGGATCAGATCTCGGATGTCAGACATGCAATTTATGCAGATGACATTACTGTCTGGGTAACGAAAGGCTCCCTCTGACACATAGAGACTCAGCTACAAGAAGCCGCTACTACCATCGAGCACTACGCCCGGCGTGGAGGCCTCACCTGTTCCCCCACGAAGACAGAATTACTAATCGTGACGAAACACGCGCGCGGACAGACCGACCTCCCCATTACCATCACATTAGACGACAAACCTGTCCCGCGTAAATCGGCCATACACTGTTAGCAAAAATAACACGCCCATACGTGTAAACCGTTGTCCCATAGCGGACACGTCGAAACGTGTTCGTTTTACACGAGGCCTTCTGTGTTTTTCGTCTACACATGAGGTGCTGTGTAAACTTAACATGCTACACCGTGTCTGCCTTCCGCTAAACCGTTTCGAGCGTGTTCCTTATGAAACATGGCGGCCAGCGGCCGAGAACAGGCGAGACGAGCCCAGCGAGCCGCGCGCCTTTCAGCCGAATTGAAAGCACACAGGGCGCGTTAGTTCTCGTTCGATGTCTTTTATACACAGTAAAGTCTCCAAGCGGCGGACGTAGCTACTTGCAAAGGTACGTACGTGCGTTGTCGGCGGTCGGTGGCGTCAGTAGCTTCAACAAGCCGCTAAACAAAAAAAAAAAAAAAAAAATAAAAATAAAAAAAATAAAAAAAAACGAATGCCGAACTTACATGGATAAATAACTTGATCAAACTATTTAGAATCGGGCGGTAACTTACGCCACCTATCGAGATTTCTAGCAGCCTGATTTAAAAAAAAAAAGACGAGTTTGTTAACACTGCGAACGACCACCACTACACAGCAACCCTACATACAACGCAGGCAACACAGCACACAGCTACACAGCACCGACATGTGCACAAACGACACAAACACAACAACCGACATTCCGCCCGACACTTCCTACTCGATATCCATTTCTCCCCGCGGCGCAT
The DNA here is from genome assembly GCF_016920785.2 of Ixodes scapularis. NCBI lineage: Eukaryota > Metazoa > Arthropoda > Arachnida > Ixodida > Ixodidae > Ixodes > Ixodes scapularis. The sequence goes on along the minus strand of NW_024609883.1, from coordinate 50,995,353 downwards.
ATAAGCTTGACATGTGCGGGTGAGCTCTTTGGTCGCTGACTATTACAGATTTATAGAAGAATACACAAAACACTGCGCAATGGACAGCCGTGTGTTAGAACTGTTTGCATTTAAAAAGTATGGAGGCAAAATCTATAATGTTAGTCCGTTGCAATAAATAACGATATGTTAACAATAAATCTTAAACCGGTCATGAAAAAGTTCAAATCTTTGTTATTTTCTTGCTTGACCAGTGTTATGAGCAGTCCGACTAGCTTGAATCAGATAGGAAAACAAATTATTGGGATTTTGTCATTACGTATACAATAATAAATGAAAATGATCCTTGCGCAAATCATTTTTTATATATTTTTGTGAAGGACATCCGGACATCCGCCCAACACTTCACTTCGGCTAGTTGCAGCAGTTGCAGTACGGGAGCAGACGCCTTCACTTTTGGGGCGTTTTGATGCAGTTTGTTGTCGTATGTCGTGTCGGTGTCGAGAAGAGCGGTGGGGCTTGGGAGTTTGTGACCGGTGTTATTCGTGAACACTGGTGTGGGGCGCTGATACGTCTTTTTTTTATACTGCCACCACCCCGAACTTTGAAGATACACGGGCCCGTAGCAGTGCATTATGCTGAATCGCGAGCTCCTTCTCTGTTGACGTCGCTTTCCTGGTACCGCTCGTGGATACTGCAAGCGTTTAAACAGTGTGCACCGTCTCACCTACATCCCCGGTGACGTACTCGACCTGTTGAAACTTATTGCTTCCGTCATTTTAGAGTACGCACGGCAGTTATCTCGTTGGTCTGGCTTCGGTTATAAAAGCAAGGCAAAACGCTCGTAGTTCCCGCCCTCAGTACACGTTGGACATCTTCCACACTTTGACACCGGATAACTGAATGAACGAGGATTTACATTCACTTCCGAGGTTACTCTCGCCGCTTCCTCACCGTTGAGCAGCAGGATGAGCTGGCGACAAGCCGCGGATGAAAGGCTTGAGTATCAACAGCCCAAGCGCACTCGGTGCCGATGCGGGCGACGCGGGTTTCTGTCAACCGGGAGGACAGCACAAACCGTGACCATTCCAGCTCTTCGTCATGACACGGTGTTGCAGAGAGCAGGGTAAAATACAGCTACACGGATCACCGAAGCAAACGACTGCTATCTTAAATCTTGGCTTGTGATTGCGTCTTTGTAGTAGATCATCTTATTCATTTTGCTGGAGAGACGCAAACGACGGGCATAACAAAATCGCTTGCATATTCCGCATATCTCACAAAAGCATTTACCCTGTCACCTTGCGAAAAGCGTGAAACACGGAGTCCGCACCGTCCTAAGCTTCCCGTTTTTTTACCTGCTTTAGAGCAGTTTGTACCTGCGAGTAGATATGCCTACTGAAACTGAAACAGGGCAGTGCCAGAGAGAAAGAGACAAAGTTGAGAAAGCTTGCTCGCTCTCCAATTTCTCAACTCTCAAGTGATTGTACCATAATAAATGCACCAACGCGTCTTCCAAAATAAAAAAAGAGCACTACGTTCACAACATAAAAAATGGTCTCAGTACATGCATCTGTGGGCAGGTAGGAAACCTTGCCCTAATTTATTCACGCCGCATGATTGGCGCAACAAACTCGTTGCAGGACCGATTCATCTACTCGAGCGGTGTGCGTCGCTATGCAAACGCAGTTCAACACGAAGCATAAAAAACGGCAGATTTAAGACAACAATCCGGAGTCCATTATTCAATTAAAACAACGTAATTTTGTTGAAAACGCCCGCTGCTTCTTACTCACGGTATGTGTCGGGATACTTCCACAGTTTGAAACGGAACAAAGGAAGATTTACTTTTAAAAACGCTCGCTGCGTCCTCCCGGACCAGCTGGACCGGACCAGCTGACAACGACGGGACTGTACCCGTTGAACCTTCACCACGCAACAAACAATTTGCGCTCCGTGTTAAAAGCGTGGTTCAAACAGACCCGGAATACAAAGCACCGCACCACACATGACGAATGTTTCAGCTCTTTTTCGCATCGCGGGTTGCACCAAACAGAACGAGATCGCCAAAGTCAACGCCGCGCTGTCTTGAACCTTGGCTTGTGGTTGCGAACTCGTGGACCCTGTGATTCCTTCGCTTTCAAAGCACACACGACGATTACGAATGCTACTTTCCGTCTTCCAGGAACATCACAGGGGCACTTCTCCGGTCACGTCTTCACTATGTGCTCGCAAACTCCGAAGCTCTATGCGAAGCTTCTCGCGTCCCGTCAAACCAAAACAGTAGCGGCGCTGTGCGTACTTGCCAGATTTTCTCCGGTCAAACAAAAAGAACGAAAGCCAACCGGCGCTTGCTTCCAGCGTACATCGGCGTTGCTCTTGCGCCGTGGCCAGATCGCTTGCAGTTGAAGGTTGAAGCAAAAACGAAACCAACTGCAATGTCACGTGTTCACATCGAGGACAAGCTTTTTATATTCATTGTAACTGTTTGGAACGAATAATTAGACCCATAACTTTATTTGTGGTGTCTAAGAATCTGTTATCAGGACCCCTAAACTAAATACAAACATGGGCGACATGAGGGAAGCCGCATTGCCATCAACCAGAAGATGGCGGCGAGCAGGGTAAGCGCGGGTTTCGCCAACGTCCTGCGACATGGCGCAATTGCTTTTGGTGCATACCTGTCTCCGAGACATGTTTCTTTCCGCGGCATTTGTCTCGACGGTCCTTTCTAAGTGTGTCCCCGAGCATTCCGGTGCTTCGATAGCCGGCAATGCCGCGGTCGTCGCCGGGGGCGATGCGTGTTATCGAGGTCGGCTACACGGTTATGCGTGTATGACCGAACCAAAACACGTTTTTTACAACCCCGCATGATTTCTGAACGAATTATCCGTTACTCATGGTGTAAATTTATGGTAATTTGTGTAAATAGCGTGTTTTTCACCGCAAATATTCGCCAAATACACGGGACTTGCTAACAGTGTACGGGTGCTTGGCTTTCTGTTACAATCCACCGCTAAAGCAACTCAAACCCTCCATCAGCTCACCACCCAGTACAACCAAATTATGCCCATGCTTTCCCGCATCTCAAATCGTCGACATGGCCTTAAAGAGGCGGATGCTCTACGCCTTGTCCAGGCCTTGATACACACTCGCTTAACCTACCACCTTCCTTACCACAACCTCACCCAGACCGAACACACTCGTATGTCTGTATTGCTGCGGAAGGCACAGAAACTTGCTCTCGGCCTCCCTTTTCGCACAGCTACCGTTTGCCTCTAAAGGCTTGGGATGACCAACACTCTGCAGGAGCTCATGGAAGCTCATCGGTCTGCCCAGTTGACGCGCTTGCGCTGCACGGCTCAAGGGCGGGCACTCCTTGCCACCCTTGGTTTTCCACCCTGTCCCGCTACCTTCGCAGCTGAGGGTCTCTCCCCCGCTGCGCGTGCCAGGCTCACTGTGGCTCTCACCCCCCGTCATATGAATCCTACCCGCCACTCGGCACGGCGCGACCATCGCTCGCGCTACCTCCGACGCGCGTATCCGGTAGGTTGCGATACTGTTCGTGCCCTCTTTACGGACGCCAGCCCACAGGGTGTGCGCGGGGGTATTACGGTTGTCGTAGACTCTGATCTCAGGACAGTCCACGCGGCCACTGAGCGTGGTCTTACCGACGTCTCCATCCTGGAAGAACGAGCGGTCGCCAGGGCAATCCTACGCGCCTCGTCGGCCTGGTTCAATCTCGACATCTTCCAAAAATACGGCCATCCATTCAAAATATCGCCTTACGAGTAGTGTTGTAGAAATCGTAGCGTCCCGCCTACATCTCCTGCATTGTTTTTTTGTTTGTTTTTTTTTAAATCCAAATTTCGGTTTACCATTCCTTTAAGGGGCCTTGCAATTCTACTCAAGCGTCTACCTTTTTCTGCGGTTTCCACGTCTCTTGTGGTTCGGGCAACCCAGCGGGCACGGAAAAGTAACTAAATATCAGTGCGTCGTATTTTAACCGGGCGACGCGGAAACCTCCTCCGCCTACGGGGGCGCCCCGTGGTGCGGAAAGCGCGCGGCATGTGACGAAATCGTGACGTGTTTGGTCCTGGTCAGCCGAGGAGAGAGAGCTGTCCTGCTTCCGGGCAGCTCTCTCTACTCAGCCTCACGTCCTTTCCCAGGCTTCCCTTTCCTCCCCCCATTCCTCAGTTACCGAGGTGTGCAGGCGCGGGAAAAGGGAGGAGAGAGGACATAGGACGCCATGAAGGAAGTTATTTTTTGCTTGTTTTTATAATTTTACTATGCCTATAACTTTTCAAATAAATCAAAATACCCAGAAAAAAGAAAAAAGTTCACTAAGTTACTACGTTCAGTGCGCTCAGGTTCAATGCAAATTAAAAAAAAAAAAAAAAAAACAACAGCCAAAACGTTGTTGTATAGCCCCTTTAAGGTTTTGAGTAAAGGAAATGCCTAAATATTGTCACGAATGACGAGGTGCAGCAAAGAAAATAACTGGAAGAGCTGAAACGTTCAATGGGGTGAACTTGTGCCCCAAAATAAAAAGGAAACAGAAGATAACAGCAGACCGTCGCGGGCGTCGAAGTCGGCGTAACAGCAGAGTCGAACGCTAAGGCGAAACTGACTCGACATGGTCGCAGGCGGCCTCTTATCTAGAGTGAGTTAATATCTCGAAAATTCGGCGAAGGCGGCTCGAGCGTCGTGAGCTCAGGGCGCGAATGAACACGCACTCTCTAGAACAACAAAAGCAGACATAAATGATAGAAGTTATGTCCGGAGCAAGAATAAATGAGAACCTTCTAGAATTCCGTGACCGTACGCGCGGCAACATTTAAACTTGTTGACCTCCCCAAGAACAATCTAATCGACGTAGGTTGTAAAATCCAAAGGTGTTTTCTTGTTGACTATCATACATAGACTTCTCTAAGTTGATTTTCATTTGTAAATATTTTCTCTAACTAAACACGCACAGGAAGGATTTATTATGTAGTTGTTATATTTGGAAAAACATTGTCATTATACAATACGCAATCATACGCAGAATGAAGGATTTTAATCGCTATGTTAATTACAATATTATTAATAAAAAAGAGGAAATAGGAGGGGCCCTAACAAAGATCCCGGCAAGACACCTAAGCTAGCCAACATTTCCGAAGAGGCAGCGTTCTAAGTAATGTCAGCGATCCAGTCGAGTAAAAATCGATTTGGCAAAGCTTCAGAAGATTGTATGGCTGCATTGTACGTCATAATGGCAGAATGAACAAACACACGGCTTTCCACCCCCTGGCCCCTGATTGACACTGCTGAAATGAAGGGGTTCACATACAACGTATTGAAGTATGGGGTATATCTTACTTTTAAGCGGTCCAGCTTTTTTTTTTTTTTTATATAAGCTGTGATGTCATCCACGTAGAAGGTGAACAAGAAAATGTAATCCACGAATGAACGTGTCCCTCTGGCTTAAGCGCACAAAATGACCGCCTCAATCGCTCCGTGGGAGTTCGGATACCCGACCTCATACCCAAGACACGGATCAGCCGCCTGCATGTTGGAGTATGGGGAACAGACCCTCCCGCAGCATCAGGCGGGCTCTGGAATTGTTTGAAGTGATCAGCTAGGTGGTCGGAAGTTCCTGCCTTTACTACCGACGTTACTTCCGAATGGCTTTACAAAGGTCTAAAACGCTACTTGTCATCGAAACTAAAGCAAGTGTGAAGGCGAGCTGTTTCCATGCTGACTTGTCAACCCAGGAGCCGGGGAAAAGGGGACGAACAGCACGAAGCTTCAATTGGAGCTTTATTTTGTCCATCCCGTTTTTCCCCCGCTCCTGGGTTGTCATCGTATGTCAAATATGTAGGCGTGCTCAAAGTCAAATTTGGGAGTTTTACGTACCAAACCAACGACGGGCATCTGGCACGCCCCAGCGGAAAACGGAGGACTAATTTCGACCACCTGGGGATCCTTTGACGTGCAACCAAAAGCTTGGTTACACGGCGCCTTCTACGCAATAAGCCTCCGTCAGATTGCGGGCACCTCAGACGGGATTCGAACCCGCCACATGGGGATCCGTAGGCCGGCGCTCTCGCCTGGGAGCCACCGAGGCTTTTTTTTTTTTTTTTCTTTATTTCATGGGAAACAAAAAACGGAGAGTCAGAGCACACAAAAATATCGCACTACAAAAATAGGTCCCTCATTTATCACTACAGTTCTTTCATCTGTAACAATTTGTTAAACAATGGTACCCAATCGGGCTTTGTGTCGCGACCTTCGTACACGCTGGTGACTTGTGCTACCAGTTGAATGAAATAACAATGCACAGACTTCGGGGTCTGAACAGCATTTCGCACGTCCATTCGGGATTTCCACATGCTGTATAAACTAAGGAGCATAATGAGGTCATACGGAACGGTATCCCCTGGCGTTACGGGCAGAAAACGAATGGAATGCGGTGTAATATCTAGGCTTTTGCGCAAGGTTCGCTGCAACACATCCCAAAAAAAAATTGCGTCCCAGCAGTTGATAAAAATGTGCTCAACAGTTTCGGGCTCCTTACACAATAAGCAGTTTACAGTCCATGGAACAAAGATACCCTTCTCCTGCAACCATACCTTGGTGGGTAAAATAGAACAATGTAATTTGAAAAAGAATGTTTTGATCCTAGGAGGAATTCCCATCTTTTTTACACGACACAGCACATCCTGCCCAGGGTGATTTTTGTACAAGACTCTGTATATTGGCGTTGGGAAGAGAATATCAACAAGATCCCGTGTTAGTTTTTTCCTCGAGACAGTTGCGAGGTACTCCCGAGAAAAACGGACTGCTAGAAAATTAAAGGCGTCAACAACCTCTTTCAGGTATCCCACCAGTCTTGGTGGGTGATATTCAACGGTTGACACAACAAAAGTGGGGATAAAGGATGCCAGCTGGTTTTGGATGACTTCGCGAATAAAAGGGACTTCCTGGTCTCTTAAAAAAAGAAATCGTGATACCAACTGTCTAACGAATAAGTGGGGCAGGCCCACACCCCCGTCTGCGACACTACGGAAAAGGTTTTCCCGTCGCATAGGCTCCCAAGTTGAAGTCCATATAAAAACCGCAAAGACACGGTGAAACTTTTGTATATTGCTCCTTGCACAGTGTAGAACTTGTAGCACATACCAAAGCTTGGCAATCAAAAAAACGTTGCATATAGTTGCTCTCGTAAAAATCGACAGATCTCGGTGGATCCAGCGCTTGGAGCGCTTGTCGATATCTGCTGCTACAGTTGACCAATAGGTCGTGCTGTTTCTGTGGCTCTCCAGTGGCACACCGAGGTAGTTGCATGGAGTGCAGCTCCAATGGATGTCCTCGAAAACTTCGGGCGTGCTCGCCCACGTCCCGTGCCAGAAGCCCCTGCACTTTTGCAGGTTCACCGAGGCACCCGTGGCTTTGCAGAAAGTGTGCGTCAACCGCAAGGCGTGGCTTACACTCGTTTTATCGGTGCAGAAAAACGCAACGTCATCCGCATAAGCCAAGACTTTGGTTTCAACGCTGTGCAGGATATATCCTCGGACATTTGAACTTTGGATTATGCTCTGACACAGTGGTTCGAGGTACAAAGAAAAAAGTAAGGGGGACAGCGGGCACCCTTGCCTCACAGAAGAATGGACTGGTATACTTTCCGTCACGTTATTGTTAAGCACCAAACTCGTATAGCAGTTGGTGTACGACATCTTAACGCCTTGTAATATTATCTTCCCAACGCCTACATGCGCCAGTATTTTGAAAAGGACATCATGCTGAACGCGGTCAAACGCTTTCTCTAAATCAATTTGCAACATTGCAACTTGGTCGCCTCTTCCAGACACACAATCTAACACACTTCGGGCCACGTGAATATTGCTCTGGATTGCTCTACCCCTTATCCCACATGTTTGATGTTCCCCGACTACTTCACAAATAATAGATTGCATTCTGTTTGCCAGTACTTTTGCGAATATCTTGTAGTCCACATTACACAATGTTATCGGGCGGTACCCTTTCACGCAGCGTCGTTGGTTGTTGTCCATTTCTTTTGGAATAAACACCGTGTGTGCCCGTAGAAACGAAGGCGGGAGCGCGTTTGCCTTGTAGGCCTCTTGAAAAACTTCATGCAGCACGAGACAAATCTCGTTCTTGTGCACTTTATAAAACTCAGCGATTATCCCGTCGGGTCCCGGTGTTTTTCCTTGTGGGAGAGCGTCCACAGCATTTACAATTTCTTGCACACTAATCGGTTCTTCAAGGGTTTCAGCACAGTCTTCACTCAGTCGCGGTAGTAACGTTATCAATTTTGCAAGACCCTTGGTATCGTCTGCGAATGCGGGACAGCTCAGCAGTGCTCGATAGTGATCAAGAAAGACGCGTTCGATCTCCTCCTTATCAGTGACGATTCTGTTTCTGTGCTCTATCTCTAGTATTTCCTTACTCAGTGCGTGTCTCTTTTCGTCTTCCAACGCCTTCTTTGTAGGTTGCTCTCCCAAGAGAAACTTTTCTGCCCTCGACCGCACGACCGCGCCCGCGTACCGTTCCTGATAAAGACTGTCAAGCTGAGCTTTTATGTACTCTATGTCTTTTGTTCCGTAGCCAGGATTTTTGCATTCCAGCTCGTATAAAAGATGCAAGTCACGCTGGAGTTGCTTTTCTTTTTCATGTTTGTAATAATTAAGCGTGCTTGCTCTTTCGATTGCCAATTGTTTTGCGTCTTGCTTAAAGGTTTCCCACCTCGCAAAAATGTTTTCCCCGTTTTGACCTGCTTGTCTAAGTAATTTTCGCGTTTCGGACACGAAAAACTCATCTTTAAGTAGCTGAGAATTTAACTTCCAAAGTTTCCAATTGATGCGCTTATGCTTCCTCCGTTTTTGTCCAATCGTTATCGCAACCATGCAGTGATCTGTGAATAACACAGGTTCCACAGTATAAGCATTTAAAAGTTGTATTAGTTCAATAGAACAATACAACCTGTCTAGTCGGGCATGCGACGCCCGTTGAAAGTGCGTGAACTGTATGAGTTTGGTTCCTGTTTGAAAGTTGGCTACGTCTAACAAGCCTCCCTCTTCGACTACTTCGAGCAATAGTTGTTCACTTCTATCAAGATGGGGCCTGGTCGGCGTTCGGTCATTTAAGTCGCAAACACAATTTAAGTCTCCAAGGAGTACAACTAGTCTATCACACACCAGGTATGAGCGCAAGTGATTGAAAAACTGAACTCGAGAATTCACATCGTTTGGTGCATACACACAAATCACCCGCCACTTGCATTCCTGCACCCGGAAATCACACATAACAAAGCGGCCCTGCAAGTCAACCGTCAGAGCTAGTTCGCTTAACTGAACTGACTTTTTTATAAACAAGAAACACCCTCCCGAAAGACCGGCAGCATGGCTGACACATACCTCGTATTTTCTCAAAAAAAGTGGTAAAGCGCGGTCAACCTCTTCCTCATTCTCTAGCTTTGTCTCTTGTACTGCTAAAAAGTCAATCTCCTTTTCTTCGAGTAGACGGTGTAGCTGATTCTGCTTTTTCCTCGAATGAAAACCGCGTACATTTAAGCTGGCGAAGCGGAAACCGCCCATCGCTGCTTAAGGGGGTGGGTTTTCCTGGGCTTGCCGCGCAAGCGGCTTCGACACGTTTAAGCGCTTACTTGCGTATGTGGCCCCCGGTTCCAATTTCTTTCGCTTGACGTCACTGACACCAGTTCCCAGAGCAGAGTTTGTGTCCACTCCGTTCCCTTGACCCTCGAGAAAGGGACCTGCTTGCTTGGTTTCACCTTGGTCTCGGTCGTCCAGCTCCGAAGGTGTAGCAGCACTGCCGCAGTTACTGCCTTGCTCCATGGAAGAATCATCCCCAGTCTGCGAGGACACAGGTATGGCTCCTGGGTCTTGTGGCTGGTGGTCGTTGATGGCGCCGGTCTCGCCTGGTACGGAGGGAAGACTGTTTGCAGGGCCGCCCGTGGACGCCCCCACTTCGCCGTTGGCTCCCACTACTTCGGACACGTCCATGAACTGGTCGAGATTCGATTCGGCATCCTCGTCACCGCGCCTCAGCACCGTGGCGTAGGTCGCGTAGCACTCGTTGTCTTCGTGACCAAATTTGTTGCACTTGGTACATTTTGGTGCGCGGCACTGTTTCCGGATATGGCCCACTTTTTTTGCACCGTAGGCAAAGCGGTGGTCTTCCAGGCACAATGACAAGGGATTGCACCCCATATACCTTGATCATATGGGGCAGGTCGGAAGAGCTGACGGCGTCGTGCAGCGTCATGCTGACTTCTCTGTTCATGGTTTCCAAGTGTTCCATTCCCGGGACTCGCCATTTCTCCCTAACGATGTTACGAACTTTACCGTAAGGCTCGAGAGCTTCCACCACACGTCTGTCTTCCAGATACGTTGGGAGCCAAAGTAGCCTTACCCTAATGTCCTTTGCGTTGGGATCCAGCACCAGACACTTCCGCCCCTTGACCGTGAGTTGTCCAATCCTTTTCATCTTTTCTGTGGCAGCCATGCTTGCGAGAGTGATCATCCATATGTGGCTCATTTGGAATTGTCCAATTGAAACCACGTCCGTCATGTCCACGATGTCCTTCAGTCCGTCTCGAAAATCCACAGCACGGTACGGTCTTCCCATCAGGTCCGCGTGCAAAAACACGGAATTCAGACACATTTTTCCATCTGGGAAACGGGGCAACACCACACGATACTCATCGCTACTGCTGGCTGCAGCGTCGATGCTTCCTCGGCCCGCGTGGGCCGATAACGCGCCGTTATCGGAGCGAATCATCGTCCGTCCGCTCTCGTCGAAAGCCGGAAGCGAACTCCCCTGGGAGCCACCGAGGCGGCTTACGCAAGCGTGCTGCCTGTGTGTTGTATTGGTAGATCAGGTGATTTCAACCACCTTTTGTCCTTATCGCGTTGACATGTGTTAAGATAAAATACATCAATCAATCAGTCAATTAATCAGTCAGTCAATCAATCAATCAATCAATCAAACAGTTTTTTTGCACGAAACACTGGAAATGAAGAAGCGTAGGAGCGGCGCCAGTTAATGTATTCGAAGTTCAAGGCTCCCGTTTACCGTTTTGTATGCAAACTATTTTCGATGATCTTCACCATACACAGCTTTTCTGATTGGAAACGACGAGTTGAAAATTTTTGCGCACGTGAATACACTGTCGAATCCCGTACCTCTATGACGCTAAACTGCTCCAACTATCGATGCAATGTTTATTCACTCTGCCTTAGAGTAACGATATATACCAGCAGTGCATGTGACTAATTGGCACGATAAGTCAGAAAATAATGTAATAACTGTTGATTTACTTTTTTATAACAACGTAGAAACCGCGAACGTAAATCTTTTCATAGACTTATTCTCACCGCCCTGCCTTGCGCCTGCCGCACGAACGGTCACTTTGGCGGATCCCCGAACTTCCCACGCGAGCATAAAGTGTTTCTACAATCGACTGATTTGGTAGTTAATTATGACACTCAGAAAATGTCTGATTTAAACAAAATCTTCTTATTTAGTAGTTAAAAAATAATCAATAAATTTTAGTTGATTACCAAACTTATCGCAACGATTATTCCCATGCTTTATGTCTCCCTGGCCGTGTAACTCACCTGCGTAAAACGCAGTAATGGAGCTTTCTAGATCTTTTTTTTGTTAAACGTGTAAAATTTATTTTTGGACACCTCCAATAGTAGTGTCAAAGTGTTAAACGTCACTGATTCCTCCACATTGTGTTTGCGCAGGTACTGGTTACGACGGGCTGACGCTCCACAGTGGATACCCGTTTAACGTCATGAAAGAAAGCAGTTCGAGAGACCTTTGCTCAAAATCACGACTTAGTGGTGGCTGGTGGTTTTCACCTTTTGGTTGCATCTCTTCGAATCTTAATGGGCGTAAATTCAATGGTAGTGTTCCGCAAGATAACATGGGCCATGCTATTACGTGGTACGTGAGATACGATCGGAGTTCCTCACAAATTCTCTACGAAAGTGTGGAGATGAAGGTCAGGGATGCCGATTATGAATTCTGTACGGGCAAAATGGCAAAATAAATTATTTGATACCTCATGTCTTGATCAGTACAAAAAATAACTAAATCGAGTTGAAGTGTCCATTCACAACACCTGTTGTGTTTCTCGCTTTCTTAGTTTTATACAAAATAAAAACAAATGGGTCATGTTAAATGCAACTTTTGAAACACAACATACTTCTCACCTCAATCCCGGCTCTCTCTAAGGCTCAACCCAAAATGCACTGACTATGCACCATTAAGGGGGGCTCGTTCAATGCCATATGAGATTCGAGCCAAATTTTAAAGTTTCGTATAACATGTGTTCATATAGCGACACTTGGAGTTGTCTTTGTTGTATACGTCGCTTTGGTCCACGCTGCGCTCTTTATAATTTGCGGCCTTGAACGTAGTTAAATAGCAGAATATTTGACTTAAAAAAAAAAAAATGTCTGTTGTCTTTGTTGTACAGGGAACGTGAGGAGGATGCAGTACGACCGACAACCTGTGTTTAAGTGCGGTATTAAAGCTATAGCCGTTAATGAAAAACTTCGCGGCTTCGCGCAGTAATCCGCGCTCCATATCGACGCGGGCCATTTTTGGCACTCCGCAAACATTGCACGGGCCGTTGCCTACAAGATAACAAGCAGGCAAGATAGCATGCATGATCATTCACGGTAGCCAGGTAACATGCATGGTCCCACCCCAGTCCCCACCGGAAAATCTGGCCAGTGCCAGAATCAGCACAAACAACAATTCTCGGGAGATACGCATATAAAACAGCCTTGGATTTCTACGGTGCAATCTGTGTCAGAAAGCAAGGGGAAAGCAAAGGAGTTAGTACCCGGTCAAAGCACGTGACAGATACAGAGTTTTATTTTCTATACAAATATATAGGATGACTGTATATTTGTTTCAATGAACCTTCAGTTAGAGTGCACTTCGTCTCGTCTACTTTCTTGTCCCTGTTTATTCCGCGGTTTTTGTTCAGCACATGTGACTATTTGCACCGAAGTTACACACGAAGATGCGCTCCCTTTTTAAACAGACAAATGAATTGCTCTCTAATTAATACACCCTCACTGGTTCCTAAACGCTCTGAAATTTTCTTCCGGTGTGTTTCTCGGTTTAATATGAAACACTTATGAAGAGTCTATGGTGCGTGCTTGCTCCTTTACCTCCCATTTAGTCCATCTGCTCCGAAAGGACAACTTAGCATCTGCGACGTCACGCCTCAGCTGTCCCTGGGTTTCAACTTACGGGTTGCGTAACTGTTTTAGAGAACGTTTACATAAATAACAGACGATTTTACTTAAATACGTGCGTGTTTTATGTGGAGGCGTCGCCTGGAGAAAGCAGTGCAAGTGAAAACAGGCCGCTTGCTAGAAAATCTTGACTCAAGTCTTGGCTCAAGTCTTGACTCAGGTACCTGGGGGTCTCGGCTGAGACCGTGACTGAGACCAAGACGGATCCAGCACGGTCTCCGGCGCGGTCTTAGCCAAGTCCGGACTTGAGTGTGGCACCAAGACCATAGAGTAATGTAGTAAACGTAAAGAGAGGACACAGAAGCCGATTCGCGGCCCAGATAGTGCATTTAATGCCCTCCGCTACGTGGCGCTTTTCTGTAATTCGGTTAGAACTAGTTAGAACTCTTTCCGTGAAAAGTATTCATTTTTGAAAGTGTTATGGTTTAGAATTATTTAAAGTACTTAAAACGACTAAATAGTTTTAATTTACTACGTCACAAATATCACGTGAGGAATGGCGCCTGCCACGGCCTGCCGTGTGCCTGCTTGCCTGCACGCCGTCGCCTCAGCTATGGTGTACTAGAACTGGGCAGTGTGTCGTCCGCGCCGAGAAGCAACGGAGGGAGGAGGTCGGCGCAGCGATGACGGCGCGCAAGGACGCCAGGGGGCGCTGCGGGTAACAGGCGTGCTCCTTCCCGCTCGGATTGCCGTGTGGTCGTACTGCTTGTGATCGGCGTGGTTCGCGTCGTCGCCTTGTTTTGCTGCAGTTTTTTTTTTAATAGTTGAGTGAAATGGATTGTGATCGGTGCCGTTCAGTGGGATGTAGACAACGCGTGCAGTGACGGAAAAACGGCGGGACAAGAGAGACGGGACGTGTTTTGTGTCGGGGCAGTGACTTCCCTACACCCCTCTACGGGGGTGTACTCCCCCCTTGTTTTTCCGAAAGCAACCCTTTAATCCGCAACGACTCTTATATTCTCAATGCGCCCCCCCCCCCCCCAACCCCCCTCCCTAACCTCAATTCCTGGGGCCCGTGCCGGGTTTCAACAGTGGCTACCGGTCCTGCAAAGAAGCCCGTTCCCTTTTTCGTGCCCCTCGCGAGTTCGATCGGCGTCAGTCGTCGTCCCGCAACATTAAAAGGAGTGACAGGGAGCCTCTGCTTCATGTAATGCAGGCAGTCATGACAGTCGTCGTCTACATTTTAGAGCGCAGCTCTTAGGGGCCCGTTCCCGGCTTGAGCGGCGTCGGCGTCGCCGTCGGCGTCGCCGTCGCCGTCGGCGTTGGCGTCGGCGTTGGCGTCGGCGTCGGCGTCGGCGTAACCAAGGTCATCCCAAGGTCACGTGACCCCTCCAGGTCACGTGACCCCTCCCAAGGTCATCTCAAGGTCACGTGACCCCACGTGACCCCCTGAAGGTCACGTGACCTTGGGGGTCACGTGGGGTCATCTTGGGATCACGTGACCCCCAAGGTCACGTGACCCCTCGAGGTCACATGACCCTCCCAAGGTCATCTCAAGGTCACGTGACCCCAAGATGACCCCACGTGACCCTTTGAAGGTCACGTGACCCCCAAGGTCACGTGACCCCTCTGAGGTCACGTGACCCCCGAGGTCACGTGGTCTCCCCCCCCAAGGTCACGTGACCCCTGAGGTCACGTGACCCCTCTGAGGTCACGTGACCCCTGAGGTCACGTGGGGGTCACCTTGGGGGTCACGTGACCTTGAGGTGACCCCCATGTGACACCCAAGGTCACGTGACCCCCAGATCACGCCTCCCCGAGGTCGCGTGACCCCCCTCCCCGAAGTCACGTGACACCCCCCCCCCCCCCCCCGAGGTCACGTGACCCCCCCCCCCGGTGCATATTAAAGGATGAGGGGAGGAGGAGGAGAAGGAGGAGGGGTCTACCCTCCCCTCAGTACCCTTCACTCCTCCTCCTCAAGAGCTGCGCTCCAATTCGGCGTTACAGGAATTTGTAAACGGCTTTCACTTTTTTTTTTCGGACTTTTTGCACTCTAAAGTATATGCTAAATCGGTTTTATAGACACTGGTTTGGACACACCGAAGGGTCCTGTGCACGCTGACAGCATTAGAAAGGCTTGGAGAAGTGATAGTGACGTTAAAGGTTATGGCCTCACATCAGCAAATAATTTTTTTTCCTAACAGCTTTAAAAAGATGAGGGTTAACCCAGCACTTTGTCTCTTCAATGAGGAGATGCTAAGAGGCCTCTTTTTTTTACCGCAAGAAAATTGAAGGGTCTTAAATGGCCCAGCGGAAGATACTGAGTCATTTATCCTGAAGATGTCGAGGCTCATCAAGATAATGACCACACGTTGGAGAATGTAGAGGTACAAAACACCACAGGCGCCGACTACGGGGGAGCTCGGGAGCCCCCCTCTCCGGAGCTCTTGGGAAAAGCAAGTACCGTCGCCTCCGGAATCCTTGGGTGGACCTCATTAATCTCATCAGAGCGCTGGTGGCTGGTGCCCAGTGTATAATTAAAAAATTATCTGTGCGCCCTGGTGCCCACACATATCAATATAGCTGGTGCTCAGTGGATAAATAAGAATTTATCCACTGTGGTTACTATCAGAGCTGGTGAGTGGATGCATTTTTCTAACTATTCGCACAGTCCTGTTTGAAGACCCTACGTAGTAACAGCAAATACGATAAAAGCTGGTGCTGGAAATTCCTTCGAAAGCCCGTGGAGGTAGTTGCGAGAGTCGACAGTGGCACCTCCATGCAGCCTACGGAAGTAGACGATATAATCAGTTTTGTAAGCCCCATTTTGTTTTCCCAAACGTTGAAACAATCCATTAGGGTAGTGCGCTTCAACCACGGAATTCATTGATCACAACTAACTGGGAGGCACTCACTTGATCGAATGACGTTTTAGCGAACGCCCACGTTTAACCGAATGACACTTTAGCGAAGAGTCGGACGCCGCGAAGCGGCGTTTTCGGGTGGACCAAATGAGTTCACATTTTTGTAATGAGCCGCCGCAGACTGTCGCCGGCGAAGTGGCGTAAAGTGCAGCGCGGCGGATGGGTTAACGCGCGCCCCCGTTATTCGCTAAAACGTCGATTCGCTCAAATGTCGCTGTTCGCTAAAATGTCATTCGCTCATGTGATATGGAGCCGATCACAACTACAGTGACAGCGAAATTATAGGGTCACAAAAGCACACATTTGTTTAGGTATCATGCCATCAGCATGCTTATCCTACGTTATCCAGGGGATTACACACGTTTGGGACGACTCTTACAAGAGACTTCCCGAACGTTTACCTGGGGGATGGATTTCCCGCAGAACGCAACATTGTTAGCGCGAACAAGCGATCGCCGGTTTTTCTATGAGAAACCAAAGGATCTCAGCAAAGTTCTAATTGCTGGGGGAAAAGCTCATTCGGGCCTATAATGCAGGTGCTAAAAGTTCGTCCTCACTAATACTCTTTCGAAGTAAATCCGAGAAAGCGCCAATGTCTTGTTCGCGCTAGCAGTGTCGGGATGTGTACTGTGGCGTCCTGCCCGAAGATGCACGTCTCGGGCAAAGCATTTGGCAACGAACTAGTGCGATAAATAATATGTGAAACAGCAGAAATAAAGAATACCGTAAAGAGCTAGCCAAACAATACGAAACAATCGAACTCGTGTGCAACGCCAAGCCAGCCAAGCGCTACCGCTGCCTGCGCTCCGCACTCCGGCAGCACGCCTACTACACGTTGCGCCCTCTCGCGGCCACCGATCCGGTCATCGCTGAAAGAGCCACCCCTCCGCCGGCGCTCGCTACACTGCCCAGTCTTCTAGTACACCATACCTCAGCATTATTCTGCGTGGCCTCTGCTCGTCCGTGCGTCGTTCGTCCGTGCCGTGCGTGCCGTCCGTTTGTGCTTTCTGCTGCAGCGTGTTCGGTCGGCTTTGCATCAAACAAGGTGATGCATGACTGCCCGCGTGCTCGTATGCTCGGCGGGAGTTTGTGGAGCCGAGGGGCTTGAGCTTCTCGCGCTGTTGTTTCCGTCGGGCTGACGGGCTGCAATCGTGTGTGCACCTTGATTTTCGATGAGATTTCTTCGAAAAGGGACTTGGCTTATGACTCTGAGAACGACATTGTCCATGGATTTACAGATGACGGTGTTGAACGGTGTTTCAGATAGATCCTTGGTTGTTGTGTTGTGCTCTCTGTAATTTCAAGGAGGGAAGTTCAGCCACTTGCGTACACTGTTGTGCTCACTTGAACACCGTTTTCTGTTATCCGCAGTCTCCTCATTTCTCTCATTGCAAGAGCTTAAAACTGGCTTCACGGTAAAGGCTTTGGTCTGTGATCAGGGGGCTTCAAACGTAAGCTTGGTCAACCAACTTGGTGTGTCTGTGGTTAGGCCGTGTTTTTTTTTTAAGTTGATAACGAATATGTTTACTTTATCTTTGATGTTCCGCACCTTATCAAAACAACCAGGGACAATCTCCAAGAACACAAATTTTGCATTGGAAATGAGGTCATTGAGTGGTCCCATATTGTTAAACTTTATCGTTCTACCCATGAGATAAGGTTGCGATTGGCTCCGAAACTTACTGGGAGACACATTTTTCAAAACCCTTTCAAAAACATAAAGGAAAACGTGCCGCACAGGCAATGAGTGTCTCAGTCTGTCTTGCAATCCTATTCATTGTTTATGCCAAGGAGCTTCCTGAGGCAGCCATGGCTACAGCCTTTTTCTGTGATAGAATGGACACCTTTCTAAATAGCTCACAGTTCAAGAAGACAGGGCAGAAGTTGCATCATGCCATTCTGAATGGAGAATCTGAGGTATTTGATTTCCTTCACCTGCAACTCGGATCGATTTCAGCATGGAAGTTCGAAAGTAGGGTGCAGTCACAAACCATCATAGGGTGGCACGTTACTATAAAGAGTGTCTTCATGCTCTGGGAGGAGCTTTCAAATAGCCATGACTTTAAGTTCTTACACGATGCCTGCAGCAAGACCCACTTGAGAACATTTTTGGAGCTATATGACAAATGCAGGGCAGCAGTACATATACCTAAAGGTGTATCAGTTCACCTCAGGACTGAAACAGATAGGGATAAAGGAACTGTTCAAACTGTGGAACAATGGAAACGTAGAGGATGACTAGGCTGGACCTCTTGAAGGAGTTGCCAATATTTTTGCACCATGAAAGTTCAATTGCAGACAATGTGGAATGTCTTCCAAGTGATAACTTCCCGCCACTCGAGGATATTTGTGAGCTGACATCAGACATGAGGTTTAACATATTTCATGACTCGTCAACTTGTTACGTTAGGGGCTATTTGATCAAGCATTTCCTTGAACTGAAAACCCACAGCTGTGGCGGTTCTCAGCCACTTAGGGAAGAGTCTGACAGCTTGGCCAGGCCTCACCAGTACTTATTTGTGCTTAACGCATACCACGTGCCTGGAAAACTCTTCGGGAATCTAATATACCATCCCAGGCTGCCTTTAATTTCATTCAGCAACTAGAAAATCGCTTTCTTGCCGTAATAGAGAGCGTGGCGCATGTTTGAGGAGTGTGTGCTGTCTTGTATCGCACACTTCCAGGTCTGGGTAGTTTTGGCATTGCTCAGAGTGCCACCAATGTTTTTTTTTAAAAATGGTTTGAAGAATAGGCGTGTATTGGCATGTCCGATTTCTTAACCGGAACCTGGACAAAGTTTGGTTACACTTTTTAGTTTCTGTAAAGCAAATAGACAAGTTTAACTGTTAATAGTGCACTAACGGAGGTGGTTGCCAAATCAGAAACAGAAAGGGCGTACTAATTGAGGGGTGCTGCTTGCACTCTAAAAATTTGTTTCTCTTATTTCCAGCAAATGTGTATCACGGCCCTTTTGCAAAAGTATTTATCCACTTTCTACAGAATTTCTATGGAAAATGGTGCATAGATGCTATAGATATTAGAAAATGTATCCACTTTTGTATTCACTGAATATAGTTTTTAGCCGCTTTTTTTGAGCCATACTTTCTTTCCGATCAAATGTATTTCGAGGAATGTTTAGGAACGTTGAATATTGTCAGATTCCGAATTGAGTTCTCAGTGTTTGGTATTGGCTCGCCCGCTGTGTGTTTCAGGCTATGTCAATTCGTATGTTTTATAATAGCCGGAAGTTGGGAATTCACGCTCTTCCCTGTGTGAATTACGCTCTTATTATACTCTTATGACTGGTAATGATAGCGATGTCTTATTTATTTCTGAACTTACTTCCCGAGCCCGAGTCGGCGTGAAAGCGAATGGACAATTGAGCATGTTCCCCGTGGAAAATTTTTGTTAACTTGGTTCTGCTAAAAATATTTTACGAAGTGTACGATATGCCAAACTCCTTCGTATTCATTTATTTTTGTGAGTATTAGTATCTGTTTCTTATAAAACATACAGGGCGTCTGAAGTAAATCATGTATATACGAATGTGGTCCAATTAAATATTTTCGAACCACTTACTGTTGTTGACCCCAAAATGCTCCACCAGTCAAGAGTCAATGTGGGGGTTTCGTAACTTCAATGTTTTACAGTAGGAAAAACAAACAAGATATACGCATCTGTTTTGTGAAGTAGAAATTTTGTTTTACACATTTTGCACAGATTATATCGTAAAAATTAAAATAAAGCTGTGTCAACCATAGAGTTTTTACAATAAACGCTAGAGGCTCAGCTGGCGCTAGTGTGCTGTTGCATTTTGAAGCAGACAGCATGCAGTCAGAAATTGACTTCCGGTACTGCATTTCTATGGGAAAAAGTGAGTGCATTTTCTCTCTGCGCTTGATTACAAGAGCAAATATCACGAATAATTTGTACGTACTAGGCACATTGGAACATTTCTCAGTCACGCAGATGAAACAATTGGTCAGTTACAGCATTTTTATTTGAAATGCGCGGCATTAAAAACGGTGTTAAAACCGCTTCGTACATGTATTTATGTGCACTGTCGGACACTGTTAGCGCGAACACGGCGTCGACGATTTCCAGCATGGGGGATATGCGTGCCAAACGAACGAAGGACATGTGGAAAACCAAGAAAGACAGCAAGAACTACGCAGTAACACTGGGTAAGTAACTCCTTGTACTTGCAGACGATCAAAATAAATTGAAAGTCACGTAATATAGTGCGATTTCCAATAAATAAGAACTGCTTTATTCTTTCTGCTCATGAATATGTGCGAAGATTCTTGTTCTGTGTTCAAATCATCACCCGCGCGCTCCAAATCTTTGCAAATAGGGGGAAGCCAGAGGACAGGTGCGCGATAAAAACTGCCCAACATAGAAAATAATAAGAAAACACACCTTTCGTACTCCACGTCCTTTATTCTTTACGTTTCTAACGTTTTTTTTAACCACTCGTGAAGATGCACGACGGGGTCATTTTCATATAGTGAGAGGACAGGCATATTAGCAATATATAAGCACCAACGGAATGCTGGCGAACTTTGAACATACTCTACATTCCTTTCGATCGTTATTTTGCTTAGAATCGTCGCTCGTTCATACATACCTGCCATGGAACAGAGGTTTGGGCCTGAAACATAGCGAAGTTTAGCATCGTTCAGTGGTAAAGGAAAAATGCTGTAACTAAAGCAATTACGCTTTCACAATATTAATAAAGGTACATACTATCCGGTACAACCAAAATAACAAAAGTTATTCATGTTATTTTCCGGCGACGAGACAAAATTCACGCGCGTTTTCCCATAGGAATACACAGGAGGACTGGAAAAGTAGACTGCATGCTGTCTGCTTCAATTTGCAACCGGAAGTCCCGTAGACACTAGCGCCAGCTGAGCCTCTATCGTTTATTGTAAAAACTCTATGGTGTCAACATTAAAAAAAAAAAAAAAAAAAGGAAGAAAAGAAACAGAAACAGCGGCTCCGGGAGCCGAGGAGCTCCCGAGAGCGTAGCGAGGAGCGACGCAAGAAGGAAAGATGGGATGGGAGAAAGAGAATGGGCGCGTTCAGTAGCGCCTCCTTTGCCTCCGAACGGAGTGCCTCGACTCGGAGTCATCGGAGCGCCTACTGAACGGCAAAAAAACCCGCGGCTCCAAACCTGCTTCTACGCAACTTCCGCTTCCTCCCCTGCGCCAGACGGTCTCCGAATAAACTGGAAGCAGACGATGGCGAGCACGATCGCTTTTATTTGACGCCGGTTTTGAAGAAGTCTTTACAAGGTCGTTGAAGAAAAAGCGGGTGATTGTACACATCAGCGCTGCTGTTCGAAGCGATGCAACGCGATCGAGCCCTTCGCTTGGCGGTGCAAAGGCAGCTACTGTTATAAAAGCCGACAAAAATCGTCGTCAGCACACACAAAATACAGACCTCAGCGAATCTACCCCGCCGGTTGCGATACTTTTATACGGCCATAAGTTTGTTCTGCCCTTCGTAACGAACTTCCAATAAAATGTATTCGTATACACACTTGAAGTTCTGCCGCGCTCGGCGATCAAGGTTTTGTCGGCCGAAGCGAGCCTCAGCCAACGTGCACCCCGATGTAGCTACGCAAACAAAACATTAATCGGTATCATGCTCTGCGTGAGTGTCCAACCGGCTTCCAAAGTCGCGCTCATACCCTGTTTTGCTCTGTTGAGCGCGGACAGGACTATCGTCAATATTAGAGAGTTTTAGTAGATCGTTCCCATGACTCCGATAACGATATCCCGATACTCCGCCACCGCCTCCCTTTCTCATGCATAGTATCGTTATCGGGGCTATCGGAGGTATCGGAACGATCTACTAAAACTCTCAATAGAGAGTTTTAGTAAATCGTTCCGATACCTCCGATAGCCCCGATAACGATAGTATGCATGCACAAGGGAGGCGGTGGCGGAGTATCGGGTATCGTTATCGGAGTCATGGGAACGATCTACTAAAACTCTCTTATTACTGAGTTTCCGTGCAACGGTGATCGAGACACGGCATTAAATGAACGTTTGCGTTGTTTATTAGCATATTCAAACCAAACAAAATACGGTCCAATGCATTTTCCGAAAGAGCCTTACCTGAAAAATATATTCGAACGCGTTATTCGTCTTACCTTGAGCACTTTTCATTAACAAAAGCGAACAAACCGCGCACCCGCCGCGATAGAACCGAAGCAGCTTATTCCGCCATATTGCTTGTTTTTTCCTCTTTTAGCGCCGGAAATCGTCACCAGTCAGGAAATGACGTCATTTTAGCTTCTTTGACTCTACGTGCACCGTCTCGGGACTCGGTGCTTCGGAGCTTGACTCCGAAGCCCCGGAGTTACGTGCACCGGAAGTGACTTTTGGCCGTCCAGTGGGAGGGGTCAGTGACTCCTTGACTCCGGGGCCGCTACTGAACGCGCCCAATGAGAAAGGTACCGGGAGAAACCGGAGCAGAAATGCCCAAACCGAAACCGAAACTAACTTGACCGGAACCGGAGCTAGATTGTGTTTAAAGGGGTAGGGAAACAAAATTTTAGCGCCGATCTTGTTGCATAAATATGGGCTAGGGACAGGCACCACCTAGGAAATATAAATATCGCGCTGTAAAACACAGGAGAACTAATTTTAAACATAATTAAACGATTTCAAATTCTCATCTGGTGGAGGGGAGGAAGTTCTCGTGACATCACTTGTGGCGTAGGAGCAGCGCCGTTCTGCGGCAATACGGCGTGCCGGCAGAATTCGCCTAGGCCTGAACGCGTTTGCAAAGCCTTGGCGGAGAAAGCCAAAGCGTAGTTGGCCACAGTGAGCTCGTTCTCGTTGCGGCTCTTTGCACGACACGACCCGAGCATGCTTCTGGCACGGCCGGTATTAGTTGCTGCGAGTCGCGAGCTGCGAGCCGACGTGAAAAAGGATATGTTTGAACTAGGGTGCCTCCATGTGCGCTTTGCTTAGGGTGGGACATTGAGGCACCCTAGGGTGGAGAGATCTGGCCATTTTGTCCCACACTTTTATTTTTCTCTTTTGTTCAGAAGCGCGTGAAAGAGCGTGCCCCTGCACGCGTTTGTGGCGCTGACTGTGCTATGGCGACATTTTGTTTTCGCCGATTTCTTTGTATTTTACCCGTGAGCGCGTGCTGTCGGCATCGGGTACTACAAAGGGTGGCATCACCCTAAACAGAAGGACATTGAGGAACCCTAGTTTGAACTACGAGGGTGTCAGCAAGAGCCAGGCAAATACCTGTTCACACTCGGAGCGGACACGAGCGTTTGATCGAAGTGCTGGATTCGCTCCGCGTTTCGGTAAGCGCTTCTGGACCGATCTGTTACGATTGCAACTCGATACTGACATGACACTCGGCAAAGAAAGGTTAGACCGACATCGCGTAGCTCCCACGAACTACTATAGCTCGACAGTGACGTAGCGTCGTGTCAGAATAAAAATGGCATACTAATAACAGAGTGTACATACCGAGTTGCGAAGGTAATCCGTATCACCGTATGGCGTTTATTTGAGCTCTATATCACACAAAACAAGGAGATAGAATCAATGAGAGTCCCTTTTCGACGACAGCGTTCGTTACCGCTGTCTCGGAAAACAAGGAGATCGAGATGACAAGGGGAAAATATTGACCTCTGAAATTTAGTTCAGGGATCAAACTACTCATCCGGGAAGGGTCCACAAGGGTCGCGCAGGCATATTCCATTCAGCAGGCCAGCCGGTCATGGACAGACGGTCTTGGCCAAGGACCGCCGGAGCAACGGTGCGCCGAGTCAATGTTGCTGCTAGGCCTACTATATTCTGCCGAACTCGCTCGGTCGGCAGAATCGTGGCCGTTGTAGCTCTTCTCGTGTGTTTGTGGATCCTGCGTTCTTGATCGTCGTGGTCTGTTTTAAGTACTCCTTCTTTTTTTCTTGCTGGTTGAAGTCGGGACGCACGAGAAGAGCACGTAGAAAAATAAATGTCCGTTGGTGGCCGCTACCAAGTAACTGGATAGCTAGGTTCGACATTGTACATGTACCTTTTTTTAGTACACGGAAGTGACGTCATCACGTCTGATTGGTTGGAAACAAAAGTGACGTAATTTCCCTAGAAAAATGTGGGCGGAGTCGGCTACCGGACGTGACAACAAAATGACGTTTCGTTTTGTACCGAGTACGTTTCAAAAGGTACTTGCTCGGAACTAGGTGTCATTGGCAGCATGTTTTCGGCGGCGAGGCGTCGCCGTCTCGTCAATTCGACTTTTTCTTTAATAGAGCTTTTTTTTTTCTCCCGAAAGGCTGTATCGGGAACACCGCGATGCATTCGAGCTCCCGGAGGAGATCTTTCGGATGCAATACCGCCTGCCCAAGATCGTGGTGCGGTGGTTGTGCGACGAACTTCGCGAGGAACCGGAGGTGAGGAGAGTGCGTACCTCGTGGACGGTCATGACTGTGGAGCTTCAAGTGTTGTGTGCACTGCGCTTCTACGGCACGGGGAGCTTCCAAGGCATGGTGGCGAGCGACGAACACGTAGCGCGGGACCAAAAGACAGTCAGCGTTGCGGTCCGCGCCGTGTCCGTCGCTATCGTGCGTCGTCTCGGGGTCCAGCGTGGCTGGATCCACTTCCCCGAGACGCCGAGCGAGAGGTTCGGCGCGGAGAAGGGCTTCAGGCTGCTCGGCAGGATACCCGGCGTCATCGGTTGCGTGGACGGGACCATGGTCTCCATCGTCGGCCCGTCCAAGAACGACCCCACCGTCACGAAGGCGGCGTACTGGTACCGCAAGTACTTCTACGCCCTCAACGTGATGGTGGTAAGTACACTCATGTTACGTTGTCAAAACGCGCCCCAAATCTGTAGAAAAAAAAAAAAAAAAGAACGTATTGCCGATACGGTTCAAGTATCCCGTTTTATGACTGCGGGCTGTGGGGTCTCACGACTGCTCGAGCGTGTGCTCTACGTAGCATGTGAGCCGTGAGGCTCTTCTCCCAAAAATAATACTTGTCTGTTAAAGCTTCCGTAAAAAACAGAACAAAAAGAAACATTATTTTTGTTTCAAGGTACCTTGCATCCAGGAAGGTGTGTTGACATGCATGTGTCAGACAAAATAACTTAAAAGGTTCTGAAATTGCGACTGCTTTGTGAACCATAAGTACAATCTACGACTTGTGGATTCAGGTAATTACATGTCAATATCTCTCTCACTTTCAGGTGTGTGACGCCGACTGCCGGATAATGTGCATCGACCCACGGTATCCCGGGTCGGTGCACGACTCCTTCGTGTGGCAATTTTCCTGGCTCCGAAACCAACTCGAGCAAGGGCAGCTGCCACGCGACGGCCGGTTCCTGCTTGGTGAGCATACTAAATTCATTCCTTACGCACACGGTGGCTCCCACTGCTTGAAAGCCACAGTACCACACGTACTGTGCTTGTTGTGAGGCACACAGACACAGTTGCTGGAACTCCTTGAAGTGAGACAACACCCAAAGTTTGGCCATTAATCTCTGTTTATGTCCACATAACTCTCACACTCTGCCGGCCGCTTTGAGTCAGTTTGTACGGAATGGGATCAATTCCTCCTTGGCCACTTGGGGCTCGCCAAATCTGTCCTCGGGTCGTCTCTGTCCGACACACTGGATTCTTTTCCCTGACCCTTCTTCTTCGGTCTGCCTATATAGCTCCTCCTATTAGAGCCTCCGTGTCCCAACAGGACCTGACTCCTTTCCAATCTAACCACCCCTGCTCTTTTCCCCATCTCCAACTCCACCGAGGATTAGGAAAGAGGTTCGTCGAACTGGCGCCTTATCCCCTCGCTTGCCAAAGACAAGGCCAGCGTGTTCTGTTCTGCCCGTGCCTAAAGTCACGGCCACACTCCCAAAAACAACAGAGCTTTTATCTGTCGGATGCAAGGGCCTAATAATGCACTTGCATACAACACAGCACCCCTAAGGAATCGTGCACACATCCCGTACCACCCACCAGGAAAACACATAGTTACATGAAATAACAGGGAGTTTGCAGGCAAGCTGGTGCTAATTAATTATAATGTAAACTGATACTGTAGTGCAGAAATATTAACACACTTTTAAGTCACACTTAAGTTACATTATAATTGACATAGTTGCACACAGCTGTTTTCTTGCCTTTTATTTTAAAAAGTAAAGAATGTAATATGTTCCATCCTCTACATGTGCAGGTGACAGCGGCTACCCCTTGGAGCCTTGGCTCATCACCCCTGTCCCCGGGAACCACGCGACCTCCACCGCTTGCGGCCGGTTTAATAAGGCGCATTCCTCGATCAGGTCTGTTGTGGAGCGCTGCATCGGGCTGTTGAAAAACAAATTCCGGTGTCTGCAAAGGCACCGGGCTCTGTATTACCACCCTTCAACAGCCACCGCCATTATTTCGGCATGTGCAGTGCTCCACAACATCTGCCTTGCATCGAGCGAGCCAGAACCGGAGTCAGACTCCGACCCTGAAGAGTCAGAGTTGGAGTACGAGCCGAGCTCGGACGGTTCTGAGCCGAGCTCGGAGAGGTCAGCGTCGGCTCCCGAGAGGCTGGCTCCTGCCGGCCCTCCGGTCGGCCTTCCGGTCGGCCTCTCGGACAGGGGGAAGGCTCTGAGGCAGCGCCTTGTCGCCCGGTTCGGAACCCGCCGCAGACGTGCCCGTGCGGAGCGCCACACGCAAGGGGTCCGCCGCCACGACGGTAGTCCCGACCACCAGGGACACCGTCGGGAAGCCCCTCAGCGCCCTCGCTGCGGTGGTGCCCAGCACGGACGCCGCCAGCGACAGGGAACCTCTCGCCACCACGACTGAGGTCCTGACCACCAAGGACCCCGTCCGTCACATCCTTGCCCTCAGTGAAGCCCTCCCCGTGGAAGCCGTAAAGTGCACACTTCGCTTCCTGCTCCACAGTCATGGCCGTCCACAAGCTACATACTCTCCTCAGCTCCTACACCTTGTGAGGTTCGTCGCACAGCCAGCGTGCTGCCTCCGGATACGTGTCGAGTGCATCGCGGTGAAATCGATACAGCCTTTTTTTAATTTTTATAAGCAGAAGGCACGAGACGCAGTCGACAGTGACAGAAAAGGTTCGGAGGTTTAGTTGCCAGACCAACAGGTCATTTGGATTGCCCCCGCAAAGAATTCAGAAGTAATTTAGACTACCTCTAGAAAGAAATGCTTGCTTTTGCAGAGATTGCTTTCTTAGTTGCTGATTGAACCAGGGATATTGTTGTCATGGACATTGTTTCATTTTACAAAAGCTTCAAAGCGTCTTGCCTTCAGCTCCATTTTATTATCTCTTTTATGGTACTTCATCAAAGTTAGGTGATTGTGTTATCTCAAGACAGTGCACATGTAGTTTGTTATGAAAATTGCTTTATTTCTTAAAGAAAAACCTATGACTTCATGAATAAAAGTGTGATAACATGGAATGTAATATTTCATTCTTGGAAGTAAAACTGAGCATCGACTGGAACCATGTAAGCAATTGGGCAATCTTAAGTATATATCACAGATATCTTGTTGAACACTCTGGTCTTATTTGAGCACAATAGTTAAATTTTGAAAGGAAAAATATATATATATTCTCTGACTAGCATACCACCATATAAACACTGGACCACTTTGAAAGAATTATCACAGATGTTGCGCCAAACATTCTTATTTGAGCACAGCAATAGCAAGTTCTCGAAAGATAAAAAAATTGTTTCTGACTAAAGCAGCCGTCACTCGCGCGCTCCCCGTTGGTTCCGCCGACCCCTCCGCTGCCCCCGGCACACCCGGCTCCTCGTGGTTCGACATTTTGGTTTGAAGAAGGCGCGTAGCGCACATCCCGCATAATATTGGAACAACTTTCTCTCCAATTAATTCTTAAATGTATTGCAAAAGGGCACAAAAAAGCGGTTTGTTTTAACAACGCCCAAAAGGTTTTGATTGTTTTTCAATACTTTTACCTGTACTAGAACAGATGCGACGGCCAGCGACGCACAGGATTGGTTGCCGTTCCTTCGCTAAACGCAGGAACTGCTCCCCGCGTCGTAGTAAATCCTACCCCGTATCCCGCGCGTAGGGACGCCTCAGGGAATGCATAGCTCCTTCCGCTCGTCGGGGGTTGGCTCCGGACGTCGCTGAAACGGGTGACGGGTGTCAAGTTTGCGATGACGTAGCGGCGTCAAAGTGGGCAGAGCCGCCACGTGAGTGTTGCTAGGATACGCTCCTCCTTTGCATTACGTCACTCCCATGTACCTTTTCTCAAATGTCCAACCTAGCGATCCTGAGCGACGCTGTCGGCCTTGTTGATTTGATCGTAAAAAGTGCGTAAGACAGCTTCGGAGTTGTCGTAGGATTCTGTCGTAACCTGCGCAAAAGTTACGACAATTTCGTTTCGAGAGTACGGGTTTTCTCTCAAATTTGTCGTACGCACTTTTTTCGTCGTGAGTTCGCTTTGAGAATCCGGCCTCAGAGCTGGTTTTGTCAGTGCTGCCGTGGTTGCCGACTTGCCGTGGTGCAGCGTGCGTGCAGCCCTTGCACATCTCAAACGGCCACGTTGTCACAGGTCGTAAATCGTCGACGCGCCACCAATTGGCAACGCTCGTAACCACAATATTCACGCCGTAGCCTTTCCCGTCTGGCACAAGTGACGTCACGAATGCGCCCAATATCTAAGACGCATCGCGCTCTCCGATGGCCGATTTTTGAGCGCGCGCCCAATCGGGCCCCTTAGGGTGAAAAATATAGCCATCCGTTCAAAATACAAACGCGCGATTATGATTTATGAATATCATTGATCATATTGAACCTATTTCTGACCATAATAGGTTTATTTCAAGTTTCGCTTCAGTATCCCTTTAATGCGGCCCGCTAGGAGCGCTAGCTGTCACTCGTCTATCTGGGCCGCTGGGGCCTATTGCAGTGTCCGCTTTTTATATCTTGTGTATATTACCAAATGCGATATAGCTTCGCCAATACTGGAAACTCCTCCGAAAACCTATGGGAGCGGCGGCGAACGTGACAGTGGCGCCTATAGCGGGCTCGGAGTCTACGGAAGCAGACGACACAATAGAAAAGTATAGGCCCCGCGACGCCCTCGAGCTTTGCGTCCCCCGTTTCGTCACCCCAACAGCAGAAATATTTCATTACGGTCAGTCCGCTTGCAAAGCGGAATCCACTGATCGCAACTGCAACGACAAACAAATAACAACGCGCGCATAAACAAAGATGGAGCAGTTTATTTAGAGGTCTCAAACGCCACTCAGGGGGATCACACGTGTTTGAAGCGCATCTGAGAGGCAGAAAAAAAGCGTTTTGTTACTCGAACTACGTCGTAAGAGGTGACGGTTGATCCGTCACAAACTGTGTTGTCACAATTTCTTACCTGAATAGTGGATTATTATAGCGTGCGCAAACAACATGTAAAAATTATCAGAGTAAGCGCACCAGCCCCTGCAGCATTACAGAAACAAAAAGTAACTCGAAAAATGACCGCGCAAATACTCTCCGAACTTTGCAGAAAAGATGGGGTCCCCATCCCAGACGGAAAAATAAAAAAATGCGGAACAGTCCTGAACAACGGCGAATGAAACAAAGAAGTTAGCAGACGATACAAAAATACCAATCACCCAGCAAAGACCTCCTTCAACGACGACGATCGCAAGGGGCGTCGGTAGAAGCATTGAAAATTAGTAGGTGGTATACTCGCCTTTGGTGTCGAGTCCACAACAAGCAAAGCAAAAGCAACACGACGAAACTACTAAAACAAAAAAGAGCTTCACTTTTTTTTTTTTTACCTGCACGTTACACGTTTGTTATTTGCTTTCGCGGCGTTTGTGGGAACTAAAAACAAAACACAGGAAAGGAATAACGAAGTCCCAGCTCGCACTGCCCGGTTGTAGCCCGCACTGTTAAAAATGAGTCGTGAAATTTACGAGGAAAGTTCTGGCAGCTCTATTTCCAAACATTTCCCGTCAAAATAACGTACAATCATTTTTTTTAAATTATGTGGGAAAAGTTGTCAAAAAAACGAGGCACTGCATTCTTAGTTTACGAGCATAGACGTGAAAATGACGATTGAATCGTTTTCAAATCTTCCCCCGTGAAAATAACGTACTGTCGTTTTTCTAAATTGACTAGGAAAGTCGTCATTTTTATTTGCGGCTATGTACGTGAAAATTACGAGGAAATCTCTGGCAGCTCTATTTCCAAACAGTCCTCGTGAAAATGACGTACCAGCGTGTTCTGAAACTGTGTGAGAAAAACATAAAGAAAAGGTGGATTGCATTTTTCAGCTGAAAGTATGTATGTGTAGCATACAGTCATTATGATCAGTGTTCTTCACGTAATTATAAAGACAAAAATTGAAAGATTACTTATCACTTTATTCAAGTTTCCGAGCTTCCTCACTGTACACTCTCCTTGGTGATGATGGTGTGCCATTACATCCTGCGGGAAAAGAGAAGAGAAAATTACCCTATGCCACCCTATGATATAACGTCACATAACTCGCTCAAAGGACTATGAGAGGAAAGCAAGAAAGATAGTAACAGCTTCATCCTAACAAAAGGGTGAGGAAAATTGGACAATAGCATTTCTGAAAGTCTGATATGTCAGACATTGCTGGTGTGCCTTCTTTGCATGCCCAGGGCTATGCTACAGGTAAGTCTTCACTGCAGGGCACAACATTTATTACATCAAACCTTAGGCACCATAAAGAAAATGTGTGACAAACAATAGCCTTTTCCAGATTCAAGGTTGCAGCTGCTACACTTGAAGCCCATATGAATTGATGAAGGCCACAGCGAAAACATCCGCAAATGGCCATTTTTGAGGGCTGTGCAAATATTAAAATTTTCTTATAGCAGTTTAGTATTATACGGTATTTGATATTGGTTTCAACATTAATCGTACTACTGTAAACGGCTTAATTTTTGCAAAGGCTTACTGTTTGCGAGTTTATCGAAATTGCTTCAAATTGGTCATGCAAATAAGTAACCCCATGGCTACGAATACATTGAACATTACTCCTCATTGTGAAATTTTGTTCCCACAAAGTATTTCCAAAACTGACACTTCACAAAATGTATGAAATATCAAGCTCGCGAAAATAAAGTCGTTTACGCCAGTCGACCATTTCAAAGCGCTCGTAAAGTCACCATTGCAATGAATTGGCTTTGTTCAGTGCGCTTCTTTGCATGTGCACTGCGCTGCGGAGAAGCGAAACCCATGAAGCAAACTCCGCAATCGCATTAATCGCGTTAACACCCAACACCACCTATAGAATAATAAAAGCCTGGGCATCGCCTCCTCTCCCTTCATGAAACGTCATCACAGTCGGATGGCGCTAACTCGGCTACTGGGCCCGAGTCCGACCTTCGACGCGCTGATGGAACACGAGCCCCGGCCGAACACTGACGCAGCACTCGTGCCCAATCTCAGGCCTCAATCGATCTGGCTGTGATGACGGTGCGGAGGCCTTCTGCTTATCTAGGTGGTGGTGTAACACCCCGGTCGCAAGAGTCTCGCTTTGTCGCAGCGCAGACTCATACTTTGGTGGGAAATGCACACCTCTATAGCGGGGAGGTTTTGACATGTACACAGGAGGAATTAAGAAAAAAATTTAAAAATGGTTACGTGAATGTTTATGCATCTGATGGATGTCGGTACTCCCCTCAAGGTCAAATTTAGAAGACAAATAACACTGTAGCTATTCTGTTATCAAGAATATGTATTAGGCTGCAATGTCCTAACATGCTATGTCACGACATTGCAGCAACAGTTCTAATTTGAAATTGAAGGATGAGCATGGCGAGAAGGCCATCAAATCGTGTATTTATACTCACAACCTCTATGTGGGCCTTGACCTGATGATAGCCAGAGCCACTACATAATTTGGATCAGAACTAACAGAGCTTTGGCAATGGGGCAATGATAACGAGATCAATTAGAATTTCATTTAAAAAGTATATGTATTGCCCTCATGCTGATTATGTACGCTTATAAATCTATATGCCCATGCAGCATGCTGCTGACAAGCATAAATAAATGACAAGCTTTGCTTGCTGCCTCGATTACAACTGTGCAGCTTAAGCAGATCCTTGAGAATTTTAAGAGAGCATTCAGTTTGGTAATCAAAATTATTCACTTCTAACTTTATTTCAGTGGATGACTACCTGCCCCTGATATTAAGTATTTTTTTGTACCATACCTAAAGTTACTATTCGTGCACGATCATGTTCCTTCACTGACATATTACTGCATTTTGAAAACACATGTACTAAAGTAATCAAAGCCGCCTACAGCTAAACAAGTGATACCAACACTGTCAGGATGGCTGAGGCTAGCGTGACGGCACTAAGTAACAGGCTTGGAGAGAGGTGCAGACACTGTGATATTCAACTGAAAAGTTAATAAGCTCAAGTCATTATACACTTTAAGCCCAAAATTCATGATTCACACATGCCTATTATTCTCAGTATGAAGCCAAAGGCGAACCAAGTAGTAGTCCGTTGATTTATTGCCGAAATAGAATACAATTTGAATACCAAACTGGATGCTTTGCTTATTTTTGGAAGGTTGCGATAAAAAATGCACTACTTAATTGGGTGAAAAACAAAGCCTTGTAACACAATCATGTGCATGATTACATTCTACAAGTCGTTTTACATGTATACACATCATTCTATATCAAAGCTAACAAAATTTTCAAAAAAGGCCGCGAAAGTTATCAGAATGTCTTCTTCATTGCGCATTCGTAGGACTCTGTGGACATCAGTAAAGGGGATAACCATCACAGTATGTTGACTAATTGACGAAAATTTGTTAGCTTTGTAACTAATGGCTTTATCGGCCATGCTGCAACAGCAGTGTTAAAAGCCAGCCAATATTAAAGGCTATCCCGACTTAAACAATTCACAAAATGCCAAGCGGCTTCCACATATTCATTGTCCAACTTTTGTGTTTTAATGTCGGATGCAAAAACCGCGCTCAGGAGCTCAAGAATTTGTGCCGTTAATGGTGGGTGGGAGAGTGACATAGTCGTACTGGGCACATCGTCACTATCTCGACAGTGTGTCCTTGGTAGATGCATTCGCGTCATACTTCCAAGATAAAAAAGGTGCGTCCGAAGTAACCACGTCCGCACAACATCCTGAGGTCCTCCCCGAGTACGCAATTTTCGAATCGGGTGACAAAAAAAGCAAATTTTTAGCATTCCATATCTTGAACCTTGTTGCTATACAGAAATTCTGTTAGTCTAATATTTACTGCCTTTGAAACTAGAATTGAAACGTATCCCATAAAACAATTAATTAAAAACATTATTAAAAAAATTTTGTTCATTAGTTTTGATTAACATTCTGCAACGGTTATCCCCTTATCTAATGTCCTCCGAGCCCCATAAACACACAGTGAGGGAATCATTTAAGTAACTCGTGCCATTCTTTTTTTTTTTTTTTTATTTCGTTCGAATCAAAATAGACAGCTTTGTATACATGTATATAAAAATATTGAATGCATGTCCATCCCACTATAGAGGTCCACCTTTTCCTTAGGTAAAACTGGATCAAACTGGAGAAGGCCAGTTTTACATAAACCCCCAGCATGGTATGTACCAAGGGCCGCCAGAAATGATTGCTCACCTCAGAACACTCTGTGCGGCTTGAAGAAAGCGGCTTGCGGTCTTTGACGGTGGGTCTACCCGCTTGGTGCAGCTGGGACCTGCAAGAAAGTTAACGCAGCTTGCCATATACCAGAAACTAACAAAGACAAGGCCAGTATTACATAAACCCCCAGCAGGCATGCACCAAAGACCGCCAGAAATGATAGCTCACCTCACTGAACACTTTGTGCGGCTTGAAGACAGCGGCTTGCGGTCTGACGGTGGGTCAACCCGCTTGGTGTAGATGGGAACTGCGAAAAAGTTAATGCAGCTTGCCATATACCAGAAAATAACAAAGACAAGGTCAGTATTACATAAACCCCCAGCATGGCACGCACCAAAGACAGCCAGAAATTATTGCTCACCTCATAGAACACTTTGTGCGGCTTGAAGACAGCAGCTTGCGGTCTGAAGGTGGGTCAACCCGTTTGGTGTAGATGGGAACTGCGAAAAAGTTAATGCAGCTTGCCATATACCAGAAAATAACAAAGACAAGGTCAGTATTACATAAACCCCCAGCATGGCATGCACCAAAGACAGCCAGAAATTATTACTCGCCTCATAGAACACTTTGTGCGGCTTGAAGACAGCAGCTTGCGGTCTGAAGGTGGGTCAACCCGTTTGGTGTAGACGGGAACTGCGAGAAAGTTAATGCAGCTTGCCATGTACCAGAAAGTAACAAAGACAAGGCTAGTATTACATAAACCCCCAGCATGGCATGCACCAAAGACAGCCAGAAATGATTGCTCACCTCATAGAACACTTTGTGCGGCTTGAAGACAGTGGCTTGCGGTCTGACGGTGGGTCAACCCGCTTGGTGTAGATGGGAACTGCGAGAAAGTTAATGCAGCTTGCCATATACCAGAAAATAACAAAGACAAGGTCAGTATTACATAAACCCCCAGAAGGGCATGTACCAAGGACCACCAGTAATCATTGCTCACCTCAGAGAGCACTCCACGCGGCTTGAAGAGAGCGGCTTGCAATTTTTGTTGCTGGGACCTGCAATATATTTAATACAGCCTGGCGTATACCACAACGACAAAGCCAGTAATACATAAGCCTACAGCACATGCCCCAAGGACCACTACAAATGCACGCTCACCTCATGGAACATTCCATGTGGCTTAAAGAGAATGGCTTGCAATCTGTAATGGTGCGTGCACCTGTTTGGTGCAGCTGGGACCTGCAATAAATTTAGTACAGCTTGCCATATACCACAATGTAACAAAGACAAGGCCAGTAATACATAAGCCTAAAGCACGACATGTCCCAAGGATTGCTAGAAATGCTTGCTCACCTCATAAAGCACCCCATGCGACTTGAAGAGAGCGGCTTGCAACCTGAGGGTGAGTGCACCTGCTTGGTGCAACTGGAACCTGCAATAAATTTAATACAGCTTGCCTTATACCCACAAAGTTACAAAGACAAGACCAATACTACATAAGCCTCCAGCATGAAATATCCCAAGGACCACTAGGAACACTTGCTGAACTCATAGAGCTCTCCATGCGGCTTGAAGAGAGCGGCTGGCAATCTTTGGATAGTACCTACGGGTTCATTTCCCTTCCTTGATAAGCCTGAGCACTTTCGGATAAATGCCGCTCTTTGCGGTATGGCATGGTGCACACCTGGTACCTCTTTTGAGGTTTATCTGGCCGAAGTACCTATAACAAACATATAACAATTGGGTCACACACTGCAGTAGCCAGCAATACCACAGCAATGACAAATGTTTGAGAAGAGAATAAACATAAAATTATGTTTACTAACCAAAATATGTTAATTACCTTCTTAAGTATTGGTATAATGGGCTATGCTGCAATTGCAATTTTAAACGGAGACATTATTAAAGCCCAACCTAAATGAAACAATTTTGTGAAAAAGCAGCAAGTTTTGGGTAATCCATGTTTTTCGGAAATCGCCGGTTAGAGTTTTGGGGTTACATTACTCTCTTTAAAATTGCAATTGCGAAGAGGCCCATTAAACCGCTAAATAATAATAATAATAATATAATACATTTATTGTATCTAGCGCACATCAGTTAGCATGACGGGCACATCACAGCCAACATGAGGCTTGTGGGATATGCCACCCTGAAATTAACAGTCCAACATAGCTATACTTTGAGCCCGAGTACAAAGTGAAACAACTATATGCAGACGTCATTAGGATGTCACAGGTGCCATGTGACACAGTTAGATGCAGACACACACCATGCACATGCACACCAACATATGCAAATGCAACATTAGGTTTGAAAATAGCCACTGTAAAAAAGAGGAAGCAATTATAGCCTCGTTAAAAAAAATCACGCACTAATGATAATAAACGTAACTATACTAAACAAATAACGCAACTATACTAAACACAAATTCATTAAACCAAGTCCAAAGGGGAAGTGTCACGGCCGGGGTGTCTGAAGCTGCACAAGTGTAATCTACAGTGAAATAAGAAAAGTAAAAAGCTATGTAATTAAACTGTGACTTTACAATTTTCGGTTAATTAGTAAACATATTTTGACGTTTATCCGCCTGTTTAATGTCCGCCGAGCCCTACTATTATACAGTGAGGATGGCATCCACATATATATCACCTTCATTTTCCTTTACAGTCCGTTAAAGATTACAAAAAAAAAAGATATATCACAAGAATCTTTCGACGTCATTTCAGCTGTCTAATGACTCAGGTGTGCAAATGAATGAACAGTACTCATCAATGAGAAATAAAACAAGAAAGCGCAGAAAAATAATTAAAATATAAACTTCTGCGAAGCCGATCAGCCGTTGGGTATGCTGAGCCAATTATCACGATTTTGCGAAATGTTCACCCCTAAACAGACAGTGCGGTGGAAGCTGCATGTTCGTTTGACCAGTCAACTGTCGATTCTGCACAACGTGGTCACCGCCTCTCGCATACTCACGCGGGGAGAGCGAGGTCAAGCGAAAAGAGGCTTTAATTATAGTTGGCGAACAAATAGCTTGCACCGCACTGTCAGCGTAGGCGTGAACGGAATATAGGACATGCAAAAACCTAAAATATATGTACCGTATTTTCCGGGCTATAGTCCGCAGGGGCAAATTGGGGGTCTAAAGTAAAAGTTCTTGCTTAGATACTTAGATAGTCCGCGTGCCGTGCATAGTCGGCACCTGGTGCTTAGTCGACACGAAACTCTTCCTATAGACGGCACACCTTGACACATGTCTGCTTTCTTAGCACACAAAGAAGCCTACAATCAGGCACGTAGCCAAAATTTTGTTTCGGGGGGGGGGGGGGGGGGGGGCTCCCCCTGGCTACGTGCCTGCAATCATCATTAACATACTCTTTCACTCACAAAATCCGTCACATCTCCTCATAATGAACGATCTTGAAAAACAAAATTCGTGTATAGTCCGCACGCGTAGAGAGTCCGCACAGCCTAAAATTTCAGCTTTTAAACATGTATAGACCTTGGACTATAGCCCGGAAAATACGATATAAAAAATAAGCACACTGTTAAATATAAAGTCAGAGCCAGCAGCGAGCTGCAGAGTGGATGTTTACAACAATTAACCCTCCAAACTGCTTGAGAAATTTCCCGTCAAATTACGAGGGCGGTCGATAATTTTGTGCACGTCTTAGAGGCTCGTGAATCGAGTGCACTGGAAACTTCCGTTTTCGAAGCCGCTAAAACGTCGTTCAATGACATTGCATCGTTACAAAGACGTTAGCCGCTCGCTTATGTTGTCTGGCTGCATGAATGTTGTTGCAAAAACAAACACAGAAACTAAGCTTCCATAAAAGCTCGTACTCGCGAGTTCTTCTAAGAGATAAGGCGCAGGGCTCTGAGTAAAGGCGCCGCCGCTGCAGCACGGATAAATAAACACGTGCATATTATAACGGAAACATAACGTGCTGAAAAAGAAACACCAAAAGCACGATGTGTCGGTGGACGCCCGTGTTCTCAGACCGCAGATTTCGAACACGCTCGAGCGCTTTCCGTCTTCAACCGAAAGCACTCGAACCGCGAACATGGAGAAATATTCGATTACAATACGTAAGCAAGACATTGCAAGGATAAAGTCACATTGCATACCTTGAAGTGGGCGATTTAGTCGTCGATGAGCTGATGAGGCCCTGATGCATCACAGAACACTACACTGACCACGATGTCAACAGCCACCGAGGCGAGTTCGACGAACGCCCGAGGAGCGATAGCATGGCGTAGCTGGCGTAGCAGCTGCTGCAACCTCTGTTTGCGCCTGCGCGGCACGGGCGCACGACTCGGAGCAAAACTGGCAAAACCGCAAAACAACAGAGATGGGTGTTGCAACAACGGCAACAACGCACCAACACCGCCATTCTGCGAGAGAGGAGGGCCGCGAAAGAGCTGCGGGGCTGCGCGCTGCGCGGCGGGGCATTCAACTCCTCGCCATCTGCGCATGCTTGCACTCCTGGGATTTCGGCTTTTCTGGAAGGCTCGGCTCTCGCGCCAAATAAATAATGAGGGCATCCTCGTATTTTGAAATGATGAGCGTGCCCGTCTTTTTTGACGAGGGAAAGACACGTCAAATTGACGTAAATTTTTTACAGTGCGGTAAAAAAGAGTCGCACGCTGCAACGTGCTTCGTGCTATACTCTGTTTCACCTTATGATGTACCGCAGGAAAGGCTAAAAGCGCGAGCTCCTTGCTCTAGGGCACATCTCGGCGGCACAAGCTCTCGTGCGTTAAGATCAGCTCCCAACACTATGAGCTCGCGCTTCTAGCCTTCTCTGCGGTACAACATAAGGTGAAACGGAGTATAGCAGTGTTTCACCTTTTTTTTTTTGCTTTCGCATTTCTTTTCTTAGTGACTTTGGCAGGTTGTTTGTTTGCTCGCTTGGCACAGCAGTTCAAACGTACATTCCGTACACCGTGCCTTTGTTTTGAGTGTCGTCAGCCGCCTCAAGTGCGTTTTCAGCTGAACTCATGTTTGGTGAAAAATTCGTCTTTTGAGGCGTCAGTGACCATCTTGAAGCTAGACTTGGAT
The DNA here is from genome assembly GCF_016920785.2 of Ixodes scapularis. Taxonomy (NCBI): domain Eukaryota; kingdom Metazoa; phylum Arthropoda; class Arachnida; order Ixodida; family Ixodidae; genus Ixodes; species Ixodes scapularis. The sequence continues at coordinate 50,956,528 of NW_024609883.1, read as the reverse complement.
AGTTTTTCCAGGAAGAAGGATTCTTGCAGTGGCCGTGTCCCACTAGAGCGACAGACAGAAACAAACGACAGCGGCAAGCCTCAAGCCAGAGTCTTTTGCGATTTGAGAGGCTTTGTAGAATAAAGGAGGATATATGCTTAAACACGAGCATCATGCACGCGAGGGTATCTTTGGCACGCTTGCAATCGCTCGTGCTTACTTCACGAGCACCAAACGACTATAACGCCTGCCAAAGGCACAATCGCGAGCATGCTGCATGGGTATGAGACTTGCCGCTGTCTTTTGTTTCTGTCTGTAGCTCTAGTGGGACACACGCCACGGTGTAAGATGCACTCTTCAGGTGAGGACACGTCGGGGCTGATCGCGCGGCGCGAGGAATCAGATAGTGTTCGTTCGACGGGCATCCGAAAGGCTGCATCATTCCGCTGCCACCGTGCCCGCGGCTGACAGTAGACAGTTTTAGTGGATCGTACGCTAAAGCCTTGCGTACGCAATAAAATTGCGGGTCGGGAGTGCGCGTGCGCAGAACGCAACAGAAGAACTAGCGTATTGCGTACGCACGCAACGCTGGGGGTTTTGCGTGGCGGGCTAGCGGGCTCTGCGGGACGTTCTTGAGATATCTTGGACCCAACGAGAGTGCCAGTTTCAAGATGGCGGTTACCTCGACTGGCGCAGCAAAGGCGACGTGGTGTTTTCAAAGTTCTGTGTTGCGTGAAATTGCGTGGTGTTCAGCTCGGCAATTCTTTCCGGGACCTACGGCGGTCGAATAAGATCGCCGTGCAGCTGAGGGAGTGCACAGTGAAAATGTTCGCTGCTTGGAATGTGCGTCAACGCTGCGATCTGCTCAACGATAAGCCTATTCGCACAGTTCATCGCCGACGGACGAGCGACTCTAAAAGAGATCGCCGAAAATCTCGCTATGTACTGGACATCAGTAGGTCATGAATTTCATTCCGCGATAGCATTGATGAAAGGTGCCGTTTCAAAGGGAAGATTGACGGAGGCTCCGTGATCGAATTTGGCTACGCACTCTTAAGCCTGGTTCAGACAGTTTCGTTTGACGGCGTTTGACTGCGTTGCGGCAGCGAGAAACCAGGACATCCCTGCTACTTATATCGCGTGCTAAGATGATTTTTTGAATTGGATTGCACGCTTCACACGAAGCACATATGTGCCGGTGACTCGCTTTCGGTTCTCAATGCAACGCAGTCAAACGCACTCAAACGCAAGTGTCTGAACCGGCCTTTACTCGTAGCCTCTGTACCCCGCAGAAAAGCACGCTTGACGAGGCAGGTGCGGCTTGGTTTAATTTGAAATAAAATGATTGGACGTGTTTTCATTTTCAATATTTCTTTCCAGGAGCATGGTTGGGCTATAAGCACGAGGAATTCTGCAGCTCTAGCAAATCTAAAAAAAAAAAAAAATTGGGTTGTGTGTTAGTTTATACAGCCTAGAACTTGGTATACCTCACAGGGGCGACGAGTCTCCCAGCTGCAGATGAGCAATTTAGCCAGTGCAGTACCACCGCTAGTCTGGGGTCTTTAACGTGCACCACGCAGTAGTGATACACGACCGCACGCCGGTACGATGCTCATCCAGATCGAAACGGGCAGGGGTGGGGATTGCACCCAGGATCCCTGGGTTCTGCAGCGCGAGCTTTCGCTCCACGTGCTCCGAGCTGGTGTGCGCTAACCAAGATCATGCGCGGTGTTCACTCGAAAACGTAACGCACAACTAAATTCGGTCCGAGCAGGTCATTTTTAGCGTACGCTATACTATTGCGTATTGCGTACGCAAGAGCCAGCAACGCTATACTAAAACTGTCTAATATCTCGTTGCCATGACACCCCGGTTCACCGTGGTCTTTCTGCACGTGCGACAACCTCGCTGGAGCTCTGCGCGTGTGGTACATGAGGCGGCACGAGCCGTCTTGTACGTGCCCACGGGTCGACGAGTCATCTGCCGGCGCCGCTTGAAACCATAGTGAGAGAGAGTGAAGAGCGAACTTTATCGGGGACGTCGCGAGGAGCGCGCTGTCCTCACGTGAAGAGTATAATGTAATGGCGAATTCCACAGGACGTTTTGGAGCGCGCCGAGATCGACTTTTCTGGAGCGAGCCTATTTCACATGGGCGATCGGGATTGAGACCGACGTGTTTCACTGGTCGTTTTGGATTGGCTCCCGCTCCAGATCTCGATCTGGATCCGAGAAAAGTCGCTCTGACGATTTCGGGGAATTCAACCGGAAGCACACGGGCCAGCCCTCGGCACACACACGTGACTTCCTTTCTCGTGGGGCATCTCGCCTGATCTCGCCCTTCTCGCCTCAGAAGAAGAAGAAGCACTTCGCGGGCTGGGCTCCTAGATTGTCTCGACATCAGAAGAATTCGTAATGGCCGTTTGCTTACCCCTTGGCTCGACAGCCGGTTCGTTTTCCAGGAAGGAGAAAATAAGGTATTTGCCGCGCTACGGACATTCCGGCAATCTTTGCTAGAAGCGCCTGAGCCATTCCTGCCGCTCGTGCGTCGAACGCGTGTTAGCGCCGCGATTGCGAAAACGTCTTCGAAACGACCGCGGCGGCCGCGGAAAGGGGATTCCCGGGCAGTTGAATGATGGGAAGGCATCCGCCGATCCCGGAGCAGTGGTCATGTTCCACTGGGGATCCGTAGGCGGCGCGACCCCGTTCGGATCGTGTGCTCCAGTCCGGATCTGGTGAACTGATCCCAGCGCGCTCCAAAACGCCAAGTGGAATTCGCCATTACGTCGTGGACACGGGCACAAGCAGCACATGGCATGCCTGCCATCTCCAAGTATGCGCTGGTGTACGCCCGAAGGTGGCCGGTTGATCAACCAACGATGACCCATAGCAGACTTGACCGCGTACTCAAATAAAATCCGAATAGGGATGTATAACGAGCTTACACGTTTTAATATATTTATTAAGTATCAAAATGTACATATGAAGATTTTGGTTCAAAAGCTCGATCGAAGTCGAACATAGAAGGTTATCAGAAACAATGAAAGAAAACAAAAAAACAACAATAACAACAAAGTTGCAAATGGCCCTCTAGATGTCCGGACATAGCGTAGCAGACGAACCGATGGTAGTAAGCGACGAGAGGAAGAAAGAAAGTAAAAACTAAGCCAAACAAGACAAAGCAAAATACACGATGGTTCGAACGTCAAGTAAACACAAGAAATATATAAAAAAAAAAAGACACAAACGCAGAAGGAAGAAAGACCGCGGCGGCGTAGCGTCGCCTCAAACATAAAAATAAAGTAGACTTTGGAAAATGGAAGGAGGTGCAGAACCGTCCAACGGGTGCTTTTTTTTTTTTTTTGTATCTCCGCTTTTGTTAGTTTTAATAATAGCGTCAGATTCGCATGTGCAGAATCGACTTCTTCCAGAGCATACTGACATCGCAGTAACTATCGTGGTTCGAATTTGCCTTTTGCTTCTTCATCCGGAGGTGATCGGGATTAGCCAGTTCCCCTATTCGACAAACGGTTTTAAGCAATACATTCATGAGAAATTGGAATTGCAAGAACAAAACGAATTGATCAATATGAACAGTAAGGTTGAAACGTAGTTATGTTCTAAAATTTTTTTACATTACCCGTTTTCAAGAAACAGGGCAAAGGTACATTCGTGTTTTGCGTGGCTTGCGTAAGTTCTGGCACAGTGTTTTCTTCAGGAGAGCCTTAAAATTGCACCCTACAAGCTGTAACATATTTCCCACGCGAAGAAAAAGTCCTTCACTCAGGAGATGGCACCTATTTTTTTAACATGGAAAGCAGCAAATACCCGTGAAAACTTTTTTTTCATTGGTCACCTCGCTTGGGAAAAAAAAAAAAATTGGGTTGTGTGTGTGTTTATACAGCCTAGAACTTGGTCTGCCTCACAGGGGCGACGAGTCTCCCAGCTGTAGATGAGCAATTTAGCCAGTGCAGTACAACCGCTAGTGCATCACGCAGTAGTGATACACGACCGCACGCCGGTACGATGCTCATCCAGGGGTGCTATTCTGGTCACAAACGGTCACGTTCGTGTTTCTCGAAAACTCCTCCCCCCTACTAACCGCCCGCTCCTATTGGCCACAGCCCGCGTGATAATTCCACGCGGTTCCCATGGGAACGTTCGCGAAACACGAAAGCAACCGTTTGCCGTAAATGTCGCTCTTCGAGTTGAGACCGTGACGACAAAGTGACGTATGACCACGTCCGACCTACGTAGCACATAGCGGAAGTCGCGTCACTAGATTAACTGCGGTATTACTCGACACACCCTACTCTCTGTTTCACTATGAGTGCGAGCTAGTGCGGGTGTATGAGCTACAAGAACGTGCTCCGGGCTTTTAACGTCCCTGTCGAGCAGGCGCGCTTGCGCAGTGCAAGCCAACGTTCGTGCAAGATCGTTCGGGGTGATGCGCTCATGCTTTTAACCTCTTTTTCTATTGCACGAAGCGGAACAAGCTTTGGGCAGGATTCTAGAGCGTAGAAAATGGCGGCGATGCTTGTTGCTCAACGATGGCTACGCGTACAATGACGGGTTTTCCGCTAGCACCCGGTTGCCTTCGCGATGCACGACGACTGTTTCTGACGACAATACCGCTTGTCGAAAAGCACCGTGTGATCGCAGTGTGACAACGAGAGACGGCGACGATGAGAGATGATGACCGTCGAGCAGCAGCTACTAATTGAATCGCACTGAGATTTTTCGCAACGGGGAACTACAAGGGCGCGGTTGCCCCCGATGATCACATAGCTAATGCCCAGTGGATGGTGATCAGAGCCTTGACGGCCGTCGTGAGTGTCGCTGTCAACCGGCTGGGAAGAGACGGTTGGGTCGACAAGACCCCGGACCGAGGCAGCTGAGGCATGTGCGAAAGAAGGCTTTCGTCGCCACCATGACAAGCACACCGACGTCGTCGGGTGCGTTGACTAAACTCTAACTAAACCTTTGTCACCGTCATCATCGGTCTGAAGGAGACCGTCACCATTCTGAAGGACTCCAACACTTTGCCGCAATCACCATTTTGCCATTAACAACATGGTGGTAAGTTGACGTTTAAACTTCAGGGTTTCTACCGCTTCGAAGTTAGTGCACGCTTAGTACCTATGTCTTTAGTTGACAATTTGTTGCGGTCTGTAGCTACTGTCAATTACGCAATAAAATCTGGATGGGTTGCTGATGGCATTTCGTTGTATCAATTAGATGTTTTACCTTTTCACGCCAAGCTGCTGGAATCGCAAGTCAGTCATCGGAAAGTTATAAGAACACTTTTCAATGTCCTGCAATAAACTACGAACAGGTCAGTCCTAAAATTAATCGTTACTTGTCTATACAGCAGCAGTTTAGTCTGACAGAGTATGGTAACATTGTTACCCACTGTAGACGAGAAATTTAGCCAGTGTCTTGTGGATGGTTGTCATCTTCGTGACCAAGAAAAACAATAAAAATAGAATTGTCCTACAGTCAACATACGTGTTATGATAGCAATTCAAAAGATTGTCGTTTCAAAAGTGACAGTAACTCCTTGAAATTAAAGGGTAGTGTGAGCTGGATTTTTTAAATTTGCCTGTGATGCAGAGCAAATACGCACTGTTGGCCTATCACCATCAAGCATAAACGACAAGCGGAGGCAGAGTAGATGTGTGAAGGAAAAGCGAGCATATGTACAAAAAAGAAAGAACTGCTACGTAACGTGAAGAATGTCAGCAACTATCTTGCCATTGTGGTACGAGCTCAGTGGCTATGTACATGCTTATAGCAGCCTGTGAATGTAGGATGCTCCCCTTATGTGGCAAAGCCGGGGATGGGTGGGGGGGGGGGGGGGGGGGGGCGAGGGGGGGGGGGTTTATAGGGCTTCGCTCCTTCCCTCCCCAAATCGGCGGGCCCTAGAATATGCACACAAATTCCGAAACCATCCCCCTCGCACCCCAAGTCATGAACCTCCCAGCCACCTCAACCCCCCTCGATCCTCACACCCTTAGAAGTTCCTGGCTACGCCACTACTATCAACAGCACTCAATAGATAGTCAACATTATCAAGATAAACGAAATTTCTTTTATTTTATGCACCATATAGGCATTGGTTTTGTCTTTATATGCATGCAGCCAAAGCACACACTGTAGAAAACACTTGTGTGAAGCCTGCGTTCACAATGCGGTCCCCGTCAAACTTTCAAGGCGTTAACTAATTCCACAAATTAAATTTTCAACGAAACGAATTCGTTTTGCAAAACGCTGGCAAACTTACGTTGCGTTTTACATCATTCACCTTTGTCGTCCGATGAATCAGTAGTCAGCACTACACAAACCTCAATGAGCTTGTCGTTTTTTTTTTTTTGCCGTTGGGGCGATCGCTGGCGGTCGTGGCGGCGGCACAATTCTTTCTCAGACCGTTGGCTGCTGCCTCCGTGCTCGCGGAAACGTCGTTCCCTTTGGGCCAAGGCGAGGTTTTGAATTTTAATTCACGGCAACGCTGAATAAGGGTATATTACCGTCTTCATAATCTCAGCAACGGTACCGTACGAGCCACAACAACACCACTACTTTCAAGCTTCATAACACCGGCACAAATAGAAGCCAAGTCTTGCATCTCTTCAAGCGTTACATCGGAGACGTTAAACGCCAGCTCACTGTGCTATTGGACCCGGTCCTGTCGCCGAATGAGCTCATCCAACAGCACGAAAGTATTCGTGTGCGCGTTGATCAAGTGACCGATCGCATGTCAAACCCCAGCCGCGGTCGATCCGACGAGCATCGCGGCCATGTTCTTTCGAGTTTAACTCGCCATGGGTACGGTTGTCGAGTTAAAACAATGCAAATAGTCCCGTGCATTCTTGTTCTTACGTCATTTTGTCGTCACAACCCGAACTCGAAAAATGACTGTTAGCGGCAAACAGAGGCTTTCTAGTTTCACGAACGTTTCCATGGCAAATGACGTTGAATCGTCACGCGCAATGAAGCCAATGGGAAAGCGAGGTACCTAGGGTGCCTTCTAGAGGTACCTATGTAGGGACGTGTAAAAACGTAAAAGCCGTTTTTTTTTTTTTTTTTTTTTTTGCACGAGCTCTTCTGCAAATAAAAGAAGTAAAAAAGACTCCCCGAGATTATGCCGTCGCGTGCATTTCTTCAGCGCCGAAAGAGAAGAGCATGGCTTATGGAGACTATACCGGCATAATCACTGCAGTGAGCAAAGGAGCAAAGCATTATTAAAACTGCCCGAAGAAACTTTCCTGCATCATCCAGAGAATGCTCACAACCGTTGCACTCTGCGTCGATCTCATGACTTGTCATATACTACCACAGAGTCGTCGTCAGCCCTGTATCCATTTGGAGTCTCCTTCACAGGCGAACAGGAAATTTCATTTGCAGCTTACGTTCACGACGGCTTCAGAAAGGATGGTCGGTGTCGCAGCGTACCTTCACATAATATTTTCTTATCGTAATGCCATCAGTATCGCAAACAGGGAAAGCAACCACGCAAGCGAGACACAAACACCACAAGGTCGTTACCGCGGTTTTCGCCATGTTTGTTTTCAAAGACCGTAGCGAAAGACTTCGAGAAAAGAAAGCTGAGATATCTTAGCTAAATTTACTTTACGCCATAATTATTGAAATAATCATTCGTATTTTATAAAAGGATAATATTATTTTTCTCTGTTTCCTTCCATTTTCCGGAAGGTAGCCTTTTCTCCGTTATTCGCTCGTTCTAAGTCCCGGAGGAAAGGAAGAAGATAACAAAAAGAACAGGGGGAAATGCAGGGATTTTTTCGCCCCAACTGGGTGGACACGTCACCGCGACGTAGGGCATCGTCAGATTCTAGCTGACCGCGTGCGTGAACCCGAACGTTGGGGCGGAGCCTCAAACAAGAATCATTCTAGTTTGAGGCTCCGCCCCTTCTTTCTCGATACGTCACAACTCGAAAGGTACCCGTTTGCGACCAGAATAGCACCCCAGGGGTGCTATTCTGGAGATCGAAACGGGCAGGGGTGGGGATTGAACCCAGGATCCCTGGGTTCTGCGGCGCGAGCTTTCGCTCCACGTGCTCCGAGCTGGTGTGCGCTAGACCACTCGGCCACCGATCCCCCTTCTTGCTTGGGAGATAAGCAAAACCAATATGTCTGGAGAATTATTCTGCTAGTGGAGACTCCGAGCGAGCTAGGGGCGCTGCGATCACTTTTCGCCCTTGATCCGCGGGAGTTGCCAGTATTGGCTTACATGGTATTTGATATTACTCTATGCCAAGACCGCCAAGAACGGAGTGAGCGTACCTAGAGAGGGAATCTAGGGAAAACTGGTGAAATACCGGACAAAACAAAGGGTGCGTTCCAAATCTACCCAAATGGATCCGAGTTACCCTGGCGGATCATGTCACGTGACAATAAAAATCGAGTAATGCCGGACGCGGGTAGGTTTTCGACCGCAAAGGTACAAAACCTTTACCCTAGAGTGAGACCGAGTAAATTTTGGAACACGGCCGAAGTTTCCGGACGTGGAAGTGACGAGTTGTGACCTGCTGTCCAATAAGAAAGCGCCGGCGACGCGAGGCGGCAAGCGAGAGATTGTCTGCTTCTGCTACGCTACGATCGGTTTGGGCAAAGAGGAACGACGACAGTCGCAAAACTGCGGCAAAATTCTCGGACATAGCGTAGTTCCGTGCAAAATAGAAAAAAAAAAAAAAAGAAGTGTCAGCGATGAGCGGTTTTTGGTAGAGTTTAGTGCGCACCAACGCTGTCATATGCGGAGGGCAAGTTCGTCTGCTTCTCGCGCAGGGGGTAGCGGTGACGTCAGAACGCCGAGCCCTGATTGGCTGATCGCGCCCCCCTATCTGAGCGTCGTCTGCTCCTTTGCAACGTCGTCTGCTCGCAACGTCGTCTGCGTCTGTCTTACCTTTCCTGCGACTTTCGGAAGTGCAGAGGCCAGATTCACGAAACGATCTTACGCCAAAAATGTGCGTAAGACAAAACTTAAGAACAAATTCGTATTCACGAAACGAAATCTTCGTACGTTTTGCGCAGGTTACGACAAAATCCTACGACAGCTCCGAAGCTGTCTTACGCACTTCTTACGATCAAATCAGCATGGCCGACAACGTCGCGGTCGCGACGACCCACGGACGTTTATTTTTTTACGTGCGGTTCTGACGCGTCCCGACTTCAAGCAGCAAGAAAAAAGTAAAAAGTACTTGAAACAGACCACGACGAACAAGAACGCTGGATCCACAAACACCCGGGAAAAGCTCCCACGGCCACGATCCCACCGAACGCGACCAAACGAGCTGGGCAGTTAGGCCTAGCAGGCTGTCCGCGACTCGGCGACCGTCTGCCCACGACCGGCTAGCGTGCTGAGTGGAATATGCCCGCGCGACCCTTGTGAACCCTTCCCGTATAATATTTTGATTGCTGACCTCAGTTTTAGATTAAAATGTCAATTTCTTCCTCTTGTTATCTCCTTGTTTCCCGAGGCAACGGTGACTCTCGCCGATGAAACAGCGGTGAATCTCCGACAGACGCAGCAAAGGTAAAGCAGCCATCGCTTTGACCGCTTTGACTAGCAGACGTAAAGCAGACGACGTTAACTGCGCCAACCCGCCGACGCCGTGAAAGAGTGAGGGGTCTCGCCGCACACGAATGGAGGGAAAAAGTATTTGGGAGAAAACTTGCCTCGGTTCTAAGCAAAAAAACCTCGGCGCCCCGGGACACCTCGCCAGTGAGTCCTTTGACTTCCCTCCTTGATTCGCGTCTGCTAGTTGTTAGACAAAAACAACGTACCGCTCGAGTTATTTCGTCTGCCCTCTCTTAAAGGCGAGGTCGAGTTCGCTCCGAAAGTCGCAGGAAAGGTAAGACAGACGCAGACGACGTTGCGAGCAGACGACGTTGCAAAGGAGCAGACGACGCTGAGATAGGGGGTCGCGATCAGCCAATCAGAGTTCGGCGTTCTGACGTCACCGCTACTTCCTTTCTTATGCGCAGAAGACGAAAATGAGCCCACTTGCGAGGCGTATTGCTTCGTATCGCGATCGTCTGTCACCACCAACGTTACTAAAACACTCAGTTGGGAAACTCCCATAGAGACAGCTTTGAAAAAGTGGCCCCAATCTGTCTCCGAGCACCGAGCTAATCACGAACACAACGCCACCATTTCTCCCGCAGCGGCCTCTCGAAGAAGTGCACGTGACCTCCATTTTGGCTTAAGAACAGATACAGCGGTAGAGGTGCCACCCCCGTCTCCCCGGCGGACGCGCCGCGTTCAACTACTGACGTTAAAATGCACCTAGGTCAGGACGTGCTACCTGAAAGGCCCGCTGAGGCATGGTTGTATGAAAACAATATTAATTGTTCCGCAAAACCTTGCCAACTAAAGATGATAAAAACATCACGCGCCCATCATTTGGTACTAAACTCCAATAAATTCCATACAAAAAGAGTCTTTTCCGTTTGTTTTTACGCAAAAACAGGCTTTCAAAAAGCTCAAGGGGACCACAGTACAGACAAACGATAAAGAGTGGCGCTGTTGTCGCATTTAGCTCGGTCTCGGTGGACGCCAGCGGCCCAGGTTTCGACCGCGAGTTTCCCAACTGAGTGTTTTAGTAACGTTGGTCACCACCGTCGTCGACGTCCAGTGCGTACGCCGAATAAAGTTGTCTACAGAAATGCCTGCTTGTCCTTAGACGCCCAATTTTTAAAGAAAAACATTCCGCTGGACGGATTTTCTCGGAAGCATTTGCAATAAAAGTTGATAATTATGTTTCGATCATTAAGTTACAGACGACCATCTGCGTTTGCTGCACGCAGACATGGATGTCGCCGGTCCATCACGGATGCCTCCCAAGGTAAAGAAATCAAATTGGTCCGAAAATGATAAGTTTCGATTGGTTTACGAATTCGAGAAACGCAAACGAATAATTAAGAACAAATTTAACAACAATATTACAAAAGCTGCTGAAAAAAAAGCATGGCAGGAGATCGCATCCGTGATGAATTCGCGGCATCCATCGACGCTGCGCACTGTGCCGCAGATTAAAAAGCAGTGGCAAAACCTCAAATCTCGCAGCCGTGCTGAACTGACCCTCTCGAAGAAAGCAGACTCCACGACCGGTGAGTTTACTATACAAGTTTTTACTGCACATAAAAATGAAGCAAACATTTTGTGTGCTAAAGAAGTTTTTTTTCACTTTCTCATTTTCTTGGCTAAATTATAGAAGCAAGTAAGATATCAAGCTATTAATACAATCAAATCAAAACAATGAATGTGCTTGCGGCAATCAGACAAAATTTAATGGCCAAAAAAATATAAAGAGAACCTTAATGTCTTCCACAGGCGCAGGGCGCAAGGACTACAGACTGACACCGCTGGCTGAAGCTGTGCTGGCAGTCATCGGTTACAGACGCCCCAACCTTCTGGGTATCGAAGGAGGCATTGACACAGACCAGTGAGCTATCATGTTACTGCTATTTGTACCAAGTCTAGCCTTCTGAGATTCACACGATTAAGGGTTCTACTAGCAAAGCTAATATTGTATTCATAATCATATCTGAGGTCCGCAAGTACTAAATACTGGGCCACTCAAAGGAACGTTTTGGTGTGTTCTCTCCAGAGCAAGAAAGAACCGTGCACATTCAAGAACTCTAAACATTTGAGCCATGTTACTTCAAGTTAAAGTCGAGCTGGGCATGTCAATGAAAGGCCACTGCGCTCATGAATGATGATAATAAAGATAATATAAATAACAATAATAATAGTAATTATTGGATCAGGAGAGCCACGGCACTGCAGAAAGGCAGCAGCCCGTGCAAGGTACGCCCGCAATGCCACCTCTAGTGATGGTGATTATCTGATGATGTAAGATCACGACCTACTCTTGTGAGATGCAAGATTAAAATGATGGTGATTATTAGCCGACATGTACAAGGGGAGGACGGCGCAGTCTTCTGAACATCGGAAGCGCCGTTGGCCGAGTCTTGAAGGTTTGGGAAAGAAAAATGATAGCAGACTTAGGCTGGTACACTGCTGAAATGGCAGAAGGCATATCTTAAAAAGGTGTCATGCAATGCAAGCAAGACAAAGGTGATTGTGTTTCTACTACACCACCATTACAAAATACATTATAGTCTCACGACTTCAAACTCCAGGAAGCCATGAATAGTGTTTGATTTATCAGAAATTTATCTAAATAACGATGCAAGATAAAAATATGATTCGCCTTATGAATGACTTCACATACACAGAAGATATTTCCATGCTGTCCTTTACACAGGCCTACTGGTCATAACCAGGTACGCTACAAATGAAACATTCGTGAAATGTAAGACATAAGTTTATTTATCCCTCAAAAATGTTCATTGTTGTGGGCTGTTCAAACAGCACATGACAACTCAAAACAAAATTCAGTTTGTTCATCAGGTCAAGAAGTTGTCTAGTGTGAACTATTACGTGAACAATGAAAACGGGCACTGCGCCACAGTTTTCACAGCAACTTGTGCAGACGTTGTGACGTGCCCAGGCTATGCGTATGCCACTTAAAATCAGTCCCGTTGTCCTGTAATTCATATTTTTTGTTCTTGCAGCCCTTTTGTTTAGTGCACTTCTTTCCGCGCACCGGTGCACTGCAGAGGGAACACCAATGGACCTGTTGCTTCTCCGCAATGAGTCGGTGCTCGGTGTATGCCATGCTGCCACATCACAGCGTCTGTGCAAGTTGCTGTGGAAATTTCCGCATGAGCCCCGTTGAGTGCACTTATCACCGAGCACCGGTGCATTGCGGAGAAGCAACAGCTCCATGGGTGTTCCCTCTGCAGTGCACCCGTGCTCGGAAAGAAGTGCAGTCAACAAAAGGGCTGCAAGAACAAGAAATATGAATTACAGAACAACGGCGTTCGGTTTAAGTGGCTTATGAATACACTAAAAACATAGCGGGACAACCAAACTTATGAAATTCGTCTGAATTAACCAGAAGTATAATATCCGAGTTTGAATTATCGCAAGACTACCGTATACAGGCTAGACGTTTATGAAGTCCGGCCGAACTATCACAAGCAGCAAAACAAATATATTGTTTTATCTTGAAAACTCTACAGCTACGCAGACCCAAAGGTCACGAAAACAACGCTTGGACCTCATTCGCTTCAGGTTCGTTGTATTGAGATGGCAAGTCAATTGAATGAAGCAACAATGCTGAGACAGTCTGTTACATAAACATATTTTTGCGAGAGTAGTGTTCTCAAATCTCACTCATTTTGTAGGTAGCACTCACTGTCACAGCTGAGTTCGCTGCTGCTGAGCACATGCTGACGGCAAGCTTTTGCAATACTTCCAACATGCACATTGCATACCACGAGGAACGTCTTTTCTGGAATAAAACCACCCTGAAGGGGTGAACAGTATTGATAAATAAAAGAAATCAGAAGTAATCCTGAGCACTCAGTTCAAATATGGTGTACAGTGAGTACAATTTATTAAGCACCGACCAGTAGACACTACCACTAAATTTGGAATCACCCTGAGCACATCTGCTACTCAACATGGTCCTTTTTGACGTAAAACAGAATTGTAGGGACAAGCAACCAGAAATATGTGGCCGGCATCAATACTGCACACTCTGCATGAAGCTAGCTGCTTTCACAACTAATAGCCGCAACAGCCAAGATCTGACTTAACCTGCACACTGTAGACTGGCTCTATTAAAGCCCACATACTTTCCCAACTAATAGCAGCAATGGCCGAGAGCTGAGGAGTCGAGCTTGCTCCACATGCACACAAAAAGCATGAATCAAATAGAAATAAGACTGTTCTCAAATTATGTACAAGAATGACAAGGCAGATATTCTTGTGTATTTTCCTTAGGGCTAGCACAGCACCAGTCAGCCTGCAGCCAACCACCAACGAGGTGGTAGGAGAGGATCAGGTCCTCAGCTATGAGGTTGACGTGTACCCTGGGGTCCCCTTCCTCGAGGTGCCGGAATCTGACAACACCCAAGACTACGAGCCTCCGGACTGGCCGCTGGACGAGGATGAGTATGAGGCACCCGTGGAGCCTGGTGCAGCAGCTGCTGCTGAAGGGCGACCGGGACCACTGGGCCAGGGCCGGCGGGGATCACCTCGTCCACGACCGGTCTGGAAGCCCAGCACCCCACCCGCAGGCTCGGCAGCAGGCACACGAGCTGCGGACAAGCAGTTTTATAGAGACATCATGAAGCAGCAACAGGAGAACGTAAAGCTAGAACGACAGTGCCTCCTTGCCAAACTGAAGGCATCTGAAGAGGAGGCGAGAGCAGCAAGGGCAGCCTGTGAGGCTGCCGAAATGGTAAAAAAAGCAGCAAACTTTTATATCCAACAGGGTGAAAAAATGTTGACCTTGCTTGGGCAGGCCCTGCAACAAGCCCCTTAAAGGGGAGGAGGGTCCTTCAGTTTGGCAAAGAAGCATTGCCGTTCCAGCTTTACGTTGTAAATACAATAAACAATTTTTTTTGTTAGTTCTCTTCAATGTCTTTTTGGTTCCAAGTAGGCAAAAAAGTTCCACTGCATTATGTATTTCATTTAGCAGCATGCAAAACTAAAGAAATGATGGCGTCATAAAGAAAATGCAACGACTTTTACACACTCAGCTAAGTAAAAGCGAAAGTCATTACCGTATAAACACTGTAAGGACCGCACCCGCAAAAAAAAAAAATGTTTGCCTTGCGCACCATTGCATTTGTACAGGCCTGTGCGATGTCACCACCGACGTAACATACAGTCAGCGTCAAAGCTTTTTTTCTTTTACAATCCTTACAATTACCTCCCTTCTTGCTGCCTTTTGTCGAAGTTGCCTAAGGCACATTCAGCCAAGACACCTAACTATTCGTCTTCTTTTTTTGTGTTTGAGCAACCTTCATCTATGTTCTGGTGACGTCAAAGCCGAGTGGGAACGAGAACGAAAGAAAGTATGAACAGCAGGTCCAAAATGGAAGTGCAGCGGCGTAAAGGCCCATACACACAGTTTCGTTTTATTGAGTTCGACTGCACTGTATCGAAAAGTAGCCACAACTCCTTGGGTTGCCCGACGTTCATATGAAACGAAGCAACACACCGCTTATCAGGCGGCATACGAACGGGGGGGGGGGCCCGCACCATGCTGGTGGTTGACTTCCCACCACATGGAAGCACTTACCCAGGCATAGGATGCCACAAATTGCCCGGACATGCACTGATGTGCACCATATTTTCTACAAAACTTCCCGGTTTTTGGCATCTGAACTTGAAAAACTGTGCCAAACTTACGATGACGACGTTCAACCAGCACGTACGGGATATTTCGGCGTTGGTAAAGTGTGCTACGAGCAGAAAGTTTCAATATGCCACTGACAAAGTTTAGATGCGAAAGGCTATTGTGTCGGAAGAACAAATTTTAATATGCGGTTCAAGGCGTAACTGGAATCTCGCAATCATTCGACCGGCGGCTCTAGACGCCACTCATAGTAAAGTTACGAGGTAGTGGAGTACTGGTAAACAACGCAAGGATCCATATGTCATAAACCGCAAAGGATGATGTCCCGGTGGCAGCGTTTCAGCGAGCATGCATTCGGGGGCGACTGCCGACTGATCATTGCCTGGCCGAGCTCGCGACGAGGCATGCTTCCCGTACTCGGCGAGGAGGCCCCGAAGGTGTGCTCAGAACTTGGAAACTACATCATGAAGATAAAGGCAAAGGGCATCTCTATCACGAACGGGCAACGCTGATGCAAAGAATGTGTGAACATAAATGCTAAAAAAGTGCTATCAAAGCACCGCCACAAAGAGTCCTGCCAACTGTGCAGCCGCAGCCTTTCTCTGCCACTCATAATTTCTTTTCTTTGACGGTTACTCTGTTGCGGGGTAACTCAATGAAACTATCGCCGCGATACATAACAAGTGCTACAGCTGAATGAGGCGTATTTTACCATAGCTCTCGCTGCGAATGGTAGTCGCCTCAACCACCAGTATACAGTCAACTACAGACACAATGGTTGTAATCACATTCTGCTTGTACAGTGGCGTCCAAACAGGAAGAGGGGGCGGGGGAGGGGGGGCGACCGCCCCCGACACGTCAGAAATTTAATGGAAACGATACGGGGGAGGGGCGCCAAATCGCCCTCGCCGCCCTTGCCCCCCCCTCCCCCCTCCCCCCCCCCCCGCCCCAACCACCGTCGCCCCCCCCCCCCCCCCCCCCCATCTCCTGAATAGTTCTGAGATCTCTGCGCTTGTAATCACCCATTTTTTCTGACAAAAAGTTTTACTTCAGTGTCCTATTGGAAAGTTTCTGGCAATAGCCACAGTTTCAATAGATCGTTCATGGTGGCTGTCGTGTGTTGAGTGGTGGCACCATCAGGGACGCGGATCGCAATCCTAGAAGATTACGCCACACCGCGGGAAAAATGCGAAGCACGCAGTTAACGGCCAACACCAGCTAGTGAACCTGTCATGTCTTCATTACGTAGCCTTTGTATCTTGAGTCAATAAATAGTTCATGTTATCCTGTCATCATCTACCGGCCGGGATCTATGATGTGATGAGGATGGGATTGCATAGGGACTGCCGCACTCTACGGTCCCACATCGGAACGCACAGGCGAGGCACAAGGTTCGTGAACATCGTCCTTTGTTCGGGTACCCTTCTTGTACCCTCGACGAGAAATGGCGACCCTGGGACAGATAGAAGAATTCAACCCTGCGTTTCTGGAGAAGTGGGACGCCTACGAGGCAAGATTGAACTTCTACCTCGAGGCAAACAATATCACCAACCCAACCAGAAAACGTGCAGTTTTTTTTAGCGTTTGCGCAGCAGCCACTTTTGAGTTAGTACAGTCACTACTCGCGTTGGCAACTCCCGAAACGAAGGCCTTCAGCCAACTATCGGAGATTATACGCCGGAATGCCTTCTACCGGCGGAATCAGGGTCCTGAGAAGTCTTTGACCTTGTTCATTGCGGAACTACGGCGGTTGTCACAAAACTTCAACTTTCCAAATCTCGGGGAAACGCTGCGAGATTGCCTTATGTGTGGCTTGAGGGATAAAACTTTTGAAGCTCGACTTTTCGCAAAAAAAAAAAGCTCTCTTTTAAGGTTGCTCACGAAGAAGTGCTGACAGCTAAAGCGGCAGCTCAAAGCACCCACGAAGTTAGGGGAGGAGAACCAGCTGTGGCAACCGACGTTGCCATACGTCAGGACCAAGAGGAAGGAGAAAACACGCTTAGGCAACCAACAACGGAGCAGTACCACGGGAAAACAAAGCCTTGCAATGGGTGCGGAGGAGCTCACGTACGGGAGTATTGTCAATATAAGGATGCCCAGAGTCACTTGTGGAGAAACATTGGCCGCGTCGACTGTGTGTGTCGCATGAAATAACGAGCGCAGAGCGGGCCACGGGAACAAGAGGATCCAAAACCACGGCGAACGTTCTGAACTTGGGCACACGATCTGATGATGTTTACGATACTAACCATCTGGACCCGCCACAGGCATCGCAGACACGTAAGCACCGGACATCGGCAATGATTGATGGCACGCCATGTGACATGGAAGTTGACTCAGGGTCAGAGTTATCAATCATCTCGGAACAAACAAATGAGAAGATCATGAAGAAGATGCTGTACCGGGTGAGCCATTTCAATCGCAAGTCACAGATTTCCAGGGCAATACGGTGCAGATCAAGGTGGTGTATAAGGTCCATGTCAAGCACAGCAGTTTCGAAGGATACCTGAGGCTGCTAGTAGCAGAGGGCAGCGGACAACCCTCCTCGGCATGGACTGGTTTGAACCATTAGGAATCAGGCTGCTAGGGATAAATAAAGTCACAGGACTGTCTATTGAAGGTGTGCTCACAAAGTATGAGGGCGTTTTCGGGTAAGAGATTGGGAGGTTTGAGGAACCCCCAATATCGCTGCACCTTGACCCTACAATGACGCCAATCCGCATGAAACCCTGGCACATGCCCTTCGTGCGCAAGCCTAAAATTGACGCTGAACACGATTGCCTTATTGAACCAGGCATTTTGGAGCCGGTCATGCAACCAAAGTGGGAGACCCCGATTGTGACGCCCATGAAGGCAACTGGAGACATCAGAATATGCGGCGCCTACAAGTGCACTCTCTACAAGGCACTGGCTCAGCACCCGTACCCGATCTCTATGGTACAGCACCTCCTGGCATCACTCTCGCGGGGGAGCTGTTTGCAAAACTTGATTTGGCAGAAGCTTACCAGCAGCTGGTGGTTGATGAAGAAGCGGCGGAGGCACAAACAATCACAACCCATCGAGAAGAATTTCGAGTAAAGCGGCTACGGTTTGGAGTAAATGTTGCTCTTGGGATCTTTCAAAGCTTCATGGACGACCTCCTGAAAGGGATCACCGGGGATGTGTCATAATTCGATGATGTTCTAATTGCTGCAAGCACCAAAGAAGAGTTGGCAGACCACCTCGAGGAAGTCCTGCACCGTCTTGCTGATGCTGGACTCAGGGTAAAACGTGAAAAGTGCCATTTTGAAGTGTCACAGGTCGAGTTCCTGGGATTTCTCATTGAGAGACGGGTGTGCACCCAACAAAATAAAAGGTGACGGCGATTCATGAGGCACCAGTACCAACAAGCAAACAGGAGCTACAGGTTTTCCTGGACTGCTAAAGTTCTACCGCATCTTCCTAACGAATAAGGCAGCGGTGGCCGAGCCACTATGTTGGCTACTTGACAAAGAAGCACGGTGGGAGTGGACGCCTCTTCATGAACAAGTTTTCAACGAATGTAAGCAGCTGCTGAAACAAAGCCCTTTCTGCTCAATTCTGATGCCTCGGCATACGACATACGTTGGAGCTGTACTTGGCCGTCGACTGGAAAATGACAAAGAGGTCCCCGTCGCATTTTACTCTAGCACATTGACATCTACCAAGCGAAACTATGCACAAATCGACAAAGAAGCCTTTGCAGTGGTGGCAAGCGTAAAGAAGTTCCACGACTATGCGTATTGCCTTCGAGATCATAAGACCACAAACCACTTTGGGACTGTTCATACCTGCAAAGCAAATGCCATACATCTTGTCTCCATGAATGTTGTGCTGGACGATCCCAACTGAATGCTTATACCTACAATTTGGTTCATTGGCCTGGGAAGGACATACAACTTGCCGATGCATTTAGTCGCCTCTCACTTACCGTTTCAGAGTTTGTGGTGCCACCTCCTCTAGAAGTTTTGTTTCTGCAGAACACATCCAATCCACCACTCCACACCAAGGACATTGCACAAATGACAGCAAAGAACACCGCCTGAAGGGGTCTCAACTGGTCTTTGAAGGGTTGGCTGCCAGAGCCGGTTTTCTCGAAGCGATGGTAAACCCATTTTGGTAAACCACGGTGCCTAGGAAGGAAAAAGTACCCAGGTACTGTAATAAACGGCGGGATATAGAACAACTATAATTATTTTTGATTAGGCAGTAAGATGTGCCATCTATCGGTGAAACAAGCCAGTCATTTTGTTTATCCTCTTTCTCCCCTGGTTGTTATCGATCTAGTATGGTATTTTAAGTCAAAATATAGTAATGTTGTACTTGAAGACCAATTTATTTGCTTCAGCTGGTACGAAGAAATTTTAGCTACTATGCTAGAGTTTGTCGACGAATATTCAAAAATGTAAGAAACATTTCCTTCAATGTTTTGCCATAAACAATGCATAACTTTCCCGTGTGCCTTCCAGTCTGGCAACGCCGGTGCTATAGTCTAGTTTTTGTTCCTTGCGATGCACGTTTCTGCGATTCCTGCAGACCTCATCTGTTTGCACTCTCTTCCGTTTGCCCAACCGATCCACCGGTGACGAGGAGCTAAGCTTCTCGTCACCGTTGAATTGCTGGCCACCGGGGATATGTAGAAACCTCGATGCTGTCGGCATACTGTCGGCGCACTGCGAACAAAAAAACAGTAAAATGCCCCAGCTGTTCACCGGGAACGAAGACTTTATCGATTATAACCCCCTTTCTCTGCAAAGTAATCGCTGCTCACGAGAATTGGCGTACATAGTGTAACAAATTAAACGTGTTAGTAAAAATATATACCAACACTCGTTCGCAAAACATTTTTTTACTCGCCATAAAAACACTCGCAAGGCTTATCTACCGTCATATCTCTTGGATCCCGGACTGGTGAAGAGTGATGCGTTCGCGGAATGCTGCCGTCGGTTAGTTTAGTAGTCCCTCTGAACTACCGCTTTGCTTGACGTGCTAATAGGTTGATGGTGCGTCATTAATATAACAACCGGATCGAAATGAATGATCAGCAGAACCAAGCAGAACTATTAGCCCTCATTAAGCGACGTCGCGGCAATTTTGCTTGTAGGTACTGCTCCTACCTCGGCGCCCCTGCTCTCCCAGTCACGTGACCTAGAATTCGCCCTTCTAGGGACAATAGTTAACTTTAACCCACGGTTCGCGTTCGAGAAAACGGGCCCAGCAGGCCTTGAGGCAAATTTCCAGCCATTCAAGATTCGACAACATGAGCTGCCAGTTCACAAAGGATGTATACTTTGGGGGAACAGGGTCGTAATTCCCCCAGAAAGCAGGAAAGTGGTGCTGGAGGCCCTCCATGTCGGACATCCTGGCATCGTCCGAATGAAGGCTCTGGCTCGCAGCTACGTGTAGTGGCCCAAGATGGACAGAAACATAGAAGACTATGTGATCAAGTGCAGGGCATGTCAAGAGTAACGACCTGCACCTCCTCGTGTCTCAGTACACGCATGGAATGCAACTCCTGGTCGAGGTTGCATATGGACTTTGTTGGGCCGTTCTAGGGACAGACGTTCCTGATCGTCGTGGAGTCGTTCTCAAAATGGCTGGAGGTTGTCCCTGTGTCGAGCATGACAATATGTAGTGTCATAAACATTTTGCGTCAGCTCTTTGCGACGCATGCCATGCCAGACACGATAGTCTCGGATGACGGGGCTCAGTTGGCCTCTGAAGAATTCCGCACATTCTTGAAAGCCGGTCTGATCAGACACATCACGTCAGCACCCTTCTACCCGTCAACTAACGGACAAGCAGAGCGCATGATGCACACACTGTTAGCAAAAAATAACACGCCCAGACGTGTAAACCGTTGTCCCATAGCGGACACGTCGAAACGTGTTCGTTTTACACGAGGCCATCTGTGTTTTTCGTCTACAGATGAGGTGCTGTGTAAACTTAACACGCTACACCGTGTCTACCTTCCGCAAAACCATTTCGAGCGTGTTCCTTATGAAACATGGCGGCCCTGCAGCGGCCGAGAACAGGCGAGAGACAAGCCCAGCGAGCCGCGCGCCTTTCAGCCGAATTGAAAGCACACAGGGCGCGTTAGCTCTCGTTCGATGTCTTTTATACACAGTAAAGTCTCCAAGCGGCGGACGTAGCTACTTGCAAAGGTACGTACGTGCGTTGTCGGCGGTCGGCGGCGTCGGTAGCTTCAACAAGCCGCTAGTCAAAAAACAAAAAAAAAACAAAAAAAAAACAAAAAAAAAACAAGCGGATGCCGAATTTACATGGATAAATAACTTGATCAAACTATTTAGAATCGGGCGGTAACTTACGCCACCTATCGAGATTTCTAGCAGCCTGATTTAAAAAAAAGACGAGTCTGTTAACACTGCGAACGACCACGACTACACAGCAACCCTATATACAACGCAGGCAACACAGCACACAGCTACACAGCACCGACATGTACACAAACACAACAACCGACACTACGCCCGACACTTCCTACTCGATATCCATTTCTCCCCGCGGCGCATATCAGCTTGACATGTGCGGGTGAGCTCTATGGTCGCTGACCATTACAGATTTATAGAAGAATACACAAAACACGGCGCAAGGGACAGCCGTGTGTTAGAACTGTTTGCATTTAAAAAGTATGGAGGCAAAATCTATAACGTTAGTCTGTTGCAATAAATAACGATATGTTAACAATAAATCTTAAACCGGTCATGAAAAAGTTCAAATGTTTGTTATTTTCCTGCTTGACCAGTGTTATGAGCAGTCCGACTAGCTTGAATCAGATAGGAAATCAAATTATTGGGATTTTGTCATTACGTATACAATAATAAATGAAAATGATCCTTGCGCAAAGCATTTTTTATATATTTTTGTGAAGGACATCCGGACATCCGCCCAACACTTCACTTCCGCTAGTTGCAGCAGTTGCAGTACGGGAGCAGACGCCTTCACTTTTGGGGCGTTTTGATGCAGTTGGTTGTCGTATGTCGTGTTGGTGACGAGAAGAACGGTGGGGCTTGGGAGTTTGTGACCGGTGTTATTCGTGAACACTGGTGTGGGGCGCTGATGCGTCTTTTTTTTACACTGCCACCACCCCGAACTTTGAAGATACACGGGCCCGTAGCAGTGCATTATGCTGAATCGCGAGCTCCTTCTCTGTTGACGTCGCTTTCCTGGTACCACTCGTGGATACTGCAAGCGTTTAAACAGTGTGCACCGTCTCACCTACATCCCCGGTGACGTACTCGACCTGTTGAAACTTATTGCTTCCGTCATTTTAGAGTACGCACGGCAGTTATCTCGTTGGTCTGGCTTCGGTTATAAAAGCAAGGCAAAACGCTCGTAGTTCCCGCCCTCAGTACACGTTGGACATCTTCCACACTTTGACACCGGATAACTGAATGAACGAGGATTTACATTCAATTCCGAGGTTACTCTCGCCGCTTCCTCACCGTTGAGCAGCAGGATGAGCTGGCGACAAGCCGCGGATGAAAGGCTTGAGCATCAACAGCCCAAGCGCACTCGGTGCCGATGCGGGCGACGCGGGTTTCTGTCAACCGGGAGGCCAGCACAAACCGTGACCATTCCAGCTCTTCGTCATGACACGGTGTTGCAGAGAGCAGGGTAAAATACAGCTACACGGATCACCGAAGCAAACGACTGCTATCTTAAATCTTGGCTTGTGATTGCGCCTTTGTAGTAGATCATCTTATTCGTTTTGCTGGAGAGACGCAAACGACGGGCATAACAAAATCGCTTGCATATTCCGCATATCTCACAAAAGCATTTACCCTATCACCTTGCGAAAAGCGCAAAACACGGAGTCCGCACCGTCCTAAGCTTCCCGTTTTTTACCTGCTTTAGAGCAGTTTGTACCTGCTAGTAGATATGCCTACTGAAACTGAAACAGGGCAGTGCCAGAGAGAAAGAGACAAAGTTGAGAAAGCTTGCTCGCTCTCCAATTTCTCAACTCTCAAGTGATTGTACCATAATAAATGCACCAACGCGTGCTCCAAAATAAAGAACGAGCACTACGTTCACAACATAAAAAATGGTCTCGGTACATGCATCTGTGGGCAGGTAGGAAACCTTGCCCTAATTTATTCACGCCGCATGATTGGCGCAATAAACTCGTTGCAGGACCGAATCATCTACTCGAGCGGTGTGCGTCGCTATGCAAACGCAGTCCAACACGAAGCATAAAAAACGGCAGATTTAAGACAACAATCCGGAGTCCATTATTCAATTAAAACAACGTAATTTTGTTGAAAACGCCCGCTGCTTCTTACTCACGGTATGTGTCGGGATACTTCCACAGTTTGAAATGGAACGAAGGAAGATTTACTTTTAAAAACGCTCGCTGCGTCCTCCCGGACCAGCTGGACCGGATCAGCTGACGACGACGGGACTGTACCCGTTGAAACTTTACCACGCAACAAACAATTTGCGCTCCGTGTTAAAAGCGTGGTTCAAACAGACCCGGAATACAAAGCACCGCACCACACACGACGAATGTTTCAGCTCTTTTTCGCATCGCCGGGTTGCACCAAACAGAACGAGATCGCCGAAGTCAACGCCGCGCTGTCGTGAACCTTGGCTTGTGGTTGCGAACTCGTGGACCCTGTGACTCCCTTCGCTTTCAAAGCACACACGACGATTACGAATGCTCCTTTCCGTCTTCCAGGAACATCACAGGGGCACTTCTCCGGTCACGTCTTCACTATGTGCTCGCAAACTCCGAAGCTCTATGCGAAGCTTCTCGCGTCCCGTCAAACCAAAACAGTAGCGGCGCCATGCGTACTTGCCGGATTTTTCCCGGTCAAACAAAAACAACGAAAGCCAACCGGCGCTTGCTTCCAGCGTACATCGACGTTGCGCTTGCGCCGTGGCCAGATCGCTTGCAGTTGAAGGTTGAAGCAAAAACGAAACCAACTGCAATGTCACGTGTTCACATCGAGGACACGCTTTTTATATCCATTTTAACTGTTTGGAACGAATAATTAGACCCATAACTTTATTTGTGGTGTCTAAGAAACTGCTGTCAGGACCCCTAAACTGAATACAAACATGGGCGACATGAGGGAAGCCGCATTGCCATCGACCCGAAGATGGCGGCGAGCAGGGTAAGCGCGGGTTTCGCCAACGTCCTGCGACATGGCGCAATTGCTTTTGGTGCATATCTGCCTCCGAGACATGTTTCTTTCCGCGGCATTTGTCTCGACGGTCCTTTCTAAGTGTGTCCCCAAGCATTCCGGTGCTTCGATAGCCGGCAATGCCGCGGTCGTCGCCGGGGGCGATGCGTGTTATCGAGGTCGGCTACACGGTTATGCGTGTATGACCGAACCAGAACACGTTTTTTACAACCTCGCATGATTTCTGAACGAATTATCCGTTACTCATCGCGCAAATTTATGGTAATTTGTGTAAATAGCGTGTTTTTCACCCCAAATATTCGCGAAATACACGGGACTTGCTAACAGTGCACAACGAAAGATTCGCTACGGCGTATTGTAAAAAGGAAACATGAGGGCAGCACCTGGCCAGTTTTCAGCTACAGCAGCATGTAACACCATGCATGATGACAGGCAGGAGCCCATTGGATATGCTGATGAACAGGAGGTTGAAGACGATACTTGACCGACTGCACCCGGACCTGACTGAGAGCATAAGGAAGGGATCTGATGAGAACCGAAGTCACGGGTGTTTCGACCAGAAGAACCAGTATTTATATGCAGCTACAGCAGCGGCCCTGAATGGATACCGGCGACAGTGGTTGAAATGACGGGTCCCGTTTCCTACAAAACCCGCACCCAGGAGGGCATTATCATGCGACGTTCTGTCGACCAAGTGTGTAGAAGCGGTGTATTGAGAGTTGCAACAGACGGCATCAGCCACGGAGAGCTGCCAGCTGCTCGTCCTGAACCACTTGGGCACCCGGATACAGGCAGTGCAGTGCACACGTCGGCGATGGGCCCAGTGCAAGTTGTGGATGTGGCCAGGCAGAAGAAATTAGACAGGGCTTGAGCTCCCCCCCCCCCCCCCCAGCGGTGGACGGACTTCACTTAAGGGGTAAGGAGTGTTGTGTATTGAGTGGTGGCACCATCTGGAAACAGATGGCAAACCCAGAGCCGTATATTGGGAGAGTTTGGCCAGTGGGTGCCGTGTGGCGACGAAGGCGCCGGAGAGGAGAAAAGTAAATGAAAGGGAGGAGAGCGCCGAAGGAGCGAGAGAGAAAGAAGGGAGCAGAGAGGAGACAACCGCCATTTTTTAGCAACGCCGTCGGAGACTGGTCGGAGAACAGCACTGCTGAGGCTACGCGTCGTCTGCTACAGGCCGACTTCTTTTTCGCCTGAATAAAAGTTAGTGGCCATACGCCGAAAAATCTTCATTTATTAGATTTTTAACCCACCGAGGAATAACAGAATATCATCTTCTTGCCAGAGCCAGCGATATAAAAGGCAATAATCGAGATTTAGATGCCGATCCCACGCATTCCGCCGGGAGAATGATCGAAGATGGCGGCCCTCCCCACTCAGGTGGGAGCAGCCGAAAGTTCACGCGCATGCGCTCATGCCTCTCGCTCTGCGCCGCGTGCTGATTGGCTCACTCGGAAGGAGAGCGTTGCGGCGGCGAGATCATAGACTGACCAAACTCTCCCTATATACGGCTCTGGGCAAAACTAGGAGACCACGCCACACCGCGGGTACAATGTGAAGCACGCAGTCAACGGCCTACACCAGCCAGCGAACCTGTTACGTCGTCACGTAGCCTTTGTATCTTGAATTAATAAGTAGTTAATGTTATCCTGTCGTCATCTACCGACCAGGATCTAACAGTGACTATACTTGAAGTGTACTGAAAAAAATATTGTTAGTTACGGCCTCATTATTTCAAGCACAGTATGATCAAAGACGAATGACAAAAATAATCGCTGGAGAAGGGGAACAAGGGAGACAAAGGACGAACACAAATCTCCAAACACAGCTAGGGGACTGGTGAGCGACCAAAAAATCCGCCTGGTCCGGGTATCGAACCTGGGACCACTCCATTACAGGTGGAGCGCTCTAGCAACTGAGCTAACCAGGGGTTAGACGCCAGTAGAACAAACGGGTTTTATCAGCCGCCACCAGTCTAACACCAACAAGGGTGAAGCTTGTCCCTCTTGTTCCCCTTCTCCAGGGATTATTTTGGACATTCTTGTCCAGCTCGCTTGCCCCTTTGCCTTTAATTGCATTATCAACAGGCCGTTTAAAAAAAGTTGGCTCCAAGATGTCCGTAGACAGCATGGTTACTACTTGTACCTAACTATTTAAAAAAAAAAACCTTACCTCTAAACCTTGCTTTTGTAGTTTTCTGTGTACCTGTTTGTATGCGCACTCCTCTGGCGTGACTACCCAGCGATACACTGTTAGCAAGTACCGTGTATTTAGCGAATATTTGGGGTGAAAAACACGCTATTTACACAAATTACCATAAATTTACACGTTGAGTAACGGACAATTCGTTCAAAAATCATGCGAGGTTGTAAAAAACGTGTTTTGGTTCGGTCATACACGCATATCCGTGTAGCCGACCTCGAAAACACGCTTCACCCCCGACGACGACCGCAGCACTGCCGGCTATCGAAGCACCGGAATGCTCGGGGACACACTTAGAAAGGACCGTCGAGACAAATGCCGCGGAAAGAAACATGTCTCGGAGACAGATATGCACCAAAAGCAATTGCGCCATGTCGCGGGACGGGGCGAACCCCGCGCTATGGTGCCTGGATCGCGTCTTCGACTGGTGTGTTTAGCGTCCCATCCCGCCCATACATCAAAAGTGGTCCCAATGCGGCAACAAATGACGCGAGTGTCAAGCTGTTGACTGTCGCGATCCTGGCGGTTGGCCGTAGAAATGCTGGCGAAAAGCACTAGCGAACGCGAGTGTCCCTTTAGGCGTCCCAACTTCCGGATGCTCCAGCTTTCGTGAACTGTCACAGTGGAAAGCGGCCTGCAGCAGAACAGGCGTCTGCCACTTATACCACAACTGTTGGGGCGCCGCCAGGGTCGCAACAGGCGACAACATGACACTTCTATGACGTCATCGGGCGGAAATCGAGGGACCACTTTTTTGAACCCGGTAAACACACCAGTCGGAGACGCGTTCCAGCTTCCAGGCACCATAGTATGACGGCGGAAAAGCCGACACCGCCATCGCCACTCCCGACGGTGTTGTTGTCGTCTGCTTGTCACCGTCGCCGCTGGTCCACTGATCGATTTCTGATGTCCGCTGGGCGTCCGATAACGTGCACGGTTACGGCACGGCAGGCAGTCGGCAATTCGTTCCAGAAAACGCAGCTTGAGGGGCAAAAACGGCGAGACGGATCCCGTTGCGCACACCAATGACGAAAGTGTCGACCGGACTGTTTTCATATCGATGTGCTGTTTTTACAGAGCTTATTGAGGCAGCCGACAGGTGGCACTTTCAAACTTGAGAGAGCCTGTAAGGGGTTTAAAAAATTATGTCTAGGTGGCGCGAGCCACCTAGATGCCATTTTGAAGTTTCAGCTTTGTTTGCTTTATTCAGCTTCGTCATTCATGCTAGCGTAACGTTGATGCTAACATATGGACCATTTATGTTTTGGTAGTGACTGTCTCGACCAACCAACTCAAGAGGCACTCTGGCAGCTATTTGCTCATTTAGTTTCGGTTTCGATTGAGCAGTTTCAGTTCATGTTATCACGCCGTGACCGACTGCGCTGCTTGCGTTTTCAATTATCCGACATCCCACGAATGTAAAATACTCTAAGCATTCTCGAACGATATAAAATGAATACCGGCGCACTCTCCCTGGTTCCCGACATGCCTTCCCCTGGCAAATACCGGGCGCTCGGCGAACGGATTCTTGTTTCCCCCCGAGATGAGAGCAATCTCTCCGTGTGCCGCTTTCTTGTAGACCTGGAGCAACGTTACTAAAACACTCAGTTGGGAAACTCGCCGTCGAAACCTGGGCCGTTGGTGTCCACCGAGACCGAGCTAAATGCGACAACAGCGCCACTCTTTATCGTTTGTCTGCACTGTGGTCACCTTGACTTTTTGAAAGCCTGTTTTTGCGTAAAAACAAACGGAAAAGACTCCTTTTGTATGAAATTTATTGGAGTTTAGTACAAAAAGAGGGGCGCGTTATGTTTTTAAAATCTTTAGTTTGCAGGGTTTTGCGGCACAATTAATATTGTTTTTATACAACCATGCCTCAGCGGTCCTTTCAGGTAGCGCGTCCCGACCTAGGTGCATTTTAACTTCGGTAGTTCGACGCGGCGAGTCCGCCGGGAAGACGGCGGTGGCACGTGGTCCCCGGGGTTCGAAGCCTCCGCCATGTCGACGCCTACGAAGGCACAGTGTTTCTCTTTTAATGTTCCGGCGGACACTCCGGTAGATGCCATCATGGACAGCATTCAAGCCGTCGCCGGCGGGGATGGTCTGTCGTACCTGCAACACCACGGTGGAGCAAGGTTCATGGCAGCGGTCAGCACCATGGCCGCCGCACAACGACTTGTAGCGGTTTCTTGTCGCTGGGTAACGTGGAAGTCCCCCTGGAGCCAGTGGGAGCCCACGTTGTGTTTGTCTCGGTGTACCGCCTTCCCCCGTACGTGTCGGAGGAGGCACTGGTGCAAGTCCTCGCACAGTACGGCAAGGTGAAGGCGATCAACCACGTCACGTTTCGAGACCGCCCGGACGTCAGGACCGGCACCCGGGTGGTCAAGATGGAGATGTCGAAGCCGGTCCCCAACTTCGTCCACATCCAGGGACACCGGGTGATGGTGGACTACCGTGGTCTGCGACGCGTCTGCAGCCGGTGCGGGCTGGAAGGCCACATCGGACCCGCCTGCAAGACCCCACGTTGCGACAGATGTGGCGTTTTTGGGCATGCGACGGCAGGTTGCACGGCTCCTTGCCAGCGGTGCGGCCACGGCCACGCGACCACGGACTGCGTCCAGCGAAAGTCGTATGCCGCCGCCGCCAAGCAACCCAGGGAGGACCGTCCACGCACTTCGCAGCGAGTTGTCGACACCGTCTCCGACCCAGCCCCCCAGCTTTACGGTGACGACTCGGACCCGTCCATCCGCCCGCGGACCCCACCACCTCCCCCTGTTGTCTCGGATTCCGACGCTTTGTCGAACGCCGGAGTTTCCGACAGCCAAGCTTCGGGCGCTCCATCGAACGCGGCCGGCCCTACCGACGGCCAAACTTCGGACATTCCGTGGAACGCGGACGCCAACCCCGGCAGCCAAGCGTCGCGCGTTTCATCGAACGCGGCCAGCAGCCAAGCCTCGCGCGTTCCATCGAACGTGGCCGCTAAACCCGACTGCCAAACCTCAGACGCTTCGTCGAATGCGGCCGCCATCCTCGAATCTCACAGCATTGATTCCGAAGATCTGCTGAGCGACGATTCCGACCGCCTTTTCATCGCTGAGGAAGGCGACGTGACCCCAGGCCAGGGACATCCGCCACCCACGCCAGAGGTTTCGACGACAACGACGTCACGTGAGTCGTCCGCAGAGTCGGCATCTCCCGACGCCGACATGCCGGACGACCGCTCCGATGCCAAACGCGTTTTCTCGCCTGCTAGCGGCGGCTCGGACGCGTCTCCCGCCTCGTCAGCTAAAAAGAAGCGGCTCGGCGCGGACAAGTTTGACTACGCGGAATCGCTGGAATTCTAATCGACTGTCCGCCATGTTTTTCTTTTACTTTTTTTTCATGGGCCTACACATTCTGACGTTAAATGTGCAGGGTTTTCGGAATCCGAACAAGCAGCGCGAGGTGATACACTTTGCCCAGTCTAATCACTGCGATCTGCTCTTTTTGCAAGAAACTAATTTTTTTTCTGCCCGGGATGTGGCAGAATTTAAGGCCCGTTTTTCGATTCCTTGTTATTTTTCTCTCGCACCTTCTTGCGCGCGTGGTGTTGGCGTTTTAATATTCCGCACTTCGTTTTTGCGAGGTGCTTTTTCACTGTGCGACCCGGACGGTCGCATCCTTGTGTACAGTTTTTTTATCGGTCATGCCAAGTTTCGGGCTATAAGCGTTTACGCTCCAGTTCGTGGCGGCCACACGCCGGCGAGGGATTTTTTTAGAAGCCTTCTGCAGTATGTGCCCGAGGACGGTTTTTTCTTCCTCTGCGGGGACTTCAATTGTGTAATAGACTCCTCTCGAGACGTTCGCGGGCCTGGTCGCGGGCGGAATACCTCTGACGCTCAGGAGCTGGTTCGGCTTCTCGGACTGCACGACCTGCGCGATGCCTGGGTCGAACTACACGGCGCTGCGTACGACTCCACGTGGTCGCGGGGCACGTCGTCGAGCCGGCTGGACCGCGTCTATGTCCAGAAACATCTTGCATCGCGTCTCCTCAGCTGCGAGGTGCTTTCCTTTCCATCAGCTGCAGGCTATGTTTCAGATCATCGCCCGGTTTCAGCGGTTTTTGATGTGACGGGTTTTTTGTACCCACGCGGCGACACATGGCGCCTAGATATCTCGCTACTGCGGGACGAACCGTCCATCTCTAGCTTACGACAATCGATTCGGGCGTCACTGACGGCCGTTGCCTTGTCCCCCGCCCAGTGGGACGTGCTGAAGTCTGACTGCCGGTTTTTCGCGACGGCAGCTGGGAAGTCGCTTCGGCGCCGCACGACGGAGGCCCTCAATGAGGTTGTCCGTCGCATTCGCATTGTGCAGCGTGATGTTGTGCGCACCTCCTTGATGTTTGAGTACCTCACGGTTCTTCGCGATCGCCATCAACGTCTGTTGAGCATGTCCTCTCGAAGTGCTGTGGCGCAGCGGCTGCGTGACCAGCCGGTGGAAGACCCGGAGGTGCTCCGGTGCCTCCGTGCCACACGCGCCGGTGGGGACGGGTACTCGTACGTTCCCAGTGTACATCTCGCGGACGGTAGCCTTTCGGAGGACCCCCGTGAAATTGGCGCGGTGTTCCGAAATTTCTTTTCGTCCCTATTTTGCTCGAACCCCGCCGTAAACATCTCGAATTTCGCCGAGCGGGTTCGCCTTTTTTGCGGAGATCTCCCGGCCTGCCCTGATGATCTCGGCTCCTCTCTGTTCCGTCCTACAACACGCGAGGAACTCTTTGACGTCCTCCGGGCTATGAAAGTCGGGTCTGCCCCAGGCCCCGACGGCTTACCAGCCGAATTTTATGTCACTTTTTGGGATGTCCTCGCGAATCCCCTAGTCCAGCTTGTGAACGGCTTTCTGGAGACAGGCGAAGTTCCACCATCCTTCAGAAGAGGTCGCGTCATCCTCCTCCCAAAGGAGGGTGGCTCTTCATCGGATCCTGCGGCTTGGCGACCTATCACTTTGTTAAACGCAGACTATAAGATAGTAGCGTCTCTACTCGTCTCGCGCCTCCGTACGGTCATGCCCCATGTGGTGAGCCCAGTTCAAACGTGTTCGGTGCCTGGGAGAAACATTTTTTCGTCCCTGTCACTCACACGAGACCTCTTTTCGTACGCGAATTTTACCCATCTGTCGGGGGCTTGTGTCTCCCTCGATCAAGCGAAAGCGTTTGATAGGGTTGAGCATAGTTATCTGTTCGAGGTCCTGAGAGCCTTTCGCTTCCCCGAGACTTTCATTTCGTTACTTCAGTCCCTATACAGCGGACTGACTGGCCATTTGCAAGTCAACGGGTGTCTTCTTCCGCCTTTTCCAGTAAGTAGGGGAGTACGACAGGGCTGCCCGTTGTCTCCCATACTCTACGTTCTTAGTCTTGATCCGCTCCTCCGACGTCTTGCATCCTGCTCCCGGATTTGTGGCTTTCCGCTGCCCGGCCGGGACTCAGTCGTGGTTAGCGCCTACGCAGACGACGTCAGTTTGTTTGTCCGCAACTCTGACAGTTTTGAGGCTGCTGGACAGCTGTTCTTGGAGTATGGCGCACTCTCTGGGGCTTGTTTAAACACTACCAAGAGCCAGGCTTTGGAGTTTGGAGGCTCCCCTCCCGCTCTACCTGCGGATATCCAGATTGTGAACGAGCTCCGAGTTCTCGGCGTGTTTTTTGACTCTCGTGGAGTGGCACCCCGCACGTGGGAGGTTGTAGCATCCGCCGTTGAACGTCAGGTGGCTGTTGCAGGGACCTTTACGCTCTCCCTCCGCGACAGAGCTTACCTAGTAAGAGCTGTTTTTTGTGGGCAACTTTTCTATGTTGCCCACATTGCACTTCCCCCTTCTCGATTCGCTAGCCGCATCACCTCATGTCTCTTCCGGTTTTACTGGAGCAGGGGCACTGAGCTAGTGACAAGGTCGGTGCTCCGCCTTCCCACGTCACTGGGCGGAAGGGGCATGCCCTGCGTCAGCACGGTGTGCCGCCTGCTCTCCCTCCGCACTGTTCTAGGGGTGTTAGATGACACGGATCACCCGGCACGGTCCCTGGCTCTTTATTTTCTAGGGCCCTCGCGCCGAGTGCTTGTTCCTCGCGCGTTGGGCAACCTTTACCCGAGCGCAGAAGCAACGCCACCGTTTTACCAAGCGGTGGTGGCTTGCCAAGAAGAGTTGAGGCGGGCGTTACCAGACCTCGAAGTGCGCGAAGTGCCACCGGCTCGCGTCGTCGAAGAGCTCTGCGTGACCCGGATCACTCGTGAGCAGAGGGATCGGGCGAACGCCTTTCCGTGGACCTGGTTGGTTTCTCGCCGCCTTCCCGGACCTGTGGAGGATTTTGAGTGGCGTCGGGGCTGGGGTGTCCTTCCAACAAGACAACGACTCCACCGCTGGGGCATTGTTCCCGACCCTAAGTGCCCCAACTGTGGACAGGTAGAAACAAATACTCATGTTTTCTTTGATTGTCCCGTTGCGCGCTCATTTTGGCGTTTGGTGCACCATGGCTTCCGGGGTATCGGCATCTGGAACTTTGTGTCAGGCGGTAGGTGCCCCCGCGGGGGCTTCGCCCTGCTCCTGTTGGCAGTCGGCCAACTGGTCCTCTGGCAGAATCGTTGTGCGGCGGTTGGCCAGCAACGACGATCTCGTGCAATGTGGCCAGTCCTCTCTCGACTGCGGGGTACCCTGCTCCGCCACCTAGACTCCGAGCTCTTTTGGTTGGGCGAGGAAGAGTTCCTCAGGCGGTGGTCTTGCCGCTACGTCCGGCTGGTCGGTGGTCACATCCACTTGCTTTTCGCGCCTCTCGCACAGGTGTGAGAGGCGTGGGGTGGGGTGAAAAGGGGGGGGGGGGATATGACGTACGTTAGCCAGCCGAACGCTACGCCTGGCTTACACTGACATTTCTTAGGTGAAGGAGAGCCCTCCTCGTGTGTGCTGATGAGATGTAAACAGCGGCCATATTTGGTTCGCTAAGTTATGTTTTTTCGTTACCTCCGTCCCTGGATCTTTGTAGCGTACATGTTCCTATTGTATACCGGTGTGATTTACGCGTTGCAGTTTACAGTGTCAATAAACTTTTCTTTAAACCCTATAACCTCTTCCGTTGTATCTGTTTCGGCCCAAACTGGCGGATTAAAGCCAATATAGACGTCGCGTGCAGTTCCTCGAGTGGCCGCTGCGGGAGAAATGGCGGCGTTGTGTTCGTCCTTAGCTCGGTGCTCGGAGACAGATTGGGGCCACTTTTTCATAGCTGTCTCTATGGGAGTTTCCCAACTGAGTGTTTTATAGCGAGTTCGTTTCACACGCACTGGTACCGTGCGAGTTTTCTCCCAGAATGCATCGCACTCGCAGAGTGTTGCACGGAAAACTGAACTCAAACGAACTCGCCCAATGCACCGAGTGCAAAAGACTGATGCTGCCGCCATCTGTGTTGTAGAAAAGGTACCGAGCTCAAACCGAAACTAGCGCCTTTCTGTTCGGAGTGATGGGTAAGAATGCGAGATGGCAGTCACTACTAACGTTTATCTACAAACGTTGAACGCTGCAACCTGTAGTTTATAGTTCCGATGACTTCAAGCAACTCGGCTGTCGTAGGGATAGTTACAGACGGCGTAAATTTCCGTACCCAGCTGTCTACAAAGCAGCTGGTTGCGATCTTTCAATTCTTATAACCGTTTACACTGAAGAAAACTGATGATGCCGTCCGAGCAGAAGCTTGATCCGTTTGAGCATGGTATTATGCGTGAACCACTGAAAGGGTACGGCTTAAAACTAGCCTGTCGGAATATCCAGCAAAACTTTTCGTGGGACTTTCGATTTCAATCGTCATTACAAATGGATCAGATATTAATTAGCCTTGGTGAGGATGTCAAGAACGAGAGCTTTCTCGAACAAAATACGACGGGGCAAGTTAGCTGACGTAGGTAAATGTTAAACATGATGATGTTGCCGAAGCCTCGGGTAGAGCCACTTTGTTTTGCTTTCTCTGTTGCTTATTTGCCAGTCAGATGTTTCTGCTGAGGGAGTTTTGTCGACAAATGTTCAATTTTTCACCCACACACGGATGTTGATAAACATCTGGGGGCCGCTGGTGCATTTGTTCTGAGCTTTTCTTGACACACTGTATAGTTCAGCGTCTGTACGGCAACAGAGCGACTTAAAACCTGCAAATAAAGTACGGGTTGTCAATTGCTTCTTTCATGAAATAGCAAACGCTCACAATTCAAGCTCGCTTTTGATTCTGTTGCCCGCGGGGACGCGATTTCTATCAGAAAATCTACTTTTTCTCCTTTCGGTTCCGCGACACATCGCAGCAGACGAAACCTCGTCGTCTGCTCCCGCTCCTCGTCGCCTTCGCCGGAGCGAGGCATGACGGGATTGCATTTTGGCGCACGCCCGATTTTCTCGGTGCAGCGCGTGCATGCACGCGTGGGGTGCCGCCGCTGAAACGAACTCGGAGAATGCAACTACTCGTGGAGTGCCTGCCGAAACAAACTCGTTTTACGCCGCGAGTGGGCACGCGTGGACACGAGTGCCGTGAAACGAACTCGCTATTAGTAACGTTGACCTGGAGCCAGTGGGGCGCTCGCCGAGCGGCTCCAACCGCTCCGTGAAAAAGTGACGGAGCGCGAAAAGCGGTCCGGAGTAGATCTCCGTGCAGCCGCTTTCGGAGGAGTACGATCTGTAGTCGTCTATCGCAACGTTTCAGAGGCCAGATTCACGAAGAGCTTCTTAGTTTACGACAACTTAGCTAAGAAGTTCGTAAGTTAAGAACATCGTAAGAAGAGGAGAAATCGGTATTCACGAACGCGTTCTTAAGTGTGAGGAGGAAAGCGACGTTGTCGTACGGAAAAACTAAAACTTACCGGTGCTGTTGCTATGGCGACGGCGTCTTCGGCAGCACGAACAACCAATCGGAGAGCTCGGCATTTGTTCGGAGCCGTTCGGAGCCGTTCGGAGCACGTGGATTTTTCATAACAAACACAGGCGGCCTTTCTGCCACCGCTGGTCTGGGGTTCGTATCCGTGCAGTGATATGTCGACGCTAACACGATTTAAACTCGCCGGAATGCCGAGGCCGGGATGCGTAACCATCCCCATTGACTGCTACGAACTCGATCGCTACCAAGTCAACACAACTGTCATCGTTGGTAAAAGAGGGGCCCGCAGTCGTTTGCAGAGCGACGTAGATGGGAACAAATTGCCGCGGCGTTTTTTGCGGCCTCGGAGATGCAGGAGCGAGCCGACGTTAAAAAAGATACGTTTGAACTATGACAGTGTAAGCAAGAGCCACGTAAATGCCTGTTCACACTACGGAACGGACGCGCGCGTTTGATCGAAGTGCTGGATTTGCGCTGTTGGACCGCGAATTGATAAGCGCTTCGGGACCGATCCTTTACAATTGCAACTCGATGCTGACGTGACACCCGGCGAAGAAAGGTTGGGTCGACATTGCGACCCACAAACTGTTACAGCGATCGACTGTGAGCTGCAGTCGTGTCAGAATAAAATGGAATACTAATAACAAAGTGTACATACCATGTTGCAAAGGTAATCCATACGGCGTTTATTTGAGCTTGATATCACACAAAACAGAGATAGAATCGATGAGAGCCCCTTTTCGACGACAGCGTTCGTCACCGTTGCCTCGGAAAACAAGGAGATGACAAGAGGAAGAGATTTACCTCTTAATCTAGAATTGAGGTCAGCGATCAAACTATATACGGGAAGGGTTCACAACGGTTGCGCGGGCATATTCCATTCAGCACGCCAGCCGGTCGTGGGCAGACGGTCTTTGCCAAGGACCGTCAGATCATCGCTGCGCCGAGTCGGAGTGCCTGCTAGGCCTATCTGCCGATCGGTCGGAGTCCGTACTCGTGGCCCTTGGAGTTTTTCCCGGCTGTCTGTGGATCCAGCGTTCTTGTTCGTTCGTCGTGGTCTGTTTCAAGTACTTTTTACTTGTTTCTTGCTGCTTGAAGTCGGGACGCGTGAGAAGCGCCCGTAGAAAAATAAACATCCGTTGGTTGTCGCGACCAACTGAGCGACGCTGTCGGCCATGCTGATTTGATCGTAAGAAGTGCGTAAGACAGCTTCGGAGCTGTCGTAGGATTTCGTCGTAACCTGCGCAAAACTTACGAAAATTTCGTTTCGTGAATATGGATTTGTTCTTAAGTTTTGTCTTACGCACATTTTTGGCGTAAGATCGTTTCGTGAATCTGGCCTCAGTTTCGTTATCGACATTCCCGCGGGGGAGTGAAGGCGTTTCGCGGCTTTAATGTTTCGTTTGCTGGGTGGGCTCTCTTGGTGTGCTTGTTTTCGTTCCCCTCGTCATGACCGACTCGCCCGAGCATACTGCGGCGATTACGTCGTTGCAGTTAATTTCAGGAGGTTTGATAAAACGCAGTGACAGCGACGAAGATACCAGCTTAGCTCCAGCTCGAGTGACGACGAGGCAGCGGTTCTCGGCGAAGTGTTTGCCGAGTCGTTTGGATGGCCTGAGAAGAGGCCCCAGATACCGCGTTACGTCGAAGGCGTTGTGCGCGCCTATTCAGATGAAGAGCTATAGGTATGTCGTTTGTTCGTTTGGTGGTCTGTGTAATGTACTTGGGAATAATTAGAAGACAACACGCCAAGTACTCCGCAGATGGAAGTCGCCTTCGGAGATGACGATCGCTTTATTCAACGGATCAACGGCGGCGTGGCGCGGAAGAGGGAAAGGGTGGGGGGGGGGGATAAATTAGAGAGTGAGGGGGAGAGAGAAAACAGTCGTTTGAATTTAGAACACAAAATGTAAACACCTAAAAAAGAAATACGCTTTTTTTTTTTTCTGGCCGCCAAGCTGCCGCAAACAGCTCTTTTTTTTTCTTTTTATAATGCAATCAAATGAAAGGTGCAAGCGAGCTGGACAAGAATGACGAAAATAATCCCTGGAGAAGGGGAACAAGGGTGTTCGTCCTTTGTCCCCCTTGTCCTTCTCCAGGAATTATTTTCGTCTTTTTTCCTTTTTTTTTTTTTTTTACGAACAACCAGCGATTAACATCGATTGCACCGCTACGCAACCGACTCCCCTTGCACCGCGGCAGATCCTCCATGGCGGCGAGATGTTTTGGTGGCGCCCTCTTATGGTCACCTTTCGTGACGTCATTACCTTGTGAACAACAAGTTCGATGGTGTTTGTAATGAGCCTGGTGGAAGCTTGAAATCACCGTGCTCTCAAAGGAACACTGCCAACACCGTCAAAATTTAAGTTCTTACATTCCTCTTATTTCCGTCGATGGGAAATCCTTTGCTGACGTCATAGTCAGTAATCGGCCTATCGTAAAAGACCGATCACAGCGACACGGTGGCTAGACGCATAATCGAGGATCACCACCACATCGACAAAATTAGCCTCCGCGGCACCCCTCGACCGGATGCAATCGAAGCCTGACCAGCTCGACTTCGACCCCCGATGCCGGATCCCGGCGTGGGGATGAGAAAAGAGGACCCCTAGATACATGAGCGACAGGAACGAAAACAGACGCGAATATAGCCCTCTTGTATCAAATTATTTCTCAAAGTTTTCATTAAATCATTTTACAGCCTACAAAACGGTTCATTCCGTTATAACACAGGTAAAAACACAGGCGAGCTGATGAAGAACTTCCATAGTAACCAAAAACACAAAGCGGCAAAAAAAAAAAAAAAAAAAACCGGACAAGAGAAGTCTTAAGCACAGCTTCTATACCCGTTTTCACGTAAAGAACCTTAATAATAAAAAAGTCGGACTCCTCGCGAACCATTACTAATTTCCACCTTTATGTGGAGAATTAAGATATACGTTGGTAAATTCTAGATTACATATATGTTATATTATCAAGACACGTTCCAGCGTCAAAATCATCCCTTTTTCCTCCAAAACCAAATCTCGTAAGAACTACTTCACGCCACTTTACTCGCGTATGAACATTGCGCAAGACTTGCTTTTTACTTCAGAAACACGAGTATAGTTTATTTGAATAACGAGCGCTTTTATATATACGTCGAGACCCTCACCACCGAAAAAGAAACACTCCATTAGGTCACTGAAAGTCTTACGCTCAGACAGATCCAAATGAATCATGTCCGCACCAACCAGCCACCCTGAAGACCTCACTTGATGACGGATCAGCCAGATGCGATAACAGGCAACTCCATCACAACCCTTACTATTCTGGAAAACGCACAAAACAAGATCTTACAGACAAAAAAAAAAGAACGCTTTATATTATTGTTTAATGCCAAGGACAGTGCTGTACACAATTTCCAGAGGTCAAAATACGCATGGTCTCCCTCAAAACTCTCCAACCATTTTCTTTCTCTTTGTGCAAAACCTTCGTATCCGCTGACAGGCTTCTATTTTTCTTTTATGTTCCAGAGCCTTTTATTTATTCAACGACCAGTTTGCCCAGCATAGGACAATCCACACCGCCACGGAATGTCGTACATTACCGGGGGCAGTCAGTCTATCAAACGACATTTATCAAATTAGTTTTCTTTTCTGTAATAAGCTGCACAAAAGGGCGAGGGAGCGCCACCTACGACTTGTACATCTCCCCTTCAGGGAAAATACACCAACCTGTCGCCTTCATAAATTAAGTCTCTCGGGCGTCTTGATGCGTCGCCCGAAGTGAGAAGCTCTGCCCTGTCACTGAGGACGCACTGGTGTATGCGGCGAAGGCATCCCCTGGCGTTTTGATGCTGCATTAAGCGTAGGGGATTCCGTCCATGACCGATGAGACCCAGGGGAGTGCTGTAGGGGTTGCGGAGGCGGCGAAGTAGCAGGACGAGGCACTGGAGGCACGGTCGATGCGGCTGGTGTGTCGGAGACCGGCGAGCTAGCGGTCTTCACTGCAAGCTGAGATGGCGTGAATGGAACCGGATGACGACAGAATGTTTTACTTCGCGGCAACTCGGAAATGTGTTTGAGGTAAGATTAATTTTTTTCGCAATATTATTTTCTTGTTGGTGAGTATTCGCAAGAAGCTTGCTTTATTTTTAGTTCATTTTCCACGTGACCAATATATTTGCAAGACCAACCTTTTTGGGATTGTTTACGATTTGGAGGACTTAAGTCACCGTGATATATGGCTCGTTTAAAATATGTAAACGCTGATTGGTTTCGACAGATGTACAAAGCTCATTAAAATTTATTGGCGGCCTAGTTGGCGTATCGCAGCGTGACCACAAAAATAAAGACAACGACGCGAAAACATGCGTACACGCAGCGCATTCCCACAAGTAGCGCGCCACGTGTTAATTTTTCGCACGGCGCTCCGGCAGTGACATGACGCTCCCCCACTGGGCACGCGCGGCGAACCCCGCCGGCTTCAGGACGGCTTCCGTGACGAGGCATCTGCGTTGCTGTGCTTTTCTTTGTGTTTTATTTCTGAGGCGCGTCCGCTTTGACCCTGAGCGTCCCCGTCGGCTACCGTGACGATTTATCTGTGTTCTGTGCTTTTATTTTTTTTTTTCGAGGAGCGATATGGATGACGTATTTTCATGACCATTTTTTGGGGGCACAACGCCGACACTTTTTCGCTTAATGGGACAAGTAAGGCTTTCGCCGTAAAATAAGATGGTGCGAAACTGTTGGCCGCAGACCAGAAGTTGGCAGCTATGGTTGGCAGTGTATTTTAAAAACGCGTTATGAACTTTTCAAGATACAAATGTTTTTTTTTTTTTTAAAGAAGTGTAGTTTAGGTGTATGGCGGTAATTGAACTACGTATTTTACGGGTCACTTAAATAAATATGCATATTATAATGTTGCAATGTCTCGGCTTCAAACTAGGCTAAGTAAAGCACTTCGCATTGTTTAACAAATTGAAAGTTCACTAAACGGACAGGAGTGCCACCGGAGACTGACACTCGAGCGCGCTCTTCGTGCACCGAAAATTTCTCGGAGCGCGAGTGACGTCAGGTAAGCAAGCAAGATGGCTGCGCTGCCGTTGAGACCGTCGAGACGACAGGCGTAGCCGGACCGCTGCCCCTTTTCAGTTGATTAGTGCTTAATCCAGCAGGTAAAAACAATTTGATTT
This sequence comes from Ixodes scapularis, assembly GCF_016920785.2. Lineage (NCBI taxonomy): Eukaryota > Metazoa > Arthropoda > Arachnida > Ixodida > Ixodidae > Ixodes > Ixodes scapularis. The sequence goes on along the minus strand of NW_024609883.1, from coordinate 50,915,872 downwards.
GAAAGCCAAGACAGCAATTAGCGTTCCGAAAAAGGTTTGTTCGTGCATCTCGCCTGAAAAAGAAATTCATGTGTGAAACGGTAGCGTGCCGATAGCACAGCGACAGAAAAGTTGTCGAGATGAGGAGACATTCGGACCACTCTGTCCCTTTTGCTCAGCCCAGCGAATAAAGATACTTCGATTTGAAAACCGAAACATCAGTGAGCGTTGAGGGAAAGGTTTGTTCGTGCGTCTTGTCAGAAAACGAATTGATGTGTCGAAAAAGGTGCCGATAGCTCGTCGACAGAACAGTTGTGATGAAAAGACAGTCAGACCGCTGCCCTGCTTAGAATGCTTAGCCCAGCAGCAGCGAATAAAGATACTTCGATTGGAAAGCCGAAACACCAGTTAACGTTGCGGGAAAGGTTTGTTCATGCATACCGCCTAAAAACAAATTGACGTGCTATCGAACGACGGTGTGCCGGTATCGGCGTGGCTTCCGTCTCGCTGCGAGACGGAACCGACGGAACCCGGGAATCTCTGACAAATTTGGGGGTTTCCTGCGTCGACGAGCGGGTAAAAGAATAAACGTTGTCTTTAATTTAAATCGGAACAGCATGCAGGGTCAATAAATACTAGATCGGCCAAGGCTTCCGCATATGTGCACGAAACGAGTCTTCAAACCTTTAAGGAATATTAAAACGTTCGTAGAAACTTCATAACGTCGCCGTCTCTTTTGCTTTTTAGACTCTGCTGCTCCACACGGGCCTACTTATTTACCTTCGAAATATTTTCGGCTTCTGTCACCATGCACTGTCGGACGGAGCTCGTGTAGCTCATTGATAGTTTTTGGCCGTGTTCTAAAATTTACTCGATCTAACTCTAGGGTAAAGGTAGTTGTCGAAAACCTACCCGCGTCCAGCGTTTCTCTGTTTTTCTTGTCACGTGGCATAATCCACCAGGGTAACTCGGATCCATTCGAGTAGGTTTGGAACGCAGCCTCGGTGTGGTCGCGCTCTTGTACGCTATGCGCCATTTAGTTGTTGCGCTCGGAGTATGAAACTCGGAGCGTCGGAGTAAAAGTAAAGGAGCGCCGACTTAACGCGCCCATTGGTCAAACAGCAAATAGCAACTCAGCAAATTCATGAATAACACTTTAGAACTATTCACCAAATAACAATATCAAGCTCCACAAAGACAGCCGATTGAGTAAGAACACTATTTTGGTATCTCGAATAAATTAAAGGCAAAAATGTACCCACCAGCTTACTCATTCCTTCCGCCGGCCGCACGCCAGAACCTTATGGCGTGCGCCTGGGGCTTTAGTCCTCTCGTTAAAAAAACAAAAAAAAAACAAACTCACAAATGCAGTTTTTACTAAATGCAAGAACAAAACAAAATCAGTCATCGAAAAACAGTATCAATTAAGTGATTGCTAGAACTCATGAAATAGAGAAAATAGGTAAAAAAACGCAGCATTTTATGTCCAAACATTATTGTTACCACGTGCCCTCACATGTACGTAAAGCAGGGACATCGCTCTTGCTGCCTTAGCTATTTTACACGTTAGGATGACATACGGTATTGCTTTAATCGCCCACAATAAAAAAAAAAAAAAGAAAACGGTTGTATGATTGTGTTGTCGTACACCATGCCACCAGGGGTTCGGTGGCCGAGTGGGCTAGCGCACACCAGCTCGGAGCACGTGGAGCGAAAGCTCGCACTGCAGAACCGAGGGATCCTGGGCTCAATTTCCATCTCTGCCCGTTTCGATCTGGATGAGGCTCGTACCGGCGTGCGGTCTTGTGTTACCACTGCGTGATGCACGTTAAATACCTCAGGCTAGCGGTTGTGCCGCACCGGCTAAATTGCTCATTAACAGCTGAGACGCCAGACGCTCACCGAGGCAGACTAACTTTCGGCTGTATGAACATACACACAACAATTTGCTTTGCTTTCCACTATGCCAACAAAAGTACAGCATGTATAATGGCTCAAATGATGAACAGTACTTCCCATCATTGCGGAAATTGCGCACCAGAGGGCGCGACTGTCAGGGCAAACTCCTTTGCACGGTTGCCATCGTGAATGCCAGACCTGCACACACAAAAGAAACATCGGCTAGAGGAGAGCAGCCTGTGTCGCTGGTCAACATCCAAGAGCGAGTATTTTGTCTCCCCAGCCAAGGGCCAGGACCTGTACCTTCAAACTTTGAAAAAATATTAGGAAGGTAAAGAGGGATACACAAGTAATACCAGAGAGAGTCCACGAAACCGCTTTCAACCCCTAGCTCCACCTGGCGGAAAAATGGGTCGGAGGATTCTGAAATTAAAGCAATGTACGCACTCGAAAAAAAAAATTGTTTTGAACGAGTTTGTGAGCCAAAGTTAAGCCACAATAGGCACATAACGGGCTTTGAGGAAGCCCAGACTATAGGTCACTGCAGCTCAATAAAGCCAGCAAGTTCTAGCTTCCTTGGCCAAGGGAGTGTTCGCACTGACTTGAACACGTGCTCACGCATTTTCATACCAAAACCGCCCGAACAGACGATCTCCTAAGAGGGTCTTTTACGACCGTACCAAGCATTGGCATCACAATCTCCCTCTGACGGAATTACTTTAGCTTCAGACAAAAGGTGTAAAATCTTGATGACGTCATCAGCACTTTGCTATACTTTGTTTCAGCTTCGGTCCGAGCGCGGCCGATGTTGTGAGCCGAAGGGCCAATCAAAGAGCGCTAAAAGCGCAGCGTCATGGCGTGCTCTCTGCTCTTGATAGGACTAGCCGGCGGAGGAGCGCACAGAGAGACGGCGAATACCGGCTGGTCCTATCAATTGCAGAGAGCACGCCATGACGTTCTGCCTCTTTCGTTGTTTAATTGGCCCTTCGGCTCATAACATCGGCCGCGCTCGGACCGAAGCTAAAACGAAGTATAGCTCCTAGCGTAACCTGCCACTAAAAAACTACTTAAAAAAAGAAAAAACCGAACAGGAGGACACGTAAAGGCGGGCGTACTTGGTACTAAACCCATTTAGAGATTTTAGACTTGTCGTGGCATTCGGAGATTGCGTTTTGCTCGTGCCCTGCATCCTGTCCTGTGTGTCTTGTGTTTGGTCGGTTGCCTTCAAGTCTGCAATTGGTTCAGTTTTGCCCTGGAGACTGTCCATCCCTATTCCGTAGATTGTTGCGGCGACAAATATTTTCAAAGGTTGAAAAATATTTAAGATAGTGGGTACAAGATAGTGAGAAATGTAAGTACGAAAGCGTAGACGAAATGTATTTGCAAGATACTGAAATACTACCAAAAGTATTTGAAAGACAGTACCTTGAGTAGTGTATTTAAAGGAGCTGTGCAACGATTTTAACGTTGAAAGAATTAGCATCTTCTGCTTTTGACTTCCACTGGAGAGCCATGCGAGCACCAGGTAGTAACGTCATCGGCGTAAATGTTGTGGTGGAGTGTTGGAATAGCTTGAAGCTGGGTAGGGAGACGAATCATGACGATGTTAAACAGCATGGGGGAGAAAGTGGAGCCTTGTGGAACTCCTCTTGAGATAGGGTGAGGAGGAGCTGTATAAGCATCGACTTGAAGTTGGACAGTGCGGTTAGAAAGGAAGGCTCGAACGTAGTTGAACATGCGTAGGCCGACATCTAACTGGGAGAGGTTGTGCAGGACAGCGGAGTGGGGGACCATGTCAAAGGCTGTGTAGACGGCTACTGTTGCGACTACGCGGAGTTCGACCGTGCTTACGAATTGATACACGTCCTCGTAGATGCGCATGGCAGTGTCTTGGGTGGAAATGTTGGGACGGAAACCTGTCTGTGTGGGGCGAAAGCGTCTGTGGAGTCGAGTTACCACTGTAACCTGGCAAGGACCATCTTCTCCATGAGCTTCCTGCACAGGAGGTCAGGGAAATAGGGCGGAAGTTGTTTGCGTCCGTTGGAGGTTCGCCTGGCTAGTGGGAATGACTTTAGCGGTGCGCCACTCTTCTGGGAGTTCAGGGCCGGCATTTGGGGCGGGCGACCTGTGCAGCCGCACAGGGCGCCATTCATTGGGGGGGGGGGGGGGGGGGGGGGGGGGAGGGGCGCCGAGAGGGCCGCCAGTTCATGCAGGGCTCAAACCTCGAGGGGATAAAGTCAAAGACAAAAAACGACCGCATCGCGAAGGGCGCCCCCCCCCCCCCCCCCCCCCCCCCCCCCCCCTTAGATGTAGAAAAAGGTGGTGGCGCTCGCCGTTTTGCATTTCGGCCGCAAGACCAACGACTAAGTTCTTGTTATAACTGGCGTCCATCAACTCATAGCCACCTGCAGATATTTTACCAGGGCCGGCCTTTGGGGTGGGCGACCTGTGCAGCCGCACAGGGCGCCATTTATAGGGGGGCGCCGAAAGGGCCGCCGACTGAAAATAATATGTGTAAAGAATTTTGGATCCGCAGCTCTTTCTTTGTGTGTGTGTGTGAGCGACCAGCGAAGACTCCGGATATGGATATGGATATGGTGGCTTAACCCTTTGTATCGGGCGATCACAGTTTTAACAAAACTGGATCTAGCCAGAAAAAAAAATAATAAAAACACCTAAATTTGATTGCCATTGCCCCCCACCCTCCTCACAGTTTTCCCCCACCAGTCCTCGAGTCTTCGCTTTGTGATTTCAACCACCCCGAGGCCGCCGACATCCTCCTGCTGACTGCGCTGGCCACCATGGTCTCGACTTCCTACTTCATCGATGCACGTCGTCTGCGTCGTCTGCTCCAGGGTTGTAAAGTACCTAGGTACAAGTAACTGGAAATCAGTATCTAGGTACTTTTGTTGTATCTGAGGTACAAACCTAGGTACTTTCATTTCTCGATATCTGTATCTGTATCTTACGTACATTTTCTAGTAACTTGTAACTGAGTGAAGTTAATTTTTACAGGTACTTTTCTATTCGCTTCGTCAAAATGGTAGAAACTATAAATCTGAAAGTTTTAACACATACCCATGTGCCGTGATTAACGGTGAGTTGGGTACGACCTGGGAGGCATTAGCTTGATTGAACGGCGTTTTATCGAACGAAGCCCCGCCCATAATGTTTCATCAAACAACACTTTAGCGAATGGCTGTGTTCGTTTGAGCGAACGGTGGAGTAGCAATGCCGTTCTAGCGACACCAATTTATCGAATCGCTTCGGAACTCCGTTTGGGGAAAGTAGCGACCTGCTTCCTTCATCTCAAACCGAAACGGAAAAAAGATAACGTGTCCTAGAATGCTCATGTCAATGCGGTTTTCCTTATTTCTCACACTGACACCAATAAAGCATATTTATCGAACTCGTTTTTGTGTGCATTCTTAGTATATGTAGCTTTACTTCCAATATACTCTGACAAATTTGGGGAAAAATAATAAAGTATCTTTAAAGTAACTGTACCTGTCCCTAGGTACATTTTTAAGCTAGTACGTAGGTACGTACCTAAGTACCTTTTCGTATGAGTAACTGTAACTGTATCTCAGGTACATTTTTGAAGTAACTTTTACAACCCTGGTCTGCTCCTGCCCTGTCGATGGTGTCGGTCTCAAATCCAACCTTTTCAGACCCAGTGCAATCGCATAATCCACCCGATCTGGTGGCATCAGCGGCCTCAGCTCTCGGCACTCCATTATGATATGTTCGGCTGTCTCCTCCTGCTGGCCACATAACTGGCATGTACCGTTCATCCCCGGCGTGTACTTGGACCTCAGGTGGCGTGTCAACACTCCACTTTGTGCCTCGCACAGCAGCCCACTGCCCCTCAAGTTCTCGACGAAATCCACGCCCACAATGCTATTCTTTTCCGCACCGTAGACGGCGAGGGACGGCCGCGCGCCTACCGCGGCTACCCCTCTGGTCGTTTCTGTCTCCTTCACGTGTTCCCGCACCCGTTTCGCCGTCCCCGGAGGTTCGACCTCGCACAGCAGCACCCGTGGCACGTCATATCGCTCCGTGAGCTTGTTCACTCTCTTTACCTACCGGGTGTTGATGCTTCGAAGGTGGATGTACTTGAATACCTGGCGAGCCCATCGTTGTTCTAGCAAAGTGCAAATCCGCCGCTCAAAGATCAGTTTGCTGCTGGCCTCACGGGCTTCAAAGCAGGACCAACCCATGTCGCCCTGGACGTACTCACTGGTGGTGTTTCGGTGTGTTCCCAGCGCCAGGCGACCCACCTCTCGCTGCCTCACTTCCAGATGCTCTCGTGTACGTGCCGACAGGCACAGTACGGCATTGGCAAAGGTCAAACCTGGCACCGCCACCATTTTCCAGAGTGCTCGCACCGTCTCGTATCGGCTGAAGCTCCACATTCCCCTGCATCCCAGGTAGCCCTTGCGTTTGTTCGCCGTGGTCCGTAGCTCGGCCTCATGTTGTTCGAGGTACTTTTGTCCCGACTGCAGCGTCACTCCCAGGTACTTATATTCGGTCCTCCACTCTATCTCTTGGCCCTGGATGTTCACTCTCTGCGACAGCTGCGTAGGGGCATCCTCTGTTTCCTGTTGCTCCATCCCCGCCCCAAGGACTCCAGACTTGCTGGGGTTGAACGTTAGCCCCAGGGTGGTTCCCTCTTTTCCACAGATGTCCAGTAATTCCTGAAGTTCCTCCAAGTACCCCGCCATAAGTACCACGTCATCTGCATAAATCAAGGCAGGGATCCTCTGATCCACTTGCCTCCCCTCTTCACCATAGCACATCCTGAAACCCAAGCGACTGTCCTCCAGTGCTCTCTCCAGTCCTGCAATGTACAACATGAACAGAAGTGGTGAAAGCGGGCACCCCTGTCTCAGTCCTTTTGTGGCCTTTATGGGCTCGGTGAACACTGCCCCCCACTGAACCACAACGCTGTTGTCTCTGTATATCTGTTGGAGCAGCTCCCTCTATTCCCCAAGCATTCCCAACTCCTCCGATACCCTCCAAAGCAGCGAATGGTTCACAGAGTCATAAGCCTTAGAAATGTCCAAGAAACCGAGGTATAGGGGCCTCTGCTCGTGGTTGGCGATCTCCATGGCCTGAGTGATTATGAACATGTAGGTTGTCCTCCAGCCTCCTTCCCTTGCGGAATCCGTTTTGGAGTTCCCCGAGTATGCCCTCATGCTCAGCCCAGCTCTGTAGGCGCTCCTTCAGTACATGCATGAAAATCCGGTAGAGCACCGAGGTCACTGTTATCGGACGGTGGTTTTTCAGGATAAGCTTGTCGCCTTTCCCCTTGTACAGGATCCTGACCCGGGATCTTTTCCAGTCCTCCGGTATGTCACCTGTTTTCATCACACAGGAGAGACCCTCTCGGAGCCGTTCCCTGGACTTTCCTCCCATTTTCTTCAGAAGGCCTGCTGGAATGTCATCTAGACCCGTTGCCGTATGACCATCCATGCGTTGCATGGCCCTGTTCAACTCGCACTGGGACATAGCTCGGCGCTGTTGGGTACCTCTCGTGCTGTCCCTCAGGGGGTCACTCTGTCTTACTGCAACTGGTTGTTCGAAGCTCTCCGCCATTGCTAGAGCGATGTGCCGGATACATTCCTGTCCAGTCAGGACTACTCCGCTTGTGGCATCCCTTATTGTTGTCGGGTTAGGCTCTGCCCATCTCTCTTCACCCCTGACATGTTGCCAGAACTTTCTTGGGGCATCTCTGCCACTGCATCGCAATTCCTCAAGCAGTTGTCTGTCCACCTTCTTCATCTTTCTTTGCACCACAGTCGAGAACTCAATGTTTTTTTCCTGGTATTCTTCCCATGCTTTGAGAATATCCTCTCTCTGTGCCCTCATTTTGACTGCTTCACCGTGCTTCCTGGATGCTGCTCTTCTCCGGTTTCTTGCCTCTTCCACTTCTGTGTCCCCCCATATCTTTCTCCTTTGTCTCCGTTTTCGGTGTCCACTCCTTATTCTCTTGACCTTTGTAATCCACTTGCACATCCAATTCACCACGTCTGTGTACTGTCGTATGGGTTCATCCTCCGCCTCCTTCTCCATCTCCTCCACCACTCTCTCAATTTCCCTACTGGTTAGCCCCTTGGGTGTCCTTGGCATCGGCGACTGTCTTATTTTGTTTGCCCCAAACTCCAATGTCAGTCGGCGGTGATCACTTCCAAGACTCGCTCCGCCAGTCTCGTCTATTGTCATCTCTGTTAGGCCTTCATATAAAGTTGGAGACATGAGACAGTAGCCTATGCATGAGGAACGTTCTCGAACTGCCCATGTGATCTTCCCTTTACTTTTTTCTGTTCCGTTCACCATCACTAGTCCCATTTTTTCCATCCAGCATAGGAGTTCCCGACCCATCTTATCTGTCCTCTCATCCAGTTCCTCTATATGCGCGTTAAAGTCTCCAAGTATGATGATGGGTAAGTTCAGTTCTTCCACGTCCTTCTGTAGACAGGCCAGTTGTGCCTTGTTTGCTTCCTCGGATTTGTTTCCAGTCCAGAGGTACACTATTCCGATTGCCACCTTCTTCTTCCCTATCTTCCCTGTCATCCACAGGTGCTCCACACAGCTTTCCCTTTGCCTTTCCCATTCGCCTGTAGTCGTCTCCAGAAAGCCCACACCTCCCCCTTTTCGCTCCCCACCTCTTCTGTTCTGGTCCTGCCAAGTGAATTTCTCATGTGCTGGTGGTACCTCCGAATTTCTCAGGTGGGTTTCCACCAGTCCCACCCCCACAAGACTCTTCTCTTCCATTGAAGCGTACAGCTCCTTCCATTTCGCTGCTTTTCTCCCTCCTTGCATGTTCAGGAAAGGCAGAGTTTGTCGCGTACTCCTCTGTCCCCTGCGTGTTCTCTTTCTTGCCTTTTTTGGCTGCATCCTTATCTCTACCGTTTCCTTTGGTTGTGATTTTCCACCCCCGCCCCGTCCATCCAACTGTCCGCATCTGTCAACTCCTCACTAGCTAACTTTTTTTCCTCTTGTAATATGGGGGACGTATTCTCCGAGTCTTTGTGTTTTCTTTTTTCCCGCATGGTTTGTCTTGGGTTTTGTCTGTGTGCCTCTTGAAGCTTTTCTCCTCTCACTGCCATGCCCTTCGCCTTTCCCCTGTGCTCTCTCAATATTGTCTCCCCTGTTGCTGGTGCATCCGTTGGAGCTGTTCCTCGATCTTCTGCAGCCTGTGGTGCCATTCTTGTTTCCTGTTGCTTCTTCCCCGGGTTTTTGTTTGTGATGCCATACCCTTGTTGTCTGGCATTGAGCCTAAAAAAGCCTCAATCTTGATGCCTAGGCTTCGTCCCATCTCTTCTGCTCCCTCACCATTGTGAGTGTCTCCCTGGTCCTCACCTGCAAGTACGTTGACATCCACAAACTCCACTCTAGGGCCCAACCGCTGTGTCATTTCTTTCGTCAGCGTGTTCATTTGTATGCTTTTTTCTTTTGTTGGGCCTACACTACTTTCTACTGGAACTGCACATACCACATACTGATGTTCCGGTGACATCTGAACCCACCTCTTCACTTGTTCGTCCAGTTCGTTTATGGCACTCTGTGCCGTCTCTTCTCCCCGCATATCCATACTCCCTGCATGGATGACAACCATTCCTGTTCCTGCTTGCCATATTCTGTGATCCCTTTCCGCCCGAGCCATCGTTTCTCTCAGCTGATCCCCGGGTTTAGTTGCAAAGTAGACCCGTTTGTCATAGTCGACTGCCTTGAGTACCCTTCTCTTCATTTTGAATGCTCCTGTGTCACCCACCACTAATACTCTCCTGTGACCTGTCACTTGTATGGCCATATGGCTCGCTTCCCACGCCTCCCTCTTATCTGCGGCGTTGGCCTCACTGCCACTTTTCTTGGGCTGTTCTGTTTCGATTCTCCCCATCTCAGGGGTGTCGGTGTTCTCCTGCCTTTCCCTTGGCATTAGTTGGCCCCTGTTGACTGACTCTCGTGACTTGTTGTTGTTTTTCTTCTCGCGTGCGCCGTTTTCCGTCCCGCTTTTTGTCCTCGCATTGACTTCCTCACCATCCCGTTGCAGAGGCCCGTTTCCGTCGTCTCGTCTATCAACCGCCGCCTGCACACTCCCGACTGAGTCAGTGTCGCCCCGTGTGTTTCTCCTCTGTTTCATCTCTGTATTTAGTACCTCCATCAGCCTGGTCTCAGCCGCCACTCTTTGTGTCCTTTCATCCTCGAGTTTTGCCGTCATTCTGTTCTCTGCTGCTGTTCGCTCTAACCTTTTTTCCGTGATTTGTACCCGCAGCTCTTCGATCATGCTTCTCAGCATTTCCCACTCACGTCTCATTTCTTCCTCCGTGGGTCGTCCCGTTTCCTGTTCCGTCTTATTGCACTCTTCGCATTTGAACTGTGTCTCTTCGAGGTCGACCCATTTTTCGCATTTCTCGCACTCTACCTCTGTCTTTTTTGCCACAACATTTTTCTTCCTACCTTCCCCTCTCCCGTTTTTCCTGTGGGGGCTCATGCTTTCTCGTTTCCTCGCCGTTGTTTTCCAACTTCCCGTTTTTCTTCCCCGTTTTTTCTCTCCGTTTTTTCTAACTCTTTTCTAACAGCGGACGTTATATAACAGCGGACGTAATGCCGATCAGTGTTGCCAACTCAACATTCAGAAACCGGCCACGAGAACCCCGAAAACCGCTAAAAATGGCTAAATTTATAATGTTGCAAAAGAATGGCTTTTTGATGCTTTTATTTTTTTTATTTATTTTAGAATAAGTATAAATATAAAAGTTACTGTTAAAGGCACGTTTCTTTTATTTGTTTGACTGAAATCTGGTGGCAACAGGTGGTATTAAAAAAAAAAAAGATGTCAGCGGGAAAACTGCGGGAAAACTGCTAAATTAGAAACACTGATGCCGATCTTTTTTAATGCTGTTTTCTGTTGGTGAAAGACTGACCATCTCATTTGTCAAGGTAAAACATTGCATAATTGCATTCAATTTATTAGCACGGAGATACTGAAGTGCATTTGTTCCATTTCCAGTGGACTGATCACTGCGTAACCCCTATCACTGTGCGTGCACACCTGAGTAGCATAAACTCTACTGTCGTGACACGAACATATTACGTAACGACTGCTAGTTTCTAGAGTCTAATTGTTCATGCTCAGAGTGCACGTGTTGCTGAATGTAAACTGGGCGAATTTTCATCAATACGGCCACTGTTCTTTGCGCTGACTTTGTCCTTCGGGGTCCGTATCACTTAATCTGGTGCTATGCCTACAGTACCGGATACACAGGTGTCACGAGCTGCTCAAAAATATTGTGGAATCTACGGAACTTACATAAGGAGCGTCTTCGGCTCCTCGTAGACGATAATTTTTGTTTTTCCTGAGTCTCGGGTTTTTATTACTATAAATTACCACCCGCTAGTTCTTTTTTTTTTTTTTTAATATTGTTACAATACGAATTACGGGTCAGGATGGCTGGTGTAAAGTTTATATTTAGTCTGTTGGTTAAAATTTCAGTGATATGCCACTTTCTCGAAAGAAACCATCAGGAGCGCAGTACAGAAAACGAAAATTTGAACAAGATGGCGAATCCAGAAAGAGCGCAGGTGCCCTGAAAACGTATTCGAAAGTACACGAGGGCCCCTCAAGTGCCGGTGAACCAGCAGAGGGAGAAACATTGCACGAAAAGAGCTCGACTAGCGAAGATTATTCCCATACAAAGGAAAGTGAGACACCGCAGCAATATCCCGACGACGCCGAGTGCTCCACTGCCAGAGTAGTCTGTTACACTAAACGAGATGCTAATGACACATCGATTCAGATAAAAGCCGCCAGCGACGAACTGTCTGATTCTGCATTGTGGCCTAAGCTGACACCACAAATCCGCAACGCCATAGTCAGCCAAGGGCCTGCGAATATAGAGAGCAGCGTCGTTCGTTTTTAGGATGTGGTTCTCAACTGACAACGACGAAATCGCGACCATTCGCGCTGGGTCACTCTGGCATGTTTACTAACAACGTGATGTTGGGTGCGAAAATGGGGGGGGGGGGGGGGGGGGGGCGCCACGGCCGCAGTTTGCACAGGGCGCTTGCTGCTCTAAGGCCGGCCCTGTGTTTTACTATAGAGGAACCTCTTTTTCGTGAGATTCAAAGCGCCATGGAATGAATTATGAACGACTAGGCAAGCGATCGCCTCCGCACAGCTCTCAAATTACAAGCGGAGCAAAACCTGACTCGCATTAAGCGATGGAGCCAGCATGCCGCACTCTTAGCGCAACTTACCAAACTGTGGCGCCAAACTCATCGGCGAGCAAATCAGTTTGTCGGAGCGAGTCACGGGACAAAATACTATTGGAACGGATTTTTGCTCTTAATTATAACTTGCTTCGCTCAGTGTCTCTGATTGGCTCGCAGAAAATGTGGGTTTCGCCCTTTGACAAGTTATTCTGAGCCGAAGGATGCCTTTCGCTCAGGAGGTCTGACCGGGGGCAAAATGAACCCGATTCCTCCCGACATTCGAGCAACGCTTTGGGCAACGCTCGCTCTGGTGTCTCTAGCAGTAAGCTAAACGAACCAATGCCCCCTCAGCTTCCGGTGAGTGTCTGTCACCGTGGTCTCTGTGCCCAAAGGCTTTAACCCGACTGAAAATAATATGTGGATCCGCAGCCCTTTCTTTTTTGTGTGTGTGAGCAACCAGCGACGACTCCGGACTCGCAATGCCGATCCGCGTTGCCAACTCAAAATTCATAAACCCGCACCAAGAAACCCAAAAACCGCTAAAAACAACAAAATTAATAATGTTGCGCAAGAATGGCCGAATCACAGCAGGCAGACCCTGGCGTCCGACATGAAGCTCGAACTCTCGCAGGGCAGCTCACGGACCTTATGTTTCTCGTTTACATCGCGCTGTGGTACGGCATTCTTTTTTCAAGCGAATGTTGTAACCAAGAACATGCGATGCAAAACGAAGGAAATGGTAGCAACCACCCACTGATGAAGGCATGTAGCGATTACATCGACAATTATCGCGAGGCATGCAGCGATTACATCGACAATTATGGCGAAGTTCGGTACGAAACTGCAACTGGCAACTGCGAACGGTCTTCCCGAGAGCATCGGTGTTGACAGTGTGATGATATCGGCTCTTCGACTGCGGCGAAAAAAGCGCCAGTTCTGTTATGAGTACCAAGACGAGGTTGATGATGTCGAGACGAAAATCAAGCGAGAGTTCTTCTACGAGATGATTGACACCGTAAGATGTCGATTGAAGAACGCTTCACGCAGATGGAGCAGCACGTGAGCTTCTGGGGGTTCCTTCACGGCCACACTCGACTTCCCGACAAAGCAGAACTTAAACTTTGCCAAGGCCTTGACCATGCACTGAAAGTCTGAGACCCATAGAAAGTGCAGTCATCGACGGTACAGATCTCTGCGAGTAGCTGATCCACCTATGCAGCCTGCTGCCCACCGGATGCAGTGCTCGCCAGGACGTCCTCCAGTTCATTCTGGACAACCATGTATGTGACAAATTCTCTTATACGTGGGTGTCATTGAGGATCCTCCTCACTTAGCCGGAGTCAGTGGCCACTGCTGAAGGAAGTTTCTCAAAATTAAAGCTCATTAAGACATACCTAAGATCAACCATGGCAAATGACAGGATATCGTCATTGGCAATTTTTCCCATTGAAAACAGGATAGCGTCAAGCCTGGATATGTCGCAAGACGTAGCCCAATTTGCGATGTTGAAGGCTTGGAAGGTTGCCTTCTAGGGTATTTCACATGGTTAACTTGTGCTTATTATTTCTCTGTCCACCAGACGTTAGCTTGCTATGGCAGACCCACAGCTGAAGTTTGGTTAATCTAAGAAATGAACGATTCTTGAACCTTTGAACACGGTGCCGACAAAACTCTCAATGATCGCGAAAGTCGTTCGTTTTTAGGATGTAGGTTTCGACTGACAACGACAAAATCACGACCATTCGAGCTGCGTCACTGTGGCATGTTTGCTAACAACGTGATGTTGGGTGCGAAAATTGTGTGTGTGTGTGTGGGTTGGGGGGGGGGGGGGCGCCACGGCTGCGGTTTGCCCAGGGCGCTTGCTGCTCTAAGGCCGGCCCTGTGGTTGTTGGCCGGATTCCCAGGCTTTGTTCGTGTAGCAAAAGAACGATATCGAGATGACTGTCAGGGAAGTTGCGAAGGGCAGTGCAGGTGATGCCATTCGGGCCCGGTGCAGTTTGTTTCTTGATGTCGTAGAGGGCAGCGAGAAGTTCGGAGAGGCTGAAGCGAGAATCAATTCCCCCTCCAGTGCCTGGTTCTAGAGCAGGCAGTGCCGCGGGAAGAGGGGGAGGAGTAGTGATGGGGAAAGGTGCTCAAGGATGTCGTCTGCCAGATCTTTGGTGGCTGTTGGCGAAGAAGTTTGATGAGGGGGCGCCGCGGCTTCGTCTGGCTGAGCGGAGTTTGATACTTGCTATACGCGCGGCGTGTGCAGATTCCCATTTATGTTGTCGCAGGTGTCCAACCAGTTTTGGGTGGTAAGGGAGTGAGCATAGTCTTCCGCTTCTTGGGTGATGTTTTCAATGGTTATTTTGAGTCGTTTGTTTGTTTTGTTTTTCTTCCAGCTGAGGACTAGCTGGTGCCGCTTGTCCCACAGGTGGACGAGATGTCTGTCTATGTACGGGTGGTCCTCGGAACGGGCCAAATTTTGCTTGGTATGATGTATGGCGTCTTGAATGCTGGTGACCCAGCTTTGAAGGGAAGTTGGGGGTGGTGCAGAGTTTAGTTGGGCCCTAACGTTGTCCCATTTGGCCAGGGAAGCGCGGGGGTAAGGCCGTGAGTAGTGTGTCGATAAAGGAGGGGGAGGAAAATTTGTATGATGAAGTGGTCACTACCAAGGTTGTCGCGTAAGTTATCCCCGCTAGCCGACGACGGACGGTAGTGCCAGACAAGGTCAGGTGAAGTGTCCTGCAGTACACAGTTGCCTTGGCGTGTAGGGTCGGTGGTGTCCGTAATGAGGCTAAGTCTTTGGGCTTGCATGGTGTGTTCCAGCTTGTGGCCTTGTGTCGTTGTATGCTGATAACCCCACAAGGGGTTTGGGCAATTTAAGTCGCCAGCTATGAGGACGGTTATTGCTTGCTTGTGTTGGGAGGTATAGGATTCGATCCACGTAGGTGCAGGGGTAGAGGCGTGAGGGAGCCAGTAGACGTTGCAAATGACCACGTAATGGCCATGAGATGTGCGACAGTGTACAGTGACGTGCTCCTGCTTAGGGGTGTTGATAGATGACGTGTCTAATTGTATAGTGTCAAGGTGCTTTGCTGCGTAAGTAATGACGAGGGTTGGTGTCGTTGAGCCGGTATTACTGCGGCGATCTTTTCGAGTGATGCTTGGCTTTGTCGTACCTGGGGAGCGAGAAATCTCCGCGCGTCTCCTGGAGTAGAATGATATCTGGCTTGATTAGGGCCACTTGAATGTACAGTTGTAGGGTTGACTTTTTATGGAGGAGCCCACGGCAATTCCACGGCCATATGGTTAGGGGAGATGAGCGAGGGGACGTTGGAAGGGACGCGGCGTTAGTGGCCATCCTTATTTAGCGATGTGGAAGAACATGGGGCGTGCAGATTACGGGGAGGTCTGTCGTCGTCGTGGCGATTGCGGAGGGCTCGCCCTGGTGTTCCAA
Source organism: Ixodes scapularis (assembly GCF_016920785.2). Lineage (NCBI taxonomy): Eukaryota > Metazoa > Arthropoda > Arachnida > Ixodida > Ixodidae > Ixodes > Ixodes scapularis. Next base: position 50,900,337 of record NW_024609883.1, on the reverse strand, counting down.
GTTGCGAATGGCAGCGACCTCTTGTTCTAGGCGGTGGGAGAGTTCAGCATTTGCGTCTACGAGACGTTGAATGGCTGCGTCGCGTTGCTGTGAGAGGTGTGTTTGTTGGTTTAATGTTGTTTGGAGCGTGCCGACCGCTGTAATGATGTGGTCGAGCTGTGACGTGATTCTGTCAAACCTAGATTCGTGCTCTAACACACGCGCATGCAATTCTCCTAGGGGTGTAGAAGGAGGAGGAGGAGGTGAGGGATGTGGTGAAAGAATGCAAGACGGCTGAAAGAGGGACGGAGAGAGGAGGGTGGTAGGATTGGGATGAGATGGCTCGCTTACCCTTGTGCCGGACAGGAGGGGTTCGAACTTTGAGTCGTACCCGAGGGGTAGGATTCCTTGGGAGAGGCCAAGGGCTTTGGCGGTGGCGGGGCCGAGGGCTTCGGTGGTGGCGGCCGGGCCGGAATCTTTTGTGGTGGGACCTGGTACTGTGGTGGTGGTACCATGGTACTTTGGTGGTGGGGCACGAGTCTTCGATGCTCTCTTCTGGGAAGTTAATGCCCGGTCGGTGGGATAGTGGCAGGGTAGGCCAGTCCTGCAGTGGAAAAGTGGGTAGTGGTGAAGGTTCAATGTGTTGTTTGCGGCGTGCTTGTATTTGCTCTTGTAGGTGCTCCGTGGCTTGGACGCGGTTGGGGCAAGTGAGAGATGTAGGCGGGTGTTCTCCTTCGCAGTTGTGGCAGAAGGGTTTGCACTCGTGGCGCGTCGTTGTGGGGTCTTGGTTGGACGGAAAGCGCTTGCTGCAGTTGGGGCGGACCGCGTAGTTCCGCTTGTTCGGGCTGACTTCGGCGCTGTGTCCTATCATAAGGCAGGTAGTGCAAATAGTGCTTATCGGGCGGTGTGGATACATCCTAATAGCGACTTTGTTGAGGAATGCGTAAGGGGGAGTTTAGCTAGGGCCATCCACGGTGGCCAGGATAGAGTGAGTTTTGCCTAGGCGTCGGGCCGTCAGTAGGGTTCCCTGTTCCAAAACCAGAATCTGGCGAATATCATGGTCTGTGATGTCCGGGGAGACCCCATGGATGACGCCTCGGGCGTTGCTGGGGTCGTTAGCTGTGTAGGAAGCGGTGGCGTATAACTTGCCTTGAAAGTGGAGTGTCGTGAGGGCCAGGATTTTCGGGATGGCCGAGGGACGATAAGTATCGATGGCCAGTAGATTACGGACCGAGCGGATCTTGAGGTAAGTGTCCTTAGTTCAATCGGAGTCAGGCGTGTCGAGGCAAGCACTGTCGCTCCGAGGAGCTGCGAGTCTAGAGATTGAAGCAATATGGGTTCAAGGATCTTTATAGTGATGGTCGTTAAAGATGACAAGCGCGGCTGCAGGCCGGCGCTTTGGTATTTTTTAGCGGGCGAAGCAGTGGAGTCTTCAGTTTCCATGTGGGAACCGAAGTTAGGAGGCGGCATTCGCTGTCACGTCTGCAGAGTGGCGCAGTGAGCGAGGCTCAGCTCGTCGGCTGGTCGGCTCGTCCGAACCAGAGAAATTCGGACGTGTCTTCTGCACTTGCCTGGGCGGGACGGTGGTGTCGCAGAGCTTGGGATATTGTATCAAGATGGTGAGGGAATTTGCATGAAATCCTGGCGGCTTGGGCGCAGACTCTCGCAAATACTGGAGGAGCATCGTAGAGATATACCTGCTCCCTGTTGTCGTCGTCGTCTTTTCGAAACATGGAAGGGCTGTAAATGGAATCGGAGACGACACCGCTGTGGCCGCCACGAACGTGCAGGTGCACATGCGCGTGGACTGACGCGGACCTCCCCCTCCGTCAGGGCTGGATTCGGCGCTGTAGGCGTTCTGTCTAATGCAAATGAGCGGAGTGGAATGTATTTTCCCTAGTAAAGTGTTTGGCGCTTTCACTAACTGTCACCCTTCTTCCCTTCGTCACCCCTCCCCCCGCGATCACGTGGATTTTTGCGTTCGAACAAAGCCGGATTTCGCCAGTTAGGGGTTGTAACAGCTACCGCTGTAAAAATTGCTTGCGTGTTGTACTCATATAGGTTATAAAATATATCTACGCATCCTCGAACACTTTCAGAAATAAGGTGTGTAACCCCTTGTCCCATATAATACATACCAAAGCATCCGTTCGACGTACAGCGCGCTGGCGTCGAACCGAAGGTACCAACTTTCGCGAGCGTCTTGGTAGCCGAGTGGTACAACTTATTAAAATAGCTAATGTAAGTGTCAGTGTCTAGAAAAAAAAAAATTAATCGGGATTTTCTTATTCGTACTGCAAAGCTTCAGTGTTTGTTTTTCTTTCTAGTTTTTGATAGGGTCTTTAGTTGTTTTATAAGCTATATCTAGGGTTCCGTGTTTTCGGAGTTTATTTTGCGCCGAAGATTTGGGGGGTGTTTTTCGGAGTTTATTATTTGCCGAAGATTCGGAGTTTATCGGAGTTTATATTTTTTTGATTCCCAATTCTCCGAAATTCGGAGTTTAATTTTGCTGTGTTTTCTATTAAAAATAAATGAATAAATAATATCCGAATGTAAACGTATGCCAGAAAAAGAAATAAAACGCGCTTGTATCAATCGAAATATCTTCAGTTGAATTTGGCGTTGGTGCCATTGCCAATGGCGATCCACGATAAAAGTCACACACAAGTGGCGCTTCGATAAACTCCGATACCTTAAAATCAATAAACTCCTGGAGGTAGTCGCTAGGAGGCTCGTAGTCATCCCATTTTATTCCATCAATCTAGCCCGCGGCCGCGCGAGGTGGAGTGGTTAAGGAGGTAATAGAGATGGTCCATAGCTTTGACTGTTACTAAAACATACCCTTTCCTTTCTCCATATCACAAATCGCATGGCCCAAACTGGAAACCAAAAGAGTGGCTTTTGTCATGACCCGAATGTACAGCGAACGACCCGTTGCCCTGAATCAACCAGAAAAGACAAGCGGCAAGACCCCTTTTGACAAAGGTCCGAGATTTGAAACATAATTATGGTGGAATTTTCCCAGGACCGTTGGCTCTGTGCTGATCAAACTGTAAAAAAAAACAACAACAACAACAACAACAAGTTTTTTACTTTTTTTTTTTTTTGCGGGAAGGGGGGGGGGGGAGGGAGGGGGGGGGGTGGCATTGTTTACCTGTGGTATTTTTCGGAGTTTTCCGGATTTCTCCGAAAACATGGAGCCCTAGTTATATCGCACCGTTATCAAGCCCCTCGTAAACGTTGGGGCCGTCAGTTCGACAGCAGTGCGCTCTACGTCAAAACTAGGTTTTGGGGTGCCTTACATGGACAAATGGGTGTAAGACTACATCTAGACGGTGGTTTTAAAAGCGCAAAGGACTAAGAAGACGAGGGGGGGGGGGGGACAGGGCAGAGCGCTGTCCTTTCCTTCTCTTCTTAGTCCTTTGCGCTTTTAAAACCACCGTCTAGATGTTCAACCAACTAGGTGGAAAAGAAGAAGAAGCACCTTGTAGATGGTCGATCCTTTTTCTGCGTTCCACATTATTTTTGAAAGATTGCCGACGCCTCTGGATTAGAGCCTGATCTGTTCCTTCGCTACGAAAGAAGTAAGCCTCTTTTATACCCGGACCTACAAATCATACTCCTGAAGGCCGCCAGCTACGTGGACCCTTTAAATCTGGGTCCTACCAAGGTGCTCCCGGATTTTCCATCATGGAAAACTCCGATGGAGAGCCTTCATCAGATGGAAGACAAAAATCAGGCCCTTCGGTGACGGCATTAGCGAAAGATCAAGCCGGCCAGCCAGGCCAAGAGAGAACATCAGGTCAAGCGCTCAAGGGTGTCAAGCGACGCAAAGGAGAAAATGACGACGAACCTGACGATGACGACCAAGATGAGGATATAGGAGCGTCTGAAGTAACATCAGACTCTACCATGCACGTCGACGAGGAGAAAAGTGACCTGGAGGGATTCATACTCGTTACACACCGACGTCAGCGAACAACTGGGGTACCAGTTTTACTGACCCCTGTCAAAGATGACCAACGACTCCAAAAACAGAATCCGCTCAAACTAAGCGAAGAAATAGCGGCAGCGGCAGACGCCCCTCTTGTGAGACATCATTTCACTGCTCGGGGAGGTCTCCTTGTAGATGTTGCAGACGCTACTACCGTGAACAAGCTGCTGAAGGTTCGTTCTCTCTGTGGAGTTGCGGTCCAAGCAACCATACCGAAGACCTACATGCGGAACAACGGCCTCGTGACAGGGGTACCTGATTGGTACTCGGACAGCGAGCTAACGGAATTCCTGGAACCGGCTGGTGTGATCGCAGCCCGCCGACTCTACCAACGTCGCGCAAAGGTTGGCGAAGTGGCTAAACCGACTGACCTAGTCGTTCTAACTTTCCGGCCAAACACAGAGCGCCCAGTAAGAGTGAGCCTTGGGTTCACCATACATGAGGTCTGCGATTATGTTGAAGCCCCCTCCCGATGTTTCAACTGCCAGGCACTCGGACACATAGCCAAATACTGCAAGAACGCTGTCAAGTGCAAAAAGTGCGCAGGACCACACGCAACCAAAGACTGCAAGGGAGAAGACCCCGTGAAGTGTGCAAACTGCGGTGGGGACCATCCCGCAAGCTACGTCAACTGCAAAGTGCGCCTCGGAGCACTCGCAAGAAGCAAGGCTTTTGTCAATGGACCACGACAGGCTTTGAAGCCAGTGGAGACCGTGGAGGTCAACGATACGGCCGCATCGCAGAAATCACCTGTTGCACCAGTTGCAATGTCAAAACCTACAGACAGCCAAACAACATTTGGCATGAAACCACAGGAGGGGCGACGAAAATATAGGAAAACGAACAGCGCCAGTAAGAATCTAACAGAGAAACAGACGCTACTCGAGGAGGAGTTTCCTCCCTTACCACCCAGAGAATCGCAAGACCCCAACGTGTCCCAAGCTCACCGGGCTTCGTCGACGGGTAGACGCCTCTACAGTAGAGCGACAGAAAATGTCCCACCACACCCAAAGAGAGAAACTGATCTGCCTGGGACATCAAATGTCAACGACATAGTAAGTTTGCTTTTCTCTGCCATACGAGGCTTCATTGCCCAACTACCTCCAGGCCATCTAAAAATGGTACTACAAGGAATTATGGTTTTCGAAGTGACAATTACTGATATGATCCGAAAATGGATGTAGTTATGGCCCAGGATCCAAAACATCAATCAACAGTGCCCCCTAAACAAAGAAATGTGCCATTAATAATGCAATGGAACTGTGCGAGCCTCCCAGTAAGATTGGCGGCACTGTCCTTATATTTACAAACTTACCAAATACCAATCTTAGCATTTAGTGAAGCAGGACTACCAAATAATGGTAGTATTTCCGGATACACATGCTACAAAAATCCCACAATGAAAGGATTTCCCCACGGATCTGCGGCCTTATTTATACGAAAAAAGCTTCCCCAACATAGGATTGACACAAGTGACCTGTGCACAGAACACCTCGAACTGATAGCAGCGCATATAGTCGTAGGTGGACATCCACTATGCATCGGCTCAGCCTATGTGCGTCCGGGGAAGGGCAAAGCTACTGTTGCGAGTGCGGTTGCCGAACTGTGCAAACGCTGCTCAGACCCTATTGTGTTATGCGGTGACTGGAACGCGCATCACAGCCTCTGGGGGAGTGCAAAAGATGATGCTAGAGGGAAAGCACTGGCTCAGGCTTTTGAGGATTGTGATTTGGCTATAGCAAATGACGGAAGTCCGACATTTTTTAGATCACCTAACACATACAGTGCAATAGACATCACGGCATACTCATCAGACCTCAGCATACAATGGAGAACCTATCCAGATACAATGGGCAGTGATCACTATCCCATATTTATAGAGTTGGCAGGCGTTTGCTCAACACAGCAACGCATTGGACACTTCATTCACTGGGACAATTACAGAAAAGATCTCACAGCATCACCGGAACCCCTAGACCAGGCGATAGTGATTAGTGCTGAAAGAGCCACAGTCAGAATACGCCTTCCAAGCCATTATCCCGAGCCCGACTTGACACTATTTAAGCTTTTTGCGCAACGTAGACAAGTAGAAAGAAAACTTCAGCGAAACTATACACGTGAAGTAAAAACCGTGCTAAATAGAATAAATGCAATCATTCGTCGATATGCAAAAAAGACCAAGCGCAAGCAGTGGGATGACAGCACAGCGTCGGCCGATGCTAACAAGCCTGGAACCCACATTTGGCGGATTTTGAACTGCTTTACGGGGAAAAACGAGACGCATACATCTTACGCTTCAATGGCCCTTCGTCTGGGCGAAAATCTAAAAGACACACTAGAAAGCTTTGCGGATTATTTTTCGACGCCTCAAAGTGAGGTTGGAGCAGAAAGCTACGCGGTAAAAAAGAAATCACCTCTTGACGCTCTCTTCACCGCAGGCGAACTAGCCGCTGCACTAAAAATGTGTCGCAGAAAAAGTGCACCAGGTCCTGACGGGATCACAAATCAGATGCTCCAAAACTTACCTGACGGACGACTAGAAGAACTTCTGAATTCCTTCAATATCATATGGACAACGGGAAACATACCAGAAACTTGGCGAACAGCATGGGTTGTTCCTATACACAAGCCGGGAAAACCGAGAACATCATCATCTTCATATCGACCTATATCGCTAACGTCATGCGTAGCGAAACTTATGGAGCGAATGATCCATTCCCGTGTCTCGTGGTGGCTTGAGAAATATCAACTATTACCCAAAGAGATGACCGGATTCAGAAAAGGCCTCTCAACAGCGGATAGTGTGATTGACCTATTGAGTGCTGTTGAGCATAATCACTACAACAAGAACTCAACTCTGGCAATATTCTTTGACATCAGCCAGGCTTATGACAATGTACAGCATTCCGCAGTTCTGAGAAAGCTAACACAACTTGGAATGACGGGTCATTTACAGGTCTTCCTAAAGAATTTTTTCGCTGGACGAACGCTCCAAGTTCGGCTGGGACGAGCAGTGAGCTCGCAGCGTAAATCCCTTTGTGGCCTGCCCCAAGGAAGTGTACTATCGCCGATACTTTTTAATATCCTTTTGTCAAAGTTACCAGAAGCACTCCCCAAGTACACTCTTCCTACTAGCATGTCAATTTACGCGGATGATATTTGTATTTGGACTTCAGGCTTCAGACATCATGGTCTACGAAATGCTGCTCAAGCTGCGATTAAAGCCTCGAGCAAGTACTTAGCTGAGTGCGGACTCCATTTTTCACCAGAGAAGACGGCGTTCATTCTTTTTCCCGGAAAAGATCGAAACAGCACACGAATAGATCTTCAGGTAAACGGAACTCCGATTCGTCGTGTCCGGCAGCATCGATTTCTAGGCTTTTCCATCAATTCTCGGCTGAATTGGCACTCACAGGCAATGGCTACGGCAAAGTCCACAGTAGTAGTGAGAAATGCCATTAGGAGGGTGGCAGGACAGTCGTGGGGGAACTCTCCAAGGTCTATGCTACGTCTACATTCAGCATTAGTAGTTTCCCGCATCTTATACGTCCTCCCTTATATGAAGTTATCACGGTCCGACTCTGAACTTCTCGAACGCATCCACAGACGAGGACTTCGTACAAGCCTTGGTGTCCCCAGTTCTACCAGAAATGACCTGGTGTACATAGAGGCACAAGCTCTGCCACTGCCTCTTTTGGCAACGCAACGCCTACTCCTACAGAAGCTCCGCTTGCACGAAACAGCTACTGGAAGGAGCCTGCTCCAACGACTAGCAAAAAGGACGAGTTCGCGCTTTCACATTTCTTTACAGACTCTGAAACACCTAGGGTGGCAATCAGAAGCGCGACCAGATAGTTTTGACTACCAACCTAAGCCCCCATGGGAGGCATACATCCCAAAATGCAATGAGAAGATCCCGGGTATACCAAACAAGAAAATATCAAACGAAGTGGTGCTGAAAATGACAGTGACGGAGTACATTGAAACAACATTTAAAGATTTTTTGCAAGTTTACACGGATGGTTCTGTAAATCGTCATAAAAGAAGTAGCACAGCCGCCTATAATGTCCCAGCCTATAACCTTCAGTGGAGCGGCCGTATCGACCAAATGGTGTCCTCCACGACCGCAGAAATAATAGCAATTGTGGAAGCACTCCATACTCTTAAAGGAGCAATGCAACAATTTTTGTACTTTGCGCAAATACCGCTTAAAATGGATCCCTAACGTTAATGACCTATAAAACACGCGTTCGTTTTTTACCCCACGCAACAGAAGTCCCAGAAAAAAATTAAAGAAAAACGAGCAGCGTTCACCCCCTCAACTCGCAGCCAGAACAAGCGGCCACGTGATCTGGAGCCGATTATATGCCGCCAGTGTTGATCATAGCCACGCGCTGGGGTTGGCAAAGCACAGGACACGCGCTGAGTTCCAGACATTGTTATGGCTCGGCTCTTGTCGTCGTTGCAGCGATTGGACACGGGTCACAACCCGAATGCTTCTCGAGCTAGCAATTGTCACGAGCCCAAGTCGAGTGCCCACGCAATGCTCGGGTCCAATCTATGAACCACATTCAAATATCGTCACTTGGGTGTGCTGCGATCCCCGAGTTACGTCATCAAATTTTGCAAAGGAGAGATTGAATGAAAATGATCGCTTTTGTCCTTGAAATTACACCGCAACAAAGGAGTTTCTTGGCCAATGGCGTTGCGTGTGAGTGTGCTTGAGTCCCAGATGTGCCAGTAAGCTCGTGTAGAGAGAAAAACATTCCAATTGAATATCGTTGCACAGCCCCTTTAAGAGATTTACACCGCAAAAAGTAGTTGTGCTCACAGACTCTCGGTGTGCACTGCAACAGCTAAAACATATACAAGGAACATCGGAAATCGCGGTGGCTGCTCGGTCCGCGACAGAATCCCTTGAGGACTCCGGTTTCAAAATATGTTTTCATTGGATTCCCGCCCACGTTGGACTCGCCGGAAATGAAAGAGCGGACAACCTTGCTACGAACGCACACAATAAAGAGCGAACAATACACATACCTGACGACCCGAAAGCTTTCCGCATACGTGTCAAAGAACATCTCGGCTCTTTGTCGGAGGCAAAAAATAGCCAACATCAGCCCTGTCTCAGTGGAAGCCTACGCCGCAAGGAAGCAACTCTACTTTACCGACTTCGCACCGGAACCGCTCGCACCAGACAACTTTTGCACAAATGGGGTAAGGTACCTTCAGCCTCCTGCGACAGTTGTGGTGTTACAGAAGATTTAAATCACCTACTTTGTGATTGTAATAAATTCGAGAGTCATCGAAAGGACTTCGCTCAAGAACTTAACAGGCATAACTTCAAGATCAACGACATTACAGATTTAATATATCCAACTGGAAGAAGAGCTCGAAGAAAGCTACTACAGACCCTTTTCCTAAACTTCCTCCAGGCGACTGGACTACAAGCACGACTATAGAATGAAATACTGAGTGCCATCAACACTTGAAAGACCGGAAGTGTGCGTGACTGAACTTGTGACTTATCTTCGAAACAAGACAAACACTAAGTTTTTTTGTTTTTTTTTGTGTTGTGTGCGTGTGTGAGTGTGTTCTTTTCTTCTTCAATCATCATTTATTTCAGTTAGTTTTATCCATTTTAATATTTCATTTTCATTTCTGGGCGGGACAATGCCGGCCTAATCGGCAAGGCTAAGTCCGCCCAAATATTTTAATAAAGCGTCACCTCTCTCTCTCTCTCTCAACCAACTAGCCCCCCAATTAATTCTGGTGTAAGACTACACCCTTTTCTTAAAAAAAAGAACGCTCAGTTTCCGCCTAAATATAGCGCTGGCGGTCCGAAACAGATGCCGAAGTTTTAGGAGGAATCGTAATCTTATTCAAAAGTTATAAGCGCGACACGCACGCTCCGCGTGTGGATCAGTAGAAGACGAGAAAGAAGGAGACCAGGAACCACTTGGGCCGTTCGGACCTCGGTGCTGTCATGTCTGAAGAAGACACCACGGCAGGTGAGCCCGTGTGTCTCAGCGGTCATTCGGAAAACCAAGCGCCCATTTGTTTGTGACACATCAATACGAAGTAGTTCTAGTAGAGTGCTCCTGCAATCCTCGATATCGCTCCACTGCATTCTGTATGAGCGAAGGTGTCTAGAAGCCCGAGCTGAGCCTGCTACATGGGGTTTCAAGTCTTCGCTGCAGTAAGTGGCGTTGGTGAATGAGGGGGGCGGGGGTATTTCTCTTCTTTTTTCCAAAATTCCTAAAGGCTGGCCAACACAGCACCGTTTTCTTGCATATTCTTACGTTATGTATGAGTCACCGAAAGATGAGTGTTTCGAATGTTGCCAGGCGATCTCTCTCAAGCTTAATGTGGAGCACAGATGTCCCGGTGGCTTGTGGCGTAAGCAGACGTAAGCCTTCGTAACGTGACGTAAAAATACGGGGCTGTGTGAACCAGCCTTAAAGTGTCAGATTGAGGGGGGGGGGGGGCGATCGCGTCCCCCTCCCCCTTTTCATTGCTCCTCTGTTCTGACGCCACTGGCAGCAGCATCGGCTAGAAGCTCGAATTCATATGGCATTGTCAGATTCCCCTGCGGCGCAAGAGTTTGTGCAACCGTGATTCGTCCTTGCTCAGAAGGAAATATGATCTGTTATTTTAATCCGTCATTTTAGAAATAACTGGCGCCGCCTGGCTAAAAACGGTGTTCGAGGATTCCGAGGTTAAAACAATGCACAGATTAGGAAGGAATGGGAAGAAGCGTCAGGGGACAAAACTAATTAACAATAGGAACAAAGGGCACCTTGGGGGAACCCGATGTAAATCACTGGAGTTCCTGCAGGCTCTTGTCTCCTTGGTTGAGAGAGTGCCCGCGGTCGCTCGAGCACGTGTTCACTATTTTCGTACAAGAACCTCCTGAACCTTCGAGTTCCCACAATGGGCAGTCGTACTAAGTGAATCCAGTGGTCTACCAGTTTGAGATCCCTTGTATCAACAGGTGCTTCTATAGTGACGACAATGTTCACTTACTTCGTAAATGACATTCAATCACATTCCCAGGATGTGGCGCCACCTATCGGCAGACAATGAAACCTGTGTGTGACTGATTCGAGGGTTTCTTCGGTGGAAAATGGTGGAATAGAAGGGCGTCATTAGGCTTGATCTCTGCACGTTGCTAGAATTGTTTTTAAGTACGTCGGGTTTCTGTCTTGTTTTTGCAGATCCGCTACTTTTCGGTAACAGCTGAAAATGACCGAGAACAAAACGTTCCTGTTTAAGACGAACGGTTGCGTTGAAGAGCCACCGCAGTTCGCGGGCCTATCTCAAGACAAAGTATTGCAATACCTGCGCTACAAGACGCTTTGACAGGCCCACCGGCGATGGGCTTTTAAAGGGACCATGAAACAAATTATGGGCTGGGTAAATTAATTTAGGTTGGGATTTTACTATTAGCATATCGGTCTAGTGGGCCAAAAGAGAGAAGGCAAAAAGTCAAAAGCCTGATTTACGGTACGAAAATGTGAAAACACAGCGGACTATTTCGTACCTTTTTCCCTTCGAAAGCTCTCTGCCTTTTCAGTGTGATACATCCGCGGTACCCAAAACGCGTCACTTGGCCCAAACGTACGATACAAGACACCAGACCTCACTTAGTCCCTTCACCCCAAGGCTGATAGTCCGGTGGAAGCTATGTGCTTGCCAGACCAATCAGCCGCCTCCCTTTCAGCACCTGACCTTATTATCTTCGCGTGGGTATGCGCGAGGAAGCGTGATCACCTGGCAAAAGTGTGGCTGGTCCCACGAGCACGCAGCTTCATCAGCACTGTCAGCTTAGCGGTGGAGGGGGTGGGGAAAGCAACGTTTGGTCCGAGTTTTGAGCGACAGGCTAATCTTTTAGGTCGAGAATGGCGGTGTCCGGGTACACAAACGAGGGTCCGAGCGAGAGGAGACTCCCTCCTTTCCGTCTTGAACTGTTTGGTACAATGCGCGATTTGTGGGTTAAGGAAAGGTAAGAAGGAAAAAGTCGAAAAATCGTTTCATGACTCCTTTAAAGGAGCTGTGCAACGATTTCAGTAATTTGCTTAAATAATCTGGGAGTTGGTGTCTCAACCTTTCTGAAGTAAAGAAGAAGAAACGACTTTCGCCTGCATGTCCTAGTTTTTATTTTAAAAATGGACAAAAATTTAGGTTTTCGGCACCTCTCAACTCCTTCACCACCTTCCGAGTCACGTGCGCTGTGACGTGAATGGGGGACGCGCCGGGTTCCGGTGAAGCTCTCTCTCTAGAGCCATCAGTGAGCAGCGAGAAGTCACCCTCTCGCAACCACGTGACCACGTGCTTGCGCAGCGCGATCAACATGGCGAAAGGAGGGAAGTGCCAACGTCCGGGTCCGGCCATCCCCGTCCTGCTCTGCCCCTGTCCCCCTCCGACTTCTGGCGGCTGTTCGCGGTAACAGATAAAGCGGACGGTTTTGTTGACCTCGGTTAGGTGGCGCCACTAAAACTCCGTATAATAAAAGTTTTGTTACTGATACCAGGTTTTTTTACGCATTTATATGTATGTTGGAACAAGATTGCTAGAAAAAATATCTTTTATTGAGCAGGTATTTGATCAACTTCCTATCTTTTTTACAAGTCCTCCACTGACGTCATGCCGCATGGTTCTGATAACCGCTGCTCGTGGCTGCAGGTCGGGAAATATTTTAATTTATGTCTCGCGATTACGCGGCGGAATCGCAACATTTGGAAGAGGGAGATGTGTTTTCTGTCCTTTGTGACAAGATAATCAATGTCAAAAGTTGAAGCTGATTTGACGCACAGAGGGTGCCTCAATCTTTTTCTGGTTTCGACGTTTAGATTTGAATCCTATAGGCGGAGCGGAAGTTCGCCTGACTCTTTTGCAGGGGTTGGGGAGACATCAGAACGCCGAGCTCTGATTGGTTTTGAGTGAAGGATAGGGGGTAGACCTCAGGGCAGCTTGCCTTCGAGGTCTACCCACCATCCTTCAATTAGAGCCAATGAGAGCACGGCATTCTGACGTCACCCAAACCCCAGCAAAAGAAGCAGACAAACTTGCACTCCGCGTGGGTGTATCACCGTGGATCACGTACACCTTTCGTTCTTTGACCAGACTCTTCGTCCCCATACGATACGTCACCAGGCCCTTGGTCTTCGAATCTCTCGGATACCACCAAATCAGGGACGAAAAGTACAACGTAAGTACACTCGTGCTCGGCCCGAGGAAGTTGCCATCGTGTGCATCGCGTGTCTGTGCCGACGGAGGCACGCATTCGTGCCGGTTGTTTTGACAAATATATGATTCATTGAAGACGGACTTCGGTGTTTTTATTCTCACCGGCCAAACTAAACGCATTTTCGGAATGTTCAGGCTTTGCTCGTTCCTCCCGGTATGCAATTAATTATCTCTACATACAAAATAGCTACTGTCAGCATTATACCGAACCCAGCGCTCAAATTTTGTAAAATGGGGTCACGCAATGCCACCTAGAAAACAAAGCCTCCGCGTCGACCCCCCCCCCCCCCCCCCTTTTCCGCCGAACGTCATCACTAAAGAATCCACGTATAGCGCAGCCTAAGTTGCGTCATAGCCGCCAACGCGTTCTGCAACACCTCACAACGAGTTTATAAACGGTTTTCTAAACTGTACTACCCTGTGACTCATCAAAACTATAAAATATGGCGCCGTTACACCTTCCCCCATCCCCCCCTCGGCTTTCGAAATGCAACAAGCTCTTTGATTTCACCGCATAAACAGTAATGCGCAAAATTGACTCTACATTTTTATCGAACAGTTAATATAGTCAGAGTGAACTGCAAGGGCTTGAAAACACCTAAATATGCATGCCAGCCGACATGAATGACTGTTCCAAACGACTAAAGTAAAAAATGAAAAACAATTACAAATTTCTGTAGCCGAAATTAGAGCGCAGCTCTTGAGGAGGAGGATGGGAGGGTACGGAGGGGAGGGTATGCCCTTTGTCCTACGTACATTGTCCTCGTCTCGCTTTCCTCTGCTCCTCGTCCTTCCCTCACTTTCTCCTCTTCCTCCTCTCCTCACTCTTCCTCCTCTTCCTCCCCTACTCCTTTCTACCTCTGTACCCTAGTCTACTCCTGCGTACCTTCCCATCCTCCTCCTCCATACCCTCCCCTCCTCCACACTCTTTCCTCCTTCCACAGCCTCCCCGTTAAATTTAGCTGGAAACTTGACGCCACGTGACATCAGCAGCAGTTCAATTCCCCGCTAAATGTAGCGGGGAATTGCATTGCTGTTGAAGTCACGTGGTGTAAAAGTTTCCCGATAAATCTAGCGGAGAAACTGAATTAGTTCAAAAGTGTAGTGACTGATCACAAGGTGCTGTGGAAAAAAAAGTGGCGGTTCATATTTGTAGGCAGCAAAAGGGTCTATATCAAATGATTGACAAAAGAAAAGTAAATGCATCGTACAAAATACTTTTTTTATATGTGAAAACTTCGTACGCTGGAAGTTGCCGCGGCAGCTTATGCAACCGCAATCTTTACCGAGGAACGCATGCGGGGAGAGCTACGTGCTTCGCATTGTTAGCGGGGCTAGTGACGTCCCTCCCTGCTCCGCATTCTGCCGTTGCCGCGGCTGTTATTGCAACCGTAATCTAAACGGAGAAACGTACGCGGGGTGCGCTGCGTGCTTATCATCGTTCGCGCGCGCCTTATCATCTAGCACGTGTTTTTGACACTTGTTTTTTGGCTTTCTTATTGAAACAAGTGTCATAACCACATGACATATTTTTTATTCACATAGAAAATATGTCAAATAACCAAATTAGACAATTGTATTTTAACAACAAATAATATTTTAAAAGTTCTGTGCTGTTCAGCATATCAAAAGCTGTATAATGTTCTGTATGTATTCTTTCTTGTTTTTTATTCTTTATTTTTTTTTTTGCAAGTGCCGACTAATCTGCCCAAGTCTGTATGGGAGGCAGGGACTTGTCAAGCTACGCAATGTAGCTTTTTTCCCTGTCTCCTTCTCCAAACTGGAGTCAATAAATTTGAATTGAATTGAATAAACGATAAGATACGCGCGAACAGTGATAATGCGCGCGATGGTTTTGTGTCGATTGACACGAAACAATTACTCAACTTACGAGTCATATACAGCTTCGCTGTAAAAAAAGGAAAGCAAATGCTGGGGATAAGGAGTGCAAATAAACATTTACCTTTTATACCGAATGTCACACCAAATTTCCGCCAAGAAATAGAGAGAAATCTTAATGTCACGTTTGTAAATGCATCCACCGGCCGGCTTTCACAGATTTGGTGCACACGCGTTTCGCAGCAACCTTCCACGTTGATTTACGCGTAGCATTAAAGGGAGCGGGTGATCCCTTAAACACGCCGTTTACGCGTTCGAAATCGTAGCCCACTCCGAATAAACATTCGAGCTTCAACTCTGTTTTCATCTCACAACGCTACTACATTTGGAATTTGTTGTTTCGAGCGGGAACGTCTGCCGGCAAGATACAACGTGCATAGCTAATACACGAGATCGGCCTAATAACTCAACCTTTGGTTCGACATCGAGCTTGAAGCTTTGACTGGCACCCCGTGAAAGCGCGTCCAGCTCGTTAGGTCTATACGAAGCTTCTCGGTGTCGTGCGTACGTAGAGCCGTCCACGTTCAGGCTCGCCTAATCAAACGCAAGGGCGCGGAGCACACCAACACGAAAACACGGGGCCAGCAAACTGAGCGGCGAGAGCAGCGCACGATACACGGCAGATGCAAATCGCAAAAATAAGCGTCCCCCTTCCGCCCCCCCCCCCCCCCCCCCCCCCCTTTGTTCGAGCACAATTAAAACATATTTTTCCCTATTTTCCCTCTTTCTCGCTCAATAAAAGCGCTCTCTTGAAAGGATACGATGGTTTACACGGAGTTATGCACGTTATAAAGCCTGTCTAAGAAAATTCTGACCGCTCTTGCCGAAACTGCCAATTACAGTATGGTTACTGGTGACGTCACCGGCCGCACGTTTTTAACAGACTGTGTCGCCACAGGACGTCGAGCTGGTTTTGCCTGATCGAATTAAAATATGATGCGCTCGGATTTCGAGGCTAATACTTGTTCCCCGAGAAACCGGAACAACTAGTGAGATAATAAGATATATAGGGAAGAAGCTCAAACGCCATTAGAGGGCCCTTTTAACTTTTTTTCATTAACCTTCATTAACTTTCTTTCTGTGTGATGCAAACTTCGCGGAAAGACAGGAAAGCAAGAACGCCCTGTACATAGGCATGGCAAATACGGCCTCTGAACGCCGTCATCGTCTTCCTCACGTGTGTAGATCATCTGATAGTCAAGGCAGGATGGATGGATATTAACGACTGTACCCTTTATACGGGCAGTAGCTTGCGCCACCTAGCCTAGAATCCCCCACAAAAGAACATGATTCCTCTTTTCCTAAGTCAATGCATTCCTGTAACTATCCTCAGACCTTACTAGACGGGCCCACGGTTAACAGACTGGTATCAATAAACAAAGCATTTTTCATCCACGGTGGCCAGACTAGCCACCGCGGAGCTCTTAAAACCTGTCCACTTGCAAACGTTTATAGCGGCTCGATTTGTTACCACTGCAGCTCGAGCGCCACAGCAAATCAGCTTGTACGCCGCAAACTATTGCTGTTCGTGATTCCGGGTATTCTGCTGGGCTGCCTCATCGTCCTTCTCGTGTACATCGCCATCGTGTCCTCTGGTAAGTCCGCCCGGTGCAACCACCATCTACAGACTTATCCAGATTTTCCGGTCTAAAGGCGGGTATCTCTCCCATGGAGTAACAAAAAGCAAGAGAAAACGAAGTCACGTGCCCGGCTTCGTGGGAGAAAGTGAATCCTAGCGTTCGAGACGATTCCGTTCAGCAGAGTTCGTCGTTTTATTTATTTGTCGGTTAAGACGACCTTCTCGCATCTAAGATTACATGCCGTTCCAGGAATACGCGAATGCGATTCATTCTACTATAATCTAAATCATGTAACACGAAGAAATAACATGATGTTGAGATTTTATGCCGCCTTGTACGTTATTTTATTTCTCCTTGCCTCGGGGTTTAGGTTATGATGTTTCCTAATCAGATCGATCGCCTGTGTTCTGTCGCTCCTTGCAATTTTACTTAAAAAGTGTGAAAAATATGCTATTTTCAGAAATATTAAACGAAAAAATGGCGGCCGACCCCATTGAAATTTAAAAAAAAGACACTTATAACTTTTAATTGAGATAACGGTTCGTTATGAAACCTTGGCACGTAGTTCGGATCGCCAGCGCTACATTTGGGTGAAGAATAAGGGTTCGGCGGTGCATGGTTTATTTTTGCGATGAAGAAAACTCTGTACATTTTTCGGAGAACGCGGTAAAATTGGGCTAGCTGGTTCATCGTGATCTAGAAAAATTAAAAGCGCAAAAAACACGCGGACGAAGAAGAGACACATACAGCACGGACTGGCGCTAACTTTCAGCTGATTTAATCGAGGGAAACCACCCAGCCCCCTGTGATAAAAGCAACCCATAAGCAGAAATTCGGTGTTTAAAGGTTTATGGGCGGATTTTTTTTTTTTTTTTTTAATCACGCACCATTTACTTAGCTGTGTTTGGAGATCCTTTGTCCGCCTTATTCTCCTTCTCCGGGGGATTATTTTAGTCATTCTTGTCCGACTCACTTGCACCTTTGCATTTAATTGCATTATCAATCATAACCTTAAAAATGCGAGCCGTTCACCCTTGCCGGTGTTAGTCTGGTGGCACCTGATAAAACCCGTTTGCTTTATTGGCGTCTAACTCCTGGTTAGGTCAGTTGGTGGAGCGCTCCAATGGAAATGGAGAGGTCCCAGGTTCGATACCAGGAGTTTTGAGATTTGTGTTTGTCCTTTGTCCCCCGTGTTCCCCTTCTCCAGGGTTTAGCTTTTTGTGATGTTTACATGTAGGTGGTACTTAGGAAGTGACCAATGACTGCGCAATTGGCTTCAATGCACCGCCGAAACCGCAACGACGTGGGTGCGCCGGCAGCGCTGTTTGTGCAAAAGTTGTTTATTCAAATTCCTAAAAAATACAAGCAAAGCAGATAACCTAGACGTGACGGTGCTTCTTTAGCTAACAAAAATCGATCACATATGACTGGGAGCACGTAAGGGAAATCGCTTAGGTTTAATGTTTCCGACCCCGGAGTAAGACGTTTTACGGTTGCATGGCGTTTCAGGAAAATAAAGCAAGAGTTTTTCGAGTTGAGAACTGTACAATGAGGATAATATTTTGCGCTGACGTAATCGACGCAGTGGTTGAGGGTTGTATACTGCCGGTGAACACCATTGGTTTGAAGTAACTGAACGAACGTACGGTAGCTGATTATTTACTGAAAGAAGACAACAGAGCACAATATAGTGATCTTGGAGTGTCCATAAATGTTCTAGACGCGAACCATTTCACAGTGGCAGAAGCGAGCGAGCGTTAGATCATAGCCTTTTTACGCAGATAATGCCTGCCCGATCTCTGGCTCCCCCATGCTTTGGCGCCGTTGCACCTGCTTCGCGTAACCACCTCCACGGGCGCCACCTCCCTATACAATGAAGACAATGCTTGACCACTGCGAACGGGCTATTACCGCAAAATACGTGACTCCAATACTTTCGGAACCAATATTTCGTAGCGGGGGAAGAGTAAAGTACGAGGTCTCCAAAAGTGACGAAATGTGAACGGTAAGCATGGTTCAACATAAATTTACAGGCCAGATGAAGAAGCTAATAAACTTTCACAGTGTCGAAACAGCGAACACTGAAAGCTTTAATTGGTGAAGCCAGGGACCAGGCAAAGAACAGAAGGTGAAGAGGAATCGCAACATCCCGGGTCCTATAGGGTTACAGCCGCTACGAAGTCACCTAAGAAGTGTGGAAGGTGTTAGCTGTGACGAGTCTCACATTTCGTAATGATGCACTGTGCCTGTCGTCAGGCACCCGTCACTATCTCGAGGTGTGCGAGAAAAATGTGGGTAGGTAAGCAAGAGCCAGTCAAGCAGCACTGGTGGGGGGTCTGATGGGGCTGCTGGGCTGATCCAGCCTTAACGCCAGGGAGGCCTGAGCCAAGCTGGGTTTTGAGCAAAGCCTCAGCAGGATGCACAAAGTGGGACCAGACAGGCTTTCCTTAAAGGCCGACGCACAACATCGGTTTTCTGCAGGGAAGATAATCCCCCTTGCGCTCCCCTATCCTAAGCTGCGAGGGAAGCCGAGTCTAAGCAACGTAAAAAGTGGAAAGGACATAGGAAAAGAGGAGGCAAGCAAAAGTGGAAAGCGCGAAGTCGACGTCGGCCTTTGATATCCGTCGCAAAAAGGAGCCTACCGCATACTGTGGAGTAGCAGGACGTAGGATTTGGGACGCAGCCTTTCCTCGAAATGAGCTTCAGTTACTTTTCATGATGCAAGGTGTTGCTTGGGGTCTCGTGAAATGACAGCCCCGGCGCCTTTTTGACCACAGCTACCACGGCGAATGCCGAAAACAGCACCAAGAATGCAAAAATGCCCGACAGAGGTTTTTTTTTCTTTTCTTGCTTTTTTTTCTCCTGCATAAAATACTTGGAAATATGTACATTAACCAGGATTCATAACCAGTGACTAGTCGTGGATGTTTTAAAATGAAATACAATACGAATAAAAAATTCAGTGCATGCGCAAGGTATACAAAATAAAACGCTTAATTCTTCAAAGGTCGATATTCTATACATTTTTTTTTAACCGGAGACTACGGACGAAAAAGGGGACGAAAATGTGTAACATGAACCAACTCGCCTGCCTACTCACTTTATCTTCGATATTCTAGTTCCTCGATATATTATATACGAACATAGTCTATATTCACATAATGCTCTGCAAATGCTAATATTACCAGATAACACAATTTGTGTATCTTCATAAAAAATAAATATCCTTCATCCCAAACACATATGCCGCCTCGGTGGCTTTGAGGCGAGAGCGCCGGCCTACGGATCCCTATGTGGCGGGTTCGAATCCCGGCCGAGTTGCCCGCAATCTGACGGAGGCTTATTGCGGAGAAGGCGATTTGTAACCGAGCTTTCGGTTGCACGTCAAAAGATCCCCAGGTGGTCGAAATTAATCCTCAGTCCTCCGCTGGGGCGTGCTAGATGCCCGTCGTTGCATGGTTTGGCACGTAAAACCCCCAAAATTGACTTCTTTGATCCCAAACACACGACACCATTCTAGTTTAACGCGTATACAAGCAAATATTCACTTTTCAAAAATTCAACTAGTACATATCGCACACATTTCCCCACTTTCAACTTGCAGATGTAAGAAAAAAATTCCTAAGTGCTTGAACTCTATTATGAGAATAAAAATAGAAGCAGGAATCTTGTTCCGTATTTTAACAACTGTGCGCTTTAAGCGCCGTTGGCAACAGTCAAGGTGAGACATTGTTATTAAGAGTTTCCCTTGTAAAGCAGAGCGACAGTTAATTTTGGGAAGTACTGAATATATTCAAAAGAAAGGTAGCTTCGTTACAAACTTCTTTGTTAGTTAATAGCGCTTTTCAATATTTTGGTAGGTTTTGCAAAGGCATTATTCTATCACAAGCAAACAAGTTCGGGTGGGGTACTAGGGGAACAAAATCCATTATCATAAGGTCCCTCTTCTGTAACTTTATGACGGGTTCAATACGTTTTGAGTGAGAACCCATGACTCAACCCAAGTGGAATTAAAATTAATTGAGAAATACTAGAATAAATAGTTAATGTTCATTACCAAAGTATTTCTGTATTTTTGCGTATACAAAGCATGGGTATGAAAGCTTTTGCTGCATAATGAGTCTAATTGAGGTTTCCATATAAATTCACAGTCTAGTTCTACCACCAGATACGAGATTATATTGACCTGTCGAAGCTCAATAATACCGATACTTAAACGACTAGAAAGCTCATCTATTTTCTTATAGAAAGATTTAAAGAAATCCTTAGATTGTTTTCTTAAGTGAATAGATGAGACACGCACTTTTAAAAAATAGCTTTCCCACACAAAAACAAATCCCCCCCCCCCCCCCCCCCCAATATTACGTTGTTATACGCAATTCAGGTGGATGTCACGGCCCATTCCAAGCCCCACCCATTCTCCAAACTGTAACGCATGCTTAAATGTCCAGCTGCATCAGTATCCATGCGTTACTTCCTTTTTTTTTTTTTTAAGTGGTGTAATAACACGTTGTGTCCCAGAGCAAGCTGACCTTGCGAAAACAGGAAAAATTCTTCCAAAAAACTTTCTTTTCGTCATCTTTATCATCGCTGTTTATGCTATCTCTTCACAGAGCACGAAATTCTGTCGGTCTGGATGGCTTCGTTTGCACTCTAACCCCGCCATTTGCCGCTCTCAGCGAACATGGTCTCGTTTGGTTTTCTTTCCGGATTCGGATGAGACGACACCTGATACAGTCTGGGAGACAGGCTGCCCGACCTGTTAGAGCTCAGTCAAGAATTGGGCCGCCAAACTGCCGACTCGCGCCTGAAAAGCGCCACCCGAACTGCATCTTGCACTCGCCAGCCTGTGACCACGCCAAATAACGCCAAATAAAAACCTCGATTCGCCATTAGTGGAATGATCTATGTATATAAAAAGTAAAAATAATGGTGGATGCCGGGCGTCAGGGGACTTTTATCGGCCAATAACCTTTTCTTATTCGGACACTCTGATAAGTGACGCTACTAAACTTTAAAAAAAAAATACTCCAAGTCTACTGAATTAGGACGCTCATAGTGCGTGTAGACATTAAAAAAAAAAAAGTGCCATGTGCAAAAGAATAAGGAGCGGGAGAAACGCCATGCCCGTCGTCTCTGCATACATCGCATTTTTTTTTTTGTAATCCTATTTGGATTTTTTTTTTGTTTTGCTGAGATCCTGGTATTATTCGCCGTGATTTGGTTTCTAATATTCTGCAGGCAAGTGAACTAACGCACTTTTTTGCTTAGCGTGTATTTTTACTAAGTGCTTTCTAATGAATGAGGATACTCCCCATTTCGGGTACCTACATTCATGAAGTTCTGTGGGGTCGTGTAAGTTTTGAACATGAACATTCTCGTGAAGCTAACACTTTCTTTTTGATTTTCAGTTAACTCTGGGGGTAAGTTGATTCCTCTTCATGTCTTGTATACACTGCCAAAACCCCTTGACGTGTTTGAGTTTGTCCTACAAGCATGGGCGTACCAACCCGGGGGGGGGGGGGGGGGGGCAAGGCATGGTGTTTTGCCCCCCCCCCCCCCCCCCCCCCCTGAAACAGCCGCCACTGGGCAGGGCAAACACTGGCCGGCGGCGCCCAAGGGATACCAAGGGCACCGCCCCCGGCCCTGGGGTGGGGGGGAGGGGGGGGGGGTCTGGCTTGCCCCCCACTCAAAATCAAGCTGGTACGCCACTGCCTACAAGCGACAAATGCACCAATCCAGTGCGAGGCGCTCCTTCCTAAGGTAATGTGTGAGAGTTAGTATTTGGAGAGCGATCTTTAACTTAAACGTTGCCGTCCGGCGTCACGTGGCTCAACGTTGCGTCAGCTATTCACGCGACGTCCCAGCTTCAAGTCCCGGTACCACATGACGTCATGCCACGGGGCAGTGTCACATAACGGTGCCTGGAACGCGTCTCCGACTGGTGTGTTTACCGCGGCCAAAAAAGTGGTCCCTCAAACAAAAGGTAAGGGCACAAACGAGCTGGTGGTGGTTAAACTGTGGCACCAGGTATCCCCAATTCTCCCTCTCTTTCTTTCGTCTCTTTTGTTTTGTGTAGGTTTCTCCCTTTCTTTCCTTCGTCTCTTTTGATTTGTGTAGGATTTGACGCATATATAAGCACCCTTCGTTGTCAAATAAAATTCAGCTGTGTTTGAGACTTTGTGTTTGTCCGTTTCTTATTGTCCCAGTCTCGGTTTTTTTTCTCGAAATGTTGGTCCCTCGATTTCCGCCTGATGACGTCATAGAAGTGTCACGCTGTCGCCGGTCGCGTCCCTGGTGGCGTCCCAACAGTTGTGGTACAAATGTCAGACGCCTGTTCTGCTGCAGGTCGCTTTCCATTGTGACAGTTCACGGAAGCTAGAGCAGCCGGAAGTCGGGACGCCTGGGACGCCTAAAGGGACGCCGTGACGGCAGCGACACTCGCGTTCTCTCGTGCTTTTCGCCAGCATTTCTACGGCCAACCGCCGCCAGGACCGTGACAGGCAACAGCATGACACTCGCGTCATTTGTTGCCACATTGGGACCACTTTTCATGTATGGGCGGGATAGGACGCTAAACACACCAGTCGAAGACGCGATCCAGGCACCATAGTCACCTGTTACGCTTCGACATCACGTGACCCGATGTCACGCAACGAGGTCACTTGACGTCGCTGCGTCAAGCCGTTACACTACAACCGGTCGTTGATCGGTTGTGCCACCACCACCTGCCATGGGGTATACGCGGATGCACTGATGGACACATTTCTGAGAGTCGGGTCTCTCGAATTTTTAGAGCCTTCCTTGCTTTATTATCTCGACACAAATATCCACGATTACCCAATAGGAGTCGCTGTTCTAGGCAGACGATAAATGAAAGGTCGTTCTCCTTATGCCTCTATGACGGGTGATTACCAGTGGGGATAAATCGGGAGACATAATGGAAGGACAGCCATGTTGAACGAAATGTGACCCAGTGCAAGATGCTAGAGTGCACCCTTGCGGGGGTTTATGGTCACGCAAGTAGGGGGCGCTGTCAAACAGCAACAGTTCTGAGCATGAGCTGCAAACGACCAACCATATGGCGCCCCGTCCACACCCTGTGTAATGAAGCCGTAGCAGACTTTCAGGTTTTAGCAGAAAAACACTGCAATATTGTTCCGCTGGTGATAACAATACAAAATCGCTTAAGACCGAAAAACACCAATAACATCCGTCGGTATCCAAAATTCAAAGTCGGTTCAAAGTGAAAAACACCGACTTCGTAAAAGGTTTGCTCCAACTGTTGTTGTCGAAATTCTCCTCCCCTAGTGTAGAATTCTCCCGCCAAAAATTGCTGTTTTTAGCGTCCATCCTAAACATATCACCGAAATACACAGATATATCTTAAAATAAATAAGCACATAAAAACATTCACTTATCACCCTAAGCAGTAAACACCGTGAGGTGCCCGGCAATTTTCGTTGTTGTAAACAGCGGAATAAACTAAAGCCTGTTTATAATCGGTATCGTTCTAAGACTGGACCGGACTGATCACTGGTTGGGTGTGTTCACTACTGTCCACAGAAATTATTCACCTTCAACTGCATCTATTTCAGATTCCGCGAAAGAGAAATATACGACGGATAAAAGTTGGCCGGTCTACGTTGTCAGCCGTGACGGTAAGCGCGAGAATCGCGACTGCTTAAAGGGATGCTATACCGAAATCTGGATTTCACAAAAGACGGCGGCAAAAGCGTGCAACGTGATGCCACAAACACCAAAAACATCACTCACACAGCGATATCTCAAACAAATAACCGTATTTAAAAAAAAAAAAAAGAAGAAGGCGCATTTGACAGATATGTTTACGTCTTGTTTCTCCGAGAAGGAGAGGGAACGGCCTCGCATCTTGTCCACTTCGCCGCTTTGAGGCAACACCTCCTAGAATAGAAGGCCGTAGCGCTCTTCTCGTGACGTCGCGAAGGAAGGCCATCGGGGGCACGCGTCAAAGCGAAGGCAACGCGCGTGGATCGACCGTCGTAACGCGCTTTTAGTCACAGACGCGTGTCTTATTAGCTAAAATGAAAGCTGCACATAGCAACGGGTCTAAGAAACATTTTATTGCACGGGCAAAATATTACACCGCTAAATAATCGTTATGAAATGGTACGAGGTAGGCGTATAAGAGAAAACATTGAGCCACGCAGTTATTGCTGTAGGAATGCATATTTTACACAGAAATACTTCGACAAAATGGCGAGACACGCAGTGATTGGAAACAGCAAAACAGATCACAGTTAAAAATCAGGTAGACGTATAGTCAACGCGGACACGGCTAGACAAGTGTCACTTATAATCATGTAAGCAATGTTATCGCTTGCAGTCACTGAATGCTTGCATCGTACCCCGGCCACATGACAAAAGTAACGTAATTTCGATCGAATGACATTATGGGGTCGACAAATGAGCTTGCGACGCTCGTATAATCACTCAAGATCGCGAGCTGAGTAAGTCCCACATCATTTAATGCAAATATATTAACTTTTCGGTGTGGCAGGGGTTCTAAACTTACTATTTACAGTCAACTAATTTACTTCTCCCTATGGGATCGAGCTGCCTTAAAACAAAATATTTTATTTTGTTAATACAGTTAAGATTCTAGTATAAAAGGCTATAAAATAACATTAGTATAAATAAACACACAAGCACAAATTACGCACTTTGTTTACTCACACAAACATGTTATTCACCTTCCAGTGAAAACTAGAATATTACCGCGCCTATTTACAAATGTCGACGCAACCGCACACGGGTAACGACGAACAAGATGCCATTCTATCACGAAAAAAAACAACAACAAAAAACAAAGACAACTCGACTGCAGCACTTTACTCGCGTCCCACATGACCAAAAAGCCGGTAAATAAGTTGTTTCTCACCTGTCGATCGTATTCATACGTCCCACAATATCCGTGATGAAAACATTTGAACACGAACTTTAAGTCTCTCTGTCGAAAGAGAGGTCTATTGATAATCGACCAGTGTCATCGTTGGCTAGTTGCCACACATGCCACTCAAACCGTAGAAGGACTTGTTCCGCGAATCCACGTAAATGCCCTAATATCAAGCGTAAAAAAAAAAAAAAGAACTACTACCCGAGACTTCGATGACGACCAAGAAAGGACGGGAAGGATCAAAAGAACGACACACACACACACACACACACACACGAGAGCAGCGGCAGCAGTGTGGGGGGCTTAACGTCGTCGATCCATCTCTTGCTCGCGTGCGCTCCCTGCGGCGATGACTGGATTTTTTTCGGTTGCCTTCCCTTCTGAAAGTCCCAGCGTTACTTTTTAGACAGTCAGCAGCTCACACACAACGCAAATTTACCAGAATCGGAGCCCGTACGAGGGAAGAAAACATCGCAGCGGACCGGTTCATTCATAAAGTGTGGGGATCTGCGGGATTGCACGTTGTCCCGCGGTTACGGGGATAATCCTAAGTATAAAATTGGCACTTTCAACCTTGGTAGTGCGTTGTATATTATGTTTCTATTATATATATAATAAATTGTACAATGACGAAAGTAATCCCTGGAGAAGGGGATTATTAGCATTTAATTGCATTATAATTTAAATTGTACAGTGCTGCGCTTTTAAAATATATATTAATGTCGGATAAACGCTCACGAACACCCCGAGCCGCTTGACAAGAAACGTTTTTTTCACGTCGATGCCAGAAAGTTTTCTCACGTACTTGCGGTATGGACTTCCTTCTCCGACATTGTGACGTAACCACTCGGAGCGCTACGGCCTTTTTTCTAGGAGGTGTTTCTTAAGGGGGCGAAGCGAAGAGGGGAGGGAACGAGATATATTGACGTCACGCGCCTCGTCGGCCTCGGTCAATCTCGACCTGTTTTTCCAAAAATACGGCCGTCCATTCGAGATATCGCCTTCATTTTTTATATGTAACTCCTAACATGTGAGGGTATTGGGCTCAAGTTCAAGTATTATACTAATTATTAAAATACCCTCGTTGCTCGTCCATTTTATTAATTTAACTAATAATGCTGTTTCGCCCTTAAAATGACAAGTTCTACGAACTTTAGTTGAACTATTTCCAGAAAAGCGCTACGAAAACTTGTCATCGCTACTAGTACATTTTTTTTACAGAAACTAGTAAAAAATAGGTACAGTGGTGAACATTATATGCCAATCATTATGCCTATATTCGGGATAAAGTGGGAATGTTATAACCAGCAAGCTCGTTACACTGCTATTTATGACGGTTAATTGTACGTCGGCTGCCCAAAGTGAACCTGCGACTTCACTGACACTTTCAGCAAGACATCGGTTCAGATTAGAAATTGTTTGGGACTATTTATTCGAGTAAAACAAAAACTAAAAAAAAAAATGAGTATGATATTGAGCGCACTTGTGGCCCGCGGTGGAAGGAGGGTGTATTCAGAAATCCTATTTTTTTCCTCACCCTATTTTAGTTGAGATGCCTCTTCAGGGTGTGTCAAATAGCGGCCAGGCTCTTTAAATCGGCCGCACAAATCGGTTTCTTAACCTATCACGCTACGATTTTGTGCGCCGTTGCCCACAGGTGGTGCATTTTTTCTATAACATTTGCAAAGAGCGAATTTACCCGAGAAAAGAGAAAAAAAAAAGCCGAAATGCAACCGTCACAGCAGATGCTATCGAATGCATCCCTAACCGATAGAGCCATGCTGTTCTTCGAGTGCCCGCTGTGGGAGAAATGGCGGCGTTGCGATCGCCCTTTAGCCCGTTTCTGGTGTACGGATCGGTGCCACTTTTCAGAGTAGTCTCTATGGAAGTTTCCCGAGAACAAGTAGGAATGACCACCATCATCGTTCGATGACGTCAAGTACAGGGTTTAGTGTCCGTATAGATGGCCCAATTCTGGGACATCCTTTGAAATAAAGTTTTCGAGGAAATTTCCAAATTGTAATGATACCTAGGCAATTACAGACATCGGGAACTACAATCTTTTGTCAAGAAAATCAGAAATTGTTAATTTTGTGAATGTAACCTATGCGAAGAGCAAGTTACAAGGTCATAACGCAGGAGTTGGGGTGACGTCAGAACGACGCCAAGCTCTGATTGGCTTTGATTGAAATGATAGTGGGTATACCTGAATGTTACATGCATTGAGGTTTACCCGCTATTTTCGTCAATCAGCCAATTAGAGCTCGTTGTTCTGACATCATTGCAACCCCTGTGCGAGTAGCAAACGAACTTGCGCATCGTATAAGATTCGATGAAAAAGAAACGTGGCGCCGTGTGATAAGAACTATACGCATCGTAAAGTTTAATTACATTACTGCTTATTGATATTTTATGACTGCCATCTAAAATATTTCCGGGGAACATTGCGATGCTTGTAGTTGTTCAGCTGAAAATTCCATTTTAGTGCATGCGTCGAGGCGTTGATATCTTAAAAAAAGATTGAAATGAGCAAGAGAGAATGCATGGATACGTGGCGGAGCGAATAGTAAGATAATCTCTGGAACACAAAGAGCACGACATGCCGAAAAATATCCTACCGCGTTCCACGCGGCTTCATGTGCCTCTGAAACCGCGACTCTCGAACTGTGATCCGTGGATTCCCAAGGGTCCTCGAGAGCGTTCAGTGTTGTCCTGCATATTCGAGGACTCTGACATGGCCAACTGAACCTGTCCTTCAACGGGAAAAACGGTCAGAATCTTCAGTGTGCACGGAAAGATCGATGCAATTATCGAGAACCTCGATGTTACAAGCAGCCTAAGGGAAAACGAGGTTTTAGACTTCTTTCCCCAGCCGAATATTTTTGACGAGTCCTTCGAAGTGGAGCCGCCAGGAAAGTTGAGGACCGCGATTCAAGAGCACTTGCGGTTCCTGAGAGAAAGAACGAGAGAATACTTTCGCTTCTCCGTGCCGGGACAGGCTGGATAATTAATTATTTTCAAGAAAAAGCCGTTTTTACACACTGTAGTGTGTACCATACACACTGTAGTAAACAAATATGACAGATAAAACAAACTTTTGCGCTCTTACAGCAAAATTCGAATTGTACGGACATTAATTGAAAGTGTATCAGCATCCTGAGAAAATACGTGGTTTAGGAGTGAGGCTAATTTTTAACTCAACCTATGTGGAAGCCAAAATTGGTTTTACATGATGGGATGCGCCATGGATGCCTATGACATGACGGGTATGATGATACATTATTTTCAAGTTTGGCGATCTCTAAAATAATTATAATATGCTCTCTTTAGTTACATTGACACGTGAAAGCTAATCTATTGGCGTACATGCTAGATATGTCAAGTATTTTATGATTTATAATTAAGGGAAGATAACTATGACCGCGTGGAATATTTTCAATTATCCTTATTGATTTTTTTCATCTACCTCAAGCTGTCCAAGTTACTTTTTGTTGTCCCCCAGACCAGGTGGCAGTAACAAAGAATTGAATAAAAAAGGCAATTATATTTTAATTTCTTTATATATAGTTAGAGGAAATATTTGCCTATACTTCTTCATTATTCCTGCTACTTTACAAAGGTTTTTATGCATGTAAGAAACGAAGATTCCATGACATGTGTTCGGAGAACGGAACTCCGAGTGTCCAGACGCTGTACACACATTCTACTCTATTTGTCTCAAAATACAAATTAGTGGACAATGCGATCCGTGACCCTGGACATTTGAATACACATAAATACTTTCGTTTTTGGACATTTTTATAAAGAATTAATGGCAACCCAGTTTTTTTTAACTTGCTTAAAAGATGGTTTCCTTTGGAAGTGAGTATCCTATAGCATTTTAACTTGTCAAGTTAAAATGCTATGGGTTTGGTGGTTTATTCGATCGAACGCTTAGCTGAAATCAATAAAGGTCCCCAAGGGTGAGGAAAGTTTATTCTCAAAAGTTTCTAATGTGATCTTTCTGCGTACGAGTAAAGCTGTCTCTGTGAATTTATATTTTCTAAAACCGAATTGCGATTCCTTCAACAACGAGTATTTTCCCCAAAAACTTGGAAGTTGAGAACATAATTTTTTAAACGGGCTTTGAAAAAATAGGAAGGAAAAAAATAGGGCGGTAGTTACTCAGATAATTCCTATCGCCGCCTATATAAAGAAAACTTGGCAACTTGCATTCTTTTAGGCTATACACTCGATGCTTATATAAGGTTATGCAAATGACTTATGAATGGAAGTATCAGACTGAAGACGAATTTCACAGGTCCGATTTGGAGACCCTCACAGTCATGACTACGGCTATTTTTTATGTTCATAAATGTGGAGAATAGTTTGCCTACATAAGTAGGATTAAAAAAAACATGATTTCATTACATGCAAAATTTTCTATGGTTGTACTGTTATAAGTGCCGTTCCCCACACTTACACGATAGTCATAGAATTTATTGCTAAGTATGGCACCTGATACTTCCCTATTATTAATGGTTATGCTTTCAATAGCGTACTGGGATGGATTTCGTATTAGGGAGTTCAAACGCTTCCACATAATTTCAGGCTGCCTAAAACGAGAGGCATCAATTTGGCAGCAAGATAACGCTGTTTTGCTCGTCGTAACTGCGCTATTTACGAAATTCTAAATTCCTATTTTTTTTTGTAATTCGTGCAACTTTTCTGTGTCTAAACATTAAAAAAAAAATCAGAAATCTTTTTTTGTTTCAAAATTTGTTAACTGATCCATGGATTTGAAGACTTTTTATTGACATGAATTGTTTTGTATGAAAATGCTGAACAGTGGGTACCTTTCAGCTCATTTAAGAAAAGGTGTAAGCACTTGTTAACATCGGGAGACCGTACCACGTGACTTTAATTATTGATGTGACTTTAACTAATGATACCCAACTAATAACGATAGTATTTTTTTCTGAATGTATATAGCGTAAAAGACGAAGGACCAGACGAAAAAGTAACACGGACGCAGCTCTACAGGGTGTTTCAGAACTCATGTATAGTAATATTAAGAAAGGGTTTATGCTCTTTTTAAGTGAGATATATGTTGATTAACAAACACGATTACGGAAATGTGATCACTTAGTCCACAACTAAGAACAGACGCAGTGATATTGCACTCGTTTTGCTTAGGCACAAAAAGATCAATGTATGTTCATGTTGTGCTTGTAACTCGTGTCGGGGGTATAATCACATTACAAACACTGTTAAACGCCAGCAAAACAATCAATTTATCTTTGACTCTAGAATCTTTTAACTTGTTTACATTGAAATCGCCACCGAGAAACAACTGCCATCTTTCTTGATTGACAAAATAAAACAAATTTTCTAAGGAGCTCATTAAGGTCGCAGCATTTCCAGTAGGTTAGCGATACTAAGCTGAGTAGATATCACTATTGTTTTTATGCGAAGTGCCTCGTAGTTCGGCGTCCTAATAGAATAATTTCTGAGCAACTCAAAGCCTGAGACACTTGTCTGTAGTAACATACCGCCACCACGGCCGTAACCCCGATTTAAGACAAAATAACTGTAACCCGGTAGGACAAAAACAAACAAACAGAAAAAAAACATCCTCATCTTTGTACCATGTTCCAGTCAACATGACCACATCAAAAATAATACCTATTGACTAAAAAAGCAACATGAGGTTTCGCCTTTTAATCTGGCGGATTGCACATTTAAGTGAAATAAGCTCAGTAATATCTTAGCGTGCTTTTTTAGATGTTTGTTTAAGATTTCTACTGTTACCATTCCCAGATATTTGGCCATAACAGGAAAAAAACATCGAACTGTGAAGTTTTGATGAAAGGAGGTTTCAACTAGGAGATCTTATCAAGGTTTTTTCATCGGAAATTGTAACGAAGGGGGTATCGTCCGCCTTGCGCGCTAGTATCTTAAAATTTCGCACCTAAACGTGTTGCCATCGTTTCTCTCGCTTCCGCGAAGATGTCATTCCAAGCAGTCAAATACACAAAGGAGTCGAATACACAAAACAATATTTTAGAAATGTCAATTTCTAGCGCTGTTACACATAATTCACTTTTGAACCGGGGTCACACTATTCATACATCATGAAAAATACAGTCTGCAAACACCAGTCACCGCAATGTCCGTGGTTCGAATGCCGCGGGCCAAATTATCTCCTTGAACTCACCGCCATGCGGCATGCGGAAACACGAATTTCGCGGTGACCCGCCTTCGAATCTGCATGCGAAGGATGTGTTTTGTAGATGTATAAGTAGTGTGACCCCGTCTTTATGATAAAATATTGAGCAAAAAACTTAGGAAATACGCGTGAACAGGTAGGACGCCAAGGCTACCCAGTAGATGACGGAACTGAGTTTGTTAAGCCAAATATGCGCGGCGAAGAGCCAATATCAAGTGACTGGAGGCGCGGTCGAGTCACGTTCATTTTCAAGAAAGGTGGCAAAAAACATCTGCGTTACTACCGCCCACTTACTGTCACGGTTGTGGTATACAGGGTGTTTGCGACAATTATCACTCGGCTACTCTCACCTTGGGCCGAAGGTGCTGGTGTTCTTACGGAACTGCAAAACGGTTTTCGTAGGGATCGTCGACTAGATGACAACTTGTTCACTCCAACTCAACGCATGAAGATCGCTCTGGCGGAAAAGCGGAACCTTATATGTTGCTTTCTGGACATAGCCAACGCCTACAACTGTGTACCACATTCGTTGCTAATCAGGAGGCTACAACAACTCGATATGCCGGAATCCTGGGTGAGACTTATCCAGCGTATCTATGATAGAAACCACCTAATGACAACATTCAACGGGGCCACATCTGGGGATGCTCCGGTGCACAAAGAACTACGTCAGGGCTGCCCGCTATCCCCCGTTCTGTATATGCGATATACACTCGGTATGGAGAAGGCACTGGAAAAAGCAGGAATCGGTTTCTCTCGGATATGGTTAAATGACGGGGATATGGTTAAATGACGGTGCCCCGGACTTGCTTTTGGCGATGATCTTGTGCTGATGGCCGACAATATGGCAGACATGAAGGCACTGTTGACCGCCTGCGAAGCAGAGGTGACTCAGATGCGACTATATTTTAATGTCAGTAGGTGTGCCGTGGTGCTGTTTTACAGGCCAGGCGAGGGCCTTGAATCCCTTACCATCTAGGATAAAGCACTTCCCTTAGTAGCCGATACTGACACTTTGGTGTTACAATAACTTGTTCGAAAGATTATCTAACGGAACACCATGAAAATATCAAGGCATCAGCTCTAAGAAAGCGGAATCTGCTGCGTCGAAAGAGCCTTCTGAGCTACGACCGGTATCTAATCACCCGAGAACTTTGGAAAGCGGGCGCTGTACCAGGATTGACTTTTGCCAATAGTATTACGTGTACACCCAGCGAGATCGGGGAATACATTGAAAGACGACAAAGAGAGATTGGACGCCAGGCACAAGGATGCCAAAACAGGGTTGCCAATCAACTTGTTCAAGGAGATCGATGGCCCTCTTTCGGTTTTCATTTTTCATGTACCTTCCTCTAGAAAACGTACACCTAACATGGAGGCGTCAAATCACATGGGGCGAAGTACGGTGCCTTCTCAATGACCGACGAGCCATCTACAAAGAAAGACTGGGTTGCCAAGGTTAGAGGGCAGATAAAGACTGTCGAGGCGGACTACCAGAGGGCAGACATGCAAGAGCACTGAAGTATGCACCTCTACGCGTCTTACAAGACCGACATCGTTCCTATTCACTGGTGTGGAAATACGTGTATTTCCACACCAGTGAAAAATACGGCGTATTTCCACTGGTGTGGAAATACGCCGAGTCCCGCGGTGGTGCCTTGCATTTTCGTCTGTACCGAAGAAGATATGACACTAACGTAACGGACGCGCTGTGCAGTGCATGTGGTGATTCAGACGAAACATTACAGAATTTGCTTCTCGAGCGTCCAGCACTGTAACCTGCAGGAGGCGTCGGTACTCGCATAAAGCAAGCTCTTAGATTTACAAAAAAAAAAAAAAAAAATCGTGACATGCACGAATTGGAGGCTTGAGGCTTGGTGTGCGATCCACCTGTGAAACTCAAATATAACAATACTCCGTTCGAATTATTATTATTTTTTTTTGGGGGGGGGGGGGGGGGAGAGGGGGCGTGTCTGTTTTATAGACGCTCGTTGCAAAAAATTAAGCGCCGCGTGAATGCATACAGATACATACCAAGCGAAAAAAAGCCAAATAAACGGACAAAAATGCTAAAATAAAATCCCGTTTTAGTTTAACCAACAATATATATGTAACAGCCTGACATCCGACTTTTGATGTTTAAATTTACTTCCCCAGCATAAAATGTTCAAATGTAAATATAAATGTGTTTTCTTCCTTCCTAGAAAATGCGTCCCGCCAGGGGACCTTGTCTCGTACATCTTGTCGTGCCTGGTGCCGCTGTGCGCAAACGCTATTTTTCATTGAACAGTGTCCTAGTCAATATTGCATTAATACTTGGCATATAGTTTTGGTTTATACTTTTGGCCTGCACTATCTTCCACGCAGTTGAAACGAAGACGCAGGGACGAAGTACTGAGCAGACAGGAGTGACTGAGCGAGAATCTCTGAGGACCACAACCAGTGAAATGACAACTACGACCACAAGGGAGGGGGACAAGACGACGACAAAGAAAACAAGACGCACGAAAACAACTCTTTTTGTCACAGGTATGTTTCCGTGTTATGAAGTTTCGTTAAGATTTATCTGAAAGCCTTGCCATCTACAGCGAGGGCCGAAACAAATCAAATCTGCTTCAACTTAAAAAAAAAAAAAAAAGTTCGTTTTGCATTTGCTGGCATTGATATTTAGCACGAAGGGGCGGCTGGGTGGTGAATTTCT
Organism: Ixodes scapularis; assembly: GCF_016920785.2. NCBI lineage: Eukaryota > Metazoa > Arthropoda > Arachnida > Ixodida > Ixodidae > Ixodes > Ixodes scapularis. The sequence goes on along the minus strand of NW_024609883.1, from coordinate 50,865,792 downwards.
CTTTCTATCTTTTTTGTTGAAAATACGTCGAGCCAACAAGACTCGATTAAAAGTTGTAACTAAAAACATAAATTGTTTGTCTTTATATGAAATTAAACTTTGTTTTGCATAAAAACAACAACAACAACAGCGATGTGGGTGTTTGGGACGTTTGATTTATTATAAACCAGAAAGAAGAAGAAGAACACAATTTGTACTGGGTTTTTGGACATCAAAACGCTCCAATTGCCCACTGGTGCGCTTTTTTTTACTTTTAGCCTATAAGGCTTAACTGCACAATGAGCATTAAAAATGTTTGTTTTTGTGGTGTACCTTTCGATTGAAGCGAGTTTATTGCTTGATAGCTTAAAAAAACACACACACAGAAAAACAGTGGCACCGGCCAACCGTATTTTTGCGCTAAATTTAGTGTCCGAGCACGCCGGAACTAATTTTTGAGATATATTTAAATTGGGTTCATTCCGTTCGGCCCACGCTGTAGAAGACATAAAACAGAGGCGTTTTTTTGTGGTCGAAGTAGTGTGTGTGTGTGTGTGTGTGTGTGTGCGTGCGCGGCCGCATGCGTGTGTGTGTGCGTTTGTGCGTGTGCGTGTCGGTGTATTTGTATGTGTTTTAAGTCGTTTTACATGTCGCGTTTTTAGCTTTGAACGATTGAGGGCTTGTAAGGTATCGATCTTTGGCGGTTACATCTAGTGTAATGTAAGTTTCATCACCTTTCATCGAATGTTTAAGATTTTGTAGAACGTTTATTACTAATTCACTACGATAAGTCATGCATACCACGTTATCGACATAATTATTTTTGAAATCGTCGTATTGCGTTTATGTGTACCTTCGGTTATTCGTAGACATTTTAACGCATTTATGTTCACCTTGAATTATGAAATAAAATGTTTTCTTTTGTGCTACGCATCTTTAGGACGTTAAAACACAACCACATCCAGTATACAAACTTTTTACACATAATCGAGTCGACGTGTTTTGCCTATAATAGTTTTTAGAATAACATTAGTGTTATCGTTATCCTCATCCTCACAAGCATTAGCAACTTAAGAACGACGACACGCCCTTACTCATAATACACTCGTTATAAGTTTGACCAAAATAAAATAAATAAAAAAAAATAACAACGTCAAATATTCGTGCATTTCAAGGTTTATCTTCCTACTTATCGCTAGAGATTGCTTTAGGATATACTACCCATTGCTTGCAAGAATAATTGACGGGAGGCAGATTGATAACAAACGACATGTGTGCCTCAATCATGATGCTTCGGCGGCAGGCCCCTCGTTGTTGAGCCGCGGGAAAGAGGGGTCAGACTTTAACCGACTTTATTATTTGAGCATTGCGTTGTTGTCCATGAAAGTACAAGAACAGGAGATTAAAGAAAAGCAGAGACAACTAGGAAAACGGCGAGATGTGGAGATGTTTGAACATGAGAAGTGTCTGGTTCCTTCTTTAATTTGGTTTGTGCTTCCTCGTTCCACTTGTTTGACGATCACGTCTTAAATATATGGTCTTTATAAAAATTATTTTGTGTTATTTTCTAAAGTTCGTAACCAATAAAAAAAATTGTATACTTCAAGTGGTCCTGTCACGAGTGTTCTAGAGCCTCTAGATGAAACGAGAGAATAGCGTCGCCATTAATGCGTTACCGTGGATGCGACTATCACTTTTGGCAACATAAAAACGGAAAGAAAAATTTCTTCCACACGCACACAGTAAATACCACTTTAAATTACTCAACATTCTTAACCTATGAGTCACGCGTTAGTTTTCTTTACGCGTGCAGTGGCAGTCGCAGAAAAAATTTGAGAAGAACGAGCAGTGTTCAACCCCTCAACTCAGAGTAAGAGCAAGCGGTCACATGATCTGAAGTTGATGAAATGCCGCCAATGATCAACATAGCCGCGCGCCGGTATCGGCAAAACACAAGGCGTGCACCGAGTTCCTTAAAGGGGCCCTGGAACGACTTTTTGACTGTCTTTTTTTTTTTTTTTTTCACCGAACCTGAGCTCACTGAACGTAGTAACTTAGTGAAACATTTTTTTTTCCCCTCAAATTTCGCTTTATTGTAAAAGTTATAGGCAAGTTAAAATTACAAAATACAAACACAAAATAACCTTCTTCATGAAATCCCTGGTCCTGGGTTGAGTGACCGTGAACTATAGAGGAGGGGTGGCGAGTTCAGCGAGAGCTCTCGGCTGCCGCACTCCGTGCCGACGGCTCGAGAGGGCGCCACTAGGGCATGTTCTGGATAAGCTGTATGAAACGGGTGGCTGGCATTGCATTTCCTGCGCGACTAAACACTAATTCGGCATGACACTTCATTGCCCACAAACGACGGCAAACACGGGGTAAAGATCAGTTCAGAGCAGGAGCCACTTCGCGCTGCCATACCGCGAAACGGCCAAACCGCAACCCAAACCTGCTTGCGGAAGGAGTTCGGAACACTCGGAACCGGTCGGATCCTCGAGCCCGTAAACGACCGCAGCGCTTCCGCGTACATTTGGGACCTTTCTACTCTCGCCATTCGTTGGTGCCTGATCCCACTACCACTTTCTAGTATGCGCCGCCTTTTCCACCGCTTTGTGGCGGGTATGTCGACGAGTCACTTCTTGTTTCCGTTTATTTTCTGTTCTAAAATAGTGAACAAAAATGTACTTTCATAAATAATTGAAACGGTTCGCGCCACTTATATTTTGTATTTAGACTAAAAACAAGCTTTTACCGGCTCTTACCAGTAGTTAGCCCAGGACGAAAGACTTCACATATCGCGCGCTTTTAGTACCGCGGGCCGCCCCCGTAGGTGGAGGAGGTTTCCGCGTGGTCCGGTGAAACAATGACGCACTGATATTTACTTAATCTCCGTGCCCGCTGGCTTGTCCAAACCCCAAGAGACGTGGAAGCCGCAAAAAAAGTGGACGCTTAAATATGATTGCAGCGCCCCTTTAAGGCCAAACCAGATAGGGCGTATTTGCGACGTATTTACTGGTGTTTCGGCGGACGTAATCCGGATGTATAGAGGGCGTCGGGACGAGCGCTTCCTCGACGACTCGAGGTTGGCGTAAATACGCGCGTATTCGGCGATCCGACCGAGACAGATCTCGGCGCTTCGGAGTATTTCGGCGTGACGTATCCGGAAGCGTACGGCGCGTTGCCGGCCAATCAGCTCCCGAGTTGACAGCCGGAAGTTGCTCGAGGATCGGCTTGACTAGATTTGCGGCCGGCTGGCTGGCTTGACGTGGGCTCCGGAATAGGTGCTCGCTTGGCGGGTTCGACGAGGTTTGTTGGCAAACTGCACGAAATCGCTATATTTTCTTTGGAACGAGGAATGAACGACTGAGAAAGGAGAAAAGAATATGTCTGTTGCGGGCGATGTGAAACAATTATAAAGGGAAGGGTTTTGAGCAGAGCTTGCGGCCGCCCTCCCGCCAGGACTTGTTGGCAACTTGACGGTTGCAAGGAACATTTATAAAACAGGCGTTAGCTAATTAGGCTTTCGTGATTGAATAATATTTAGGTATTTGTGTCCACTTGCGGAACTCAATAATACAGCAGCCTATCTAAATTGTGTCTCCGTTCATGAAACGCCCAAGTCGGGCTACACTGCACCAAACGCCAATGAGACGTCGACGAAATTCGCCATGTTGGTTTGGCCGACCTTCCCCTCTTCCATTCTGTGAAAAAAGCGCCCGCCAAATGCCGTGATTACGCCCGCTGAAACGCGCGCAAATTCGTCGAGAATACGCCCTATGTGGGTCAGCCTTTGAGGTTCAGCTGTTCCCGTTATCGCAGTGATTCGGCAGAAGCTGTACTGCCCGAATGCATGTCGAGGCATTCAGTGCACCGAGTCAAAATCGAACTCTCACGCAGTGCTCGGGTCCCCTGCGTGAGCAGCGTTTAAACATCGTCACCGCGGGAATTCCAAAGATTTCATGACAAAATCCTGGGAATCGCGTTTGTTGACAGTGCTAACAACGCGATCCGCACAGCTTCGTCATCAAGTTTTGCGAAGGAGAGACTGAAAGAAAACGTTCGCTTTTATCCTTCATATAGGCCAATACGCCGTTTACCAACAAGCCCGTATTTGCCCACACCAGGTGCTGGCATTGCGCGTGCGCAGAAACCAAATTCGCGTCCGGCAAAGCATCTGCGCATGCGCAGTGCCGACAGCAGCGCCACCGCAGTGGCGTGACGTCAGAGAGTTGAGTTGGTTTATAGACCTGTCTCAAAAGTCTGCGGCATCTGGTAGCTGCGGCGCCAATTATCCGAGTTCATCAATGCTTGCGCGTGTTCTCTGAGCGTGCATTGGCCACGAGGGGCGCGTCAGCGATCGAGCCCAGTTCACGCCTAAGTTCGGCGTACCCACGGGTGAGGTCGTATGGAAAACTAGCGCAGGGTCAGTTTTCGGCGAGGGTTTGGATGTTATCACACACTTTGTGTGCATTCGATGGATGAATGCATGTTGATGGCTATACCCTTTGTAACGGGCGGTAGCTTGCACCACCTAGCCTAAGTATAAAAAGACAAGACATGGCGAACGCCAATGTTGCGCGATGAACTGTTGACAAAGGTCTATCACGCGGCGTCAAAGAAGCTTCTTGATCAGTGGCGTGTTGCTTGCGAGCATGCTTGGGTCCCGCTAGTCCCTATAAAATATGGAAGACGCTTACGATTCTTTGTAATGCCGAATTACAGCGCAGCTATTAAGGAGGAGGAGGAGGGGAGGGGAGGGTACGCCCGTGTGAATTCACGCGGTTGACTTCACTCGTGACTCACGTGACGTCACTCGTGATGTAACACGCGATCCTCGTTACGTCACACGTGACCGTCGTGACGTCACTGGCGACCCTCGTGACGTAGCACGTCAGTCTCGTAACGTCACTGGTGGCCTTTGTGACGTCGCTAGTGACCCTCGTGACGTCATTCGTAGCTCTCGTGACGTCACGCGTGACCCTCGTGACGTCACCGGTGACCCTCGTGACGTCACTGGGGATCATTGTGACGTCACTCGTCACCCTCGGGACATCACTCGTGGTCCTCGTTACGCCACACGGGACCTCATGTGTGACGCTACCGGTGACCCTCGTGACGTCACTCGTCACCCTCGTGAGGTCACTCGTGGCCCTCATGACGTCACGCGTAACGTTACGTGTGACGTCACGCGGTTGCGCCGACGCCGATGGCGACGCCGTTCAACTCGGAAAGGGGCGCCCAAAAGCTGCGCTCTAAGAACATTCCTACCCAATATTGTCACACGGCCCCTTTATGTCCAGCCTGCCGAAGTCCGCCGGGCATTAGGGGGAACATTGTGTTCGACAAGAGCTCTAACCACGAAAAAGGAGACCAGACACATGCTCCTACCTTTTTGGAGATGTCGTAAAAATGGCGTCAGTAAAATGGCGCAACTACTTCCACTGTTCTCATGCTGCAACAAACCACAGATATAGCGGAGCAGAAAGAAAGCCTTGCCACCTCGTCCGTTATCCATTCTGCAGGCATGGGACCCTTGCAGGCTTGTGACTGCAAGGGTCCCTTACGCAAGAAGGAATCGACTTTCACCTGAGATAAGGCGTACCTCGCGCGACCACTAGTGGCAGCTGAAAAAATCCGCCTGGCCTGATAACCGATCCCGATACCTCTCCAAAACAAGCAGAGTGCTAGTCTGTAGACATGCGTTCCGCTGGTCTCAGCTGGCGCCCTCGAAGTCTAGAGGGCGTCAGTGGTTCCCCATATCATGCGGCAGTTAGTTTATTCCTCCCTAATTTTCCTCCACCATGTTCACTTCCCCCAAATTATTATATCGAATTATTCTTGAATTGATGAGTTTTGCTTCGTTCTCCGCTTGCAGAAACCGTCGAAGACGAATTTTCTACAATACCGGATCCAGAATGGCCTGAAGTCTACTGTAAGTTTGCGGGTTTAGCTGCCCCGCTTCCGAAAGACTCCGAGTTCCGTCCTTAGCGATCTACTTCCACCCAGTGTTGTAGGCGCCATCGAGGAAAAGTAACGAAATGTGTTACTCATTACTTGCAAATCAAAGAAACGCGTTACCGTTACCGCGTTACCGATAAAAAGTAACGCACATTACTTTTTTAAATCATGAGTGAACTCGTTTTACTGTTTTAACGTTACAGGTATGCATAAGCGCCATAATTCAAAAAGCAATATGTTCATGCCAAAGCTGAATATAATTACTTTATCTTTTTCACGGTTCCAACTAAAGACTCACAAAAAAAAAAGCCTAAAACAATGACATAGCTTGGCGCCTGAAGCACGAAACAAATTGACGTGTAATTTGTTTACGTCTTGGGTAGAAAAAGTAACGAATAGCGTAACTTCATTACCTTTTTCTCGAAATAAGTAACGTAGGTACGTTACCCGTTACTGTTTTTAATATGTAACGAATACGTTACACGTGACCGAAAAAAAGTAACGCGTTACCAGTGTTGCGTTACCGCTAACAGTGCTTCCACCGGGCACAAGCTGGTAAACGTTGTGTGGAATTTGGACTGAGTTTATACAGACGTGGTGTAACAGAGCATCACTATCTAGATAGGAAGTCGTGGTACTGGATTTTTTACGTCCCCCACTGAAGGCGACTACGGGTCACACACACTAGACACGAGGAATGTGTCCCCGTCAGGTGGGGACTTCTGTTCTGACTGATTAAACAAAAGGTCCAGTCCAGCGTTGACGTAATACTCGTGAGGACTATGTGCTCCGCTCTTGCCCTCAGCGGTGACGTATACAGCTAAGTAACACGGCCCCTTTATCTAAGTGGTGTTGAATAGGCCCGTCTTAAAGGGATACTACAACGAAATTTCGGCGATCATTTTTTGGTCTATATGTGTTCAAAAAAGCAGCATCACATCAAACATACCAATATCTTGTTAAAAAAATCACGAAAAGGAATTTTAAAACGAATTAAACGATTAGCAAAGAGCACCTAGTGGATGTCGCTAACGCCTCGCTTGTAATGCCCGTCTAGGAACCTTGACAGTTAGTGACGGAGGTTGTCTCGTCTCCGGCCACGACGAGAGAAGAGGGGCAGGAGGAACTCCCCTCTTCCCGAGAATGCCTTTTGTGTGTCGCAGAAGTCGCTATTGTCCCCCTACAAGATTATAGAAGATTAACCCGTCACTCAAAATTCGTGCAAAAGCAGCCGCTTCGGTGGCTGGAACGACTAGGCCATCCTTTCGACGTCAGCCTCGCCGTAGCTTTGCTCGTCTTAAAACGACCTACGTCACGATTGCGTTGGATGTCACGTGGTCTCTGCTGGGCCTTCTCCGAGCGCTTGCCAGGGTGGGCCATTTAGAACGAAAAATACAGCCACCAGGCTCAAAATACAAACGTGCGATTGTCATTTACGGATATTGTGGATCATATTCAACCTATTTTTGAACACGACGGGAATATTTCAAATTTCGTTGAAGTATCCCTTTAAAGGGGTACTCCGCCGATTTTCGAGCTACCTCAACTAACTATATTTTCTGACTCCCCGGCCTTTACCCTTTCTGGTATGCTATTTAGTATCGTGAAATTCATAATAGTTATTGCGAAATCGGCAAATGAAAATGATGCAAAAACAAACATTCAAATATACCTGTCCTTTTCAGGGCCGTGACGCCAGTGGAAGGTAAGCTTGCCAGTCGGGCGAGCAGTCTAAAAAATAGAATATGCCAATCATTTGTTCCATGCTGGAGCGCGGGGACTGGAGCGAGCTTCCAAAGCATTCATTTGACACCATGAAACTGCTTCGAATCAGTTGGGAACAAATTCTACAGTCCAAAGAGTGAACCCCTGCACTTCCACTGACGTCACTTTTTCGTTGTTGCCAGTAGAGACTTTCAGTTTGAAAAACACGGTGAGGACCAAAATTGTAAATTCAATAACTTCGTGAAAAAAAATTATTTTGACCTAATATTTGGGATACTATTTTGGCGATGTTGTTTGGCGAGTTTAGCAAAATTTCAAGCAAATCGGGGACCACGAAGAAATCGGCGGAGTACCCCTTTATTAAGAAGGGATGCTGAACCGAAATATTTATTTCAGAAAACAACGCGGTAGCGCTAGGCAGGGCTCTACAAACCCGAAAGCATCACTGATAAAGCGATATCTTCAATGGGTGTTCGTATTTTTGTGTAAGGAGAGCGTGCTTGAACAAGGCCAAAAAAGCCCATGACGTCGCCATTCTCGTTTCCTCCTCTTCCCGCTTTGACTCCACGAGGACGCGAAGAGGGAAGCAAGCCAGGCGTTTCCCCTCCTCTTCAGCAATCCTAGAGGAAGCGCGACGTCGCGATTCTCACTCAACCGCATCCCTTTTTTACAATAATACGGCCACCCGTTAGACATATCGCTTTATGAGTGGTGTTTTGGGGTTTGTGGCACTCCGTTGAACACTCTTGCCACCTTATTTTTTGAAATCCAAATTTCGGTTCACCATGCTCTTAAAGGGATACTTCAACGATATTTGAAATATTCCCGTCGTGTTTAAAAATAGGTTGAATATGATCCACAATATCCGTAAATGACAAACGCACGTTTGTATTTTGATCCTGGTGGCTGTATTTTTCGTTATAAACGGCCCACTCTGGCAAGCGCTCGGAGAAGGCCCAGCTTAGAGCACGTGACATCCAACGCAATCGTGACGTAGGTCGTCTCAAGAGGAGCAAAGCTACGGCGAGGCTGACGTCGAGAGGATGGCCTAGTCGTTCCAGCCACCGAAGCGGCTGCTTTTGTACGAATTTTGAGTGACGGGTTAATCTCCTATAATCTTCTAGGGGGACAATAGCGACTTCTGCGACACACAAAAGGGATTATCGGGAAGAGGGGAGTTCCTCCTTCCCCCCTTCTCTCGTCGTGGCCGAAGACGAGACAACCTCCGTCACTAGCTGTCAAGGTTCCTAGACGAGCATTACAAACGAGGCGTTAGCGACATCCACCAGGTGCTCTTTGCTAATCGTTTAATTCGTTTTAAAATTCCTTTTCGAGACTTCATTAAAAAGATATTGGTATGTTCCATGTGATACTGCTCTTTTGAACACATATAGACAAAAAAATGAGCGCCGAACTTTCGTTGTAGGGACTACGAAAAGCGGTTGAAAACGTTCCTGGAAAAAGTACGTATCGCACACACACACGCACACGCACACACACACGCACTAACAAACAAACAAAGCCTTGATGCTGCATTAGTCTCTGCCAAAGGTCCTGGTTAGAAAAAATACAAATAATATCGTTCGGTTTAAGGATGTTTTTATTTGCTTTTGATAAATTCCTTTTTGAACCACTTAATTATGAGTCATAGTTTTAAGAATCTTGCTGGGTATGATAAAAGTCTCCTAAACCTATGCCCATTAAAAAGGCACGAGGCATGCATGGAAGTTTACTGTACAAAAACCAACAGCAACCACGCATACATTTGAATGTGTTTTCAGGGTTTCGGTTTTATATTAAAACACACCTACACGCCAACAATACTCTACCGCAGCCAAAGCGCGCCACTAACGTGCAAGGATAGACGTGCTGCGCTGCGAAGTTCTACAGAACAAACGCGTGACTAAAAAATTGAAAATGAAAAGGATGAGTTTACATTGAGATGAGGAGAAACACAACGAACACAAATGGGCGCAGACTAACAACTGTTTATTCTTTTCTTTTTCCTCCTTTTCAATGCATGAGTTTCCCAATGCGTGAGTTTGAAAAGGAGCGAACGCTATGAAATAATGATAAATGTCTTCATGAAGATGTGTGGACTTTCGATTTTTGTGGTGTTTTTCCCGTTTTCTGTAGAACTTCGCAGCGCAGCACGTCTATCAATGTACAACCAACTAGCCCAAACCCAAGTCCAAGCTTTATTAACGTGCAAGGCCATACATTCTCCACATGACGGAGGTGAACCCAAGAATAGAGCGTGTTACCGTGTGGCGATAGCCACAGGGAAAAGAAGAAGATCGCGTGGAACAAAAGAGCCTGATCAGATCAAAGAGCAGATCTGCGACGAAGACGTACGATGCTCTTAAGACTGTCATCTTAGAACGCACAATGCTTTCGGAACGCAAACGCCTGCAGCAATTAGTATCAGCAGAAGAACTCGGTGACTGTCACCCATCGCAACCTCTGCGCCAGATGCAGGTGCTTGTCGGCGGCCGTGCCGCGACGTTCGACAGCCAGTTCTTGAAAGAGCTGTTCTTGCAGCGACTTTCACCATCGGTGCAAATAATCCATGCGACAGCATCTGACTTGTCCTTGCCTCCCTTGTCTCTACACACCTACCGTCTCACCAGTCCAGCGTCCCAAGCCCGTCACTCCGGCGACTCGCGCACCAGCAGCGGCCGCGGTCACTAGAGATGAAATCGCAGCACTGCGAGAAGACGTGCAACATCCACAGGGGCTTGTCTCAAGTACCTTGCGCCTTCCACGACCGCGAAGCCCTAGGCGATCCTCCCAGTCTGGAAGCTCCCGCCGTCGTTCTCCCTCGCCACAGGCGAACCGCCATCCTAGGCATAACCGACCGCGGCAAGAGCAACAGCACTGCTGGTATCACCAGCGCTTTGGAGCTGCTGCGGAACGCTGCACCATGACCTTGCAGCTGGTTGGAAAACACGACGCGGGATTGCTAGCGGCGACGAGCGCTCCCACAAATAAGCAAGGACGCCTGTTTAACATTGTGGACGCTACCAGTGGGCTGAGGTTCCAGGTCGACGCAGGAGCTGAAGTGAGTATGGTATACCCCCCAATTCCCTTGACTGCACACCTACTCCTATCTGCCACCTGCAAGCGGTCAACAGCTCCAACATCCCCGTCTACAGGAATAGGTCCATCCTGATCAGCCTTGGCTTGCGAAGGACGTTCCGTTGAATCTTTCTTGTAGCCAAGGTCAGTCACGCTATTCTAGGAGCGGATTCCCTGTCCAACTTATCTCTCCTGGTAGACATGGCCCGAAAGAAATTTCATGACTTTACCAGAAGCCTTCCCGATCACCGGCCAAACCTCCACACTTCATTCGTTTGCTTTCACAGTTCGCGAACCGATACAGTCGCCTTACGGGCACTTGCTGAGCGACCGAATGGAACAAACCCGTCACGCATGATGTCGTTTACCCGCATCATCACCAGCGTTCAACCTACACACGCGAGGCCTCGTCGGCTAGCTCCCGAAAAACTTCGCGTCGCTCAGCAGGAGTTTCAACACATGGCTGAGATCGGCATTGCTCGCCCACCCTCGAGTAGTTGGTCCTCTGCCCTCCACTTAGCCCCCCCCCCCTCCCCCCCCCCCCCCAAAAAAAAAAAAAAAAGGCGATTGGCGATTCTGCGGTGACTATCGCAGCTTGAACGTGTCTACAATCCCCGCCCGCTACCCTATCCCCAACATTCAGGACTTTACTACCAACCTGAACGGATGTACCATATTCTCGAAACTCGACCCACAGAAAGCGTACCATCAGATCCCAGTCACTCTCGAAGACGTAAAGAAAACCGCAATTGTCACACCGTCTGGACTTCTCGAGTTCTCCCGGGTGCTTTTCGGTTTGCGAAATGCCGCGCAAAGCTTCCAACGCTTCATCGACGTCATTCTCCGCGGACTACCTTTCGTGTTCGCCTACGTCGATGACGTTCTTGTCGCCAGCTCATCGCCGGAGGAGCATCTACACCGCCTGCGCATAGTATTCGAGCGTTTCGCTGAACATGGCCTGATCGTCGACGCAGATAAATGAGCGTTTGGCGTCCCGTCCCTGGAGTTCCTGGGCCACATGGTAAACTCCAGTGGCATCCGACTTCTTCCCGACAAGGTGAAAGCGATCACCGATTTCCCACGTCCAGAATCCCTCCGCCAGTTTCGCCGTTTTTTTAGGCATGGTGAGTCACTACAGGCGGTTCATTCTAGGTTGCGCGGCAATCTACTTCCCCTAGAAGCTCTCCTCCAAACTAACAAGGGTACAACAGCCACTCTTGGCTGGTTCGACGCCGCAGACAACACTTTCACTACCATCAAGGAGCGTCTCGTTTCTTCTACCCTCTTAGTTCATCCAGAGCACGACGCCTCCACGAGCGTGATGGTTGATGCATTTGGATACGCCAAAGGAGGGGTGCTGCAACAACGCATCAACAATGAGTGGCTCCCGCTCGATTTCTTCTAAAAAAAATAAAAAAAACTTACACCAACCGAGCAATGGTATAGTGCCTTCGGCCGTGAACTCTATCAAGCACTTAAGATTCTTCCTAGAAGGACGATCGTTTGTGATCTTTACAGATCACAAGCCCTTGACCAATGCCTTCAGATCATCTAAAATCACATACTATCCTGAGATACGCGACACTTGGCATTCCTAGCTGAATATTGTACCGTCATTCAGCATATCAAGGGTGTCCACAACATCTCCGCCGACACCCTCAGTCGCGTCTCCGCAGTTCAATACCGCTGGTGTGACCTTAGACAACTCCCTGATCTACAAGAGAATGACGAAGAGCTTCGCAACCTCCGCTCTTCCCCAGCGCCCTCTCTCCATCTCGAAGGCGTTTACTTCTCCGACTTGGGCACAAACATCGTTGGCGACGTCGACCCGGCGTCCGGACGCAAACCGCCGTATCTGCCCTTACCACTGGGGCGTAAGATCTTCAACAGCCTTCATGCTCTCTCACACCTAGGCATCCGCGCTTCTCAAAATCTAATCGCGGAACGATTTGTCGGGCCTGGCATGAACGCAGATGTCCGCGCGTGGGCACGAGCATGCATTGCTTGTCAGCAGAGTAAGGTGTCCCGGCACACCATAACGCCTCCTGCAAAATTTGCACTCTCGGACACCTGCTTTGCCACCATCCACGTGGACCTCGTCGGACCCCTACCGTCATCGCAGGGCTACAGGTGCCTCTTAACCGTTATCGGCAGGTCCACGCGCTGGCCGGAGGCTTGTCCCGTCGCAGACATCACTGCCGAGATTGTCGCCTCCGCGCTTCTGTTCACCTGGACCGCCCGCTTTGGAGTCCCCGCCGAAATCGTGACCGATGGCGGACGCCAATTTGAGTCTGCCCTTTTCCGAAGCTTGACAACTCTTCTTGGCATCGCTCACCTGAAGACCACAGCCTACCACACGCAGGCAAATGGTTTGGCCGAGCGGTTCCATCGCCATCTCAAAGCCTTCCTCATGGCCCCCGCCACACCAGATGGATGGGCCACGTCTCTACCCATCGTCCTCCTAGGGTTGCGCACAGCCATAAAGGAAAACCTCAGATGTGCCGCATAACATTTAGTTCATCATGGCACATCGCTGCGCCTCCCGGCTGAATTTGTCAGCCCTACCACCCCCATCCATGGCGGCCAAACGATGACAGCAGGATTGCCTTACGTGGAGGACTCAGCCCGTGTGCTCGGTGACGTTCGTGCTACTCCGATGCGGACACGCCAGACCAAGCCTCCTTTCTTCCATCGAGACCTGCACAACAGTGGCTACGTTTTTTTGCGCGTCAACAGCGTGTGCCGTTCGCTCCAACCAGCTTACACTGGTCCCCACCGCGTCGTGGCAAGCGGCGAAAAAACATTCACGCTGCGGGTTAATGGTCGTGACACGGTCGTGTCTGCTGTCCGCCTCAAGCCGGCATTTGTTGAGAGCGATACGATCGCTCAGCCGGCTGATTTTCCCAGCGTGCAAGCCACCTCGAGCTCCACAGTAGCACCCGCGACCCGCATCAAACACTCCAGGACAGTTCACTGGGACGACCCCGTCTCCAAAAAAGAAGGGGTGAGGGGAGGGGGGGGGGGGGGGGGGGCTTTGTGGCGATAGTCGCTGGGAAAAGAAGATCGCGTGGAATAAAAGAGCCAGATCAGTTCGATCTCGGATTTCGTCAGACATGGACGGTTTCCGTCTGGCTCTCCACAACCGCAATGTCATTCAAGCCGTACATCGTTTCTTTTTCCCGGCTTGCACCACACTTTTTCCCCTCTTACAATGGAGCCGAGGCGGTGGTTGCACGCTTTCTTCACTGAGGACAGGACCACTGGCGCGGAGATGGTCTCCTATTTCCCGTAAGAAACCGAAACCTAAAAACGCACCCAAATCGAGTTTATTTTTTTCTCGGAACGCTTTAAAATGTTGCGCATGCCTTACTTATTTTGTAAAGTGCATTGATTTGTAGATTTTCGATTTTTCTCACAATGCTTTTATTGACATTGAACCTTTAGATTTTGTAATTAAAAAGGTAAATACAGGAAAGTAATTACTAACATAACTATACGGAGCGCTATTAAGTTTTCTAGATAGGCTCTTTGAAATAGGTCAATACGGCATTAAACCCTTTAATGCGTTAGCATTAGTGTCCTGGTACATACCACTGATCTTGGACGGTTTGGAGCGTTGCGAGTATTCAAAGTTCGCAACGTCGCCACGGGATGCCTCCACAGCCCCACTGGCTGTGGAAACTGGCTGGGAAACGCCTTCTGCAAGCTCCGACAGGTGGCGGCGGGGTGCATATTTCGAGAGGCTAGGCGATTGGCCGCATAGCTATGGAGGCCAAATTAGATCGAACGGTTATGAGGTGCGACACCCTGATGTAAAACCTAGCAACCGAAGAGCGCCGTGGCGACATCCTCCTTCGCCAATTTCGGCGCCGCGCTGTGGGGGACGGCGGGTGTGTCACTAAGATGCGTGTGAACCCTCCCCCCTCCCCCACTCCCTGTTCACGACGCTTGGCAGCGACAGTCTGTAGACGGCTCATTACAAGATACTAATCTACCTTGGCCCACCCGTACACGCCGCTTTGCGGCGCCCCGCGGGCGGTTGAAGTACGTCGGAGCCTCGTTGTCCACCCCTGCACCTCGGTTGCTAGGTGTTACGTCACGCCGTCGCTCTCTATAGACAGTCAATCTTATGTGGCCGCCGTTGCTATGCGTCCTATCGACTAGCCTCTCAAAATAAGCGGCCGGTGTGCGGGTGTTCGGTTTAGACGTCCATCGGAATTTTCTGTCGCTGGCTTTGGAGACCTGTCGTTGCACACGGGCTGCGGTTCCGTTTTTCGGCCTACCACGCCGTTCTTGAGGCCCATTTACTATGTCACGGGGCCGTAAGCGCATGGTGTCGTCGCCTCTGTATGCACAACAACGAATTGACTTTGTCCTTTTCCGCGCATCCCCCGCACGTCCTTAATGCACACGTTAAGTTACTCAATCCGCTTGTACCAGGGAGGAGAGGGGTCTCGAGAATGCTCACCTCACAGAAAAGTGCCGAGAGGCTGCATTCACCATGCCATGTTTTATATAACTGCTGCACGAAACGTTAAAGCATTTCTTCGAGAATCAGTGTGCCGGCAGCAGCGATTTCGTTTCATTTTTTTCTGAAGATCCTCCTGGCTGAGGCCTTTTTGCTCAAAAATGGCGCCGTGCAGGCAGGGAGAAAGGAAGGCTATAGGAGAGTGGGAATCGTGTTCCTTTTCCGCGAACAGGGGCTTTAGGTTCGCGATCTTTTGACGCATATCGGCAGCATAGGCGCCATCTGCGGCGCCGAAGGCCCATACGACTGGTTAGAATAGTAAAAATAGGATTACTTTTAGGAGATTTTAATACCCACCATCCCTTGTGGGGTGGCACTCGCCAGAACTCGCGTGGTGGAGTCATTGAACGGTTTTTACTGTCATCTAGTCTCTGTATTTTGAGCAGCAGAGAGCCTACCTTTTTTAGCGCAGCTCAGAACTTATTTACATCCATTGATCTTTTCATTTTATCTCCGTCCTCGGTGTCTGGTTTCACATGGAGCGTTTTAAATAATCCTTTTGGATGCGACCACTTTCCAGTTGCGCTGGAGCGCGTAACATATATTCTCCCATCAAACGAAGTTCTCGTTGGAAACTAGAAAAAGCAGACTGGGCTACTTTAAGCCAAGGATCCGAGCTTGTTCCCTCTATGTTCTCTTCATTAACTCATAACGAAGCCACAGTTTACATCACAGAACATATAATTGGTGCTGCTCTTTGCTCCATCCCTCAAATTTCTTCGAACATCTACAAGAAATGTGAGCCATGGTGGAATGAGGATTGTTACAGTACAAAAAAGAACCGAGATAAGGCTTGGGGTGTCTTTCGTAGATACCCGACGTCTGTGAACTTGATTGAATTCAAAAGACGCAGAGTTTGTGCCCGCTAGACTCAGAAGCATGCTAAAGGAAAGTCTTGGAGAGGTTACTTGCCCTCCCCCAGCAGCTATGTCACAGCAAAGAAAGTGTGGGACCGACGTCACAAGGTCGAGGGGAAATACCGCTGTATTACAATCCCCCTTTTTCCTGCTTCTGGAGCTTCATTTCTAGACCAGACTAACGTGATGGGCACTCATTTCGCTTCTGTTTCAAACTCCGCACATTACTCTCCAGCGTTCCTGAAGCGTTAGGCAAGCATGAAAAAGACGAGTCTCTGCTTCACAGGAGTGCACCTTACAGTCAGACATTCACAATGGTTGAGCTCGAAGTGGCTCTGAACTCCAGCAAGAATTCAGCCCCCGGCCCTGATGGAATTGACTACGACATGATCCGACATTTATCTAGATGGTCACTCAGTGCCCTTCTCACTTTCTTCAATGGCCTGTGCAGTGACTTCCGTGTTGAATAGAAACGGGCTAAAGTTATACCGACGGTGAAACCTGGCAGGGACTCCTCTCTCCCTGCAAGTTACAGACGAATAGCAATGTCAAGTTTTATGGGGAAAACCTTTGAAAGGATCAATAACAGGCGTCTTATATATTTTCTCGAGTAGCATAATATCTTGGATATCATTGAGTGTGGCTGTTGGCCTGAACGCTCTACAACAGACGAGTTAGTGCAGCTGGAAACCTTGGTGCGTGAGGCATTCGTCAAAAGGCAGCATGTATATGTTTCCTTTGATTTGGACAAGGCCTATGATACCAATTAGAGGTATGGCATCTTGCGCGACCTTTCCATGTATGAAGTATTCGGTAGAATGCCTCAGTGCATAAGGACTTTTTGTGTAAACACACTTTTTGAGTTCGGTTGGGAAAAACTTTATTAGACTGGTTCGTCCAAGAGAATGGTGTTCCTCAGGGTGGAGTCCTAAGCGTCACACTCTCTGCCATAAAAATTAACTCTCTTAATACAGTCATATCTCCCTCAGTATCTTACTCGCAATATGTCGATGACATGCAGATATCTGTAGCGTCATGTAATATGTCTAGCTGTGAGCGACAGCTACAACTGGCCATAAATAAAATGACTACATGGGCTGATGAGAATGATTTTAGGTTCTCTCCAGAGAAAACTGTTTGCGTTACTCTTTTCTTAAGGCGTGGCCTCTGTTTGGATACTACTATTCTTTTAAACGAAAACCACATTGCAGTGAAAATGGAGCGCACATTTCTAGCAGTTACTTTCGACCGTAAACTTACTTTTGTTTAGCATGTCAAACAGCTCAGGCAAGAAACTCTGCAGGCATCGAACATACTAAGTCCTTTCACACACGTCGTGGGGCTCGGATAAGATATGTCACCTTCGTCTATATTCTTCTCTCATTCGATCTCGCCTTAATTATGGTTCAGTCGTCTATGCCTCCGCGAGACCGTCTGCCTTAAAAATGCTCGATCCAGTACATCACCTTGGAATGCGTGTGGCATCTGGTGCTTTTCGAACCTCCCCTGTGCTTAGCTTGTATGTTGACTGTCATGAAATGTCGCTTGAAAAAAGACGCCAGCTGCTTAGCCTCGCCTATGCTTACAAAATGTTGTCGGACCTCAGCTCCCTCACCCTTAGTTGTAATCAAAACTGTAGGTTTTCTTGCCTCTTTAACCATAGGCCAACTGCTATGCGGTTTTGGAGTCTTCGTGTCGAGAGTCTTCGCTCCTCCCTCAGTCTTACTCATGATTTTAACCTCTCCGATAGTTCATATTGTACTGCCCCATGGAATGTCAAACACATTTTTTTACGACTGGTGCTTCACAAAATTCAGGAAGCAGAGTTTCACCTTTAATTCTACAGCAGGAATTCTTTGCATTGGAGGAAAAATACAAAGATTATAATCTTACACTGATGGCGCAAATTTGTCAATGTTTTCTTGGTGCGGCCGTATACTCTTCTTGTCTTTCCAAAGTCACTCGGATAAACACTCTTGCCAGTATTTTTGCTGCCAAGCTATATGGGGTCGTTACGGCCCTTGACTATATCATTCAGAGTAAAAAGAAGATAGCCATCATCTTTATAGATTCCCAGAGTGTTGTTAGGACTGTGTGTTCTGTTTTATCAACAAAAAATCGGCTAACCCTAACCGCGCATGTTAAGGTGCAGCAGGGCCGCCTACAGGATAGGTCCGACAATAGGTTTTGCTGGATTCCTAGCCGTGTGGGCATTGCTAGCAAAGAAACTGCAGATAAACTGGCCGTTTCTTCTCGAAATCTTCCGGTGTCACATGTCCGCATCTCCCACCAAGACTTAAAATGCGTACAAGACTTGCAATGTTGCGATCGTGGCAGTCCGAGTGGGATGGAGAGGTTAACAATACGCTTCACACCATCAAACCAAATCTTGGTACCTGGGAAACATCTTGCAATAAAAATGAATTCCACGAGGTCGTTCTATGCCGCCTGAGAATTGGCCGCACTATACCTTACACATATCTACCTGCTTACTGGTGGAGAACCTACATCGTGTGAGCGCCATGGTGAACCTTTGATTGCTCTTCATATTTTATTTCTTTGTTCTGGTATTCAGCAGCAGCAGGAAGTCTTTTTTTCTGATCTTTTCAAGTATCACATTCCATTTCACCCTCCGTGCCTTGCTAATTGGTGAGCGACCACTGATCTCATCGGACTGTTAAACACACTATAGAACTATTCCCCTCATAATTTAATTCTACTCAGCCTTTTTAATTGACCTACCTTGTTTGGGGCAGTATGGGCATTGCTCTTGCGCCATTAAAACTGTAAACTAAATTAAAAATAGAATTATTGTATCACTTGGCAAATTACTACCAGTTTCTCCCTTTGCCAAGAAAAAGTACGTCGTAATACTTATGCTAAAAGTTTATTTATTTCTCTTACAATAAAACACGAAGCGTGAATAAAATATACGCTTCCCGTTTTTCGCAAGTACCGTGAACCATTATTTTGCGATCGCGCAATACACACCTCGAATGAGTGCTCCGCCGCCATCGCCGCGCCTGGCGCCACAATTACTTCTAAGTGCTTTTCACTGCACAGGCATGTGCATTCACGCATTGGGCGCTACTTGTAAGACTCTCAGAAACATTTCAAAGGGCTTTAGTCATTGCACAGCCGTAGCACCACCCCCTTGACGCCGGAACCTTGGGCTGGTGTATCGGAGGCTTATGATGGCGCCACATGCGTACGACTAATTTTTTACTTAACCACCTTTTCTTGCCTTCTGTAGAAAGTGAATTTAGATCTTAACGTCGATAAGCCAAATCTAGAGAGTATTTACCGGCGGTCATAGACGTGTGCGCGACTCCCGAGCGCGCGCGATGGGGGCGAGCTTCCACAGCTGTTTTTGCAACGTGCATTCTACAGCATCGAGATTGCCGGTTTTAGCAGCCTATTATTTTGAGCTCGTCCTGAGCATGCGCTCTGAACAGCGCCCTAAAATATGGAGTCCAGTGAAGACCCTCTAAATGTCTAACGGCCGTGTAATTTAATACAGTCTTAAAAGAGACTGTTGCCGTGTTTTTTTTTTTTTTTTTCTGGACCTTATACGCAGATGACGACGAAGACGAGACTGAAAAGGACCAGCCTGGATCTAGAAGGAACAATTCGACACGAACAGCCCGACAACATCTTGAACTCCGCTCCAGAAACAAAGCTAAAAAATCGGCTCGTCTAACGGTGCAATAAATATGTGTTGTGTTGGAAGATGCAAGCTTCATCTCTCTTTTATAAATTTTATTCTGAATGCCGGTTATTATTATTTTTTATTTATTTGTAAATACTGTGCGCCCTTCTGGGCGCTTTACAGGAGTGGAACGTTAGTTTTAATTCATGCAATGTTATATACATTTCTTAACACATCTTATATTTCATATGATTTGCAAAACCGCACTGCTACACATCACGCTACACAAGCTATCAATGAATCTAACCAAGAAAAGAACACTTCTTTTACACATTCATAAACAGAAATGGAGAGTCTAATATAATTCAAGTAAACATTTCTCGAATAATGCTAATGAGTCACAATTCACAACACTTTCGGGAAGCTTGTTCCACCTTTCAACTGTTCTAACAAAAAATGAATACTTGTATGTGTCATTATTAATTCGCGGAACTTGCATAGCCCTATTGTGTACCCCCCTTACTGGTCTAGTAATACGTGGTTGTAAAAAATCAGATGTGTCCATATTTAGTAAGTCCTTTGAAAACATATAAATAACCTTTAGCCTTGCTATCTCTCGGCGGGTGTGAAGAGGTTGGAGACTGAGCTGTTCGAGCATGTTAGTAACGGAGCCCATTCGGCGGTATCTCGAGAGGATGAAGCGAGCAGCCTGTCTTTGTATTTTTTCCAATTTTTTTATTCGCTTGTGTCGGTACGGATCCCACACCGCGCAGGCATATTCTAAGGTGGGCCGTATAAATGTTGTGTATGCAGTCAATTTTACCTGACTTGTGGTTTTGCCTAGGTTTTGCTTCAAAAATCCCAACTTTTTGCGAGCCGTACTGCATACATTGTCGATGTGGCGATTCCATGTGAGGTCGGTTGATATCGTAACTCCTAAGTACTTAAAGTGATCAGCTAGAGCTATGGGATCGTTTCCAATCCGATATGTGTAGGGTAGGATGTTCGCTTTTTGCTAGTGATTCTGGCGGATACAGTTTTATCTGGATTAATTTTCATACCCCATTCTTCACACCATTTCTTAACAGAGTTGATAGTCGTGTTTAAGTTTTCTTGATCCATGGGGTTGCGTATTCTAGCATAGAGCAAGAGGTCGTCCGCATACATCCTAGCTGTAACGTTGGGGCTGAGATCATTCACGATGTCGTTTATGTAACATAAAAACAAGACTGGACCCAGCACCGATCCCTGTGGGACCCCCGATGTAACCTTGCGGGTGGTCGACACTGCTCCTCTGACAGTCACAAACTGTGTTCTGTTAGACAAGTAAGCCTGTATCCACGCAATTACCGACTTATTAACGCCGTATTTTAATAGTTTTTGTATCAGTACATTATGTGAAACTCGGTCGAAAGCCTTCGATAAATCCAAACAAATCTCGTCGATTTGGCCCCTCTCGTTCGAAGAGCAGGAAAAGTCACCAAATGCACCTAATAATTGTGTTACTGTTGACAGACCGCGCCGGAATCCATGTGGGCTCTTGTGAAAAATGTTATTTGATTCGAAAAAAGCATAAAGACTTTTAGAAATTTTGTGTTCAAAAAGTTTGCAGCTCGTGCATGTCAAGGAAATGGGACGACAATTGGCTACATTTTGTTTGTTACCGGATTTGTGGACTGGAACAACCTTTGCACAAAGCCAATCCGAAGGAACGTTGTGTTGACTGAGTGACGCTTTGAATATAATTGTTAAGTATTTGGCGACCCATTCCGCATATCGCTTCAAAAATTCATTAGGAATCTTGTCTGGTCCAGCGGTTTTCTTTGTGTTAATATTTAACAAAAGTGAAAGGACACCGGCCTCTGAAATATCAATGTCTGGCATAGACGCAAGATCGGCGCAGGACCATGAACACAACATCTGCTAGAATCTACGCTTGTACCTCTGCCACACGGCCGAATTTAGTGTAACACAAATGCTTCGTCTCGAACGTATTCAACGCCAAAGCATTTATTCGTAAGGCGCTTGGCGTCACTCGAGCGACATCAAACGAAAAGGTGTACTGTGAGTGATATACTACCACTACCACTCCGCATTACAAAAAATCTCATGCAACAGCTCATACGACTGAATAAATATACCTGGAACTAACCTTATAAGACGCCTAACAGAAAGAAGAGAGTCGAGGTTCAACCGTCTTTTGAGGACAGTACATTTCTTGTACCCACTATTACGTAGCACAAAACCGTTTGCCTATGTAGACTATCCCCCCTGGCGCCAGCACACGTTCTTGTTCCAGGAGCATTTACCAGGGATTTACAGAAAGCAAGACACCCCAGACGTCGTCCTTCGAAGAGTTGCTGAAGAGGCTATCGCACTGTTATACTCGGAAGCACTTAGAACATACACCGACGGCTCTGTACACCGAGGTCGACAAAGCGCAACAGCTGCTTTTGTCATTGCTGCAATGAACATTAGATGGAGCGGCAGATTTGACAAACTAGTTTCATCAACAACAGCTGAAATGGAAGCCATGAAAGAGGCTCTATCCACAATCGTCACAAGTAACGTTGCGTGGTATAAACAACGGGCTGTTCTTACAACAGACTCTCGTACAGCACTCCGTAGGCTTGCGACACCTGGATCCCGTGACAAACAAGTTGCTACAATCATCAAACTCCTCGAAGTTCTCTCGGAGACAAGCCTCACCGTACAGTTCCAATGCGTACCATCACACGTTGGAATTCCTGGAAATACTGAAGCTGACCAGCTGGCTGGGGAAGCACACAACCAAACCCCCAGCATTAAAAGCCCAACGAATTTCAAGGACTCGCTTTGTCTTGTGAAAGCCCACATCGAAATTCTTGCTCCCTCAAGCCAAACGACACATCAGCCCTGCGTTAGCAAAGGATTTTCCCGCGCTAATAACACCCACCTAATGCGATTATGAACGAATAGCGCGTTTTCCAAATATTTTCTACGTAAAATCAGCATCATGGACAGCCCTATTTGTACTACATGTGACGAAGAGGGAACTATTGAACATGTCCTGGGTTGCGACATTTTTGAAATACAGCGACAAGAATTCCTCCAAGAACTATTAAACTTTGGGATTACAGCACCGAAAATAGATGACATATTATACCCGACTGGAACTATACACGCCGGCATCGTACACTTTAGCAACTGCTACTAAACTTCCTGGGCGCCACCGGCCTGTCAGTGAGGCTGTGACAGAGGGCGCACCAAGCCAGAAAAGATAATGTTTGTATTTGGAGCAAGACGTGCCCATCTGTGTGTGTGTGTGTGTGTGTGTGTGTGCGCGCGCGTGAGTGTGGGCGTGTACATATGTGTGTGTACAAGTGAGCGCGTGTCAGTGATTCACAACATCATCCATAGTCACTCTTACTCCCTCTCCCCTCGCTCCCTTTAATTTTTCGTGAGATACAGTTCTGCATCCCAGCAAGAACAACTTCTCCCCCATTTGTTTTGCCTGTACGACAACCCTCCCCCCCCCCCCCCCCCCCCCCGAATGCCGGCAAGTGCAGACAAGCAAGTGTGTCATTCTCTCTCTCTCTCTCTCTAGGTGCTGCGAGTGTAAGGAGGAGCATACCTATATACGTGTATAGTTATAGAAAGTACCAAATAGCGTTACTTTTTAATAACTAGAAACAACTGTATTTTACAAACGGTCGTTACTGAGATTCAATAGAACGCGTTACTTATGTTCGAAAACACCGTGCGACTCTCGCCACTAAGATTGTTGAGTTTGTCGGAGGCCGTAGCCAGATTCCAAAGTTTTAAAGTCTTCACGCGGATACTTAAAGGACCTCTCCAGCCTAACATGGGGGTCACTAATTTTATATAAAAATCTTGTGGCAAGTACCAAACATGTACAAGTTACTAAAAATAATTAAGTTAAGTTACACAGTATTGCCTCAAAAGTAATTTGAGTAAAGTAGAAGTTACTCAAATGGAAAGTAATTGAGTAAATTTCTAACTACCGTAACAAAGTAGCGAATTACTTCGGAAGTTACTTTTATATTTTTATAATAACAACAAAGAACATACATATATTGATACGTTCGCGAAATTCTGCCAGCCACATTTGAATCGGCTTGTATTTTCACATAAATGTTTTAATGTCTGGTTTCGCTTCTGTGTAATTAATCGTTTTATTATTTTTTGTTTTTTGTTCAATTATCATTTCTACTTCGAGGTTTAGCACTGCCTGAGCTTGAATTTGCAGAGAGTGCTTGCTTGTTTACAGTGTTACGCAAAGTACATCTAGAAAGTACTTGAAGTAAAGTACTGTGGGCTTTGCAGCCGGTCGCTGTCCAAAAAAAGAAGAAAAGAAACTCGCGCCCGGTGCCCGACGCGCAACGTGCGCGCGAGCCAAACTCGGGCTCCAGGGGCTGTCAGTCGTGTGTGTTTCGATATCTGCCTCATCGCTCCTTCTTTCGGGTGAGCAGTAGCACCGAACTCTACATTATTTGGCGCGCAATCGGGGCGACAAATAATCAGTCAATTAGAGGTTATGTACTTCAGGTATCGCAAGTACACCGGGTGCAATGTACTTGAAGTAATGTGCTATATGTCTTCATTGCAAATAAATGTCTTCCTATTTATTCTGATCATAATCATAATCATAATCATCTTTATTTGCTCAGGAGAGCCGCGGCACCGCAGAAAGGCAACAGCCCGTACCAAGGAGGCCCGCGGTGCCGCGTCTAGTGAAGAGGATTATGTGATGATGTAATATACAAGATGAAAGTTCTGATGATTAGGATATGTGTGTTAGGCCTAACAGCATTCTTCGCGGTTGTGGTCTTCGCGGTGCTTCTGTTGGCTGCTTACTTCTAGCAGGCCGGTCTCAAGCACCTGGAGTGGGCTCCTCGCGTGTCCGACTTGCATAGTAGCCAGCCGAGTTACCGGCGACGCAGGGAATTCATCACCCCCGCGGGCGGGCTCCAGGGGATGGCGCCAGTGTTGGCCGAGCGGCGGTCTTTACGAAAGCGGGCCTTGAAGTCTTTCAGTTTGCGGTCCAGCTTGTAACTGAGCAGCCTGAGCACCATGTCGATCGAAGACATGGTCTGTGCCACTGGTCCGGCTGGCTTTTCATCATATTCCTCCTAAGCTGTACTTACAACATTATGTCTGTCCGTACTGCCGAAAATATTGTAACGGCGTTTGCTTTCAGGGAACCCCCCCTATTATGTAACAACCTTTACAACATCTTCCGGGTCACGGGAAACAATTTTTCGTGACGTCACTTTTCAGTCGTCATTATAATGGTGAGGTAAGTACCGTAAGTCGCGAAGCAGTTTACTAGACTTCCGCTCCCACTAGTGTCTTGGAAGATTGAGTCTACTGAGCGTGCGTTCCTGCGGAAGAATTTTTCATTGACATAATATTGACACGTCAATCAACATTTGATTCCTTCTTGGCAAGATTTATTGCGAAAGCCCGTTGCAACCGCCGAACCGCATGTCTCTATGTCAGAGAACAATTATCACCCAGCCTGACATTCTCGCACACATGAATTTGCTGGGCCACGCCGGCTGAGCACACCTGGTAGCTGCGCGAGCAAGGCCATGATGAGAACGTGATGGTGCTCGAGCCATCCCGAAGGCCATCCCACCGTGAACCAATATTTCGGCCACCCCGGAAAAGTGGCGCCATTCATTGTTGTAGAGATGCTCGAGGCGCTTGCCGCACGCCCCTTCTGGGAAATTCATGGCGTGTGAAATCTAGCTCAGTGCTGCGCTGTGGCGCCATGATCTTCCCAAGGTCTGCACGCCGCAGGTGCCTCGTGCATTGACGACCATCGCGCTACTTTTACACCACTAAAGCTCCTCGATATGTCGCCATCTATTGGTTGGACTAGCGCCTTCTTCAAGATGGCTGCCGTGGGACCGCAGCCTTAAGTCCTACCTAGGAAACCGAAATCAGTGTGATTTTGAACTAACAGATGGCGATGGGATCGTCTTCCAGACCTGTGCAAGAATGGAATAATTCGTGTGTGGTGGCGCCTTTATACCGGCTCTGATAGGGTGCCTCGATGTGCGTCTGTCATAGACTGCAGACGTGGCGAAAGTGTATGAAGGCTCCCTCGGCTCTGATAAAGCCCTTGTATCCTGGGGAAAGTGGCGCCATTGTTGTGGAAATGCTCGAGACACGTGCCGCGCGCCACTTCTGGAAAAAACATGGCGTCTGAAATCTAGCTCAGTGCTGCGCTGTGCCGCCATGATCTTCCCACGGGCTGCGCGTTGCACGTGCCTCGTGCATCGACGCACCTTGCGCTACTTTTAAAACATGAATGGGCTTGAGGCTCTCATTGTGGTATTTTTATTACTCCAAAAATTGACATTCTTGGCCGTTCAGCTGTTTCTCGATGCGCGAGCTTTCTGTGGAACGTAGCCCGGCTGCACTAATTCTCGTGCAAATGGAGCAGTTGCCTACGGCAGTGGTTCTCAACCATCGGTGTTTCGCGGACTGCTTGTCCGCGAAATACCGTTCCCTCCCTCACCCCGTTCGTGGTGAAGGAGTTGGAGGGGGGGGGGGGGGGAAGGATTATATAGGTTAAAACTATTAATGAATTATTAAGTGGATATAACTAATGGCTAGTCTGAAGTGAACTTCGCTACTTCGCTTTCTTTACAAACGAGAAAACTCAACCAAAAACTAAAACGTTTCTCATTTAAAAAAAAGAAAAACTCTTGTTGCCGGATTTTACTGATGATGCAGCGCTTCGCGGACCCCTAGGATGCCTTCGCGGAGCCGAAAGAGTCCGCGTACCCCCATTTGAGAACCACAGGCCTAGGCTATGAGCTCGCGTCTCCAGCAGATGTGTTCAGAACAAAACGTGAAAATCGTCCTGAGCTAATGGCGAGGCACATGCAGGACGATGGAGCCCGCGCGTCGAAAAAATTGCAATTAGTGGTGCGCATTCATCAGTCCGGGAATCTCGAAGGCCAATTACACGAAAAAATAGAGTGGACGCGAGCTGGTGTTAGTTGAACATGATTGTAAACCTGAGACTGGGGCAGAGAAGAGAACACAACAGAAGGTAGAAAAAGAGGAGGCAACGTCTCTAGATTGAGACGTTGCCTCCTCTTTTTCTACCCTGGGGCAGAGAAGAGAACACAACTTCCAAAGAACAAGGACCTGATGACTCCGTCGACGGGCGGATACACAACATTGGGTGAAGCCGAGATTCCTCCAGAAATTGGCAAGCCGCTAGAGCTGGGTCCCAAGTTCTGCTTCGAGCCGGTCCTAAGCCCTCCCGAGTTGGTGACTCTGGTCAAGCACGTAGCAGAGAAGGCGGTGGAAGGGGACAGGGGGGCTATGTTGCGCTTTTTGCACTCCCAGGAGACTAGGGAGAGGGAAGTGACATCAACAACGCAGCAAATGCAGATTGGATGTTGATTTTGTTTTCTTCTGTCAACATCCAATCTGCATTTGCTCTAGTCGTTGACGTCACTTCCCTCTTCCAAGTCTCTTGGGAGTGCAAAACGCGCAACATAGCACCCCAGGCAAGGTGCATCTACGAGTGTGTGGAAGTTCTTCAACCACCAAGAAGAAGACAGGTTTGTCCAATTACCACTTTGGTGGATTTCATGGTAGACAGTGACCTACGTGTCATGTTATCCGACAAAGAGGGTCAGTTTGTTGTGTTACCAGAGGGCATGTTCAATGAAAAGGCAAACGCGGCCATTGAGAAAAATTTCAGACCGGTCAATGTGGATCTGAAGAAACTTCGAGACAGGGCAAAAGGGCTTTGTGATCGCCTGGCGTTAGTTAACGCCAGGCGATCACAAAGCCCTTTTGCCCTGTCTCGAAGTTTCTTCAGATCCACATTGACCGGTCTGAAATTTTTCTCAATGGCCGCGTTTGCCTTTTCATTGAACATTGAACAAAGCGGAGAATGTACACCTGCAAGCGTTTTTCAGCGCCAAAACCCATAAAGAAGGGTGCCCGTTTCGAGCCATTGTCACGGAAAAGGGATCATGGCAAAGGCAGGTGGCCTCCTACCTACAAAAACAGTTATCATCATTGAATATCAAGGACCCTTTTAGGGTTTTCAATTCTTTGGAGCTTGTAGAGTACCTCGAAGCAGAGGGTCCAGAGATGAGGCACGCTTGTAGTATAGACGTGGAAGATATTTTTTACTCCTTGCCGCACGACAGACTGCTGGAAGCAGTGAAAGGGTGTGTAGTGATCAGCCGGCGCGAGAAGAGGAGGAAGAGGACAAGCAGCACGAGAGCTTTGGAAACGACGTTCGTCCCAGCTTGGCCACTCGGCCGCTTAACGCTTTTTTAGATGTATATATGTATATATTAAATATTTATGTAGTCCACACGCTGCATATTGGTGACCCGATCTAAACGACATCAGCCTCCTGCAAGTTGCCTAGAATCAGCTGTGTTCTTGGTGAGCTACTCAACACATTCATTTTTTCACAATGGACGTTCGCAACAACGTGGATTCTTCTGAGACTCCCACCGCGGTACAGGCGACGGCAGCCCCTATCAAGTTTCCCGAATTTTGGTCTTCGGATTCAGAACTATTGTTTCTAACTGCCGAGTCGATATTTCGCAAACATCGCATCACATCCTCTCTTACCAAGTTTGACTACGTGGTTGCCGCTCTTTCCCAGTCAACCGCAGCCATCGTCCGTGACATCTTGCGCTCTCCGCCTGAAGAACAACCCTACGAGACGTTACGTACGGAACTCGTGCGGCGTACGACGGATTCTGAGCCTCGACGGACACAGCAGCTGCCTACAGCCGAAGAGTTGGGAGACAGAAAACCCACAGAACTTCTCCGACGAATGGAGCAACTTCTCGGTGATAAGGCAGGGACTATGGACAGGTCAATCTTGCGAGAACTTTTTCTCCAACGTCTGCCGCAGCAAATTAGGCTCGTCCTGACCACTACCACCACGGAGTCCGTCACGACACTTGCTCGTATGGCAGACCAGATGATGGACGTCTACTCACCTGGAATATCATCCGTCCATTCACAGACGATCAACCCGACGTCACGCCTATCTGTGGCTGATCACAACACCCAGCCACAAGCCCCGGATCTCCTGGCAGCCTATGGGCGCATGGAACAGAAGATCGACGATCTCAGCACACAGTTTCGAAACATTCAACAACGACCCTCAAGATCATCGCGCAGCACCGAAGTCACTACTGCCAACCGTCGAGTAAATGTCGACAACCGAACCACCACCTCGTCGAGTGCCTCTACTCAGCAACAACAGTGCTGGTATCACCTCCGTTATGGGAACGCTGCTCGCCAGTGCCGACAGCCATGCTCCTTTTCGGAAAACGGGATGGGCACTCGCTGAAGGCGGCAGACATCGAGAGCCCTACATCATCAAACCGCTTGTTTTACGTGACCGATCGTTCAACCAAAGTTCGCTACTTAGTAGACACTGGCGCCGAAGTCAGTTTAGTCCCTCCTACATGAGAGGATCGCCGATATCGACAAGAAACTCCCCCGCTTCAAGCGGTGAATGGATCCACAATAAAAGCCTACGGAGAAATGTCACTGACTTTGAACATCGGTCTCCAGCGGACATTTCGTTGGATCTTCATGATCGCTGACGTGAGGCAGGCCATCATCGGGGCGGACTTCTTAAGACGATTCGGTCTCACCGTCGATTTACGGCACTACCAACTCATCGATACCGAGACGCAACTTCGCGTACAAGTGTTGGTATCCAAGATACCACCTCTGAGTCCTTTTCTTCCACGTGCGGAGACCGACTCAAAGTGGAAAAGCATCGCGGACGAGTTTCCCTCTGTGTTCGGGCCAAACACGGTTCAACGGTCGGTTCAACACAATATTACCCACCACATTAAGACAACAGGCCCTCCTGTCTTTGCACGCCCACGTCGCCTACCGCCAGAACGACTTCAGATTGCCAAACACGAGTTTGAGCATATGCTTGAACTCGGGTATGTGCGTCCATCTTCGAGTCCCTGGTCGTCAGCTTTACACATGGTGCCGAAGAAGGGGGGCGACTGGCGGCCATGTGGGGATTATCGGGCCCTCAACCAAGCTACGGTTCCCGACCGTTACCCTATACCCCATCTTCAAGACTTTGGCGGATTACTTCAGGGTGCTACGATCTTCAGTAAAATAGATCTCGTCAAAGCATACCACCAGATTCTCATCGAACCCGAAGACATTCCAAAGACTGCAGTCACAACTCCGTTCGGATTGTACGAGTTCGTGCGAATGCCTTTCGGCCTTCGCAACGCAGCTCAAACCTTCCAGCGGTTCATAGACCAAGTGCTGCGTGGAATGTCCTTCTGCTTCGCATATCTGGACGACATCCTGATTTTCAGCAGCACGCCTGAAGAGCATGCCAGCCACCTCCGGCAACTGTTCACACGACTGACAACATATGGCCTGGTTGTAAATGCGACGAAGTGCGAGTTCGGTGTCACGGAGCTAGATTTTCTTGGACATCACGTAGATTCTCGGGGAATCCAACCGCTTCCTGACAAGGTGGCAGTATCTCGCAGTTTCCCCCAACCACCAACAGCAACAAAACTTCGAGAGTTTCTTGGACTCGTCAACTTTTATCGTCGGTTTATCCCTCACTGCGCCCATATGTCCCAACCGCTATACGACCTCCTCCAAAACCCAAAGATGAAGGCAACACCGCTGCAATGGACGCAGAAAGCGGAGGACGCCTTTAGAGCAGTGAGAGAGGCCATCGCAATTGTCACCATGTTGATGCACCCCAGAAGTGACGTGCCCATATCTCTTATCGTCGACGCCTCAGACACCGCCGTCGGGGCTGTCCTCCAACAACTGGTTGGGAACAACTGGCATCCTCTCGCATTTTTTTCGAAGGGTTTAAGTGCCACTGAAGCTCGCTACAGTACGTTTGGTCGAGAGCTCCTTGCTATTTACCTCGCCATACGACATTTTCGACACTTCATCGAGGGCCGCCAATTTTATGTTCTCACTGATCATAAACCTCTCACGTACGCACTAACATCAAACAGCGCGGCACATACGCCTCGGGAAGTACGACACCTTCTCTATATATTAGAATTTACTACTGATATTCGATTCGTGAAAGGTTCTAAGAACACCGCAGCCAATGCACTTTCCAGGCTAGGTGTCAACCTCTGCATCTCCGACTGTCCCGAGATATCCTACACGGAACTTACGGCAGCCCAAAGAGGAGACACAGAACTCCAACACCTACGAACATCATCTAAAACACTCACCTTCGAGGACATCCAGATGCATGGTTCTTCTGTCACTGTGGCCTGCGAAATGTCCACTGGCCGTCCCCGCCCGTTTGTACCCCTAGCATTCCGTCGCAAGGTTTTTGAGGCTGTCCACTCCCTGTCTCATCCCGGAATTCGTGCTACACAACGACTCGTGGGATCTCGGTTCGTTTGGCCACGCATGAATACAGAAGTGCGAGAGTGGACAAGAACATGCATCCAATGTCAACGAAGCAAGGTTCAACGCCATACTGTGACACCGCTGTCCCCCTTCAACCCTCCTGACGCGCGATTCATCCACATTCATGTCGATATTGTCGGCCCGCTTCCCCCATCACACGACTGCCGTTACCTGTTGACCTGCGTTGACAGGTTTACTCGATGGCCAGAAGTGGCCCTCATGAAAGACATAACAGCACAGACTGTCGCCCGCACGCTCGTCAAAATGTGGATAAGCCGGTTTGGCGTACCCGAGACCATTACAACAGATCGCGGACGACAATTCGAATCGCTACTGTTTCAAAATCTGTTTCAGCTCTTGGGCACACACCACATACACACTACCGCCTACCATCCGATGTCCAACGGAATGGTCGAACGTTTCCACCGGCAATTGAAAGCGGCCATCAAAGCCCAAGATAAAACACTTTCGTGGACAGAGACCCTTCCCTTGGTTATGCTCGGCATCCGGACAGCATTCAAGAGCGATCTGAACTGCACCGCAGCGGAGTTGGTGTATGGGACGTCCCTTCGCATCCCGGGAGAGTTCTTTCACAAAGCCAGCAATCCCGCAATTGCCAGCGCGGAAGATTATGTCCATCGGTTGCGGCTCCTCATGCAGGACTTGCGGCCTGTGCCTTCACGAGTTCCTTCCACACGGAGCACCTTTATCAGCACAGACCTCGCGAAGTGTAAACACGTTTTTCTTCGAAACGAAGGCGTCAAAACGCCACTCCAACCTCCGTATGAAGGTCCGTTCCCCGTTATACACAGAGATACAGAGACGTTCACGATCCTTGTTAAGAACAAAGAACAAGTGGTAGCTATTGACCGAGTCAAGCCCGCCCACCTGGACTCAACCGCAACACCGCCTTTCCCATCTTCTTCTCATCCGACCTCGACCAGGGGTCCCCAGAAAAACTATGCGTGACACGGTTGCTCTTAGCGCTAAAAAGAAAACGCTTGGCCACTGCGTCTCCAAGCTAGGGGGGGAATATTGTAGTGATCAGCCGGCGCGAGAAGAGGAGGAAGAGGACAAGCAGCACGAGACAGCTTTGGAAACGACGTTCGTCCCAGCTTCGCCACTCGGCCGCTTAACGCTTTTTTAGATGTATATATGTATATATTAAATATTTATGTAGTCCACACGCTACAGGTGCATCGAAGCCAATGGAGAACTCGCTTTCAGGAGTTCTAGGGGAGTAACCCTGGAAAGCTTTTTGGAGTTGTTGTTATTCTATCTGCAGTCAATGGTAGTCGGGTGGCAGGAAGGGTGCTACCGGCAAAAGTCAGGTGTGTGTATCGGCTCATGCGTAGCCCCCGTCTTAAGTGACATTTACCTCGGTGAAGTGGACTGTGGCATTGAGAAAGAGCTAGGCGGCACGAGTGTTATCAAGATAATCCGCTATGTAGATGACTTTTTGGTGTTTTTCAGAAGATCTGGAACATTGGAAGCGTTGGTTGACACAGTGGTGGCGGTATTCGAGAAGTGTGGGGGAGGCCTTAGGTTTACTTTTGAGGTCCCAAAAGAGGGGGTACTCCAGTACCTGGACCTTTCCCTGCGCCTAGGAGACTCGCGTGTCTGCTGGACCTATCGTCCACGATCCAAAAAAGGCATCCTCGACTGGAGGTCGGCCCACTCGAAAGTTGTGAAGAGGGGCATCGTTACATCTTGTCTGAGCTCAGCGCTCAAAAAATCTTGCCTCCACACTCTGGGGGAGAGCTTTAGGCTACAGACGGACCGACTGAGGAAAGCTGGCTATCCGACGACACTACTTTCAGACGTGGCAAGCAAACTGCTGAAGAAAGTAAAGGGTAGCCAGTCTTCACAACGGGATGTGGAACGCAAACGACCTGTAGTTATCCCGTACTTACACAGGATTTCTCACAATTTAAAAAAAATGTTGGAAAACGAAATGGAATCGCAGTGGTTATCTCCGCACCACAAAAAATGAGCCAGATCTGCTCCAGAGTTCAGGCGAAGGCAGAGGGAATCGCAAGAAACAAGTGTAGCAAGAAGCACGCCAGGCCGTTCGTCCCATGTGCTACGGGAGTAGTCTACAGTATCCCCCTCTCGTGCGGTTGCACCTACGTGGGACAAACGGGACGGTGCCTGAATGAAAGGCTCCGCGAACACAGGTACTCCCTCGGAGCGACAGTGGGAGGACACCTATCGGTTCACTGCAAAGAGTGCCTGTGTGAGCCGTTTTTTAGTGCCACCACCATCTTGGGACGACACAGGGACAAAGTGACACGCGAGGTGCTGGAGGCCTTCCACATCCATAGTAGAGGAAAAAAGTGTACCAGCGCAGCATCAGTGGCGTTGTCAGGCAAGGAGCTGGAATTCCTGAAGTTGACAATGAGGGTCCAGCACGTGCCGTAGTCAGCTACCATGGGTGAAAGGTGCCCGTGCGATTGCGTGCAGCAATGTCTTTTTTCGTCTTCCTTTTCTGTATATTTTTATCTTTTTTTCTTCCTCTTTGTCTTTCTCTTTTTCGTTGAGTAAAGAAGCCGTAGTTGCGAGTCAGCGCTCTGTCCTGTCTGGTTTGTCTCTTCCTTTTTCTATCTTCGCGCTGTTTTATTCCATTAGGTACAACGATTACCAACTAGCCCAGCTTTCAACCTTAGAACACAACAGAAGGTAGAAAAAGAGGAGGCAACATATCTAGATTGAGACGTTGCCTCCTCTTTTTCTACCTTCTGTTGTGTTCTCTTCTCTGCCCCAGTCTCAGGTTTACAATCATGGCCAATTGCACGTCTTTCAACGTTGTCGGATTCGTACGACGGGTCGAGTGTTTTGTCGTGTACGTGTTTGGCGCTTATAGATTTTAGCAAAAACGTGATGACGTAATAGACGTAGGTTTCCTAAAATCTACATTGACAAATTCAATACCTCAAGAAGTAAAAACAAATGAACTATTGGCTTTTGGTCAGGCTTCTCATTTTAGGTCAATGCGATTTTAAGTTTGACCGTGAGACTTGAAAACAAAAAAAGAAGCTGAGCCTTGCTGTTCTAGATATTTAGTTTGACAAACACAAATTACGACTGTCACAAAAGTGTTTTGGTGACAACATAACAAACGTAATACCAATGTTAAAAAATTACTCACGCCATTAAACGATCAAAATTATTTTTAGCACTAAGTGCAGAGAC
Source organism: Ixodes scapularis (assembly GCF_016920785.2). NCBI lineage: Eukaryota > Metazoa > Arthropoda > Arachnida > Ixodida > Ixodidae > Ixodes > Ixodes scapularis. Next base: position 50,831,381 of record NW_024609883.1, on the reverse strand, counting down.
TGTTAAAATGACTGCAGCCTATCAATTATATTTTTTCTTATAGATAGCTCTCACAGAGTTTGAGCAATGTAGCAATATTAAAGGAGCGATGCAACAATTTTTGTACTGTGCACAAATACCGTTTAAAACGGATCCCTATCGTTAATGACCTATGAAACACACGTTCGTTTTTCACCCCACGCAATAGAAGTCCCAGAAAAAAATTAAAGAAAAACGAGCAGCGTTCACCCCCTCAACTCGCAACCAGAACAAGCGGCCACGTGATCTGGAGCCGATTATATGCCGCCAGTGTTGATCATAGCCACGCGCTGGGGTTGGCAAAGCGCAGGACACGCGCTGAGTTCCAGACATTGTTATGGCTCGGCCCTAGGCTTGGCTGTTGACGTCGTTGCAGCGATTGGACACGGGTCACAACCCGAATGCTTCTCGAGCTAGCAATTGTCACGAGCCCAAGTCGAGTGCCCACGCAATGCTCGGGTTCAATCTATGAACCGCATTCAAATATCGTCATTGGGTGTACTGCAATCCCCGAGTTACGTCATCAAAATTTGGAAAGGAGAGATTGAATGAAAATGATCGCTTTTGTCCTTGAAATTACACCGCAACAAAGGAGTTTCTTGACCAATGGCGTTGCGTGTGAGTATCCTTGAGTCCCAGGTGTGCCAGTAAGCTCGTGTAGAGAGAAAAACATTCCAATTGAATAGCACCGCTCCTTTAATGTATGATTCATGTGGACTAACTAGTGGTGTGCAAAAAAAAAAAAAAGAAAAGAAAAATATACGAGGGGTGGAGTTTGACGTCATTTCAAATATTGTGAATGTACGCACGTCGCGCGCGCTGATGAAAACTGGAAAAAGCGTTACACTTTGCATTCTAAAGCGCATCGAAAGTTAAAGCTTGTACACTTGGTGCTCAGGTTGTAATGTTTGCATTTTCATAGTACTTTGGTGCATTCAGGCGTAGTCTGAGCTGTGTCTCGTGATTGCTTGCAATAAAACAGGTGGAAACATTCTAACTTTGGGTTGCTGAAAAAAATCCACATGCTTAAAGCTGACAATTTTTTCGGTCCAGATCTTGTCACAAAGCGCGCGCTGGCAGCGAATTTTCGCCACGTTATTTTAAACCGTTAGAATTGTACCTGACTGACAACAACGTTTATTCACGCGAGCTGCTAGATGTGAGCATCCTGTTTTGATTGCGGCACACGCGGACAGTAGTGTAGTTTTTTTTTAAATGCAAGTACAGGGTGAAACAAGGAGACGCCAGGCTTTTTAAATCGACCGGAAAATTCGGTTTCTTAACCTATCGCGCTACGACTTTGTGCAGCGTTGCCCACAGAGGGTGCATTTTTTTCGTAAAATTGGCAAAGAGCGAACTTACCTGAGAAAAAAGTAAAGAAAGAAAAAGGCTTAGCTCCTATGGAAACGCAGCGAAGCCCCCGGTCTGCAAACAACACGGCGCCGTTTCGCACGAAAGACAAGAGATGGCGCAAGCGGTCGCGACGCCAACTGCTGTCAACGAACGAGCAGACGACGCCGAGAGCCGTAGTTCCTTGCTGTTACCGCGACTGTCTTTTTTGTTTCTGCGACTGTCGCCGCCTGCGGAACGCGCGCCGCTTTTCAGTCGAAAAGATTAGGGAGTTTTAGAATAACGTACGCAATTTTAGCGTACACTAACGCTAAATTTAGCGCTTGCGTTAGCGCCCGCGACGCGAGAGTGTTTTAGAATAGCGTTTTTCCGTCACGACGCAAAAGCCCAAGCATCTCGCGCTTGCGACGCCACCAACATACAGTCACAATTTTTATTTCGCACACGAAATGGTGTAACCTTAGAAAGAAACAAGTTTTTTGGTCCAGAGTACGATTTTAGATTGTTTAAACACAAGAATGCGACGCGAGCGGTGGACCGGTCGTGCCCGCTTGCGTCGCCTCGGCAAGAGAGGTCTCGTGTACTGACCTTCGCACATCGTACCTTCGCCGAGAAATGTTCGCGCGTCGCAAGCGTCAAGTTGCCGGTGATCGTTGCCAAACCGAGTACAATTTCGTCTCGAATTGAAAATCGTAGCCGCGAGGATGCCGCCGACGTCGCACTCACGACGCCGCCTCAGCAGCCGCCGACATAATCCTGGAAGCCGCCATTTTTGCTTAACTCTGCTCGTCTTGGATTTAGCCAACTTCTCATCATGAATCCTCCTCGGAGAAGCGCAAAGGCTCTTTGCGCACGCACGCTATTTCCGAGAAATAGCGCACGCTAAAATTGCGCACGCAAAGCGCAAAACCTGGTTTGCGTTCGGAGCATGCGCAGTGGTGACGACGCTATTCTTTGCGTGCGCAAAGCTTTAGCGTGCGCTATTCTAAAACTCCCTATTGTCTGCTAAAGACGCTGGCTCTCGGCGCCGTATGCTCGTTCGTTGGCGGCGTTCGTTGAACCATCTCTTGTCTCCCGTGCGAAACGGCGCCGTGTTGTTTGAAGACCGGTGGCGTCGCTGCGTTTCCGTAGGGGCTAAGCCTTTTTCTTCTTTACTTTTTCCTCAGGTAAGTTCGCTCTTTGCAAATTTTACAAAAAAAAAAAAAAGAAAATGCACCATCTGTGGGCAACGCTGCACAAAGTCGTTGCGCGATTGGTTAAGAAACCGAATTTTCCGGTCGATTTAAAGAGCCTGTTTCACCCTGTAGAATCGTAGTGTAAACGATAATCAAAATCAATGTTGATAAAGGAGGGTCTGTTCACGTCAAAAGTGGTTGGCACTACGCATATGTAGAAGGCAAGCTCTGTTTCACCATAATTGCGAGCGAAGCGGAAACTACACGCGCTATCATGCTGCCTTGAGAAACTCTTTAACTGCACAAATGCGTGTGCTTGGCAGGGGTCCATATTGTTACGTCAAAACAAGTTTCGTAGAAAGCGTTTCATGAACACACGTTTAATTGACATATTTCATGAACATACGCTTCGTCGACCCAGGGATGTTCTTGTGGAATTTGTTTTATGAACACATAAAACTGTGACGTTTCGTTGACGACGTATTATTTTTTCAAAGTGGATTGCATTGAATTACTGACTTCATTTGTTTCGCTGGACGAATACCGGAACTAAAACAAACCCACTCAGGCGGCTCCGATAGGCTAAAAACAAATTCGCGAGTCCTAATCTTGGGCTTACAAACACTGCGTTTCGTTGACGACGTATTATTTTTTCAAAGTGGATTGCATTGAATTACTGACTTCATTTGTTTCGCTGGACGAATACCGGAACTAAAACAAACCCACTCAGGCGGCTCCGATAGGCTAAAAACAAATTCGCGAGTCCTAATCTTGGGCTTACAAACACTGCACGCTAGGCATAGAAACCCTTCACTTCGCTCAGGGAAACTTTAAAGGGATACTACATCAAAATCTCAGCGCTCATTTTTTGGCCTATATGTGTTCAAAGGGGCAGTATCACATCGAATACACCAATATCTTGTTAAAAAAGTCACGAAAAGGAATTTTAAAACGAATTAAACGATTAGCAAAGAGCACCTGGTGGATGTCACTAACGCCTCGCTTGTAATGCCCGTCTAGGAACCTTGACAGCTAGTGACGGTGAGTGTCTCGCGTCCGGCCACGACGAGAAAAGAGGGGAAGGAGGAACTCCCTTCTTCCCGAGAATGCCTTTTCTGCGTCCCAGAAGTCGCTATTGTCCCCCTAAAAGAATATAGAAGATTAACGCGTCACCCAAATTCGCACAAAAGCGGTAGCTGGAACGACTAGGCCCAGCCACCGCTTTCACTCGATGTCAGCCTTGCTGTAGCTCTGCTCATCCTGAGAGAACTAGTCACGATTGCGTTGGATGTCACGTTGTCTCCGCTGGCTGTTCTTTGAGCGCTTGCCAGAGTAGGCCGTTTATAACGAAAAATAGAGCCACCAGGCTCAAAATACAAACGTGCGATTGTCATTTACGGATATTGTGGATCATATTCAACCCATTTTCGAACACGACGGGAATATTTCGAGTTTTGTTGAAGTATCCCTTTCATATTTATATAATCTCGGGCCCGAGCTTGCACCAGCCCTCAGCGAAACCGCCAGGGATTTGGCCAGCTAAACCCATCCGGATGCCAGCGATAAAGGCGATGTGTGCGGACAGACGCTTTTGACGAAACTTCACAAAATGTACCGATGAAACGATCGCGGGAACCTTTTGATGCAACGATCTGTCGATGGAACGTCGCAGTATACAAAACAATCTGTCGATGAGACGTCTTTCGACGAACTGATGGCCAGCACTTGGCAGGCGCGTTCAAAGCACGGAAGTCGTTCTTGTATATAGCTTTTGCTGTGCTCAAACGCCTCTGAAATGTCGAAATATAATAACCACTGTTAAAGGGGCCATGAAACGAATTTTGAATTGGGATGAATGATTTTAAATTGGGACTTTACTAATCGCATATCGTTTAGTTGGCCAAAATAAAGAGGCTAGAAAGTCAAAAGCCAGCTTTTCGGTACGAACATTTGAAAATATAGCGGACTATTTTGTACCTTCTTGCCTTCGAAAGCTGTCCGCCTTTTCACCATGATACATCTGCGGTTCCAAAAGCGCGTCACCGGCGCCAAACTGACGTCAGCAAAGCCCAGCTCACGCATTGGACACGAGAACTGCGTCACTCGGATGTATGCGCTAGTGAACAATCAATCCGTTGACGAATATTTGGATTCGCGTTCGTGGCCAATGAGTGCCCTGACGGAACTTATTGTCACTGGGGAATGACAAGTTCCATGGTGTGCATAAAAAGCACGATGGAACCTAGGAGTCATCGCACCGGTGCTGAAGGAATGTCACGCCCACGTGATTTCACAATTCGCATTTGAGTTGAGGATTAAAGCTAAGGAGGAAGAAGTAGGAAAATCGTTTCACGACCCCTTTAAATTTGTGTAGGTCGTGCATGAGTTTGGGTGTAGCTGCCTTCCTTTTTTTTTTCTCAAGGGGGGCTGCAGTAAAGGATACAAGCACGAGCGGCTAGTCCCCCCTAGCAGGGGCTCCTCCCTCTAAAAAAAGTCTGTGCGTCTACTTTCACGCACAACACTCGGAGAGCCAATCAGCACAACTTGCGGAGGCAGCTCAGCGAATGACGATGCCGAAAAATGTGTTTAGACCCAAAAACGCACTCTGAGTTGTAACATTAAGCAATGCGAAACGTCACGCTTGCATTGCTTAATGTCACAACTCAGACTGCGTTTTTTTGGTCTAAACATGTATGTTTCGGCATCGTCATTCGCTGAGCTGCTTCCGTAAGTTGCGCTGATTGACTCTCCGAGTGTTGTGCGTGAAAGTAGAAGCATAGACTTTTTTTTAGAGTGCTGCTACACGACAGAAACGACGATGTCATCGTGGCAACCATTGCAACCAAATCAAGGAGTTGAAGGGCCGGTTTTTACTTGCGATATCAACCAATCACAAATGGAGAAGACTAACGACTCGTTGCTCTTAACTGCTAGTATTGGATTGGTTGCAACACGATGCCTAAAACGCACAATGAACGAGTTTCCTAGTCGTTCTGCGCTGTTGGTTCTTCGCAGTGAACGAGACCGACAAAGCAACGTGCGTTGAAAACTTCCCAGCACCCCGAACTTGTCGTTTTTGTAAAGTCGCGGTTACACTTTATCTTCAAATCTTGTGCAAGGTACTGCAAAATATGATAAGGGATAAAAATCAAAATGGTTTCAATCGTTGTTTAAAGTAGAATTTACATCGTGATTTGAAGTACTCCAGTTCTATAGTGACGATTTAAATCATACCTTTCCAAAAATAAAATCTCAGAAATATATTTTAGGTATCGTTTGTTTGTGACTTGGTGCATTTCATGCCAATTTATTTTGTATTTAGTAAAAATATAATAGCCAAACAAGGAAATTGTATATCAGACTGGACACGAGCAAAACACTGAATGCTGTGCAAATCGGAAAGGTGCTATGTTTCTAGCTTCCACTTCATTTGCTCAGTTCTCTGGCCTCCTATGCAAGCAAATTGAAAGGCAAAGGGAGGAGGCAAACACAGGAAGTATGCGCCCGAACAAAAGCACACAGATTGGCCGAGAGAAAACGAGAGAGAGAAAGAAATTGGGACAGATAGACAGTCACACAGATAGAGACTGCATTATAAATCTGAGGTACATATTGCATTGGCCAGTATAGTTGTTGCCTTACACGAGCTTGCTGCTCGTGTAAGACATATGCTTACAGATGCTTAAACGAACTTACGCTCTTTAAAGCTAAATAAAAAAAAGCAATTGTTTTTGGGCGACTAGGCAACTGTCGCGAGCTGAAAACCAGAAACATTATTTTAAGATAAAGTGAATGAAATCATATCACGCTAATTTAAATTAAAAAAAAAGCCTACTTAAATCGAATTATATTTGTTTTATATGATTTTTTATTTATAATGTTTTCCACCCTCCTGTGAAGTACGAGCTTGAATGCACGACTTTAGAAAGTGCTTCACTAGAGTCTGAAGTTATGAACTCAGCCGAACCACGGAACGTTTTCGCAACCCTGTTACTCGAAGGGCATTTGGTGATATGAAGTGTGCATAAAATAAGTTACGGGACGTTTCTAAGGTGAAAACGATTTAAGCACGAGTACGTTTATTTAAACCTGAAATAGAGTGAACTTTTCGCCTTCGAGGCGACTTGTCGCCGCTGAAAATTTTCGCCCAGTCCAGGCACTCACCCCTGAACTCTCCAGGACTCGTGAAGTGCTGTACCAACTGCACTAACCAGGAACTTGCCACCGGTACAGGAACCGAATGTTAAACGTTTCTACCACTCATGATCCTGACTGCCACAGGGTGAGATCTGACGTTTGTTTATTGGGTCTAATCACTCAACTTCCGGGGATCCGTAAGACTAACTGAGATCTGTAGGCTAGCGCTTTGCCTCGTTGTCTTCGAAGCGGCTATGAAACTATATAAAGTTGCATGATTGTCATATAAAGCACAGATGATAAATTTGTTCTGGGACAACACAGGAAGAAAAATGTTCGAAATGAAAACACGATAAAAATATCTAAAACTTTCCGGATCTGTCGGGGCTTTTTTTCATATCAACGTGAACAATTAGCGTAGCTACGAGTACTGAAGTATTTGCCAATAAGACACATAAAAAATAATAGTTACAACACCTCTAACTTCCGTGTTTTGTTTTTTATATTGGAATTAACGTGCTACTTCAATTTTAAATACGCAATATTTTTCAAGAAGTCCAACAACTGTGCCATGTTTCATCATAAGTAGGGCTCCGTGTTTTCGAGTTTATTTTTCGTCAAATTCCGAGGGTGTTTTTCGGAGTTTATTTTTTGCCGAAGATTCGGAGTTTATATTTTTTCGATTCACAATTCTTCGAAATTCGGAGTTTAATTTCGCTGTGTTTCCTATTAAAAATAAATAAATAAATAATAACCGAATGTAAACGCATGCCAGATAAAAAATAAAACGCACTTGTATCAATTGGCATATCTTCAGTTGAATTTGGCGTTGGTGCCATTGCCATTGCCAATACTAATTTATCCACGACAAAAGTCACACACAAGTGGCGTTTCGATAAACGCCGATACCTTAAAATCAGTAAATTCCCGGAGGTAGTCGCTAGGCAGCTCGTTGTCGTCCCATCCTATTCCATCAATCTAGCCCGCGGCCGCGCGAGGTGGAGTTGAGGTATAGAGGTAATAGAGAGTTTGAACTGCCCCTCTTCCCAATTTTATACAATCCTTATGGTCCATAGCTTTCACTGTTACTAAAACGTACCTTTCCTTTTCTCTAAATCACAAATCGTGTATCCTAAACTGGAAACAAAAAGAGTGGCTTTTGTCGTGACCCGAATGTACAACGAACGACCTGTTGCCATGAATGAACCTTGAAGAGACAAGCGGCAAGACCCCTTTTGACAACGGTCCGAGATTTGGAAGATAATTATGGTTTAATTTTCCCATGACCATTAACTCTGTGCTAATCAAGCAGTAAAAAAAAAAAAAAATACTTTTTCTTTTTTTGCTTGGAACCCCCCCCCCCCCCCCCCCCGGCCAAGAAAAAAAAAATAGTTAAATACTTTTCTTGGGGGCAATGACGCATAAATATCAGGAGTTTACCGGATAAATCCGAATTGACCAAAAATATACCGGCGGGTGTTTTTCGGAGTTTTTCGGATTGATCCGAAAACACGGAGCCCTAATCATAAGTAAGAGCGCAATCAGAGACATAAAAGCGAAAAAAAAAATCCGGGAACACGAACATTAAAGACAAATACCACGGCGTATTCACTACATTTGGTTTAATTGATAAGCACAAAAATGCAAAAAAAAAAAAAAAAAAAAAAAACGAACTGCAGGATTGTGCGCTCTTGGCGCTGCTTGATTCACTTCATCGGCCCGTAGTGTCGGCTGCACCTTGATCTAAGGTAAAACAAAGTAAAAATTTAGACCCTATGTGATCACTCTGGCCGTTCCTCCCGCGGAGAGCCAGCGACCACATCGTGTTCGGAGCTAGCCTCGAACCAGGAGTACTTAGTTCCGCGCCGCCGCGCAGGCCGCTGAGCCATGAGCACCGTGGGTATGAGGTCCCTCCTCGGCGGCCACGGGCCACGATGAAAGTCCATCACCGCAGGAACAAGGCACAAGTCGTCGAACAAAAGGGTCAGGCGGCGAGACCAAAAGACATTCTTTGGCACGCCGAACTGCTGGGTCTTTGTGCGTTTGCATGCTTGGATACGGACCAAGAATCGATGCTGTGTGGATGTGTTAACCCTTGGAAAAATATTGAAGCTGTCTCAGAACGTGAATGTCTTTGCTGTATGCATATCGGTCGCGAAGTTCTGGCTGGTCCAGCTGTTCTGGGGACTTTCTATTAAATATAAATAATTGCAAGCAATATCAAAAAAAAGAATAAATCAGCGGTTGCTTTTATGCATTACCAGCAATGGCCATACTCCAAATATGCCCGAATGTCACATGGTAACATGTTACACAGACAATGTGTGTCACATGGTAACACAGATAGAGCAACACAGTGGAGCAGCCCTGGACGGGACGTAGGTTTTCGAACACAAGTTAGAAGTACACTTGTCGAAGTAAGGCAAAACGCTGGTCCAACGGGCGTGAAGGTATGGACCTTCACGCCCGTTGAACTCCTGAACCCTTCTCGAAATGTTAACGCATCAACGCAGCGTCAATTGTTGTCGTGTGCAGACGGCAACGTAAGGATCCCGAGGTGCGCTCCTTCGCACATCGTGGGCGAAGAAGGCCGCCTTTATTTCTGGCTAGCCGGAGGTCGTAGCGTTACCTGGAATATGGGACTGAAATATCAAACTGCCCGGAAAGTTTTTTTTTGGTGACAATCCGGATATGAGCATTTTTATCAGACTATAAAATTTGATTTGATAGTTTGGTTTAAAAACTTCCCGATTTCTTAGAGTCCGGTCAAAAATTGTGCCAACAAAACGCAGGTCCTCACCTGAAACACGCCATTCAACTGGGATACACCCGTCATCTTTTGAACGTGAAAGTCTTTGCCAAAAAATGCAACATACCTTGCCAAACAAATACTAGCGGAATAATTTGTAACGTAAAATGTAAAAAAAAAAGTGAAACAGAAGATATGTCCTACGACCGCAGGTAAACCTGGTGTAGTGGAGTGCCCAACCGACAAGCGCCACGTGCCTCGTGAATCATAGCGTCCGTCGTTGAAATCGTCTGCTACGGACCGCACATCTGAATAAATAAATATATATATGTATGCACTTTGACAAATATTTTAATTATGTACAGATATAATATGGGAATAATTAAACAAATTCAATATTATATTACTATATAAATCGCTGAGCGTGGCGTCCATTCTATCATACACGTTGCAGCGGAGGATGAGTAATTTTTGTGTCAATTTCGACGACTCCGGGGCTGTCCAGCAGTCACGAACAGAACCGACCACAAGGAACCCGTGTCGTCCGAGTCGCCGTTCAGAACCAGCAGTTGACGAAGGGAAAGTCCAGGCTCCTTCCCTTGACGTCGTCGATGAGTCTGCGCACCGCGCGCACTCTGCTGAAGTTCCCTTGCCTGGTCCACGACGCCTGGCAATGGCCGACGGTGGACACCTCGTCCTCTAGCATGAACAAGGCTATGCCGCCGAGCACCGTCTGCGTCTGAAGGCTCCAGCAGATCTGCGAAAACAGGATGGCACCCAGGCGACGACGCTTTAACACAAATCTTAGATTCACCGACAGCCTAAATAATGGAGGACACAGCTTCTTACGCTCAGGGTACCCTCCTCTTGCCTTGTACTTCTTTATTAGGGATATCAGCTAACGCCGCAATCCCGTTGGTCGCGGAGCGAGACTAAGGTGTCTAAGACTCGGCCCCGTCACTTAACGAAGAAAGGGTAACAACACAGACGAGCTGGTAAAGAACTTCCATAATAACCGAAAACGCGTACCGAAAAAAAAACAACAAAAAAACGGACATTACAACGACAAGTTTTGAACACTGCTTCTAGTTTATTTGGACAACGAACGCTCTTATATAGAGGGTGTCCGAAGTCACCAGGCTTGACTAAAATGGACCGTAAAAATGTATGCCTGCACGCAGCAATCTAAAGTTTTCGTCAAAGGTGTATTTCATAGGTCGGCTTTATCTGGTCAAATTACAAAGCGTAGCTCTCTTTCTGTAAAAAAAATAGGGTAAGCAATTAGGTAATCACGCCTCAGCGATTTGCGTGCTGGCCCTTAGATGACTCTCATATTTTGTTACGCTTATCGGGTAAGCAAATCTGCGAGCCGGCTAAAAGCTAGCGCGCGAATCACTGCGGCGTGTTTACCGAAGCCTCGCCAGACCGTTGTCTTTTCTCCCTCTCTTTCGTCCCTCGAAAACCAGTTGATGCGACGTCAATGAAAACGCGCCAATCAGAGTGCCGATATGGGCCTGTTAACTTACTTCACAATTTTTTTTTTATACGCTTCAGCACATATACACTCGGAGTGCCACTTGCAACGCGCCAACGAGAGACAAAACGTGACCCAAGGTGACAATGACCATCTGACAGACCTTTTGCAGAATCGTGTCCTCGCTGTCGTACGTGACAACCTCCTTCCAGTCTGTATGGTAGGCGCGCCAGGCGTGTCTCTTGAAGTCAAGGCTGGCACTGGCTTGGATGGCGTCGTCGTTGCATATCTGCGAATGACACGACCACGTTCTTTCTTAACCGTCACGTTGACAGTCCATCACTCTTCGTAATTTGGCTGCGCTCCAGCTGCGTCGCTTCCCTAACTTCGCATGTTGTATTGCAAGGGCAACATGAAGAACACTTTTAGATCATGACATTATTTTTTTACTACTTGGGAAGCATTGAGCAAATTGTGTAATTTGTGTAAGCATTCCCCGAAGTCCCTATTTCTTGAAGGGACAGCACTTGACCCTTTTTCTGCGATAGCCTATTTATGGTAATAACTGAATCTACTGGCTCTAATCATCCTAAAAATTGCATTGTAATTTTTTTAAGGTGCTTAGGTGAGGTACGACCGTAGATGGACTACTCCTGAAACTGCTTTATTTATTTATTTATTTATTTTCGAAATTCTTCCAATCCCCATTAGGGGTTTTTAGCAGATATGGTACAAATAAAAACTACACCCAAACGTTTTGAGGCGCGCGAAAAACAGCAATTTTTAGAAATCATCAATTTTTTTCATATTGAAACGACAAAACAGAACCATAACAGAACGAACTAACTCATGAATTTACTAAGGTTTTTTTCAAGAGCTTTAATGAACGCATTCACACGTGTAGTTAAAAAAAAAATAGCGGATCAAGGCTGTTTCAATCTCTTACAGCTAAAGGAAAGAAAGAGTACCTAAAAGCATTATTATTGAAAGGGTATTCGGTCAATGTATTGCAGTGTTTACTACTTGTTGTTCTTGCTTGGGAAAAATTCACGTACGTATCCTTGTCTATTTCAAAGGCGTCGTTTAAAAGGAGATACAGAAACGTGAGTTTTTCTAATTTTACGCGATCAGCAATGGTCAGTAGGCTGGACATTTTCAGCAATGCTGTAGGAAAATCAAAGAGACCATACTTGTGGTGAACAAATCTTTTCCTTGAACACTTTCGAAGATGTTGATATTGGTTTGTATATGAGAGAACCAGTTAAGGTTTGCATATTCTAATACAAGGCGAACGTGTGTTGTGTATGCGGATAACTTGGTTTCACGACTATTGTTTTAACGTTTAAAAAAAAAATATTTTTACGAGCGCTTTACTAGATACGTATTAGACATGCGGATTCCAGTTTAAATTAGACGACTATAGTGCTGATTTAATATTTCGAGATTGTTTCGTTAATAAATTACCTTCACAGAGGACTGAAAATAATGTGAGAATATTACGCAAAGGTTTATAGCTCCTTGCGGAAGAAACTCAAGGTCAAACGCTGGAATGACAGTATCACGATGCTGAGTAATGCTTTCTCGAGTGTCAGAAAACATCCTTCGTAATTGACATGACTGCGTTGCGATTTTGACTAAAAGATTATGTTGAGTCTCGGGGGGTTCATATTACCAAAGAAATTAGGATCTATGCAATCCACTTACCAGAAATAAGATCGCCGTTAAGGGCTAGAAGGCACACAAACACAGATGCACAGAATAAAACCACTAGCTCACGATAGATTAACAGAGCTTGACAGTTTTAGCCAATGACGCACGCCTAGCAATGTGACAATGCCCGTCATTGCACTTTCGACGCTCCTTTATTGACCCTATACCAGTGCGCAGCACCAGCTGCACCTTGACTTTGTATGAAACGAGGTACGGTCGGACCCTGACGCGACACTTTAATACGCGGGACATAAACTTTTCGGACGCCCTCGCACTTACGGTGATGTAGGGATACAGCCACGATCTCTTGGCGTTGCACGGGCTTCCGAATCGAACGTCATTGGGGCCGTCTCTGTTCCCTAAAGCGCCATACGCTTGGACGAACAGTCCAAACGAGATCATCAAGGTGCTTCGCGAAAGCTGGAACTGTCGCTCTTGCATAAACTGTAAGACATCCGCCTGAAAACAGGATAACAACAAAAATAACTCCATGGTGGTGGTTTGTGTCAGTTACTTGGAAAATACCTCCGGAGTTTGTTAGCAGGCAAGTTTGTAACGCCCTCGGCGACGAGACTCTCTGGTGAGGTATTAGGGATACTGAATAGGGATGTTGTGATTCGGACTCATGACGTCATGACTAGATGTATCTTTGCGAACGGCGAGTTCAGTAGTGAGTGTAAAACGTGCAGTGAAAGTTCGGGGTTATCGCGCTCCTTTTTACCAGCACCGTCACAGCTGACAGTCTGACATGGCTCTTATTTCTATCGTTTAAAGCAAAATTGTAATCCTACTCAATACGTTCTAGTGAGCGTTCGGCCCATCTTAAAAGGCCGACCACAGCGACGCTTTTTGTCGCGCACGTCTCCAGTACTGGGACTAGGCCGCGAAAACAAGAGCGGTGGGACTGAATTTAAACAAAATGTTTCCTCGCATGACACAAGAGTCGGATGCTGTGGTAGTATAGAAGTTGTTTGTCTATAATCAATCTAGCGCTGCCAAACAAGCCGGAAAACCGGAGCTTAATTATAGAAAACTCAAACTTCCCTTCACTTTTAAAATTTAGGTGGTGTATATCTTTTTGGCAAAATTTTAAGGCGTATGTCTCTTGATATGAACAGTGAGACATTGCCAAAGCTAATGGCGGATGTGCTCGCAGGCGACCGAGATAACGATGGTTGTAACATGTGACGCTGCGTCTTACGAACAGACGCAGCAAGCAAACGAGGGACCCTGTGGTCTGCTTGCTGCGCCTTGCAATAGATGGCGCCACATGTTGCAGTCATTGTTATCTCCACCGTCTGCGAGTACGACCGCCGTTGACCCTGAAAATATTACTATTCTTATTTTTCACAGAAGAAGGATAGCGCCTCAAAATTTCGGCAGATAAAATTCAACACCTGAATGCACATTCGGTGAAAGTTCTAGTTTTTTAAGTGCACGCGCCAGCTTTCCCGGCTTGTTTTACAGCGCTAGATGAACTTGCGGACATCGTGTAGATTCAAATGTTAGGCTATTCGTTAGTATTCGAGATATTTTATTTTTCGCACTTATATAAGTTACTGCGCCGTAAAAAAAGATGCTCACGATGGCCGGTTGGTACTTGGGGGCTCCGGTCCACACCGTCGGGGCTGAAATGACGCACTCTTTGACACCCCTTTTCCGATCCAGGTAAGAATGGTGAGTCCGCAGGATCACGATATTCGTTGCTGTCTCACTGAGGCGAAAAGGCAGTGATGAAGCACGGTGTTTAAGTACTTGATTTGCCATAGGAAAGTCGTTTTTGTCGAGTCCGCTTCCAGACATCACGCGAGACTAGTTCAAAGCAGTCTTTGAAATTCTTACAGTGTTTAAAAATATGCCATTTATAAAGAAAAGCTGGTTAAGTGTACACACAGAGACGAGTCAGTTCGTTTCGAAGATGTTCGCATGTTTATGTTGTTATGATTCTTTTGAAATCATACTGACATCCATTGTTTTTAATAAATAATAAAATAATTACAGGATTTTCGAGTATCTTGAAATATCATGGTCATGAACTCAGACGTAAAACCTCATTTTATATTAAATATTTGTTTTGAAAATGAACTACATAAACGTTTATCTTCACGTATTCGAAGTTTTCTTTTTATCAAGCTTTTATGTAAAATCATCAGAGCATATTTGATTGCGTCGTATGCAAACCGAGTGAAATCTGTCCTTGTGCACCATGGTAGGCATATTACCAGTAAAATTAGTCCCAGAAATGGTGCAATGCGCTTTTTTAAAACTGACTTTTTTTACATAAAGTTGTGGAAATGTTTTCGTTTTATTATAGCTCCGGAGGAAGCGTAACACATACAAAAATCAAACCGCATCCTAGGGTTGAATATTTGTTACCCTAGCCGATTCCAACTTGATCAAAAGTGCCATTGCTAATAATTTTGGCAGTGCTTGACTGATTGTTGAATTGATACTTTTTATAAAGTCGATATTTTAAAAAGATATGAATATTTTTCCTTTTTAACACGCACGATTCCTGAGGATATATGATCACTCAGTGAATTGTATTTGTTCCAACCACTCACCGAACCACACTTGCGATACTCGGAAATAATTCCGACTGCCTTTCGCCAACAAACGCTATGCCCAAGGCCAACAACGCTTCTCCAGTTGCTTCCTCGAATATTTGTCCATGTAGCATTTGAATCTTCCTGAAAGCCTACACAAAGGGAAGCGGCGAGATACAAAGACACGCATTGAGAATTACGATGGCTCGTTTTTTTGTACGAAATACAGCTCAGTGTTGTCACATGGTAAGATTTGCCACCAGAGTTTGCAAACGTGCTGAAATTCTTGAGACACTATGTCTTGGCAAGGAAGAAACTACACCAGACAAAATTTTGTGTAATCTGTTGGGAAATGTCTCGTGACCACGAGCACTGAAAGTGCAGCTTGATTGAAACATAGCCGCAGAGATAAAGAATAATCATTAAAAGTTAGTTAAAAATGTAGTTTATCGAAAGCAGTCCACCTGGGAGTGAGCATAACCATAGCACGCCAGCCGGTGGATGGCTTTCCGATGGAGGCAATATTGTCGTGTGTGCTTTTAAGATGACTTCTTGGTTAGGCTTATCAAAACATACATGGTTTATGTTTTTTTTGTTTGACAACGAATTAATGTAAAAGTGTTGCGATTTCGCACAGTGCACGAGCTATGCACGAAACATGTTTTTCTGGTTTCTAGTGGTGATGCTGTGACGAGCATGCCATTCACGTTACGCTCGTCCGTTGCGTTTCACCGAGATTCGTGTCATTGAGCACTGCGCGCATGGGACTGAAAGTTACTGGGTTAATTTAGGTTCTTCCTAACACATTTTTTAATACGAATGTTTTAATTTTTTGCTTAAATTTTATGCATGAAATAGTGTCCAGTGAAATCAAGCAAAATTTCTGACAGTCTGTTGTCGCAATCGTTTTCCGATATGAAAGCACTAGTATGTCTTACCTAACCTTAAAACATCTTTGAGAAAAAAAAAAAAATGTTCGTCGAACATCTTTCGAGATCTGATGGCTAGAGCTATTTCATACACCAAAAAGTGCTAGAACAATTGATGGCGGAAATTTTTAAACTCAGGTAACGCTGCGTTTGGAAACGTACGTATCCCATAGAATGCACTGCAGTAAAGGCCGCCGTACAGTTCGCGCTTTCCACTTTTTTTGCGTTTCCTCCTTTCCTGCCCTCCTTTCCTTCCTTCACTGCCCTCCCCCACCTGTTTACCGCCCTCCCCCGAGGGGACGACACGGAGAATGGATTAGGAGACGCCTCCGTTAATCCGGCCTAACACGCCGAAGAGGGGCCTGCTGCTTGACTAAAAATTATTTCGCTGCTCGAAAAAAAAAAAAAAAAAAAAACGCCTCGGGCAGCGACCGATTGCGCTTTGCCGGATGCGCAACACTCCGTCCGCCTTGAACAAGCTTGTATGCATTGGACTAACATTTTTCCAAGCGCGGCAGGTTTAGTGTAGGTCCTATCATATGGTCCTGCAAGACTTCTCTGTCCGCCACAAGCTAGCATATAATTGAAGGACATAACGACGGCAGCGTATTCAAACAGTGTAAAATAAAATGTATATAATATTTATAAGAGCACCGTTGTCTTCACTGCTTGGCTTTCAAATTTTTAGCGTTGCCAATAATCCTAATCAAACTATTTTTATGATTGAAGACAACTCGTCGTGCATCGACCCCAAGATTACGCTTACGTGAAACATGATTCGGCGCGGGAGCGGCTCGAGTCACCGTAAACTTTTTTTTCAACGTGGATTTTACTTTTTAATTTAGCTGAGGTAACACTGGCAGAACACGAATCGCACACTTGGAAGGTATATACCGTCTGAAAACTCATATAGCTGGTTCAGTGAATGCAATACTATCGCATTCGTTGAAGCTTGATTTGTTGATTCGAACTTCAACAAATCACACGCACCCATTCTCTTTATTTTTGTTTACCCAGTCATAGTCGTTCCCTCACGATGCAATACGAGTAAAAGTAACTGCAGTTTATGCATTGTTGACGTTGCACAGCCGTGATCGCACGGTTTTTAGAAGCGCTATAGAACGAGCACAAGCGTCGAATTCCGGTCCACTGATTGATTTCTGTCTCACCGCCGTGACGCCACACGAGAAAAGCGATTTCGTTCTGTCTGTGAAATTAGGAACACAGAAATCAAGCTATAATCCCGGTAATAAAACAAAGCGAAATGGATCTCTGCAGCCAATACCCAATCGTTTGCGAGGTGACTAGGCGAAAGCATATATTACCTCCGTGCCTCCAAGCCGGTAGTTTGACTCGGCTGGGATTCGTCCCTTTCATAGCTCTCTATGAAACCAGAAAGGTAGATACTTTTCTACATTGGGTGGGTTTGCCCGGGGCCTCCAGTTATTTACGGCCAAAATCACACTGGAGGCGCTTCAGCAATGTTCACTCTGGTCGACACACGTGCACTCTAAAAATGCCAGTCGTCTGCCTTCCCAAAAGATACTTGAAGAGCCAATCATAGAGACCGACGGATAACGATGCCGAAATTATGCTTATACCTCAAAAAAATTATAACACAAATTTGGCCTCGTCATTCCCAAACTGGTTGCCGGACGAAATTCTCTATGCGTATTGCAAGCCAGGATTGGTAATAGTAATATAAGATACCTACGGCAGAATTCCCTGCCATAAATAAAATGATTTGGCTAACGCCAAAGTTACGCGAAATAGGTGGAAAGGGTTTGAAAAGGGAGCGTAAACCGAAAAAAAAGGAAAAAAAAAAGAAACAGAAGAAAAGAAGAATTATAAAAAAAAAATCTCTGGTTACGTGGCCAAAAAAAAAATTCTGTTCATGTGATTTTTATTGTCACGTGACCGAACAAAAAAAAATAAACGAAATAAAAAAGAACACGAGAAAAAAACCATCCCCTGCCCGGTTTCGAAGCTAGGCCCTCTTGATCGTGAGACTAGCGCGCTATTCGTTGCGCCTAGTTGCGCCGACATAACTTTTTTTTTTTCTTTCTTTATTGCAAGTTGCGCCAAGATAACTCTGCCTGTAATGCTCACGCATTCTCACATCATAGGAGAAAGCTTAGGTGCCTTCGTAGTTTTTCATGTATGTGTTATTTTTATTTGTGGCAAGAGTTCACGTTCCAGAATGCTTTTAGAGTTTTGGAGCAAAACGAGTTTTCTTCATCCGAGTCACCTTCTAGAGCCAGTAGACCGCACTGGGTCGTCCGGCTAATCAAGCAGCTATTTTCAAATTCTCTGACGTGCCCGTCCCCGCATCCGAGGTCGCCGTTTGACAAGCTTATCTTCCACCTGGCAGCCGGAACCCCCACGGCAGCTATGTTCCGTCCCCACTCCCTCTCGAGAGGATGGCTCGCCCCGAGGCTAATCCCATTCTCTAGACGCCCTTTCCACCCAACGCTGGCCCTTTCCCTCCCCGTCTCCGGCTTCGGGAGAGAGGGTTCTTCCCTGCAGAACGTCCCGTTTGTACAGCGGCCTTTAAGGCGCGTCGGACGGCGGGCGCAACTCGCGCCGTCCGATGCGCCGTAACCGACGCGCCGTGCGAAGCGGCGGACGGCGTGTCGTACGACGGGAGGCGAGTCGTGGTGAGTGAGGGGTACTGCTCGTGCATGCAGCGTATATGAGCAGTTTCGTAACTGAGCTAATCTAGTAACGTTGACACCAACAAAGTTTTCTGACGTCACACCTCTGCGCTGGCGCTGCTGTCGGCACAGCTCGTGCGCACACGGGTCACCTCACGCGACTCTGGTTTGTGCCAACGAAGTACCGCTGCTGTACTACGGTGCAGCAGCGGTACTTCCCGCTGCTGCACGGGAAGTACCCCCCCCCCCCCCCCCCCCCCTTCCCGGCCCTTTCCTCACTCACCCCGACTCGCCTCCCGTCGTTCGACGCGCCGGACGGCGGCTATGGTAACTGCGGTGCATTCTACGGAGTACGTACGTTTTGAAGAACAGCGTCTAGATGGCGCTCCAGCTCTGCTCTATGGAACACACAGTTATGAAACGAAAATCTAGATGGCGCTTCAAACGACGGGAGGCGGACTAAAGTGAATGAGGGGAGGTACCCCCTTCCGCGGGCGTTCCACAACTGAGGAATTCTAGTAACGTTGGCTGGTGCGTTCACGCGGCGCCCGCACCTCGTGTGATCAAACGTGAGTTTGTAAACAACGTGTTGGTTTATACTCGAGGAAAACTTTCTGTGGCTGTGCTGTCAAAGGGATGGGGGCTCGTGCTTGAACGCCGATTAAAGCTGTGCCCTCGTCCTCTCGTTGGCAACGCCAGAAAAAGGAGTCCCTGAGAACATAGTCTTGGCTGTGGTGATGTTGTTTTGGCATGCAGGCAGTGCTAAACACGTCATTGTACTGGTCATATTTTTCTGGAGTTGAGGGAAGCTTTGGGACTGTCTTGCAAGGTACACAAAGCTGTGGACTCCATTTTGCGTCCTTGCAAAGTCATACAGATATGGCAGAAAAATGCAGACTTCTCCCATCAACTAAAAAAAAGAAAAAACTCTGCCGGTGAAAGTGGGAGATGCAACACGCAAACAAACTGGAGATTGTTAGTGCAAGTCTAACCCAGAAACACGACACGAAAAAACGTTTCGCTTCGAAGTTCAGTTTTGTGTATGATCTCGTTCAGGATTATCCGCTCAGCGTGTACCTGAAAAACGTGCAGCAGGTCTGCCGTTGTCTCCTCGGTGAAGTTTGAATTTGTGCGAACATCCAAGACGCCAAAGTGACGAATCTTCGATTGAAATAGATCGTCGAAATACGGCGTAGCTTTTGTCGATTGCATAAAATCGTACGCGGCACGCAGTGATCTATATATAGAGGAATAAGATAAGCGGGTGTGAGCGATGAGAAAAAGGCAATGCCGAGTATAAACTGGTGTGCGCCGTTATAATTCTATGGTTTATGTGGCGGTGAACACACGCAATCAATATGAAGCACATGGAAAAGGTAAATCGGTGTTGTGGTTTAAATTGATCTCGCTTGGTTCTTTGAATTTGTTTTTATTGATTTTTATTGCCTTATTTATTTACACTTGCTGGCGTTTAGTTGTTAAGAAAAGGTATTGAATTGTCGACTTTTCTTATTTTTGCAACTAAACCCGCTAGTGTTAGCACTCAGTTAATCGTTGTTCCTCAAACGTCTAAACCAGTAAAGCTTTTGAACGAGCCAAACCAATTCCCTCTATCGTCATTTAATTTAAATTATAGTGAGATCAAGAAGCTTTCCTTTAAAATAAGATAAGAATAAATAATGAAGACAAAATATTAACCATAAGTTCGCACATATTTGAAAGCCCAGGAAGAATAAGGCTTGAGAACATTTGTTAACGTCAAAAAGAAAAAAAAAATAACAGCATTTTTATGGCAATGGTTTTCGATCAAATAAGGTTGAAAGAAATCTTATTATTGTTTGAAGAGTTTCGACACTCAAATATTTGCCACTGAGGCCTTGTGTACTACATCTAAAAGTGTTCATTGACACAAACATGATTCTTATTATTATTATTATTATGATTTTTACGAAGACCTTCACCTTGCCGATACCGCCAGACCAAACTGCGTTTTGGACGAGTGGCGGGCATGCTTGATGAAGGCAGTCAGGCTCGTACTCGGTTCCTGGCCGAATCTGTCTTGACCCCGGAAGTACGCCGATGCGTAGAAGATGTAGTCGCACACGCCGTCTTCGATGGTGCGCGTGTATTGCGTCAGGTGGAGTTCGTAAGTACACAGGAGCGTTGTCAGATGCTTCGACTTGCCTGCAAGAAAGGAAGGTTGGGTACACTTCAAACACACACTTTATTGTCTTCACTTAAAAAAAGCGTACTTGAAAAACAGGAGCGCTTGTCTGTTTGTTTCACGAAATTAAAAGGCGTGGCTTAAATTGTCCACATTTTGAGTTCAACCAAATTGAAATACGGCACCTATCCCGTGGTAACTGAAGTCCCACAGTGACGGTGGCTTCGACTGTCGATTCGTCATGCCCGCAACTGTGTAGGCGCAGGAACCGAAGCTCCTACTAAAAACAGGAGCCTTGGTTGCTTCGCCTGAGCAGTCTTTTTGAGTATGGGCACTTGCGCATGACGAATCCAGAGCCAAAACCACCATCACTCTGTGACGTCAGTGACCACGTGAGAGGTGCCCTATTTTAATTTGGTTCAACCCGGAAAGCGGAAAATTTCAACTACCCCATTAATTGTTATCCCATCTAATAAAATGCTAAAGTTGAGGCTTGGGGGAGTTGGTACATACTTCGGAATTAAAAACAGCGCGAAAAGACGAAGACCAGACAAAGAAGTGACACGAACGCAGCGCCGTGTCACTTTTTTGTCTGGCCCTCATCTTTTCGCGCTGTTTTTAACTTTTAAAGAAAATGAGCAGCGTTTACTCTCTCAACTCGCAGCCAGGACAAGCGGCCACGTGATCTGGAGCCGATTATATGCTACCAATGTTAATATAGCCTAGGGTGCCTCAATGTCCTTCTGTTTAGGGTGATGCCACCCTTTGTAGTACCACATGCCGACAGCACGCGCTCACGGGAAAAACACAAAGAAATCGACGAAAACAAAATGTCGCCATAGCACATTCAGCGCCACAAGCGCGCGCAGGGACACGCTCTTTCACGCGCTTTTGAACAAAAAATAAAAATAAACGTGTGTGACAAAATGGCGAGATGCCACCACCCTAAGCAAAGCGCACATGAAGGCACCCTAATATAGCCACGCTCTGGGGTTGGAAAGGCACAGAACACGCGCTGAGCTTCACACACTGTTATGGTTTGGTTATTGTCGTCATTGCAGCGATTGGACACGGGCCACTACCCGAATGCTTGTCGAGCTATCGATTTTCACGTGCATAAATCGAGTGCCCACGCCATGCTTGGATCCAATCTATGAGCCGCATTCAAATATCGTCACTGGATGGTACTGCAACCACCCAGCTACGCCGTGAAGTTTTGCAAACGAGAGATTGAATGAAAACGTTCGCTATCGTCCTTGAAATTACACCGGAACGAAGGAGTTTCTTGGCCAGTGGCGTTGTGTGCAAGCATTCTTAAGACCCACTTGCGCAAGTGAGCTCGGGTAAAGTGAAAAACATTCCAATTGAATATCATCCCACCGCCCCTTTAAACAGGTACGGCACTGAAAATACCATATAGATGCAAATTATGTGTATCGGTACGGAGGCGATATCAAGTGCTTTTCTTTCTTTACCCCCTGGCGGGCACGGGAAGAAATCACTTCCGTTGGACGTGCTTCATGAGCGCCTCCTCAACAATTACGCATAAGCACAGATTTTATACGGAACCAAGAAATTAGTTTCACCTAAGCGACAAAAGGTGTCATGTTTTATTTTCTTGCCTCTATGACTGCGCGAGTAAGAAAGAACCTATACTTATTTTCACTTTAAGTCCGGGCGGAGCCGACGTTATTAACCTGACCAATCGCAACGTCAAGAGTGCAACGTCCACGGTGTTGGTCATGTTTCTTTACGTGCTCTATTATAACTAAATCTACCATGTGTGGGGAAGGCTCAGTGACTCGTGCTTTTAGTGCGTATGTTTGTGTTTGTATATCTTCATATCCCCGACTGCGCTTGGGCACATAACCGAAATGAAGTATATATTCCCGCCATACAGTATGTCCACACGTGAGTGCCATACACGAGCCCTTTGGCAGAAGGAAGTGACGTCTTTCAGCCGCTTCGGCCCCCTTTAAAACGCTTATCTACGATAGATTAAGAGCCAAGTGGAATCTCTTCCCACCTCCTTCCACATTGTCAGAGCGAACGCTGGAGAGTAAAGCCTGGTTCAGACAGTTGCGTTTGACTGCGTTTGACTGCGTTGCGGCAGCGAGAAACCAGGACATCCCTGCTGCTCATATCGCGTGCCAAGATGATTCCTTGAATTGGATTCCACGCTTCATACGAAGCACAGATGTGCCGGTGACTCGCTTTCGGTTCTCGGCGCAACGCAGTCAAACGCACTCAAACGCGAGTGTCTGAACCGGCCTTAAGACGCCTTATCTCCAGCGTTCGCTATGCTAAAGTGGAAAGAGGTGGGAGGAGCTTCTACTTCACTCTGAATCTGTCGCCAACTATAGCCTCTGAGATTAAAAAAAAAAATTAAATAGTAAAAAGTAGCGCAATTTAGTACGCCGAAGAGCCCTAGGGCTGCTATTCGCAACTCAAAAGAGCTTAGATTTAAGAGAGAGAGCAACTCAAAGCATGACGAGTGGTTGCCATGCAGGGATGGGCAGTATTTCAAATACAAGTATTTGAAATACGTATTTAAAATACTTTGTGTATTTTGCATTTGTATTTAATTACAAATTGGGTGATGTATTTGACGTGTGTATTTAAATACTAAAACGTGGGTATTTCAAATAGAATTGTAATTAAATACAATTTTGTGGGCGAAAATACATCCCTCAAATTTATTGTCACGTCTCATTTTGCTCATCCTAAGACGTGTCCAGAGCAGGAAGAAAACTACGTTCTGCACCGAATGCAGTGTCTCTCAATCAAGCACAAGCTTTTAGTGACTTTGTGATTACGGTGCAAGTGCAGGGCAAGAATAGTGACGAAATCGATGTTCACAGGCAGACTGGCTAAATAAGTGCCTGTGACAACTTGTGATGCTCTCCAGCCTGATTTCCATCCATATTTTTGCCTGGAGCATTTTAAATGCGCGGGTCGTCCAGATTTTCGTAACTGGTGCGAGTTGCAACAACAAAAATTCTCTAGCTAGTGCTGGGCGTCTTGGTCGTCTCGGTTTTTTGTTGGTCTATACCAAAATGTAGTCGACAAAAAAAGCTGCTTGAAGCTCTGTACGTTTTTCACCTATTACGTCCAAACTGATTAAATTTTCTTTGTGATTATATTTCGATTACGTTACTAGAGCCTCGCAAACTAACTTCTGAGTGTGCGATGCAAAATTAAAATGAGATACCCAGAAACCCTTTGCAGGGGCCCTGAAGTCGCTGACGCAAATTTTGAGGTATGTATTTGGAAAGATATTTGGAGGAGACCAAATACATTTGGTTGTATTTGTATCTTGTACTTAAGTGCTTTTTTTGGAAATGTAATTAGATTTGTAATTAAATGCATTTTTGACGAAGTATTTTGTATTTGTATTTCGATACATATTTGCATGTATTTTGCCCATCCCTGTTGCCATGTAATAGTGGACGTCTCCCGCGTCGATTGGTAGGAACTCGTTTTGGAGTACGTTGTCGAGTGGCGAAGAGGAAGGAGCATGGAAATTCAGAGCAGACGATAAATCCTTTCGTCACCTCCTCGCAGATATCGTATTGCGCGCGTTCAGTGGAGACCCTGAAGTGAAAGAGTCGGTGCACGAAACTCCGGGTCTTCAGAGTCAAGCTCATTTTTTTTTTCGTCCGGATTGCACACAAAGTTTTAATGCAGAAACCAAAAAAAAGAAAAAAGACAAAGCACCCAAGATTACGCAGAAGAAGCTACGTTTTGCTGCGGCGTGGGTCTGCGGTTTGCTCACTTTTGTTAATGAAAAGTGCTCAAGGAGAGAAGAATAACGCGTTCGGATTTCGTTACCAGCTGAGGCTCTTTTCAGAACATATCTTGGTGCGTAGTTCTTTTGTTCTGGATATGCTAATAAACCACGTAAGCGTCCACCTGGCGCCGTATTTTTATAACCGAGGCACGGAAATCGAGATTATCGAGGGTAATCCTGGCCATGCTGAATAGAGCGAGGCAGGGACCGAACGTAACTTTGCTCCGCTGTTGAAAACTTACTCCAAACATGATCCCCACCAATATTTTGTTTTGCAATGCTAAATTGGTGTGTATTAGAGTATGAAATGTCGGCCGACGCCGCTCGCTTCAACTGACAAAAAGCGTGATCGTCAAGCGCCGCCGACATCACGTGTTTACATGAACACATTTCATAGGAAGCTCGCAAATAAGCGCAGAAAACACGCATGATCGCATAAGAGTATCGTAACCGGCAGAGTAGATACACCGAGCTCCACATTTCGCGCCTGGTGTCTACGCTTTCGTACACCTTTTGTAACAGTAAAGGCTCGGTTACTCATTGGCGTCGACCGCGCTGCGCTGTGTTGCGTTGTGGAGCACAGCGCCTTTCCATCGTCTCGTCGTAAGAGTCGCCAAAACAACAGCTCGGCGCAAGCAGTCTTATCAAGACGCAAGTGGTTCTACGCCAGTGGTTCTAGTCGCACTCCAACGCAACTGTCTGAACAACCCTTGACACCTTTTGCACTGCCCTGCAAAAGACCTAGCTGCTTTGGACCGCCTCAAACAGCAGCGCTGATGTCTACGGTCACTCGCTTTTTCTCTATTGAACTTGTCAATACGTTTTTGGTACCGGCGTCAAACAAAAGCGATTGTGTGCGGCGTCGTCTGCTTGCATTTTATTCGGAGACCGTCTGTGGTAAGGGAAGAAGCGGAAACTGCGTAGAAGCATCTGAAGAGCCGCGCTTTTTTTGCCGTTCAGTCGACGCTTCGAAAACTAAATGACTCGATCGTTACTCTGTTCAAAGTTGAAGGAGATGCAACTTTAACGCGTTCGTTGCAAACGCGGCCTACGAACCACGTGATGCCGATCGCGTAGTTAGAAACACCCTGTAATCATGGTACATTGCCTAATCGCGGAGAGGGCGACGCCACCCAGCGGAAAAGACGTGTAATGACCTATACCACCTATGTGTATTGACCTATACCATCGATTTTCGATGAATATCTACCACCTATCGAACTGAGCAGAAAAAACTGGCTTGTCTATAATGTCCGAAATGTGAAACAAAGGAAAGGGAACTGAGTGCACACCATTTGAGTTGCTATTTGGCGGCGTGAGCGATCGAAAGTGTCGCTGTGGTCGGCCCACCACAGTTGGCCGAATGCTCATTATGGCGTCAGCAAAGGATGTCTCATCGTCGGAAGTAAGAGGGATCTGAGAATTTCTATTTTGACGCTGTTGGCACTGTTGCTTTGAGAGCGCTATGATTTCAGGCTTCCACCTGCTCATTACAAACACCATCGAACTTGTTGTTCACAAGGTAATGACGTAACGAAAGATAACCAAACGAGGGCGCCACCGAAACATCTCGTCACTAATAGTCCTGCCCGGCTGGCCAGAGGGCCTGCCGAAGCAGTACCAATGGCGCCGCGACCTCGCACAAAATCGACATTGGAGTACGCGTCCAGTTGCAATGGCGACGAAAACGTTAAAGTTCTAATGCGGCCGCGTTCTAATATTATAGACTCCGTCAAAAATTACGCCTTCTTACGGTCGATCTAAAAATGCTGCCATGTGGCGTGCGCAAGATAGACCAACAAGCTAGCAAATCTGTAAATGATATAATACACACTTCCAAAGGGCTGTATACAATTGAAAGACGTGCCACTTTTATGGTGTCTTTGGCGCACGCCACTGTGCAGTATCTTTATATAGACCAGAAGAGGCGTAATTCTCGAAGGGGTACATTGCGGCGTTCTGTTTGTTGAAATTGGGTGTTTATTCATTTAGGGAGGTGAACCTCCCCAAAGAAAGGCTTCCTTAGTGCTAGGTCTCCAAAGTGGAGGAGATAATCCAGGCATAAGAACATTTGTCGACCGCGAAGTGCATCTCGCAAGTGCAAGACGGCGTCACCTATGAAATACGCCTCAAGATAAGTGCAGCTTTCTTTATGATTTCGCTCACTCTTGAAAGTCAGCTGTTCGGGCAAAGATGAGGATGCTAGATTGTTTAAATTGTATCTTTGTGCACAGTTGGACTGTCGCACACACTGCTTGAAGTCGGACAAGGGCTCGGGGAAAATCGGAGTTACCAACTGCTGAGAGCATAACGCGGCTACGCGTTATGCTCTCAGCTCTTCATTCATGCGAATGAAGTCAATGACGAGGCATGCACTACCAGATCGCAAGCTGTATAAGCAAAAACGAAGCGGGAAGTGAATACAGCCAAAGCTCATCTGTTGCCAAATATTTAGAGCGGGCAGAACAAAAAAATACTACACGCCGCGATACCTTGTTTTTGCGCACGTGCATCTCTGTTGTCAAAGGAGTAAAATCGGAATTCACGCACCTGCGTCAGTAACCCACCCATACTTTTATGAGCAAAGAAGTGATCGTCAGTCGACTTATATTTGTGCCAGTACTGTTTTCTTCTTTTTTTTTTTTTAGCTATTCTAAGTGACCCCAAATGATTATTTTTGAAGGCAGTTCCCAAATACGTATTTCGCGTATGTATTTTTTTTTTTTGCTGCCTAGGCACATTTATACTTACTATATCTATAAAGCGCGAGACACATGGACGGCAGAATCGTCCGATCCGACAGTCCGAACGCCGCTCCGAATTGCCGCACGCGACAGTTTGAGACACACGCTTCCGACCTTGCATGCGACACGACGATCCGTTCGGCTCCGCCCAGGAGATCCAAGCGACTCCAGCGGAGGTTCGCGTTCATAGATCTCTGGTCCCAGATTGACGGTTTAGCTTGCACGGGCGAAGTTGGGAGCTCGTTCTCGCTAGCGCGTGCATTCTCTGCCGGGGCCATCTATTTCGAATGAGTCAGCGGGGGGTCCGCGCGTCCGGCTTCCCGTCGCCCGTCCTGTTTTCTTATTCGTCCTGCCAGACATAGTACGTCATCATGACGTTCGCGCTAGCTGTGCTGTCATTGGCTAGACGCATCCGACAATCCGTCCGCCATGCGAAACTATCTGGCGCGTTGGACGCACGTCGGATCGCCGTTCCGACGTCTGAAGCGACCAAATTTTTCGGATCAGGCAGTCGTATTGCCGGATCGGACGTCGGATCGGATGGATTTTTCGCGCATCTGTCTCGCGCTTAACCCCTGCGCCAGGAAAGGGTCATCAATAATACTTTTTTCTCTGCGAAAATGTAATGATTTTGAATTTAAGCCATACATTTTTATTTGCCTTTGCGAGGTGTCATTACCTTGTCGTCTTTATGCTGCTTTCCTTTTATACATATAACATTGCTAACACGCTGTAAATGGTCGACCCAGGAACATTCTAGTGTCTACTTTTTCAGAGTTGATGCATAGTAATTGTACGTGTTGTAGGCCAAGTAGATTGTTATATATATATATATATATATATATATATATATATATTTATATATATATATATATATATAAAGAGAGAGAGAAACTAGAGAAAAGCCGTAAATTTTTTTCAATTATGGGTTCAAGTCAGTACTCAATAGAGGCTGTAATTATCTGCCTCATTTTACAACGGGCCTTTCGCAGCTTACTCGCTTTCTCTTGTAAGCATGGAGGAACAAGAATGACTTGTAATCAAAGTGAGCGTGGCTCTCAGATTTAAAGTTGCTAAAAATCGTAACTTCGTATTTCGGTTTCTTTTGTTGACAGCCACGGGGCACCATCGTATCTACTACACGAGGGACTTATTGCAGAACGTCAGCTGCACATCGCGGGACCTGCGGGCGTGAGCTCAGTCCGCCCTCAAAGTAACGGCTCCCCCAAGCAACGCAAAACTCTTGCATGCTCTGGAGTGTGACCTAGGAGACGTCCCTATTAGCGTGACAAGTATGCACAGCTGCACTACTGAACCATGCGACAAGATAAACAGACACTAATTAACCCTGTCTTCCGCACAACTGGCCTGTTATGCTTCCTGGCGATCTCTGAAATCACCTCTCAGGAACCGAACACAACTTTTCGGGACAGACATATTTACCTTTCTGATTAATGCGATGCTGTGGCATTTTACTACGCCACAGTACCTGGTGCCCGGCCCTTTTGGATTCGGTACATTAATTGCAAGCGCGAGGCCAGCACGACAAGCGGTCCAGCCTCCCACGTCGTCTGCTCCACGTGCGGCTGACAAGTACGAGCGCTACTCGCCAGGGGAGGAGTGGCGCTGCGTTGGTGCGGTGATACTTCAGCCGCACAGCCCTATATCCGTTATGTTAGGCCGCAAGGCCGATGAAAGACATTTTCTTCCGGATATGCACGGAAAATACTGGAAGCCAGCTTGTCTGCGAAGACAGGTGTTCACACGAATAAAGCGAGCAATCAAGCTTGCCTCCTGCCTTGCGGATACAAATCTACAAGTCTGTCGAAGAAAGTGTGTATTACTCCTCACTCCCTCTCGCTGGAGATCCTAGGGGTCCTCTGCCCTTAAAGTATTTATATAATAATATTGGACCATACTATGCACCTCGCTGAAAATGCCGAGGACAACGCCGTGAAAGTTGACGGTGCGAACGGGTGTCTGTTGGACACGTTCTTATTCGGCCGTTTGCGTGTCCAACCAATATGGTTCCAACTCAGCATATGCGTAAGACCGCAAATTGGTTATACGCGCACATATTAGACAGTGGTAAGCTATACTGTAGCACTGTCCGTTTTGGGGAATTTCATTGACTAGTTGGTAATAGATACTTCCAGCTCCACCATGTTCTCTCGAATTCAGCACCAAACCGCCAAAGAAAAAAATCACCACTGTTTATTGACTAATCTTGTGGAACAGACTGTTTTGAAAGGTTTCAAAATGACAACAAATTCAGGAGTTTGTGGGAACATCCTGTACCTTCCTCTTCTCTCCCGCGGCCTTACAACCAGACGCTAATAAGGAGGAGAGAGAAAGTGAGCTGTACCGAAAACCAACACCTCACATGTAGCAAGGCCGTTGCGCTGAAGTTTATTACGTCACCTACAAGGGGCAACCGTGGGATACTAATTAGATACGGGGGCTGACTCAGCGTTCGGACTCGTGTTAGCACTCATTGAACCCGCATCGCAGCCGAATGATGACGCAGATCTTATGTTCGGTCTCTGGTATGTTACATAGAAAATTCAGCGACACGGCCTCGTTATTTAAAAGGTGCCGAGCAGCTGAGAAGCTCGCCTACATGGCCTATGTCGTCTGCTACAGCCACTTCTGTACAGTCAGTTCCCAGATTAATATTCGGCGCCGATGCAGGGCGCTGCCAGTAGTTCAAATAGGATATTAGAGGTCTGTTTGTCGCCCGAATATCCTGCTGCAAGGAGTCTCCAGTGATCGTTTCCAAAGGACATGTGAATACCGAAAATTTCTTCTATTGTGCTGTGTAAAACGTAATTTTCGTTTACTGTGTTACATAAAATATATTTTGCTTATACAGGCATATATATATGGAAGCAGAAACGGATGCTACAAAGTTGTGTACCGTGTCACCTTCCGTGAACAGCGGGGGGGTAGAGGCCCAGTCAGGCGAAAATGCCTCTTGCCACTACCTCCCTACCGAGCTTTGCCCGTGTAAATTCCAATAAACTTCAAACTTCAAACTCGCCTGGAGTGTCGGCCGTCTCGGTCATTTTGGTAGCTCCTTGCGTGAGGTTTTCACCGGGCGTCGGGATTCTTGTAGAGGTACTCTGCACGACGGTGGTACCATAAGGCACACCTCTGCTTTGTGTGATCTACGGAGTGGTCGCTGAATTATTCCACTACAAACTAGTTGCAAACTTAAGTACTACTCCAAACAAAGATAGTATAAAAATGGTGAAAGTGCCGGCGGGCTGGTGAGTATTACTCATAATGCTTAAACCTTGAGACTGGGAAAGAAACCTGAAAAAATATTACTAGAAGCCAGACTTGTACCGTACGCATTACAAGTAATCAAATTACTTGTAATCGATTCCTTTTTGGAGTAATTTTGTAATCAGTTGATTACTTTTATTAGGCAGTAATCACAAGAGTAATCTGATTACTTTTTGAAGTAATAAAATTACTTGTAACCGTTACAATTTTTCCACGGGACCCCCCCCCCCCCGGGCACTCGCCTTTTTTTTATGAAATGACAAAAATAAAATTTGCTTTTTTTTTTTTTTTCGAACGGAAAAAAGAAAGATTTTTGCGGAGCTGTAGGAAACGATGTCATTCTCTTTTTATCTACAGTTCCTGTAGAATGTTTGTTTTTCTGTTTTTTTGTGTTTTTTTTTCGAGCTCGGGGACTGGGAGTGCGAAGCCCCAGGGAAGCCACCGTGCGTGACAAAGGCCATTCAAGGCGAAGTTTAAGGAAGCAGAATATAGCTTTGTGAGTCCTTCGTTCAAACTAGCCCCCTCAAGCACACACACACACAAATAAAAAAAATCCTGCTTAGGTCGCCTACTCGCAGTCCGTAGGAGAACCAGGACCGAAGAATGCCTAAAGCGGATGCAAAATATAACAAAGGCAGTTGAAATATTTCCCCATTTCCCTACGTGGTCTTTGTGACAAGCAATGTTTCGAGTTGAGAAGTGGTCGGGGCGATCTCTTCCGCTAATGGGTACTGCACATGATCCGTTCGAAATCCTGGAGCTGCTGCTCTTTTGTATAACATGCAAGCTCATCCACATGTGAATAATAAAATGAGCGACGCAAGCTTTGAGCGACAACCCTTGCTCAAGCTTAACAAAATCTCGAACCCCCTCCGCCCCCCCCCCCCCGGGCCCCCCGCACACACACACACACTGGCGAACGCCTAAATCATTAAACGTCTTCAAACGAATTCTATGCTTGTGTCCGCATTGTGACGGTGCAGCGACCACAAAGAGGGAGCCAGTTCTTTCTTATTCAACACTTGTGCAAATGTGAAATATAGGTTGGAAGTAGTTCACTGTTATGAGCGCTAAAAATGTGTCTTCACACAATAAAGTAATCGGAAAAGTAACGATTACTTCTTTAAATAATGTCCAATTACTTTTGCCGTCGAGTAATCAAGTAATCTAATCGAATAATTTTTAGCCAAGAGTAATAGTAATTGTAATCGATTACTTTTTTTTAGTAACGTGTACAAGACTGCTAGAAGCAGAAGAAAGGCGACAGACGCTTGTCTGTCACCTTTCTTCTGCTTCTAATATATCTTTAAGTCTCCGTTCCAGCCTCAGGGTTTAAGCATCATGAAAAGATAGTATGCTGTCTTGGAAGGTGCCTTTACATTTTTCTGCTTTAAAATTGGTTGCTCTTATTTTGCTCGTACCTTTTATTTCCTTTGTACTTTAGAATTTCAAATTATTATGACCGTAAAGAACACCAATTTTCACGTTCTCTTTATTTTTCTTGCTTTTATTTGAGATGTACGTGTGTTATAAAAACAGAGAGAAAGTATAAAGAGTCTTTTTGTATTTTAGCTGTTTAGTTCTTGTATTTTATGTTCTTACAGTGTGTATTTATATGAAGTTATTGTTTTTATCGTTTTAAATCTAGGTGCATATGTCAATGTTAAACTATCTTACGCTATGCTTTCTTTACTGTAGCCTAGATACATCACAATGGTATAGCAAGCGACCTCCATCGAGGCATTGCACTGCATGTGGTACCTACATGTTTATCGGGTTCTCAGTGAAACAAACGAATGAGAAATAAATAGAGCTTACCGTGGCGCTGGATATGGTGAGTTCGCGTTCTGTATTGGAATGCATTCGTCTGTCAAACCGTATATCGTCCTCCTGAAAGCTCTCGGTAGAGCTTCCGTTCGGAACCTTGGGGATTGTAAATTCAAATTTACGCCTCGCCTTCTTGTCACCTGCTATCTTCAATGTCCTTTCCGGCGATTCATCGCGTGTATCAATAGTTTCAAGACCTTCTGACGGCGGGAGTCCTGCACTACCTAAGAAAGCAAAGGAGAAGCTGTTTTCAGAATACATTTAAGAACATAGATATATAGGGTGGTCCGAGTCACCAGGCTCGATCTAAAATGGACCGTAAAAATGGACGCCTGCATGTAGCCATCTAAACTTTTCGTCAAAGATGTATTTTACAGGTCGGTTTTTTCTTTAAAGATTAAAAGGCGTAGATCTCTTTTACTAAAGAATAGGGCCAAGAAACTTGCCAGGGACTACGGCAGGCGGCGACCCAGAGGACAGGGTCCAGAGGCGGGGTGTGTTTGGCGTTCATATTGATAGATGGCGTCAGGAGCAGCGTCTGAAGGTGCAGTCGACCACCGAACAATAGCAGACGACACACAAACGAAATCCGTTGGCAGCAAAAGCACCGCCGTTATGCAGACGCGTTTTTTTTACTTTAAGTTTTGCTTTTATTGTTCGCATTTATTTTTTAATCGAAAGTACGTTTCAAAAAGATAATATTCATTTTTATAAACCACGGTGGTCGCGAGCCGTCGATGGATGGATGGATGAATACGGCTGAGCCCTTTGGATCGGGCGGTAGCTTACGCCACCTAGCCATTTTGTTTTACCATTTAAGCTTAGAATATTTAAATGTGAAATCTATATTCACTCCGCAGTGCAAAGAAAGTGAGGCTATGAAACCCCCTTGCCATCAGTGATTAAGAAAATACCTAGTTTTCTCTCGATTTCTGCCACCATTCACTTAATCTTTGCTTGGTAATCTCTACAGTCTTGAAATCCACTCTCCCTTCGCTGTCTCTAAAACCCAATGACTTTATTAAATCTATGTTGTCTTCGGTAGGCATAGGGTGAAGCCCTTTACACTATAAGGAGGTAGCGCCATCTATCAATACGAACGCATAACACACCCCGCTACTGGACCCCTGTTGTCTGCGTTGCTGCCCGCCGTAGACCCTGGCAAGTTTCTGGACCTTAATTTTTACAGAGAGAGAGCTAAGCTTTGTAATTTTTGCAAGAAAGAAAAAAAACGACTTGTGTATTCCACCTTTGACGAAAAGTTGAGATTGTTACGTGCAGGCATCGATTTTTACGGTCCATTTTAGATCCAGCCTGGTGACTTGAACCACCCTATATATAAAAGTAAACATTAGACAGAAGTCTGTCTGGTTGGGGAATGATTATTAAAATACGACGACCAACCAATCCCTAAATCAGGGGCCCAACGTTTCGAAGCCGGTTCGGCTTCTTCTTCAGGGGCGACTATGGAGGAAAGGAGCCGCAATCTTCTTTTTCCTCTATGACGGAGGCGAATGTGCATGATCCCATCTTCTTCCTCTTCGATCGTTTTTTGAAGACAACTGGTGGAGTCCGTTCACATACACAGATGGTAGTGCGCCAAGAGACCTATTAATGTTTGTTGGCGTGGTCTGAATGTGCCAAGATTCAAGGAAGAGCCTCCGGCGAGGATTAGTTTCAATGTCCGGGATCACGTATGTTTAGAAAGTCAATCCGGTGGTCATTTTTTTCACAGTGTTCAGCAACCGCGCTGCGCTCTTGATCGAAGTTGCGCACATCAGCCTTGAGTTCACGAATCCTCGCCCCTGAAGAAGAAGCCGAACCGGCTTCGAAACGTTGGGCCCCTGATTTAGGGATTGGTTGGTCGTCGTATTTTAATAATCACCCTATATATAAACAGTATCCATCCGTTTTTATTCAAACCGTTGAACATGATATATATCTATGTCTATATCATTTTCAATTGCTTAAGAAACCTAAAAATTTAACAAAGCTGTACCTAAAGGTGCGGTTTTCTCCGGCAAGCGCTCGACTGGTGGCATTCGCGGCAACTAATTGAGTTACGTGGGACAACGTATGGAATAGACCACCCGACAGGTGTCGTGTCCACCCTATCGATGGCGCCGAGAGCGGGTTGATTCCATGACGTTCTTCCAGCACGTCATAAAACACTATCAATAGATAAAAATAAAACCCGATGGTTCATCAACAATGTCACCATCAAGAAAAAAAAAGAAAAATTGCAAGGTGGTGCTTTTAAAACTATATTCACCATACATCCCATTAAGCCGGCGTAGCGTGTGTCGGCTGCCCCGGATGCAGTGGGCAGGGCAGCCACCGCGCGGGTTGTTCCATGTTGCCCCACGGGACTAGGTTAGTTGCTGCGAACACCACCAGTCGAGGGCTTGCCGGAGAAAGCCGCAGGCTTCCGCGTTATGAACAAGTGTGATTAGCACATAACTTACAAAATTAAAAATATATTATATTAGACGATACCTAAGAATTTAACAAGATGTATAGACCACATAAAATATAAAAAAAAAACAACAACATATATTTATGAATCGGAAATATTTTCGGAGATGCAAGAATTCAAGAAACATGAATTCAGGGTTTCTCGATCTTGGAAATATTAAATTACACTTGTGAAGATAAAACTTTGCCACCATATTTTGAAGACGAAATAACATTACCGGCTCGCTAGAACAGCGTCTCAGCTTAGACAGAACGAAAGAACGCAGTGGAAAGGGTGGGTCGCGCGAGCGTCTTGAGGCGCGGCTTGAGTCCCGCTCTGCTCGTGCGCTGGCTTTGGCAGTGCTTTCTTTCTCCCTGTGTCAGCCGAGGCGCTGTTTCTAGCAAGTCGGCCCTGGCGTCATAAATTACTAAATCTATGCGGCAAGAAAGTGAGGGAGAGGAGGAGACTAGAGGGGAATTCAGAACGCCGAGCTCTGGTTGGTGGAATTAGTGGGTACACGCAAAGCTATCTGCCTTTGTTTCCACTGCATTCGTCAAACGCGTTAGAACGTGGAACACCGGCGTCCGGCGTCGTGTCTTTCGTATTCGAAGGCGTGCGACGAGTGCAGTAGAGTCAAAGGCAGCCATTTGCCTGTGCGGAGCGAAAGTCGTCTGCTTCTTTTGCAGGGATTGTGGTGACGTCAGAAGGACGTCGAGCTCTGACTGGCTCTGACTCAAGGATTCTGAGTAGACCTCATAAGCAAGCTGCCTTGAGGTTTCAATGAGGGCCAATCAGAGCTCGACGTTATTATGACGTCACCACATCCCCTGCAAAAGAAGCAGACGAAG
Organism: Ixodes scapularis; assembly: GCF_016920785.2. Lineage (NCBI taxonomy): Eukaryota > Metazoa > Arthropoda > Arachnida > Ixodida > Ixodidae > Ixodes > Ixodes scapularis. The sequence continues at coordinate 50,795,523 of NW_024609883.1, read as the reverse complement.
TTGCTCTCCGCATACCTTCGAAAATTCTTCGACGTCTAGTGCGCCTCGAGCGCGCGCGCCCAGCCAAAGCACGGTGGAAGGCGTGGAGCGCGTGCTGGAGGCCTGGCGTTCAAAAAACTCGCCCCGCACTTCTCATTTTTTTTGCGAATAGTGGATGCCTGATAGCAGACGGTGGCGCCACGGTGCGGCTCCTGTAGCAGAAGCATTTCGGATAGACATTGCGCGTAGCAGCCGATCTTATTTTCTAATCGATGTCAGCTGGCCCGAGCACAGCGCTATGCTAAAAGTTCGAAAACCGCAATCAGAGCAAACGTTTTTTTTTTTTTTCTTTTTTTTATCTTGATTTTACGAGAGTTCTTTAATTCGAGAGCACAGATCCGGTTTATGCGCTAAAAAGAAAAAAAGAAAAAAAAAAAAACAGTTGCATTTTTTTTATTGCAAACCGCCGGTACTTTGAAAATAATTAGTAAAAGACACTTCTCATGGCGGATTTCCTAAATTACTGGCACTGGTGAATTTCTTTCCCTAGGCGTCGAGCGGAACTCGAAGGTATTTCCGCCTGGTGACGTCATTTCCGCTGCCGTTGCAGTGGTCGAAACTGATGTAACACCACCAAAGACAGCAGCTACTGTTGCCTACTGGATACGGTTGGTGTTACGCTCAAAATGTGTGTGTAAATGCGAACAAAGAGTGCGGGAAGTTTCACGCTTACCTTCGCTTAATAGGTAAGCGATAGTCAAAACAGTAGCGAGAGTAAAAACAGCACTCGCTGCCAGCTGCAAAAAGGCGCTTCCACACCTGGAAACAAAAATATTGAACAGTAAAACAAAGCGGTTTTGGTATGCGTCCAGAGCTCAATATTGCCTATTTGTTACTTGAACACGTATGGGACGGTATCTTTTATAATAGTGGCTACAAAGTGCGTAGCGTAGTAATCACTAAGGGTACACGAAATAACGTTGATGGAAGCGCGTTTATCGCATCATTACCGCGCAATGACATTGGACCTTTCTGCATAAAAGTACCATGAACAGGCGGACGCTCGAGTTTACGTAGTCGTCACCAGCTGGTTGAAAACAGTGTTTCTCAAATGACATTCTGCAAGGCTATAGTGTCCCAGTAAAGTGGCATCTGAAGATCGCAACGCTGTGCTTGCCCAGGCACTGCTATTTCGCATGTTCCCTGTTGTTCCAATGCAGGTGCAAGGTTGAAATGAGGTACGAGAATAACGCGCAAAAACGTAATTTTCCTACGATTTGTTTTATTAGACTATTTTCGAACGTGGCCGGTTCAAAACGTTCTGGTATGAAAATGCGTGAACACCTGCTGAAGTGAGCGCGGGCACTCCCTCGACCAGAGAAACAAGGTACGGCGGACTCTATTAAGTTCCATTGATGTAGATTGGGCTCCCCCAAAGTCTCTTTTGTCCCTATTATGGCTTATCGTTTCGCCCCCAAGTTCATTATAGAGTAACTGTATAGGCTCCCTTTGCAAAGCCAGAGTATCGCGTTCCATTTCCTTACGCTGCCAAATTCGTGATGGCGGAGAAGCGGTCATGTGCGCCGAACTGGATCCAATCCTCAGGTGGGGAAGCGACCTTTTGCAAGGTCGCTTTGTGCTTGCGAAATATACATCCTACACTAAAATCGAACGAACTGGAAAGTTCCTTGATCATTCAACAGTATGTGCAGCCACTAAGTACAATATAAGCGTGTTGCTTTATAATGCGAGTGATGTTTTAAAACATGATTCCTAAGTCTGAGAAGCAGACCACACGATGAACGATCGTGCTGCTGGTGTCTGCTGCGTTTCCGGAGTGATAGGCCACCAGCACATCCTGGCACCTTGGCCCAGGCAACAACGCACAGAAATGACGTTTTTGTCAGTTATTACGTTCCACCGTGGGCATAGAGAAAAACAGGAGACAAACGGCGGGACGACGGCGCACGCTATTTCAGCGTGCGCCGTCGTCATAGTCCTTATAAAATTGGCTATTTTATTAAGTTGTACCACTCGGCTTCAAGCCTCTCGTGAAATTTGGTACCGTCGGTTCGACGGCAGTGCGCTGCACGTTGAACGGATGCTTTGGGGTGTATTATGTAGGAGGGTGTCGTACTATACACATCTGCCTGTCTGGCGTCTAGGCCAGACAGGCAGATGTCTGTCTGTCTGTCTGTCTGGCCTACAGGCAGATGTCTGAGCTAGAGCCCATCTTTCATGTCACTGTCAGGACTGCGGGTGCAAAGTATTATATGTTTCTTCCACTATCCCTGCTAGGCACAAAGATAAGCCTATTAGGTAACTGAGGCGACGCCATCAATAGTTCCGGCACGTGTTGTATCAGCGTGGCTTCAATTGACTTGGCAGAAAAAGCGATAGTGTACTGGCGGTCCTGGCGGGGCACGGATTGGTTAAGATGTGGTTCCGTGACGAAGTGTGTATCTACGCTGAGGCTCTTGGATTAGATCAGTTGAAAGTTAGCGCTCTGTGGTGTCTGCTCTTCCTCTGTCCTTGTCTTAAAGCGCAATCATGTTTTCTTACGTACGATACCAACTCGCCCAATAATCAGCACTTGTCAGACTATACCCCCTTCTTCTGAGAGTGTATAATATTTTCTTTCCGGGCAGTATACAATCCGCTATAATCGGGGGTCTTCTCAGTAATAAAAAATTTGCATACTGGTTTTGTTCATTCAATTTTGTAGCGGTGGCACTCAAATAGCAACCTTTTGATTATCGTATTTGAAAGTAATCATACGCAATACTCTTGGAACTGTAGAGGTAACTCGTTCCAAATGTTATAATTAAGGTGCGATCGAAAGCATTTCGTTCCTGGCGATGACGAAAGTCTATGTTATTACTCACGTAAATGTCGAACCTGTAAAGTAAACAGAAACGTGCGTACATCAATTCATGGTTGCCCATTGACATTAGTCGGTGTTGCAGGTTAAGAACACTGTAGACTAGAAGCTCCGCTTCCAGCACGCACTGATTGCTTTCGCCAAGCTTTAGCAACGCGTGCGACAATGTTATCGAAGGTTTACACCCCTGATATGAGGTTTGCTTAGGCGATATAGACATTCAAACAAAATAAATAAATAAGGCAGAAAGCTCGCACTCGCGACGTAGCAGCTACTGGGTTCTTAACATGTCACCGACGATAGACAGAGCGGCAACCATTTTATTGGTGTGGAACTTACATGACTCTAGCTCCGTTAGAGAAGAATGCTCCCTAACTTCCATGGTTGTCTCTAACAAACAGAAACAAAGAAGATCAGCACATAGATTCTACTTAATAGGTCCTTTCGTTGGTAATGTAATGATGAGTTTTATATAGAGGTTCACTGGGACATGCCGGACACAAAGACAACGGAAGATACTCTACCGAGAACCCTTCTTTGTTCTCTCCACAAGTAATCATCAAAACTGGCTAGAGTTTTGGCTAGAGAGAGTGGCTCTGCTGTACAATGTGTGCCTGAAGAGCCTCGCGTAAAAACACGCATTTAAAATGTCTCGGCCGTGCGTCTGCCTTTGCAAAAGCTTAGGAGATGAATTGTTTGTGCACAAAATTAAGTCACCAAGCCGGCATTTTTAATGTAAGATTACCGTCACAAGTCAGAAGGGCGGGATACACAAAAACTACAGACCTTGAGTTGGTAACCGGTGATTTTTGAGTTTCCGACTAAGAGCCACGAATTATACAATTACACTGGACTGTGTTTGCACGCAAGGTTATACAGCGTTTGTCGGCTTGGCGAACTGTGGGGACTGCTACTGGACTGTGGACGCCAGCGCGGCGTACGACGTTCCGCAGGAGAAAACATGCATAGTAGCTTGCAAGTGGCTCATGGGCTCTTGCTATTTTCAGATCATTGCCCTTATTTTCTCCTTTCAGCCAGGGGAGTGCCCTCTCTCAGCTATCTTTGGTTGAAGCTACGCTTATGAGCAAGCGAAGTGTAAATGAAAATTATTAGTATTTTTCGCAACTCGTTGGAACGGATAAACATGTCTTGCACGTGACCGTCCTCGCATCCTGCCGAAAAACATTCCCACCTGTTTCTGCAAACAAAAAAAAAAAAGATTTTACGAAATATTAGTTGCAGAAGCTACGCGCCCTGCAGCAAGGCCACAGTAAGGACAATCACGGTGATGTGCTGTCAGTGCAAGATGTGTATTTAACACGATAGGGAACTTAGCAGGCTGAGTTAAAGGAACTGGATCCCGGGAAAGTAGCGTCGAGCTCCCTGTAATGCTCTCCATTATGGTTCAAGGAATGAGCAGTTTTTCCTCGACTTCTGAATTTTTGGCAAAACCTACATCATTCCGCTGGTGACGGGTAGATTTATCAAGGCGTTTTTTGAACACCGAGTTTTTCTACCCACATACCCGCGAAACACGCGCACATCTTGGTACCACCACCACACGCGGCTTCGGTGTTTGGTAGCTTTGAAAAATAATTTTACTGTCTTGAAATACGAAAGAACAAGAATACCATTATAAGAGATCTATGGAGATAGCATGATTTAAAGGAGGATTCAATCCACAGTGCTAAAGACACATATTCGCTAGAAAAGCTTTCAGTACGCGGATGCTTAATAGCGTTTAGGGCGGGGCGTCGATGGAAAATTGTAACCAGATTAATCGTTACGTTTTAATCGATTAATTAATTTATAATTCGGTTTCCTTCATTCCCAAGCAAAATAATTTTGATAAAGTCAAAATTAAATTTTTTGCCTTTGATGGATATGTGAAAAGCGGCGAAATGTGTAATATCGGATTTTAAAATCAACCTTGATGTACAGTTGAGAACAGTCAAAAGACACTCAAACTTACAAATGATTACTTCAACCGCAGAAGAAATATGGTTCGTTAATATTCTCTAGAAACTGCGAACTCCTTTTATTGTTAAGAGTAGTCTCTGCTGCGCTGCACGAACACTCAAAGGGCATTGAAGTAACTGGTACATGTATACCCTACTCCACTTGTTTAAGGTTACAAATATCGTTTCAACAGTTTACTTAAGATCGAAATTTCCCCTAAACTTTTCCTTTATACAGCTCTACTCGCCCACGATGCATGGTGAAAGCGTTAAACCTTTACTCTTTCTTGTTTTTAAAAAATAAGGGACGTTTATAAAAATCTGTAATGCGAAATTAGAGCGCAGCTCTAGAGGTATTCTGAATTTGCGATATGCCTCCTCTTCCATACCCTCCCCTCCTCCTCTGTATCCTACCCTCCTCCTCCTCTGTACATTCCATTCTTCCTCCTGCGCACCCTCCCATCTTCCTCCTCCGTACACTACCCTCCTCCTCCTCCTCAATGCCCTCCCAACCTCCTTCGTACCCTCCCTTTCACCTTCTCCATACACTGCCCTCCTCCTCATTCATGCCCTCCCCTCTTCCGTACCCTCCCCACGTTCTCCTTCATACCCAACCCTCCTCCTCCTCCATATCCTCCCCTCCTCCTCTTCCATACCATGCCCTACTTCTCCTCCATACCGTCCTCTCCTCCTCCTGCGTACCCTCCTCCCTCCTGCCATCGCCTCCTCCTCCGGTTACGCCAACGGCGATACCAAAGCCGCAAAACACGCGAACGAGCGCCTAGAGGTGCGCTCTAAAACTGAGTACCGAATAACCAGTTAAAAATTAATCGCGATTGAAGCATTACTAGATTAATCGTAAGGATAATCGATCAAGTGCCCAGGGTGGCTATGTTGCGCTTTTTGCACTCCCAGGAGATTTGGAAGAAGGAAGTGACGTCAACGACTAGAGGAAACGTAGATAGGATGTTGACAGAGGAAAACAAAATCAACATCCAATCTGCATTTGCTGCGTTGTTGACGTCGCTTCCTTCTCCCTAGTCTCCTGGGAGTGCAGAAAGCGCAACACAGCCCCCAAGCCTAGTAGCGCTTGCTCTCAAGGTGATTCTCTAACACCGATCAGAGAATCTCCTTGAGAGGTTTTGATCGTCTGTATATTGGTACCTGTTTGTGTCCGGCTAGCAGGCAGGAATGGCAATGGCACTACTTTCCCACGATTCACTGATTTAAAGCTAAGTTACTGATCTTAATTTGGAGGCGGCTCATTAGGCCTACTAGGGAAGGAATCGAAGGTTTTGTTTTACAGCGATAGTTGTTTTGTGTATTTTTTTTTTCGGTTTCCGTTCACATCTGGAACGTCGTGACCAGATGAGGAGTGTATTAAAATATGTCTGCAATGGCTAATGTCGGACATTAGGCTGACAGATAAAATCTGATGTTGTGCACTACAACCTCTATCTGCACAATGCCGAAATGCGACTACAACCTCTATCTGCACAATGCGAAATGCCACTGTGTGCGCACATTGTGTCGCGCAGTGCGAGCACATAAACGAGTAGCATGAAGACTCACCCATTTACCAGCGTTGCTACCTTGCTCTTCGGAACCAAGTCGCGTTCAGATTCCAGGTTCTCTTTATCTTCTTCCTTCGAAATTATATTTTGGCCCGTGTTGAAAAAGACCCAAGACGATTTTTTAAAATCTTTCAGTGCAAGCCACACAAGGTTTATTCTTGACAGTCATAGGCCACAAAACACGTATTTTGTTTTCTCTTCACGCAATGGCAGTGGTATAAGTGATAAGTAATAAGTGATTTATTTGCCCTTGGTGCGCACACAACGGCATGTCAGGGAAAGCAGATGGGTAAAAACCTTTACGCGCAGGGGAAATCGGTGGCCGGGAGGAAGAAGACGCTGTTCGAAACGGTCATACTTTCAATGCTGTCCAGTGAAAACGCACCTGCCACAGGCAGGAGAACTGCTGAGGCTTCGGCCAGTACCACCGTAATGACAACTGAAGAATACCGGACTGTACTTCCCCGTCTACCGACAAGTAATTTGAGCATTAATTTTGTCTTTCTACACGGAGATCTCGCCGCGCGGCCATACCGAGCAACCAAATTCTGAGATGCTTTGCGGGACGTGGTTTACAGCCAGGAGATCATGGGAATCCGCCAACTTCAGATGAGTAACGTCTGGACGGTAACCTGCGCAAACGCTGTGGCCAAGGCCAAGCTCGTAATCAAAGCAGAGCTCCGCATAAAGGGGCGCCGATGCCTAATCATCGTTTAGGACATCAAGGACGTCAAACTAAAGCTTCTTTGGCTACCAGCTCACTTGGAGAACCAGCGTATCGAAGAAGCACTGTCGCCTTTTGGCACGGTGCGATCGATTGTTGAGAAAAATGGCGCTGCGCCGGAATTGAACAGATGGAGACGCTGAACAAAGAAGTGACGTTGACCCTTCACGAGGGAATGAACGCGAGCCAGATCCCGCACCAGCTCACGGTGTTCGGCTGTCGAAGCTTGGTGCTCGTGCCTAGCCACCCTCCACTATGTCTACGATGCTATCGAATCGGTCACATTCGTCGCGAGTGTAGGACCCCACCATGCGGAGAATACCGACGCTATGGTCATGCAACAAGAGAGTGCATCATCATCATTCGGACAAGCTCCGAAGAAAGAGAGGCCCAGCTGAAGACGTTGTTCTAGAACACCTCATGGACGTAAGCGAAGTGGTCGATGCAACCAGGAGAAGTCAGCCCTTCCACCACCCCTTCAAGGGCACTGGCCGCCCCACTGCACCCGCCACCTGACGTCAACCCTGAGTTGGCGACGATCACCGCTGAATATGAAAAGTCTGAATCGTTTGTGCATGACGACTCTCGCACAGCTCCCATGGAGTTTTCGTCAGACAGCGAATTCCCTCCTTTAACTACGACGTCAGCGGTTGCTTCACAGGAATCATCACCTCGACGAGAGCGCTCGACCATGTCCAGTGGAACATCTGCCACACGATCTGCCCGAACATCGGAGAAATCATCTCAGTCGTCTACCTCTTATGCTGCGATCGGCCACAACAGCGACGAGGGAGGCGACGCAATACGCAGGCCAGCGGAAGTGTTTAAGCACCCTTACATTAAGCCACACGGCCTGCTGACGTAATGGAGGACGGTGATGCACTCCCCCTTTAACTAACACCTCCCTGGTATTTCCTCCCCTGAGCTTAGCTACCATCATCGTCAGAGGTCTGTGTTCACGTGCCTGTCAATCCCAATTGTATAAGGTCCTCTCAAAGGAACAGATTGACTTTGCTGCCGTCCAGAAGACAAAGATATCGTCCGACGAGGACACAGCTCGTTCTTTGGACCCTTTCCTCTCAAGTTACGAGGTATGTGTAAGCCATGCGAATGGCTTGTCGGGAAAGTGCTTTTGTTTTTGAAGAGACTAGAATACTTGTCATTTTCACATGCTACGGATGACAAAGGCAGGTTCATATGCTGTGACTTTTTTCTTAAACGGTATCTCCTGGCATTTACTTTGTCTTTATGCCTACAACGATGTTCGACAAATACTTTTTTTTTTAAATCTCGCCCCCTTCCTTGACACAGATAGGCAAGTGGTTATCTTTGGTGATTTCAACTGCGTCTGTAATATCAGTGATAGATCAGTGCCTCCTACAAGACCTGACAGCAGTGCTCACATACTAAACAACCTCACATATGACTTCCATCTATTTGATGTCGGTGCTTCTCAGGTTACTGCTAGCCAACTCACTCACATTGATGCTTCCTGTAACGCAAGGATTTACCGAGTTTGCGTTTCAAGCCAATTTTTCTCGCGTGTGGCTACTTATGAAGTAGAACCTACTTCCTTTTGTGATCAGTGCCTTCTAAAGGTTCGTATTGGGGCAGACGTACGTAATAAGTCACGTCCAAAATGGGAATTATGGAAATTCAACACAAGGCTTCTTGGTAGTGATGACTTTCAAAAACGTGTTCGTGAATGTTTTAACAATACGTCAACAAATGAAAAATTTGGCATTTCCGCTCAATGGGACTCATTTAAACAAAAGGCCAACCAATGAAGCGATTAAATTTGCTTGTACTGCGTCCTTTCACGCAAGGAAAGACAAAACTGCCCTTTTGCGAAACCTCAATAGCCTTCACGAACTAGAACAGGGGTGGCCAGGCTGACCGGGCCTAAGAGCCGCAAACAGAACCACAAAACTTCCAAGAGCCGCGGGGGGGGGGGGGGGGGGGGGGAAACTTTTGTTTTGGGCTAAAAACAAAACTCGAACTACTTTCAATCACTCCGAGTCAGAAGAACTCAAAGTGTGCGTAAGATAGCAGTAGCATAAGACTACCACACCACGACCTGTCTTTCGATGTAAAACGCGTTCCATTTCTCCATTTAGGGTAGTGCTTGTGTGACCGGGAGGGAGGCGTGGTAGTGAAAAGGGGGGGGGGGGGGGGAGGGAGCCGCGAGCCGCACTTTAACACGCGAAGAGCCGCATGCGGCTCGCAAGCCGCAGCTTGGCCACCCCTGAACTGGAATGTGAAAAACCTGGTGAGTTTCAGGAAGAAATCATACTTGTCAAAAGTCAGCTGCAGCGCTATGAGCAAAATCGCTATAATGGTGCACTGGTATGCTTTAGGTGTAGACGTTTCTTGTCATCTGAAACGTCCTCGCGGCGTGCCATTGCTAATGAAAGGCTCCATGGGCTTTTCAAAAAGATCAAACTTTTAAACTGCAACGGAACCCTCTCAACCAACGATGTTGATATAATGCGCACATTCGAATCCCACTACAAAAACCTATTCCGGAAAATGTCATCTTCTAACAGTCAAATGGCAGATACTCTAGTTTCCATGTTGCCTAAAGCAAGCGAAATTTAACGCGAACTAGTTAGTGGACCAGTAACGCTGGAGGACATTCGGTGTGGGATAGATAATAATAATAATGCTTTATTTCCATCCTTTATGATGGTGGGGCCCAAGAAAAAAAGCTGCAGTAAGCAGCTTGACGAGTCCCTGGGCCCCTACAATGGACAGCGGAAGCATGCGGGAAAACAAACAAAAAACAACATAATAACGTGCTAGAGGCAATGATGTTACAAATCAGTACACAAAACTAAAAGCACCTTCTGCAAATGTTAAGAGAGAAAAGGATCATGTACAAGCATATAATAAGCGCAAGTCTCTAAAGGTTAGATTTTCTAGATCAATGTTATTGCTGTTAAGGTTGTTTAACAAATGCGGGAGTGTGGAGCTTAACATTTGAGAGCCATAATTTGTTCGCTGCGTGACCATCTTCCATTTCTCTGGGTTACGGGTAGGATACGGAGGAGAAGCTTTCCTCAGCGACGCAAGGTTTTCCAAAAGACATGTACCTCTTATTTTTTCACCTTTATAACTAGTAGAAAGCCGATACTGATATAAATTGTGACTAGTGATTATTTTAAAGTTCTTAAATAAATCAGCGGTATGAAAGTCGCGTGGCACGTTACATATATATCTCAATATTTTCTTTTGCAACATAAAAAGTTTATCAATATTGGTAAATGTTGACGTTCCCCAAACAAGGTGGCAATACGTTAAGTGGGAGAAAAATAATGATTTATAAAGCAATAATTTAACATTTGTTGGTAACACAGATCTGTATCGATTTATAATACCCACTACTCGAGCTAACTTTGGGATAAGATAATTTATATGGTTATCCCAAGACATACCCTCACTAAAAATGACTCCAAGAGTTTTAAAACAACTAACAATTTCGATTGGAGTAGAGCTAAAAGTGAGCACTTTAGACAGCACCACAGGCTTGTTTTTGGACGAAAAATCACAGCTTTTGTTTTATGAATATTGATTTTCAAGGAGTTGCTATCTTCCCAACTTTTTATCTTTAATAAGGTCAAATTTGCCATATCGATTAAATCGTCGCAAGTATCGGAAGAAAAAAATACGCTCGTATCATCCGCGTAGATCACGGATTTTGCGTGCTTATTTACGTTAACGATATCATTAATATATAAATTAAATAGAAAAGGTCCCAATATGCTCCCCTGTGGGACCCCTGACGTGATGAACCTTACAGTGGATGAATAACCGTTTACATTTACATACTGTTGGCGATATTCTAGGTAGGACTGCAAAAGCAGCAGAGCTTGTCCGCGGATGCCATACGCTTCAAGCTTTTTAAGTAAAACCACATGACTAAGGCAGTCAAACGCCTTTGTAAAGTCTAGAAAGACCCCCAAAACATATTTTTTGTTCTCAAAATTTTCCAAAATATACTCTTTTTGATTAAGAAGTGCAGTTTCAGTTGAAAAGTTCTTCCTGAAACCGAACTGCGATGAAGTTACGAGGTCCCACTTATTTGAAAAATCTACTAGACGTTGATAGAGTATCTTCTCCAAAGCTTTAGAGAAAACAGGCAGTATAGAAATAGGCCTATAGTTACCTAAATCGTTTTTATCACCTTTTTTATATATAACAGTTACTTTTGCAATTTGCATTCTTTTGGGAAACACACTCGTTTCCAACGATAGATTAAAAATATAACTTAACACCGATGCAATTAAGTCAACTACATACTTGACTGGGCGAATTTGTAAGCCGTCGGCATCACAGCTCCCGCTGTTTTTTACGTGTGTAATCACATTAAGAATTTCCGAACTATCAGTTGGTTTTAAAAAGATGGAACTACAATTATGAGGACAAACATGTTTACAAGCATTAGCTACATCAGCGTTAGCACCAGCGCTAACACCTATGTCTACAAAATATTCATTGAACACATTGGCCAACTCTTGATTGGTTACCTTTACACCTTTATGCTGCAATGTTTCGATATTATTTGATGCAGGAGCGCCTTTAACCAGTGAGCCTAAATGTTTCCACATTATGTCGGTACGGCCGTTTGCCGACGAAAAAAGGGAAGAATAGAAACTCTTTCTTGCATTCCTCAGCTCTTTGGTTAAATTGTTTCGGAAAGTCTTAAACTCCTTAAGGACATCTGGGTCACGCGTCTTGATGAAACGTTTATATAGCGCATCTTTCTTTCGAATGTTTCTAAGCAAACAGGATGTTACCCATGGTTTACGACTTTTGTTGGATACCACTACAGATTTATATGGAAAGTGGCGTTCATATAGCCTAAGAAATTGCTCTAAAAATGTGTTATAGGCATCGTCAACCGTTGTTTGCATTAGCACGTTGTCCCAAGCAGCAGCTGCGATGTCCTGTCTAAATGCATCGAGGCTATTTTTATTTATGTTTTGAAAAACCGCAGGTCGATGTTTCATAGATTTTCGAGATACAATAAGTTTAACACACAAAAATATTGGAAGATGGTCACTCAGGTCACAGCTTATCACTCCGCTGCTCAGTCTATCTGTGTGAAAAATTAGTTATAAATAAATCTAACGCAGTTTCAGAGCGTAGGGTAATTCTTGTTGGATGGACAATGGTATTAGTACATCCATACATACTGACAAGATTGTTCATTTCCCTTTTCGAGGTGGTGTCAGAATACATATCAATATTAAAATCCCCCCCGCAAATGACATTATATTGATTGTCATTTATAAATGCCAAAAAAGTCTCGAAGGCTTCGAAAAATGCTAATAGGTTCCCATCCGGTGGGCGGTAAAATACAGCAAAAACATTTTGACCATTACGTAAGCATAACACTTCTATGTCCTTCGTTATAAAGGAATAATCACTTAATACATCACAGTCGATACCTTTTTTAGTCAGAATGCTCAATCCCCCGCCACGCTTCGAAATGCGATTTGAAAAATATGTGTCGTGTGAAGGTAAACGAAAAATGTTAGAGTCATCATTATACCAAGTCTCGGTAATCATTATAATATCAAAATTAACACCGAACTGATCAAACAGCAGTTCAAGATCATTACCCTTGTTTGGCAGCGGCGGCAGCGCGGATGGCACACGGACTCTAACTTCTTGCCGGTGCTACTTTCAGTTACCCTGACTGGCGGTGTGCTGAGCCTACCTGGAAAACTGCAAGCCTCTGGATCTGCCTCATTTTCATCGACATTACTGTGACGCTGAGCCTGCCTTGGAAAGCTGCAAGCCTTCGGATCTGCCGCAGTTTCGCCAGCGTTGCAAGTCATCAGCGGTGACTCGCCATCGTTACAACGCATGTTGCTTCAGTTGAATTTGATGAGTTGCTTAACTCTAAAACACCTGGACCGGATGGACTCCCAGCCGAGTTTTACAAGGAGTATAAGGAATTACTGTGCCCTTTATTACGCAAAGTATTTCTGGAAGCTTACGATTGTGAACGCTTACCACCATCTTTTTTGCAGCAGCCATACAATATTAATCCCCTAAAGTAAGGATACAGATAAACTTATGCGCGAAGAAGGATACCGCGCTATTACTCCCTGCAATGTAGACTATAAAATATCCCCTAAGATTCTGACAAACGGCTTCAGTTCGTCTCTTCTAGTGTGGTTGGCGACCATCAGACATGTGGAATTAAGGGGCGAAGTATACAGACCAATATACACGTCGCACGCTCGGTCATAGAGAGCTGTACTCGGCAAAACGACCAGGTAGCCATAGTCCAAGTAGACTTGGCGAAAGCCTTCGATCGCGTGTCCCATGACTTTGTTTTCGCCATTCTTAGACACATAAACGTTGTTGAAAGAAATCAAGCTATGCTACTAAAGCTGTGCTACTCGTCTCATTGTTAATGGTTCACTCTCGACTCTTATAAATTTAGTATCGTTTATTAAACAAGGGTGTCCTTTATTCCCTCTGTTGTTTGCTTTCTACCCTCGTTGCTTGAGTGTACTTTTCAACCCTAGAGTAGACAGATATCGCTTCTATTCCGCGGAAGTAAAAGTATTGGCCTACCCAGACAATATAGCGTTTTTCTGTGCTGATAAGAAAAATGTCAACAATGTCTTTAACTCAAAAATTTTGTGAAGCTTCGGGATCATTGCTAAATAACTCAAAAGGCGTTGGCTTCTGGTGCGGCCAGTGCGCCACAGCACCTTCGAGGTATGCTGGTATTTTGTGGAGCTGTGTTGCTCCTCAGTATTTAGGAGTTTCCTTGAACTGCATTCGGAACAGTGATCATTACTGGTCTTAGCGTATGACAAAGATAAAACGTGAAGCCAATATAATAAAATCAAATCGGTGGTCAATCTTTGGACCCGCAAGGGCCTGTAACATTTTCCTTGCAGTGAAACTCAAGCGCGTGCTCCAGGAGATTTGCTGTGCGAGAGGCCAGATTCAAAAATTCCGTAGAGTTTTCGCGACTTTCGTCTGGGATTCCACTCGGGAACCGATGCAACGAAACAACCTTTTTCACTCCATTTGATACAAACGGTCTTGGCCTGATTCACCTATTTTTAAAACAGGTTCTTGTTCGTTTTATGTTCTTCCGAACTGTATCCCATCATTTTTTTGCGCACGTGTGTGCAGACATAAGTTTCAGAAGCTTTACTATACTTGATAGTCTCATCTGTGCCTGTGGGCACATTGCGTCCTTTCGGTCTCTTTGGAGAAGCACTTCGCGCAATTGAGTTTTTGAAAACCCGGTTTTCCCTGGAGTATTTATTTAAAGTTCCCCGGGAAACAATTGATGCTGATCTGATTGATGTTGTGTTTTCTGTACTTTTGTATCGAAGCATATTTGGTAACGGTCCGGAACAAGATGTCTTTAACCGTGTGAAGAAATGCAAATGTCACGTCCTGCAGAAACGTTTTTTTTTTTTTAAACTTCACACTTTCACGTTACCTGTCAAGCCTTGGCTTCAAGAAAAAAGCGTTTTCGTTTCGTGGTCAGAGAACTGCCGTCTTTGTAACCAACCGGAAACTATAAAACATTCTCTTATTTTCTGCACCGATGCTTACCTCTTCTGGGATGTGTTACAAAGAACAGTGAAAAAAGATTTAAATATATCTGCCTACACAATTTGTTTTCAACCTTTAAACCCAAATAACAGCTTCCCTTATGGTCTGTTTGCACTGATGGGTTTGCACAGTCCCTGGAAAACCCGAATGGTTGACAGAAAGGCTGACGCTCCCCGGACAACAACGTTTAATTGTATCGAAACTATATCACATGTACGAAATGTATTTGACCATCTCGGTGAACGCTCAGACTGGTATGCTCTCTTAAATCAATGTATTCAACATCCGGACGTTTAGACGTAGTATTCAATACGAAATACTGTGTTGAGTTTGTGAGGAATCCTGTGATCTCCATTCCCCGATGGGTGCGAAACGGCCGCGGGTCGGAACACTCGGCCTCCTTCGCCGTGAGCTTGGACCTGTTCGTGAAGCGGAGGGTTCCCTGCCTCGGAGGGACCACCCCTCACTCTCTCACAAGGGGACCTCTTTCCGTTCCCCCGCTCGGATGCGGACCACTGTTGGCAGGCGAAGAGGTTTCGCCTCCTGTTTTCCCGCTTTCGTGAAAGGGTCTCGTCCGGTGACCGCGAAAGAGATAGGACGTGTGTCGTCAACTTCTCCTACGCCTCCCCTATTTTTGCTCTCCGGAACCCCCCGCCCCTGGGAGGTAAAGACATTTTCTTACCTTACCGGCGCGGGTGGCGTTTTGAATTGGGACATTGTAGTTTATTTAGAAGGGTATGTTAATGAATGCTCTTGGACTCTCTCCTCAGTCTGGTACGCGTGTCTTCTCTTCCGCTATATTCGAGAGAGTGAGACAAGGTGATCGATCATTGGCACCGACGGAGGTAACATATCGAACCGACCCGCGGTAATGTAGCCCTAACCGTCGTCTATATTGCCGCGTAGATGTGGGGACCGCGCTACTAGTTTTGACGTCTCCTTTGAGATCGCCGCCGCTGTTGAGATAACCCTTTGGTTACTCTATCGGAGTACGTTTGCGACCCTTGCCTGATTTTCGCCGTTTTTCACGTCTATTACTTGAAGAAGGGAGTCCGTCTGAAGCGTAGTGTATACCTCCATGTCCACGTATTTTTTTGAGAAGCACAATCATATTATTTATGATTACGCGCGTAGCCCTCGGTTCTTGACTGCCTTGCGGGAGGCTCAGTTTACTCTCGAAGCCTTGGGCCACAGACGGCCGCGTCTGTAGCGGCCACAGGCATAAATACTACGAGGCACACTTTTCGTAACTCTGCCCAAAAACAAACAAACCACAGAAATATAACATGAGGTCTTTGAAGCTGTCACTTTAAATGGCGAGGAATGTTTTGGGTTTTAGAGGGCCGACTGTTTTCAGGGCTAAAGGGCAGATCCCCAGGGCAATGACCGCCTGAGAGAGTGGAATTTCTACGCTTGGTGCGCGAACCTCGGTTTGAGTCTGAGGAACAAAGGGCAGTGCGAGAAGAGACTAGGAGGCGAATGGACGAATTGCGTCGTCGAGCGGGGCGACAAGACCACTGTCGATGGCCTCTCGCCAAGTGCAGGACGGAGTTCTGCTGCCTGTGAGCGTGTCAGCTGAAAAAGTGGGTGCGAGGCCAGGGGGCCCCGCCCATAGTAAGCCAGCCGACCGCCGGAACTCCTTCACCTTGGACGGACCGCGCAGGGAGACGTCGTCAACCATCGACTCGCCAGATGAGACTTTCCGCATTCGCTGGTACTTCTTGAATTAGCATCTCTTAATTCGGTTAATCGTAACATCTTCATCAGTGACTGGATAAGACTCCATAATTTAGATAATTTGTCAACTAGAACGATAGGGACAAAACACAGACAGGAGGAAACAGAGACATACACACCGCTGACTATCAACTATGACTTAATATTTCTTCTTCATCACTTTGACTCAAAGATTCACACCTAAAGTAATGCCAATAAATCATCCTAAATCTTTACATTACACTACTAAATTAAAACACGAAATAATATTAATTAATTACATTAAATTACTAAATTTGGTCAGTAACACCTCCCTGATCCAACTCACAGACCACCTTCGACAGATATCCCTCTTACCCCCCATTCACACTGGAAGCGGATCCGCGTTCGCGAAGCGGTTGCGAAAGCGGTTGTATAAAGATCCAGTGCAATTGCACGCGCATTTGATGTCATCGTGTGCGCGTGCAATTGTACTGGATCTTTATACAACCGCGTTCGCAACCGCTTTGCGAACGCGGATCCGCTTCCAGTGTGAATGAGCCCTTACTCCCTTTCACGGGCTGTGCCACACTGCAAAAACTGCCTTTCTTTCTTGCTGACCGTGATAGAGGGCATGCCCACGCAGTCATCGGCGGTTTGCTCAATGGCCAGGGCTCTGGATTTGTAGACGCTGTTTTCGTCAGCGTTCTCGTAAGCGTTCTACCCAATATTACAGAAACGTTTTGTTCAGAGTACGTATCGTAATCAGCTCGAGCTACATCTCGGTCTCTCTTCATTGGTCAGACTCGTTACCAGAGCGAGGACCCATCGCTCGGTCAGTGGCCCACCCTTTAACAACGTCACACCCGGAGACCTCTCTCTCGATTTCTTTTTTGCCTGTGACAGTTAGTGCACTGGCGGCGAGATCGAACTGGCGCAGTTTCATAATCATCATCATGACCACAAACAAATCGCTGTGTGGTCAACAATTCCGACTCCAGCACTCGCCTAGCGTACGCAGCATCGTGTCCGCGCTCGCTGATCATTGTTTGTAACGATATGGTGCGCACTTTGCCGCGTAGCGTAGTGCTCGAAGCATTCTTTTGAACCGAGTGCATGCAGCGCGGTGGACTGCAGCACGCACGCGACGATTCGGACACTGTCCGCCGTCTGCCGTGGTGCGACGCTGCAGTCGATAACATAATCGCAGTTGAGTCCGTCCTTTCCTTTAACGACGCACCGCTTGCTTTCGCCGATGTAGTCCATGATAGCCGCAAGAGACAGGATAACTAATAATTGAACAGCGTGTTTTGCGAATCATTCAGAAAAACACGGACGCCGTGGCGGCCACGCAACATCCAGCAAGCGCGACCGACTCGACGGGGCTGGATAGTGCGACCATACATGCGCTTGTTTTGCCTTCCAAGATGAGTTTGATGACAGTGAACGCAAGAGAGAACTGGATTACTTCTATCTAGATGCGTTTAGGAAAATATATAGTTTAACATATCACTCGCGAGCCTCGCGTCGTCGTCTTCTATGCAAGCAAATGCAATAATATGGCTGCGGTCGGAGGGCTTGTTTGTCACACAGCGTTAGTTTCCCAGGTGGCCGCTAGGGAGTGCCACACGTCAATCTCCTCCCCAGTAGTATGTTCTCACGAATGTTTGACGCTCCGATGATAGGAGCGGGTGAAGCAGGCATACTGAATTTTCTGAATTTCCAACCCAGGCAAAAATGTCTTTTCCTCCCTCATTTAACCCATCTTCGGCGTCATGTTAGGGGGAAAAGAGCTCTGATGGTGTAGAGGAGGGGAAAAAAGTAAATTCCCAATCTCTCGCCCCACCACGCCCCCCCCCCCTCCCCCCCCCCCCCCCCCCCCACACACACACACACACCGCGGGTGCGCCACTGATTTCTCACGAGAGCTTGTGCGAATGAGACGCAAGACGAAGCCACGTACTCACGAAGCAGTGCTGAGCTGCAACCCTCTGGAAGCTACGCTAGCGTTGACGACCTGTCAGGAAACATTTGACACGGAGTGTTTTTTTTTATAGGCACCTTGTGCCAGAAAGCCGGTCATCTGTCCAGAGTATTCCTCTTGCGGGTGATTTTACCCGCGGGAGAGATACAACCATCACGAGAAAACCATCCTTGGCCTAAATCGCATACGACAACCAAGCGGCGCGAGCATGTGCCAAGCGTTTCGGTCTTTATTTTCATTTTAGCGGGCACAGCGCGAGCTTATCTGAATATCGGCACCATCGCCACGCGTGTTTTTTCTTAACACATTTAATTTCACACCCCCGATGGGGCACCGCGGCTACTTTCCCCACCACTTCTAGTTCTAGTTAACTAGGCTCGATCGATTTAACTGCACCTCGTGCATCGGCACAGTAAAGTGTAGGGCGGTCTAGTTTCGGTCGTGTCTCAATACACAAACCGGAAGCACACTGCCCTACACTTCTACGCACCGGTGCAGGAGGCACGGGTAAATGGAATACCGATCTCCTCTATACTTACGACCTCGTCGCACGCGAGTAACAGCGCCCGCTTAGAGACCGACATGTTTGCATTCTTGCCGAGGGGTGGTGGTGCATTTCAGCTGCTCTCAGAGCCGTATATTTGGAGAGTTTGGCCAATTGGCGGAGCAAAGGCCGCCGCCAGCGCCGAATGTTCCCCCCGCAGTTAATGCGTTAATCAAAAGTGCGACATAGCGTCCACCAATCAGCAGACCTCTACATCGCAATATTCGAAACGACATTTAAAACGTGAAATAGAAGCGTTCAATTTCGCAGCAGCAACGATCGCAAGATCGCAACTAATGAGTTTGCTCTGGCGTGGAGCGCCCGTTCGTTTATTTTACCGCTGAATATGGACGTGACGAAAACCTCACATGCGGCAAGTTTTCACTTACTAAGAATTACACTATTTTACGCTAGTTGCGCTTAAACGGCTTAAAATAATCAAGTCGCATTTTTAGAGCTCACGAGCACCGCTAGGGGCTGTTTCTCGGCCGGTGGTTGGCCACGAGAGGCTCGCCCATTAAACCAATAAATGGCCAAACTCTCCCAATACACGGCTCTGGCAGCTCTGCCGTCCTGCGATCTTGCAGTTGGAAACAGAGAGTTTCCAACTGCAAGATCAGGGTCGCGTGGTTTATGGGCAGCATTTACAGTACGAGCTGCGAGGAGGTGACGAAAGCGTTGATCGCCTTCTTTACTTCTCGCAACGCGAAAACACAGCGCATGTTCACTGGCATGCAAATGCTCCCCATGGTTTGAGATAGACCCTCTCTTCAATTTAGGCACTCTAAGTTCTGCTTGTGGTACAGAAAAGAAAAAGGGGAAGAGAGGCCAAAGTCTAAAACTGAGCTAAACGTTTTAAATAATAGGGCAAAAGCAAGCCATGCATAAACAATTTAGCACTGCGCCAGGCGCGCACATGCCCATTGGCCCAAGCATTTTTAGCACACCTTCAACAGCTGAGTTATGGCCCCATCTATTGGGACGGCGCGAAACTATATCGGCCGCCTCAAGAGTCAGCGCTCCCCATAGGCGCGCCCCAAGTGGCATGGTCGTAAGTATAGAGGAGGTCGTAAACCGAACAAGCCTACTCTAGTTGAACTCCCCTCCATGCGACCACAACAAGTTCCGAATCGGCCATCTCGGGCATGTAGAAAGAAATCTCCTGGATGAAGCGTTACAGAGGCCGGGCTGAGTGCTGAAGAACACATTTTTTGCTCGATCGCCATCACTCGGCGTAGAAGTTCTTTAAATAAGTGTGTAAACGATCTCAGCTGTTTTCGAGAACCCGTGAGAACTTTTACGAAAGCTTAGCACCGAAGAAAAAAGGCACAACTTATTGAACGCAAGTCTCACGGTCAGGTGGTCAGGCGGCGCACTCAAAGGACATGCCCGGGCACGCAGGAGTCCTGCGTCCCTGTGGCTAATTTATGGTTTGCTTCTTCCCACTCGGCGAATGAGCTGAAGTCCCACTGCGCTTGAAGCATGTCTGAAAACCAGAGATAGCAAAATTATTTTTATTTTGTAACTAAATTACAGGACTAATTACTTTGCATGATACGACAAAAATTTACATAAATCACATTATAGACTATCACAGTGGAAAAGCAAAATATTTACAAATAAAATTACATTAAAAGTAAAATTATTACACCAAAATTAACGTTTCTCTCCTACAAGAAAAAGCAGCTACCAGATTTTGGTGCTGATTAATTATTTACACGAACAGAACCTAGCCCGAAGGATTACAAATTGGACCACGAAAAAAGAGAAAGGTATATATGATAGGCGATGAGTCTGATAATTAATTATCGGAAGGATTACACAAACATTCACTTCTTCACAGTGTCTGGTGTTTTAGGAAGGGTGAAATGGATGAATACCGGAAAAAATAAGAGCTCACCGAAGAAAAGCTCCCCTACGCTTTGGCGGGTCCGGAGAAAAGCTATCCTGGAATTGCATTTCACGTAAGGTGGGGCTTATAACTTTTAGCGCACTCAAGCCACAGACAGCTTCAGAAACACTAGGCGTGACGAGCACAAAGGGACTTCTTACTGCTCCGTAGCCAATGAGAATGCAATAGCAGCCGACAAGAACACCGAAAAGCGAATCACGAAGAGATAAGCGAGCGCGAGCGTGATAAGCATTTCACTGCGATTGACGGATCAGTTTTCGCCTTTTTCTGCTTTGATTTGGAGAGTGGATGATCCTCTCAGAAAGACGCGTTTGTACCACGCGTTCGGCAGTTTCTTTTAGAATTGGGTGATAAGCCGGCGTCTTAATAATTTTTATAATGTTTCGGTCACATATTTTGCATACCCTCGCGATGCAAACTGGCGCCTTTGTCACTTACAATTGTTTTCACGGAAGCCGAACCGTGAAGTGCTTTGCGAAGTTCCCAAATAGTTTGCAAATGGAAGTAAATGTCGTTAGTCATACTTTCACTCATTTGGAACACGCAGCCATTAAAACAAGAAGGTAACATCGATCTTTCTCTGGAAACTCAACACGGACCTTCTGCAAACACTTTGTTGGATTAAAGTCACCGGATCCTCGGAAAGCTGCGCCAGTGCCTTTTCCGCCTGCCAGCCGGGCGCATAAAGACACTGCGTGCCTGCAGACGACCCAAACCTTGCAAGACGGTCGTCAGGACGGTCTAAGTTGTCATGGTAATCGCCATTTCGGTCCGTTTAAACCTTCGAAGCTTCGAAAGGGTAGTTTCACACCCGTCCCGCAAATATCTTTATAAAGCATCAGCGTACTAAAAGTGTTCCTTGCCAATATGAGCGTCTTTGGCACCGTGCATGCAATCAACGTAATTATGAATCATGCGTATCTCCACAGGTCAATAATATTTTTGTTTTTCCGTATTTCAAGAGAGGGCAATTAGTCTGTCCGGTCTAGTGGGACAGACGGGAAGAAGTGCCAACGGTAGATTAAGTGAACACAACCAAAAAGAGAGTGGGCAACGCGATGGACATTTGTCGATGCATTGTCATGACTGTGGTTGCAAACGTGAGTTCAAGTCATGCACGATCATCAGCAGACGCAAGGATGAAACGGTACGGGAAATCATAGAGGCAGACCAAATAAAAAGTCACGTTGATCGCTGCGTCAGCGTGGCTTCGATTGATCTGGTGGAAAATGAGGCCCAGTTCTTGCGAACAGCGGCAGGGCAATGTATCGGTTGAGTGACGCAGTGACGCAGTGACGCCGAGTATTGCGAACCATGTTTTTCTGCATAGTAAACAGTTGAAGTTAGCGCATTGTGTTGTCCTGATCTCTCCTGTCGACCGTGTCTAAAAGCGCTACCATGTTCTCAGGTTTCAGCCCCAAATCGCCCAACAAGGAGGATTGATAAATTATTTTTCAATTCCGCCAAGCATTGATGCCGCATGTGGTGACGGTGCAAAGATGTGTGCTTGTTTTTGTTTTGAGTAGACAACAAAGTCCTGATGTCCAAGAAATGTCTTTTTATATGCAATCTAGCTCTCACCGGAAGCTTAAATCGGCTCACCAAGTATGGAAGGGTCAAAAAGAAACTGCTCTTTTCATGAACCAAAATGGCGACCATTCGAGAGCTTCGCGTTACTTTCCCTTGAAGCAGTGATTTTAGGTTGGATTAGGCCAAAGGTGAAGCTGAGTAGGCTGTGTAAACGGCTGCAAAACTTGGCTGGCTCTGCACAACTTTACATAGACTCCGAGTACTTTGCTGACTCCGGGCCACGAAGCAAAGCTTCTATAGGTAACGTTTTCTTTTAGCGTGTGCTGGAATTATCCTCAAGAAGAAAGACAAAAAAAAAAAAAAACTGGTATTAAGTTTTTAGGAGTTGTAACCCTCGATCGCTATGTTGGATATCTTTTTTCAGTTGAAATTTCCAGACGCCGTACTTACTACGGTGGCAGTTTTTCAGCGACATCTGCAGGCCGGCCTGATATGGTGCTTTGCTAGACGTTTGGAAAGCGGGGCATCGCGTTATTTGGCCACAACCCGTGCAATCAGCGGAGCGCACTCAAAAACAGAAACACATTAAATGGTTTCTGGTTTAAAAGTATAAGAGATGAGTAGTCACGACAATAATTACTTCCCTCGAGGCATTCTTTGAGTGTACTGGTAAGTGACATCAGAGACCACTTTTACAGCTTAGCCGCGCTGCTAGGGAAGGGGTGGCTTTGTATTGACTCAACGTTCTCAAGAGCGACTGCTGGTTTGCGTACAAAACAAACTTCCGTCCAAACAGGAATTCATGAAAGGTCCTTAGTCTGAGAATAAAGGCAAAGGCCACTCCCCTCTTTCACCCTGCGCGTAGTCGGTGTTCGCGAAGCGAATGATACCGGGCACTCCTCGAGCTTCGGCCCCACGTGAACAATGAAAGGCCCAACGCTGTACCAGCTGTACGTTGGAACGTACCACTGCAAGCACAGCTGCTTGAACGCGTCGTAATACATGAGAGCGCGGCTGTTAATAAACAACTGCTTGGTGGCGTCGAAGGCATCGCTGCATTGTTTACTCTAAATCAAGACTTCGGCTTTCCTCAGTAGCCAGTGAAATGACTCTGAAGGGCCGCCCACACTAGCGAGAAAACGCGCGTGGCACGCCGATCGCGGCAAGTAACAAAATGTCGCCGAAGCACAGTCAGCGCCACGAGCGCGTGCAGAGACACGCCCTTTATCTTCCCGCTTGACCGATTTATCGGCGCGCCGGCCGCGTTTTCTCGCTAATGTGGGCGGCCCTTGACACTGACACAACGCTTTTCAAGATACCTTGTAATAGTTCAAAAGTCCTATACACTTCGTTTCGCATCAAGTCCGGCCGCATCTATATAACGCTAGGTTTAAATAGAGTCAATCAATCGAAGCTAAAAGTGTTATTATCATGGCCATATACGTTTTGGTGCGTTTGCTATCAGCGGTTAGATCAATCAGGCACGAGAAAACGCGCCAGATCACGCAGCATTAATTGTGCGCGATAAGTGTAGCACGCGATAGCAAACGCACAGGTATGACAGCGCCATTACGATTGGCCTTTGGCACAGCTTGATTGGCTACATCGGATCTTAACATTAGTTGCGATCGGACTCGGTATGAAACGGAGTATGGATATGTTTTAACTTCGCGATAAAAAATCCGTAGCGCGGAATTTTCGGTCGTTATCTAAAGGAGGCCAATGCGGGGCGCAGACTATCGACATTTGCGAAAATCGCCTTCTGCGCACTGCCATCTGTGTCTGCCTGGCTGTGGAACGTCCAATGCGCACGCGCTGTAGCTCTATTGTGCTGTACAGCAGACGCTGCGCATGCGTCAACAGCGCAGTGACTGAGCATTTTTCACCCGAGTGATAAGTGATGCAAAGGCCTATAGACACGAATGCTAATACGTGACCGTTCAAGTGAGACTCGTGTTCAGCCAATGCGAACACGAATTTGTGCCAAACGGCGACGCAGCAGTGATGTTCAGATTTTGTACCGCGGTGGCGTTCCTTAAGTGACGCCGACAATTCAGCGCTACGGCTTGTTTACCTAGGAGATGCTGACACCTCCCGGAGTTTACGTACTTGCGTTTCAGTGTTCACGTGTGCGTTTGTTTTCCTTTCTTTTGTTTTTAGTTTGTTACCGCTTACAAGAAGAACACACCGGCACGGAGGCGCAATCTATTAGGTAGCACTGGAACACTTTCAATCTCCGAACACTCTTAAATAAGAAAATGCTAGTGGTATTTACTAGTACATATGTTACTAGGCACCTAGTAACCGCAGGCATTAACGGTCAAGCTAGGAATGGTTACTAACCAATATAGTATCCTTCAATACCTTTAGCTAGTGACTGGCATTAACTCTCACAAGACCCAGGTGACGCTTGTCTACCTCAAAATCAAAATAGGCAAATAAATTGCAACGGCTGGGCTAAATTTTTTTCCACGCTGCTCCCATGTTAATTTGTAAGCGTATTATAAATTTAACACAGAGAAGGAATTCGAACAGCTATGAAACACACGCACGACACACACGCGACGACACGCTAATCCATTCGCTGCTCCGAATTGTCCCCGTAAGTGTGACGTCACAGCTTCAAACAAACCATGCCAGGGGCGTTGTATGGACGAATATATGGGACTGGATTTCGCCTCGAAAGAACAATTGGTCCAAAACCTGACGTCAAATTTAAACAACTGAAAATATTATATGTAGGCAGTCTAAATGTCATACATACCACGAATGAAATTTGCCGAGAAACGGCAGTTTCTGAAATATTTGCGAGGATAACTTCCTGTCCTCGAGACGTCTCGAGCTACCTGCTGCAGACGACAAACTTACGACGAGCGCACACAGATTGACTGAAGTATGCCGTCTGCAATCATTTGGAACATGGCAGGCCTAAGAAATTTGCCAGGTTTATGAACAGGACTTGTATTTGCGTGCGATACGACACCGTCTGACGAAAATGATCACACGCATGAAGGTTTGCTAAAAATGCAGCGAGAAAAAGCATCTGATTAGGACAGGATATAAAAGCAGCGTCGGGACCTCTTTTTTATTTTGCAGTTGACGCGCGTTGTATTGAGAGAGCAATTATTTTGACTATACTTCGTTTCAGCTTCGGTCCAAGCACGGCCGATGTTATGAGCCGAAGGGCCAATCAAACAGCGCAAAAAGCGCAGCGTTATGGCGTGCTCTCTGCGCTTGGTAGGATAGCCGGCGGAGCAGCGCGCACAGAGAGATGGCGAATACCGGCTGGTCCTATCAACTGCAGAAAGCACGCCATGACGTTGTGCCTCTTTCGCTGTTTGATTGGTCCTTCGGCTCATAACATCGGCCGCGCTCGGACCGAAGCTGAAACGAAGTGTAACATGAGCGGTCTCAGGCCCCAAACTTCATTTGTCAGGCTCGCAGTCTGGGTGTGTGTTTTGTACCTGCTTGTAATCGTCACATCGAAAAAAAAAAGATCCTACTGATTCTTCAGTTTTAAGTAAGACCCCAAATAGCGAAGGCGCTGGAAAAAAAACATCAGGTGATATTACCGGTTGCATGATCGAGAAGGAGCGCTTCTCTTTGCATCTAGAAAGTTCGGGCCCAAATGGCTTAAGTTAAGAGGGCTCGGTATAAATTTCTGTAATAAACATTTATTTATTCATTCTAAAAGATTCGTGTTTACTCTTACCCTGAATGTAAAAGATAAGGAGGTCAGGGTGTCCTTACCTTACCTAGTCAGTCTCGAACATTCTAGCTCGAATGTTTGAAATGCCGAGTACATTAGATAAGGATTCGAGCATGAGCCTTGCCGACTCACTCAGGTTCTCTTGACGACCTTGAATCTTGTGCTGGCCTGCACTTCGACACTGGCTGTGTTTACATGAATGCGATCGTAGCGCATCCTAACGCGTAGAGAGCAATCACACGCGGTAGAGAGACGGGATGTCTCTCTACCTCGTCCTCTTCTACCCATCTATATACTACCAATCCAAATAGTCAAATCTCGATTCGATACACTATTGTCGTATACATGTAAACGCAGACCTCGATATACTTCACGTCGTCTTCGTACGTGATTTGGTTTCACAGTGGTTTTCACCTTCTCAAATATGGCGGAAGCGAGCTCCACGGGAAGTCGTTGGCGCGCTCGCCCACCTCGAGAGTCGATGAAAGCTGTGCACGGGCACACTTCGCTTCCAAAATCCCACAGAAATTTGGCCCCGAGAATAGAAGTTTTGTCCATCATCACCAACTTTATTGAACGCACTCGCGTACTCATTCAGAAAGAACCACTGAACCTGCGGAGTCATCGTGTTGTCTGCTAGCACGGCAAAACCGGTTGTGAAACTTGATTAGAGGATTTTGTCATCGCTTTGCCGTACTGAGACGATAAAAAAAGTCTTCATTATTCGATATTAAGAAGACATAATGCTTACAAAGACATATTGCCGCGAGTGCAGCTGACCAAGCAGACAGCGCGCTCGTGGCCTTCCACGCAGAAAGCCAGGGTTCAATTCTTGGCCGTGGGGACGCATTTTTGGTGACTCTAACGTAATGTTCTGGTAAATTCGAGAACCGTACGTGTTGCTTGTTCGAGGTCAGAATGTTTTACACGCCGAAACTTCTACGCCGATTATTCCAGAAGCCCACGCGTGTACATGAGGGGTTCCGCGTGGCAAGCCGCAGTCAGTTTCGCCCCAGTGTTCGACTGTGCTGTTACGCCGACTCCGACGGCCGCGACGCTCTCTTTTCTTCTGTTCCCTTTTTATTTTGGGCACCAGTTCGCCTCATTAAATGTTTTAGTTTCCCTAGTTACTCTTTGTTTCACCTTGTCACTCGTGACAATATTTACATTTTTTCTATCAGACAATTTCTAACCTCAGGTAGGGCCATAACAACATTTGTTCATAACAACGACCTTAGGAACAGTTTGTTTGGAACGGAGCACCATGTTATTACGTCATCACTTACGGATTCAATGGCTACCCATGCGTCTCGTATACTGATCACTTGAAAGAAGTCGGTTGGTCAGTGACCACCTCGTTTGTGAACGACGTTATAAATATGGTGCTGCTTTTGCAGCAATTTTGTTCTCCAGTATTGTTGGTAAAGCTTCCAAGGAATGTATCTCTTTCCAAGAAGTAACGGTAGACGCAGTAATTATTTGCGACAGTGTATGAAACAGTGTCCGCGTAGGTTCCCAGCAGTCATGTCCTGGCTTCCCAGTATAGCAGCTGCAGTTACTACCTGTAGCTTGTTTGAGGTAGTAAAAGGCTTGTAAAAAGATAGTAACGCTCAGGAAAAGGTAATAACTGCAGCATTTGCAAACGTTTTACTGCGGTACCTATCGCGCGTTAGAGGTATTAAATAATTATTAAAAGGTACTAACAGTCAGAAAAAGGTAGTAACTGTTGCAGGAACTAGATTTTTACTAGCTTTTTGCTAAGAGTACATATCTAAATATTTTACGCATTATTTTTTCACCACGGGCTTGAAATAATTAAAACAATATGTCATTAGCGACCATTTGTTTCGCGGATACTGCTTAGATTTGGTCTCAGAAATACTGCGAAACATGGAGTACCGTTACATGCAGTTCCAGAACTACCTGATAGGTGGCGTCAGTGAACCAGTGTGTTCTAGAGTTATAAGCATTTACAAGTGGTTGCAACGGACTCGAACACACTTAAACGCAAATGCGTGAACCATCCTTTAGAGGCGGGAAGCGAGAGTAAAAAGGAGGAGGAAGGAAACACACCATGGTTAGACAATATATATAAATGTGTCCAATAAACGTACGAGAACATATAAGATCAAACAATAACCTATTTACCGCTTAAAGACTCCTTATGTAATTTACGCAACTTCTGATAAGTAGATTAAGGAAATCATATATATATATTGTGACGAAGATGAGATCTACGGTGCGTTGGGGAAAAACACGGAGGCTGAGGGAAGACGAGGAGGAAGAGGTTCGTTCGGGCAGAGCGCGCGACTAGCTGGATTCCCAACGGCCTTTCTCTCAACCTAGCTACCACACTGTAAATAATAAACCCCCATCAGTTTGTAACATCGTTTCCTTACAATTGGTGGAGGTGCGGGTTTCCCCAACTATCCGGACTTCACTCGTAAGTGTTCCTGCATCCTACACCACTGAAATCGATGCGACGCCAATTGGTATCACGCCAAGGAGCCTCGGACGAGGCAGCGCAGGACACCACTCCTGGCCAGGCACCTACTGTTGCAAGTGCAACCACTATCCTATGCGCGGGAGCCCTCCGTCAGCGGGACCCAAAGCTCTTCAGCGGAATCGGTGACGATGACATTGAGGACTGGTTGGAGTCAGTTGAAAGGGTGAGCCTCCACAACAAATGGGATGACACCGTGAAGCTCAATAACGTAATTTTTTATTTGACCGACGTTGCAAAACTATGGTATACCAACCATGAGTCAGAGCTGGTGACCTGGCCCCAGTTCAAAGCAAAGATCCAGGAAGTATTTGGGAAGCCTGCCCAGCGGAAGCTCGTCGCGAAGAGGACATTGGCATCACGCACCCAACTGCACGATGAAAGCTTCGTTAGCTACATCGAAGATGTCCTGAAGTTGTGCAAGCGCGTTGACACCCGCATGACCGAAGATGAAAAACTGAAGAACATCATGAAAGGCATTGCCGAAGATGCTTTCCAGATCCTTGTCGTCAAAGCGCCAACGACTGTCTCTGAAGTCATCGACATCTGCCAGAACTTCTCTGAGCTGCGCCTTCAGCGTTTGCCAGCCAAACGCAAACTGGAACCTTCCGCAGAGCTGGCCAGCCTGACAACTGCAATCGAAGGCTCCGTCGACAAATGGGCCGAACTCCGATGCGTCATTCAAGACATCGTACGTGACGAAGTGGCTCGCCAATTAGGAAAGCCTTCGACCCCTCCGGAGTCCTTTATCTCGCCTTCGATCAGAGCGCTAATTGAGGATCAAGTCAAAGCCGCGATTCCTTGCGCCGTTATGCCGCCGGCCGGGTCACCGCCGCTAGTGCCTCAGGTGCCAACGTATGCCGAGATGCTAACACGCCCGATACCTGCTCGGGTCTTCCAACCACAGCCGCCATTTTCTCCTCCTCGCTGGCAAGCACGCAGGGCTGACCAATGGAGGACGCCAGAAAATCGTCCCATTTGGTTTTCATGTGGCTATGTTGGGCATATCGCCCGTTTTTGTCGCCGTGGAAACTCTGAGAGTTACGCTGCCCCACTGCAAGCGCAGTATCGACCAGCTTTCGGTTCTGGTCGACGCAGTGATCAGTATTCACACCAAGATTACACTGGACCACAACCACGGCAAAGGCAAGGCAGATCTCCATCTCCCAGGCGGCGTTCGCTGTCTCCCCTGCGACCACGCACTACATCGCCCATTGCAGGGGGAAACTGCTAGGAGCAGTTCCAGAGGCGAGAGCTGCAAATCCTTTCACATCCTTAAGTCCTCGTCCAGTTACCCGAAATATGATAGATATAGTTATTGATGGTTTGCGCACTCAAGCATTAATTGACACCGGTGCCGCAGTGTCAGTTCTTCGGGCTGAACTTTGTCGTAAGTTGAAGAAAGTCACAACCCCGTTTTCCGGTCGCCCCTTTAAAGCAATTGGAGCACAAAATGTTGTCCCGACCGGTGTCTGTACAGCACGTGTTGTCATTCAAGAAGTGTGTTACTGTGTCCAATTACTGGTGTTGTCTTCCTGCTCTCACGACGTCATTCTTGGGTGGGACTTTTTAAAAGCAACAAACGCTGTTATCGACTGTGGACGTGCAGAAGTAGATTTCGCTCAAATCCATCTTCCCGACG
Source organism: Ixodes scapularis (assembly GCF_016920785.2). Taxonomy (NCBI): domain Eukaryota; kingdom Metazoa; phylum Arthropoda; class Arachnida; order Ixodida; family Ixodidae; genus Ixodes; species Ixodes scapularis. The sequence continues at coordinate 50,765,292 of NW_024609883.1, read as the reverse complement.
ATAACATTGCTGTGCACACGATCAAATTATCCCTCCTTGATGACGTACAAATTCCTCCATTTTCATCTGTTCCTTTACCGATTCAATCATCCAGAGTCTCGGCGTCTCCTCTAATGGTCTCCCCTTCCGCAGTTTTTTTTCGTAAGACAGGTATCCTTGTTCCTTTTTCTCTACTACAGCTTCACAATGGCACCGCATTCCTTATGGCTTTAAATATGTCTTCTCTTTCAATAATGCTTCCTGCAAATACAGTCGTTGCTTTCGCTGAGCCATACGAAGCTATCGAAGTTTTTGATTTCAATAATTCTTTTTCTGAATATTGTTGTCCATTAGCCCCGCAGCAAGAGGAGGAGGACCAGTTCTTGTTAGCGACTATAGATAACCACCTTGATTCGTCCCTAAAGGCCTCACTCCTTGCCGTTCTACGCAAGTTTAGCTCCATATTTGATCGCCCGCAATCCACCTTGGGACGTTCCACGTCGGTAGTTCACCACATCGATACGGGCAACGAGAATCCCCTGCGTCAACGCCCATACCGAGTTTCAGCGTCTGAACGAAGCGTCATCGATAACCAGGTAAGCGACATGATTGACAAAGGTGTCGTCACGCCCTCTACGAGTCCATGGGCGTCACCAGTCGTCCTTGTCAAGAAAAAGGATGGCACCATCAGATTTTGTGTTGACTACCGAAGATTAAACGAGATCACCCGAAAAGATGTATACCCAATGCCAAGAATCGACGATGCCCTCGACTGCTTGCAGGGAGCAGAGTACTTTTCATGTCTAAACCTCCGTTCAGGCTATTGGCAAATTCCTATGGCCTCCAACGACCAAGAAAAAACAGCTTTCGTAACACCCGATGGCCTGTACCAGTTCACCGTCATGCCCTTCGGCTTATGCAACACGCCGGCAACATTCGAACGTATGATGGATGCAGTGTTGCGCGGCCTCAAGTGGAAAATATGCCTGTGCTATTTAGACGACGTAGTAATATTTTCAAACACATTTCAGTAGCACCTGTGTAGATTAACCGCCGTATTGTCCTGTCTCAGCAACGCCGGCCTTCAGCTCAACGCAAAGAAATGTCGATTTGCAGCGCGGCAAATTAAAGTGCTTGGCCATCTCGTGTCCAAAGAAGGCGTTCAACCCGACCCTAGCAAAATTCAGGCCGTTTCTGACATGCCCAGGCCAACCACCCAAAAAGAAATTCGAAGTTTTCTTGGACTTTGCTCCTATTTTCGACGTTTTGTACGCGGATTCGCATCCATAGCGGCACCCCTGCAGGATCTTCTAAAGAAATCCTCACACCCATTTTCTTGGACATCGCAGTGCGAGGCTGCTTTCAACCAGCTTAAAGATATTTTAACATCTGCCCCGATACTTCGGCATTTTGATCCCACTGCCCCAACAGAACTTCGCACTGATGCTAGCGGCTTTGGAGTTGGGGCTGTGCTCGCACAAACCAAGAGAGGTTTCGGCGACTAAGTTGTTGCCTATGCAAGCAGGGCTCTCACAAAACCAGAACGAAATTACACCGTAACTGAAAAAGAATGCTTGGCAGTCGTCTGGGCAGTTGCCAAGTTCCGTCCATATCTTTATGGCCGAAAATTCAACGTTGTGACCGACCACCACGCGCTTTGCTGGCTGTCATCTTTGAAAGATCTCACGGGACGCCTTGGTCGATGGATGCTGCGGCTGCAAGAGTACGACTTCGTTGTTCTGTACAAATCCGGCCGCAAACATGGCGACGCCGATGGTCTCTCTAGATGTCTTCTGCACTCTGAACCACCAGACCTACCTGACACTGATGAAGACACTATCACCTTATCGGCGTTAAACATTGACGACATGGAGCAAGAACAAGCAAGAGATCCTTGGATATCTAAAATTTCGGCTGTTGTCAGAGACCCTGCATCTTCCCCAAACCGCTCACTACAAAGACAGTCCATGCATTTTCGCATTCGAAATGGCCTTCTCTACCGGCGCAACTATTCGCCCGAAGGCTGCCATTGGCTTCTTACCATTCCCCGTCACTTGCGACGTGAGGTTTTAGAATGCCTCCACAACGACCCAACATGTGGTCACGGAGGTCTACTCAAGACCTACAATCGGGTACGCTCACGGTACTACTGGCCAGGGCTTTATGGAAGCGTCCAAAAGTTTTTGAAATCATGCCTCCCATGCCAACGCCGTAAGCGGCCTTTATATTCATCTCAAGGCCTGCTTCAACCCATTCCGTGCCCAGAACAACCATTCGACCGTGTCGGAATATATCTTTTTGGCCCACTTCCTCACTCCTCCTCTAAAAATCGCTGGATCATCGTCGCCATTGATCACCTAACGCGTTATGTTGAAACTGCTGCTTTGCCTACCGCCACAGCGTAAAATGTGGCCAACTTTCTCTTGAACCAGGTTGTTCTCCGTCATGGTGCCCCGAAAGAACTCCTCAGCGACCGCGGAACTGTGTTTCTCTCTAAAATCATCCAAGAGGTCTTGCGAGCTTGCAGTGTCGTCCATCGAACAACATCACCATATCATCCGCAGACCAACGGCATGACCGAGCGCTTCAACCGAACACTTGCCGATATGCTGGCCATGTACATTTCCCCCGATCATCGTAATTGGGACAAGGTTCTTCCGTTCGTAACCTTCGCCTACAATACCGCCGTTCAAAGCACTACTCAATTTTCACCATTTTTCCTTATTTACGGGAGGCAGGTCTCTTCAACGTTAGATCGCTTGTTACCCTATTCACCCGATCCTTCTGAATGCCTTCCAGTCACCGAAATCAGAAATCATGCTGAACAATGCCACCAGCTAGCACGAGCACACACGACACACCTGCAAGGACAGCAAAAAAGCCATCACGATGATACATCCCACCCAACTTCTTTCACACCCGGCGATCTCGTCCTTTTGTGGATTCCACAACGCCAACCCGGTCTCTCCGAGAAACTGTTGTCAAACTACACAGGCCCATATCGCGTGCTTCGTCAGACCTCACCTGTAAACTACGAAATTGAGCCTCTCTCCCCACCTGCCGATCGCCGCCGACGTTCTCGTGAAACGGCCCATGTCAACCGCCTTAAACTCTACTGCCCCCCTACTGACCACACCTAATACCAGCTTCGCCAGGATGGCTATCTCTACCAAGAGGGCATTGTGACGAAGATGAGATCTACGGTGCGTTGGGGAAAAACACGGAGGCTGAGGGAAGACGAGGAGGAAGAGGTTCGTTCGGGCAGAGCGCGCGACTAGCTGGATTCCCAACGGCCTTTCTCTCAACCTAGCTACCACACTGTAAATAATAAACCCCCATCAGTTTGTAACATCGTTTCCTTACAATATATATATATTTCTTTTATTTAAGTAATACGACCCCTCCAGACTCCGTGCTGTGTATTTCCTTTTACAGCGGTAACCGTATATCTATTGCACGTAACTGTCGAGCAGAGGTCGGCATTTTAGGTCGCCCTCACTCACCCTCACCCTCACAGCCACACTCACCTAAGCCCCTCACTCACCCTCACCCTCACAGCTACACTCGCCTTCAGCCCCTCACTCACCCTCATCCTCACAGTCACACTCACCTTCAGCCCTTCACTCACCCTCACTGAACCTCACGCCCCTCACACACTCATGGCCCTCACGCACTCATGGCCCTCATGCCCCTCACGCCCCTCACGCACTCATGGCCCTCACGCCACTCACCACCCTCACGCCCCTCACGCACTCATAGCCCTCACGCCACTCACCGCCCTCACGCCACTCACCGCCCTCACGCCCCTCACGCACTCACCGCCGTCACGCACTCATGGCTCTCACGTCACTTACCGCCCTCACGCACTCACCGCCCTCATGCCCCTCACGCACTCATAACCCTCACGCCACTCACCGCCCTCACGCCACTCACCGCCCTCACCACCCTCACGCCCCCCCTCGCACTCACCGCCCTTACGCACTCATGGCCCTCACGCCACACACCGGCCTCACGCACTCACCGCCCTCACGGCCCTCACACCCCTCACGCCCTTCGGGCACTCATGGTCCTCACGCCACTGAGGCCAGCTTAAGATGGGGCAATTTTGCCCAGAAACTTGACGTCGCAATACCAGCATCACGGGCCGCCCGCGATCACACGCATCAACCAATTGCTGCATTTTGCCATCATTATCATAAACTTTTATTTTTCTTGCACTATTTACACACAATTACGCGTTATAAAAGTGTTTTTATGCGTTTAAATCTCGTTGAGAATACAAATGCACCTTTCTGAAACAGTATATTTCCAAACGCGATCGATTTCAAATCAGAACCAAGTCTTTCGGTGTTATCATCTCCGGCACGAGGTATCATGTGAAAATTTTGCGTCCCTGGTTGGATGCAGCCGCTTCAAACGTCTTCGAATTGCTCCGAGTTGCTTGCCTATTTCGAGCCGGACCCGATCTCAGCAATTCGTGTCGATCTAGGGAAAGCTAGAGAACAACCCGCCATCAACACCAAAACTGCTGAGAAAGTTGCTCCGTCTGCAGGGGGCCTCGCGCCCCTCACGCACTTATGGCCCTCACACCCCTCATGAACTCACCGCACTCACGGCCCTCACACCACTCAAGCCTCTCACCGCCCTCACGCACTCATGGCCCTCACACCCTTAACGCGCTCACCGCCCTTACACCCCTCACGCAATCATGGCCCTCACGTTACTCATCGCCCTCACGCCCCTTACGCGCTCATGGCCCTCATACCCCTCACCGCCCCCACGGCCCTCACGCATTCGCGGCCCTCACCGCCCTCACAACCCTCACGGCCCTCACTCACCCTCACACTCATGAAATTTCCTGGTTCAGAAACCCACTCACCCTCACCTCACCTGTGAAGAATAGGGTGAGTGAGGGTGAGTGAGGGCCCTCATGAGTGAGGTTTGCCGAGGTATGCTGTCGAGTCGACCTTGCTGCGTGTTCGTCGTCAAAACCGAGTGGGTTACCTACGGGAAAGAAAATATGACGGTCCGTTGTCTTCCAAAATGACTCTACGTCTCTCAGCAGGAATCGAACCTCTGACCTGTCTGTAGGCTGCTGCAAAGCAGTTCATTGTGCATCCAGGATGTCACTGAAGCATGTTCACGATCACTCGGATGAAGAGGCCACTAAGGAAAGAGAGCCAAGCCTTATCGGTTTCGTCTCGCCAACCAAATGCCGGAATAGTGTAGCTGCGGTGAAGGCAAATTGTCGTGAGTATGCGAGCTTTGTGATGAATTTTACTGAAAACATAGGCCTGTGATGTGCGCGTCAGGCACGTAGTCAGGGGGGGGGGGGGGCATGGGGCCCGGCTTCCCCCCCCCTCCCCCCCCCCCGAAATCTTCCCATTCTGCTGGGACCTCCTCTTCCCCCTCCCCCTCATACAGCATTTTGTCATGGGCAGGCCCCCCCCCCCCCCCCCCCTCCCCCCCGAAACAAAATTCTGGCTACGTGCCTGGTGTGCGTTGATGCGATTTGCGGTGTTATGGGAAACTTTTAAACTCCAGTAACGCTGCTAAAACGTTCTTACAAAAGGAAGTCTTCAGGCACTGCATAAGGTCTGCTTCTTCCTTGCGTGTCGTCCCTGCCACATTGCTCATACAAAACCTATATCTGTTCTGCAGACATGTCCGAAACATACACATCAAGCAAACATGGTGTGAACATGACTGAGGCGTGTCTGTAGATAAATCTGTCGCAATGCCTGCAGCGAACACGGTGTATTCCGTATGACGTACAAATAGTAAGACTGCGGCTTAGAAAAAAACAAGAACAAAAAAACAACCACATTTCAACAAAAATCTAAGTGATTCGTGTTTCATACTCAATATTCAGAGTCCCCCTTGCGCGGTGCGAATGCACCACTCGTTGCAAAACAGCGCGACTGTACGGCTACCGCTTTACTTGCGGCTCGGGGCAACGAGCCCGCGAACGTTTTGTCACCGGTGTTACGGAAATTATAAGACGAAAATAACGAGAGTTCACGATCAACTCCCAGGCACTCAGAAGAGGGGAGCACTCACCCCGTAGGTCTGACGCAAATGCTTTAACTTGGAATCTGAAAGTCAAAGTTCACTTTAGTCAGCAACGAGTGCATTTCCTCACGAAATTATTTTCCTTGGTTTTGTATGATTTAAGAATTTTCGAGCTCAAACGCGCTTGCAAGCCGGAGCTGCTACTTTCGTTTTAAAACGGAGCTGTTAAAACCGATACAACGACGAGAAATATAAATGTCCTAAAACTCGCTTAGTTTTTGTTTGTGTTCTTTTTTGATTCCCGGTATTTCGTGCTTATATTGTAGACATTTCAGTCAACAAATCACGCATTTTCTCCGGCGCAGAACAGAACCTCTCACGTGCAAATATATTTGTAGAGTGACAACTGAAATATAACTTTTCGTCCAAACCTGCTTTGCATCCTCGTCAAAAGACTATTTTCGAAGTCTCATCGAAGGCACGAGGCTTGTGATTGGATACAAGTCCTCGCTGAACGCTGACGCAGCCCTTGTGTAACCACACGCTCAGAGTGCGTGATGAAAGAATTGAGAAATCTAGTACTTGGTGCAGCGGTCACTATAGATGAAGCATGATTTTCAAGTGGGTCCATGAACGAGTTAGTTGTGCGGGAAAGCGGCCCTACGGGAACATTTACCTCACCACGTGCTCTACGGCTGGCTTGTATATTATACCAATGAAACGTCACGAAGAATGTTACAGAAACTCGTTACACGACCGCCAGACTTAGCGCAACCTCCGAGCTGAGAAAAGCTGCTCGTAACCAAACACCCCTTACACCTCAAAAACCGAATTTTATGGTTCTAAATGTTGTCCGCATATTTTGAGGAATACGAGTCAACATTCTATTTTATTTTAGTGTAATCCAGCAGTTTTAAAACAGTACCACTTCGAGTTTTTATAACAGTATGCAAACGAGTTGGATCAATGGTAGGTGAATTTCAAACAGCAATTAAACTCCTATCATAAGCACTCGGCAGCACTTCTCACAATTATTAAACTTTCATCTATTTTACTTATATATCTGTTTCCTTTTCATTGAAAGGTGGAAGGGACTATAAAGCGTGATGCCTGACGATGTCTCTGCGCTTGTAGCAGTGGCAGCACAAAAAGCAACACAAAATGTATAGCAAAAAAAAACAACACCAGGAACAAACATAGGGAAGATGTACATCAGCTTCTCAATAAAACATAAAATAAAATAATAATTGTTTTTAACAAAAGATCGATCTAGTCGAATATGAAAAGAATATATACAGGCTGTTCACGTCGTCATATGTGTCGATCGCGCACCCACCAAGACACTCTGCCGAGATTGTGACGACATGATTGGAACTACGTTTCTCTTCCCAGCGTTAATGGGGGAAGGACTTGCGGTGTTTTCTTTGAGTACAATTTTTAAATTGGGCTATATAAAACGTAAGAGTTGATCAATGAATATCAATCAATATCCGCAATTGCGACATGACCAATCAAACCTCCAATTAGAAGCGTTAATTAACAATTTTAGTTAATTATCCCATTTATCCTGACAACTATCTCCCATATATTGCCCGTTGAGCCTGACAAAAGCATGTTGAAATTGGCACTCGTGTAACTCCAGCCCTCGTTTTTTTTTTTTATTTATTCGACTTAAAATCAACCATCCTCCATCGGAAACCACTAAAGAACACGTGGAACCATGCTGATCAAGTATACTTGGGACTCGTTTCAAAAAAGGATATTAGAAAGCAACGTCAATGCCCACCAGAAACGTCTTGGTGTTTTCTTTTTTTTACATTTGATTAAAGTGCAGTTAAAGTAGATTTGACCATCAATTACGTTAGGGCATTTTGAGACGAAACTTTTATTTTGTCTGCTTACCATAATTTGTCTGTATTCTGGCAGGTCGTCTGATTCTGTGTTTGAATAGTATAATTATTTATATTATCTAGATGAATGACAACGCGCTTTCTGCTGTTTATTATTTTAGTAACATAAAGTATTATATATTTTCACCATTTACTAGGCCCTATTTGCTGACAATTTTGTCATGTGGGAAGATCCTGTGCCCGTATTGGTATGACAATGTTGTCGCATTACTTCGCAGGTGTGAAAACAATTTATGTAATTTACTTAACGTCTAGTTGTAAGTGTTAATTTGAAGCCCAATCACCAGATGGGTGATATGTGCCCATTCGCCATAGATTCTGAAAGAACTTTGGAAGTTAAAGAAAAAACTTACGTTGATATGATCCGCGTACATGAGAAGCTCCAGAGATCTCACAACATAATAATAAAAAAAAGGCGTAAAAAGGTACGAATTAATATATACCCACCTCTACATAGGAGCGTGTGTTTTGGAATTCATCAGAGCATGTTGAAGTCTGAGAAAAACATTTTCAGTACTGAATGGGACACGCAATATTAAAACAAAATAAAGTTTTACCTGTAAAAAAAATGAGGGAAATATTTACGTGGTGAGACAAGTTGTTTCGGAGCACTCCAGTGGCAGACGGCTACTTTAAGACGTCAACCCCCGATGTAGAAGTGTGTTTCGGAAATGCTGCTTGGACACTGAACTATTGAAAATGTAAGTACCTGGAGGGAAAACTTATTTTAATGTATAATATAGATATTCCATAAAATTATTAAGTGCAAAGTTTCGTCGAAAAACAGATTTTTTGTTAGCATGGATTCCTAAATGTGCTTCTATTTTGAGCCCTTAACCACGGAATAGAGGCGTGTTTGGGTTTCCACGTATTAGGCTAATAATTTTTAATGGGTGTGTGTGGTAGCCTTTTTTTTTTATTCCGGCATTTAACAATGTTTTTGGGGAGTTTAGTGTCCCTATAAGAGTCTGAAAGTAAAACACATATAGGTTAACAAAAAGGAATAACGTAGAATACTGAAATAAATTGCGTAAAACTAAATGATTATTTTATCTTTTGAAAAGCTAACGTTTTTAGAGGTAGAAAAAATTAATGTTGGGAAGTAATAACACACTCGGCGATTACAACATTGGTAACAATACGTAGGCCTGCGTAAGGAAATATTTCAAGAATGACACTACCACATTTCTTCTGATTTTTTCGGAAATATATTCGTAGAGGTTATGTGACTAACAAGCATTTCACAGGCGAAACTATATACCAACCGTACTCAAATATTCCTGCGAAGGGGTAAGTTTATTTCTCGGCGGTCTCGAGAAAAAATGTATGCGGAGCCGTGCACACGTTAGTTCACAGGTGCGGCAACCAAAACACTAACCGTACTGTTTGATTTTTTTTTAATGTTTTATAAAGGTTACAAGAACATTTAAGATAGAAAATTGCAACACACAATTCGCACCGCCTGCTTTTTTACCCTCCCAGGCTGCTATAAAGAGAGAGGAAGAATACTGGTTTCATGTGGACACAAACAAACAAGCGCAGTAAGTAGAAACTATCATGTCTTGACATTTTCTCAAACTGCTTGAAATTTCGTGGTGCTGGGCTATTAATTGGCTACTCTAGATAGCATAGATTGAAGAAAGGGTTGATCTAAAACTACGGGGAGCGTTTGCAATTTAGTGGCAGACACCTCTTTTTGCATTTGGTCGCCACAGTGCGCAAGCACTGCGTTTTGGCGTGGCTAGTAGGCAAGCAGGAGGAATCGAACAGATGAAAACTGTCTGTAATACAGGTTCTCTAAGCGACTCCTTTGAAATCGATGGCACCTGCCAGCTAGAGCAGAAAGCGGTGGAGGCCAGTTTGCCGTCCAGCGTCCTCGAGCGAAGCCGATATTCACAGCGCCTGGCGGTTAAGAGGTGAAGCCGTGAAAGTAGGTTCAAGAACACTTGAAGAAAATGGCTAATACTCTTTCTAAAGCCTAAGCTTCAGGGAGGAAAAATTCGACCAGAAACCGAAGAAATTTGTCCGGTGGCACGTTCGTTTTGCCCGGGGGCCGCTGCAGCCACTTTCCTGGCGTCGCGCGCAGAGAGAACACCACCGGGCGAAATTTGTTCATTTTTTTCTCTATGGCGACAAGTCTGAAGAGAATCATCCTCAGCAGCGTAAAAAATACAAAGTGCGATCATGGAAGTTTCAAAAGCGCGCGCGAGTGCTCGCCAATACGCAATGATTTTGCAGTGCCACTCTCTTGCGCCTTTTCGCAGTGGAGACAACTTGTGTGATAGAGCACTTAAAAGCTTTCTTGTCAAAGAAAAAAATAGAAACGAATACTTTATATTTTATTATTAAGCGAGGCCTCTATTTAGCTTGACTGCCTAAAATATTTATATAATACTGATGTGCTACGAAAACTTGAAGTGTCCAGGCGAACGAATGCGCGATAGCCAGCAAACATTTGTTGCAAAAAATTTATAAAATTTCGGAATTCGCTCTATCTGCGAAAATATTATTTTTGTGTTAAGATAGTATTCATAGGAGGTCAAAATGGAAGTATTCAAAGGGTAACTCCGGTCAAAAGGCGAACCAAAGTAAATGACTGATATAGACTTATGAATACTAAATACGAGCACTGCCTACATATTACACTATTGAGAAACCCCGATCCATTTAAGAAATGAACTAATAATGCCACCTCCAGCTTCTCAGCCGGCATTCACTGGTTTGGCTATTTGTCAAACAACATCGTGCCCTGATGTCATCATCGTTTTCAAGGAGGTTTCTTGTTCGTACTGCCACCTCTTTTGCCGTGTCTTGCTGCTGCGTTTTCAGGCGACCCAGCGAACGATTTCTGCTTGTTATATTATGTTTTAGTGGCCTTAGTTTTATGTGCTCTTCGGCGATCACGCACAAAGATTGTTGACTCCATGCGCGCTCAAGCCTAGGCTCAAGCGTGTCGGGGTGCCGAAGGTGGCGGTCATTAGCGGCCATAGTTTGGCCCGTCCCCGCTCAGCACGAACTTCCAGTTAGCTTCCACTAGAGCCACTAAATGAGCTACCGTTCAGAATAACAACATTTACCCATCTTGTAGCTTAAAATCATGGTTACCAGTTATTTGAAGTTTTATCTGAAATCACAGGAAACGATTTTTTATTCTCCGCAAGTGTTTAAACAGTTCGCGACAGAGCAAAGAATTATTACACAATCTTCCTAGCAACGAATCTAAAGACTGGTTGGCACAGACCCGTTTTCTTGCATTACGTTACGTTCTGAAAGCTTATGTCGAAGTCACCTCGGGAAACCTCTGCTTTGTATTAAACGTGGCTACCAATCCAAGGAGATAGCCTTGCACACGACATTCGAGACACGAATGTTTCGGTGACGACGAGCTAGGACGGTGAGTTGCCGTGGCAACCAAGGACACGAGGCTCGTTGTAACGTAACGTAAGGAGTTGAGTTTGGTTCAACGTTTCACACAGCACCGTTATCTTGCGTTACGTCTAAGTCACCGAAACATTCGTGTCTCGAATGTCGTGTGCCCGGTATACCTCCTCCAATCGGTAGCCACGCTTGATATAAAGCACAGATATCCCGGTGGCTTGTACGTAAGCTTACGTAACGTAATGTAAGGAATCGAGGCTGTGTGATCCAGTTTTAAGGTGCAACGCAACCCTTGGTTAGTGTGATTCTGAACAAAGAGATGGCGGTGGGATCGCCTTTCAGACCTGTACATCACTGCGAGAAATCGTGTGTGGTGGCGCTTCGATACAGTGGGGTATTTTTCTATATCCTGAATTTGACATCCCTGCTCCTTCGCTTATTTGTCTCTGCGCGAGCTTTCTTTGGAACGCGCATGACTGTGCCAGTTCTCGTGCAAGGTGGCCAGTTGCCTACGCTCCGAGCTCACGTCTCCAGCACATGTGGTCAGAGCGAAATGCAAAATCGTCCAGGGCCAAATGGCGAGACACATGCACAACAAAACAACTGACGCGCTAAAAAATATAAAATCGCCTGTGCGCCGTTAGCACCCCACGGGGATTTCGGAGGGCAATTACACATATTTCAATGTGATCAGATTTATATGACGAGCCACCCTTTTTGTCGTCGATGTGTTTGGCCAACTGTGGATTTCCAGGAAAACGTGATGACGCGATAGACGAGTTTTAAAAAATTCTAGCTTGAAGAATTAAATACCTCAAAAATCAAAACAAATTAACTTTTTTTTTTTTTGGGGGGGGGGGGGATGGATTAGTAGCTGGGTGTTTATTTTGACAAGACTTGTGCGTATCTCAAATACTCTACTCAAGATACTGTATTCCAAATACTTTTTGAAGTGTCTTGGTTTCCTGCAAATACTTTTCATCGAGAGTATTTGATACTCTCTTTTAATTACATTTCTGAATACCTTGTACTCATTGTCCCAAACACATTTTTGACATTTCTCCATTTTCAGAGTTTTTCGGTATGAAGTGACGTAGGCGTGGCACGAGCAAATGTAAACATTCTTTCGAGCAACCAGATCCTGTTGATAGCTCCGTTTAGCTACGGTGACTTTGACTGAGCTCGTGAAAACATCACTTTTTTGCCGATTGTGACTCATATTTCTGCCCAAATTTTGAACAATGAAGGTTTCCCCCTCGCCTTCACAAAGACGCCTTTTGTTTAGGAGTTAGAAGTTTCACACGAAGTATCCTCAAACAAAGAATGTGGTTTTACGGAAGTAAAGATTGCCACACTGAGGTGCAACGCAGACCGAGAAACGACCTATGACAACAATGCAGACTTGAGAGTCAATATAATAACAAATAGAAGAAAATGAGAAGTGGACACACACTAAAAAAGACATTTTTGTTTTGCTTTTTGTATATTCGACCCCGCTACGGCAAAACGTCCAGCTTTCCTTTTGTATCTTTTCTTTCTGTCGTCAGTCCCTCCACTTATCGCTCTTGCGAACACTGTCTGTAATCGAACACTGATAAGCAGAGACCAGGACAGGAAACGAACAACGAGCTGGATGACCTCTCCAAATGCCAACAAAGTGTCCCCCAACGTTGAGTGCCTTTCTGAAGCAACCTACTTGAAGAAGTTGCGACCACTGCCATGGCTATTATGGGGGTTATCTTTGTTATCCATTCACTCATGTCCGTATCCCAAGTTCGTTTATAGTGAATTCCCCATATAGGGAATATGGATTGTAGTTAAACGATGCGTCTAAGGAGCGCCGCAGGACGTAATATTCAGCGATGTCACTATTGGCGAGCCGCTCTGACCCGCTTGTTGCCCCCCGCCCCCTCTCGGTGTTTACCCAACACAAGGCCTGTGCACATGCCCACAGACCTTCAGGACATGTTCATGTCATCTTTTTTAATACAGTGCGGGGCACAGTGTAATGTAAAAATACCAGTAATTAGTGAAGTGACGTTAAGTGCCGGATGTCTCCCGAAAGCAGCCGTCAGAGGATGCGAGCTTTACCTACTTGGACTTTTGTGCTGAGCTGGGCACCGTGCATGCTACATTGTTCATGCAGGCCGGAGTGGTAACAAAAGAGTCCCTCCTCCACCTCTCTGGAGAACACGAACTCCAGCCGAACGCTGACTCCGCGTTCGGTTATGTCCACCGAGCGCTGAGCATTGTTATTCGTTGTCGCCATTCGTGTAGTTCTAAAGTTAACCGCTTGAGGCGCGACGGTCTGATCTCTTTGGCCTTAATCTCTTCCCCGATAGCTAAAGCGACCACTTTCTTGTTGTCCCAGAATTGAGTTGTTACATGTATCGGTGATATTGCCACGCGCGTTGACCAGCGAGTGCGTGGGCGACCATCTATAAACACTTTTCTCTTTCAACTACACACGGGTACACTTGCCGTGAAAACTTGGCTGCATCAGAAAAATATATTCGTTTCGTTGGGTGTTCACTGTTTTCTATGCAAAGTACCGGAGACAATAGAGCATGTATTTTTAGATTGTTGGGAAACTTTCCTGTTCTAGGTGTCCTCAAACTATTACAAAAAAAAAAAAAACTTCCCGATAACACCTCACGGAATTCGGTTCCTTCCCGTAGAAAAAACACGCTGAACTTCCTGTTGATTTTGTCATGGTCCTGGGCCTGCACGCAATATGGCGTTGCAAAATGGATGTGCGCAATGGTGAAGTAGATGCGCGCCCTTTAAGATTGTATTTTATTGAAAATGTGCGCCGTGTAAAAGCTTCGTATGTCATATTGGTTTGCCCGCCTGAGTGGTTATCCATACAGGATGTTCTGGAGCAGCTGAAGGGATTTTAAAGTTTATGTGCGCGTAGTTGTTTGCGCGCATAATTTTACTTTTAGAAATATTGTGTAAAAAAAAAAAAAGAAAGCGAGCGCGTGGTTGAATGGTTACCGCGCGCTTGGCTCTCGCGCGGAGACTCCAGGTTCGATACCAGGGAGCGGTCTCCTCTCTTATTTCTTTTTTCAAGTTGAAAATCTAGTAAGTTCAAGAACCCTGTCGTCTGATCGAGTTAGGAATGTTCCACGCGCCGAACGTTCTACGAGGAATGTTCCAGAATCCCACGCGGGTACAAAAGGTGCTCCGAGTGGCGGCCCAGAGTCAGTAGAGAGTTTTAGTAGACCGTTTTCGCTTTCCCGCTCCGCTCTATGGAAAGCGGAGTCGCCATCGCGCATGCGCGACCCGCTCTGGGATTTGAGCGTGGAGCGTCAGCTCCGCTATCGTCGCCATTTTAAGAAGTACGTTCCACTCTCAGTAAAGGTTCACTAGACGGTACTTTTCTGGAAAGGTGGGTGCTCGCTATTTGAAATCATGCTTGGGAGTGCGCTTGACCGTTATGAACCTCGCTGCACTAAGAAGCTGCGTAGACTTTGTTTGAAAAGGCGTCCCCCAGGAAACGTTTCACGGTGGTCAAGAACCTCTGGCTGCTCCGAGAAATCGCTGGCCGCAATCCTTTCACAGCCCCTGAACGGTGGGAACAGGTGCTGCCTTGTCTAAGCCAGCGGGCTCGATTTTTCTATGCGAGATGACGACGACGACGTTGAGAGGATGACACACCGGGCGACGGCGGTGTCTCAATCTGAGCCCTGGGCCTCGGTTCATCGGAGGCGGCAGCTTCTACTTCGGCTGGACTACCTCCTTGGACCATGATTCTTTGGCCCCAGTGGACCCCAGTGAGCAATAGCGCCATTATGTTCCTGGTGCTCCTTCATGCACTGATCGAACGGCGTGCAAGATCTTCATAGCTCGCTGCTCACCCGCCCAACCCGCCTCCACGAAGTCTGGACTTCTGCAAATCGGACTGCCACCCTCCCCAATACCAACAACCCATGTCGTCGTCATCATCTTGCACGTATATACTCATCACATTACCATGTTCCCTAGACGCGGCACCGCGGGCCTCGGTGGTACGGGCTGCTGCTTTCCGCGGTGCCGCGGCTCTCCAGAGCCAAAAATTAAAGGTTAAAGACCAAGGACTAAAGCAGTCGGCAAACGGACAGATATTTTGTTTGGTTACACCAGGCAGCAAGACAGTGAAAATTAGCGAAAGCGAGTGCTCCATTTATATCTCTACTTTTTTTCCCCAATGAAATGAGTCTTTTTTTCTTCGTATGCTTCGGTTTGTGATATGGTGCCTTGGTGTTTATGTACACTGCGCGACACTGTTAGCGGGAGCATTCAATATCCTGTTTTCATTTTTCACCTTAAATTCGAGGGGCTGACATCAGCCTATTGGTGTGGAATAAAGCGCTCGTTTGGGGCACTAATCTGAGCGACAAATTTTCAGCTTTTTCAATAGCTGTCAAAGAAATAAACCTCAAATAAAAGCGATTTTTTTTCGTGTTCGTATTAACAGTGGAGCGCAGTGTATGTATCTGCCTTGGGGGGTGACATGGAACCATTTTGCTTGACTATACACTTCTTTTTATTTCTTTTGTGTGTTTATGAAAGTGCGTTTTTCAGCTTAAGCTCCTGCCCAGTTTCTGCCTCACTTGTGCTACGGTCTTTTCTTGCAATAGAAGGCCACGCAACATAGTCTACTCTTACAATTCTGAATTCAACAGTAACACTGTAATTTGGTTAGATGCAATATTCACACGCAAATCTGAGAAGTAAAATGGGAGTCTTTAGTAAACGTTTTTTTATTAAAATATTTCTAGATGCCTTTCAGCCCAGTTGGACAGGTATTTCGCTCAGTACAAAAGCTTGAACATGATTTACTGTGATAATTTTATGAATTCTAATATTAAACAAACAAAAAAATGCCCATAGTCTTTGTAGGTTTCGTCCAGCCGTCAAATTATGCCGTCTCAGTCTGCGCACATCACTGCCTGGTGCTTCACGACGAGCACCCTCTTGTGGTCTTCTTCTAATTTTTTTGATGGACGGCATATGGGCATGCTGTGCGGTCAACAAAACCCCAACAGTTGTTCAGGGGTGTTCCCTTGTCCTTGACGGCCTAATAAAAAAGACAAAGAAAAGCACTCTTACAACACGGCAGTATTTAAACACCACCAAAACATGTGATATGGGACATGTTACTCCTCTAAGATGAAGCGTATTTCCATTGTAGGGTTGTAAAAAACTGGGTATCTGTCACGGAGTGGGTGGTTAAATTAATAAAAATAAAGCAATGATCCACTCTGAGGATAAACGAGAAATTACGGAAAAAAAACAAAAGAGCTAAGTTCGACCGGTGACTAGCGCTAGGTCCACGCCAGGTGTAAAATCAGGAAAGAGAGACGATGACACAGGGAGGATAAGCAAACAAAAGATTAAAAATTTAATAAAGTGAAATACTACGCCGCGGACGGCAAAAGAGCACTCTACACAAACCTCGCTCCAGTTAAACGCAATGGGGTCCCGCGGGCCAGAAACTAATACTAAAAAAGTCACGACACTCGTAAAACAGGATCGAGCCGACAAAACCGCGACGAAATCCCAACACTAACCAAAAACAAGGGCAAACCGAGACGGAACTCGAACGTTACCGCTACCCAAAAGGGACAATCCCCCAAAACAGTCGCGACAGGAAGTAGCGCTACGTATAAAAATGTCCCAAAGTTCAACAGTTCGTACTTCAGAGCCGGAGGATGGAGTAGACAAAACAAACAAAAAACAGCTTAGCTTTCCGGTAGGTGCTGAGTCCAGAGCAGTCCGTTGTCTGGAGATGTCGGCCGAAGAACGATGTCTCGGAGTCAGGCGGTCCGGTTAGAAGCTTGATGAGGTCGACACCGCGCACCACACATCCACCCACGCTTCAGCACAACCAACTCAAACACTTGCCCGACAGGCAGGGCAGAAGCCGAAAAATTAAACGTTCAAAAACTCACGTGCAGGGAGTGACTGCGTCGAGCAGCACCCCCGGCCAGCTCCGGGGCTCGACTACCTCCTTTGTTCCAGAACCCCTTTTTATAGGTTCGACTACCGACCAACCTCCCGTTTTCCCGCCTTTCGGGTCAGTCCACTTCCCAGAAAAGCAAAGGTATCCGGCGCCGACCCAAATGGGAAAACATACAGGCCATCCATTTCCCCCGTACGAGTCCAAAACATCAATTATCGTCGATACGTAGAACCCGACAACAACGACCGGCGCCAGACTGAAGACAGTCGCCGCCTTCAAAAGGCGCGCCAGCCAGCTTAGACATCTTTGTATCCCGGCGTCGCCTTCGCGTGTCAAATCGGCACCAGAGTCCGCAAACGCACCCCTCCGTCCGCGAGGCCCAAGCCACAAATTAACTTTGCCCCGGGGTGAAGCCTAATCTGAGTCGCCCGTCCACAAATACCTACCCCGAAAACGAGCAAACCCGTTGGGGAGGTAGAAAGGATAATACGACGGGACGAACTGGAGATTAAAAGCGGCACGGCACTCCCCGTTCCCGGACCGTACCGACACTTAAAGTGGTCCGAGAAAAAAAAAAAAAAAAAAGATAATAAAAATGAAAAACAAAATCAAGAAAAGCCTGAATTTGTGACACTACTCCCCACTTCAAGAACTTTTCACGCGTGAAAATTCAAAACACAGCACAAATTCAGACACCATGAAGCCAAACAGCTGCCTCAAAACGCAAAGGGAGAAACAAACACACACGTCTTCAGGCGGCAAAGAACATACAAACAAACGAACCAGAGAGAGCGCTTCGACGCCCCTGTAAGCAGGACTCTACAAATATGAAAATAATATTAATTAAAAATGACAAAAAGAAAACTTAAAGCCGGCCTAAATAATCGGCTCCAACGTTTCCCCGCCCTTTGTGTACTAAACTTGCTGTTCGATGGCGCCTCGAACTGCAAAGAATAGTGTCCGTCCTCTGTTGAGCGCTAAGGCCCGTCCCAAACACGACGTCTTTCGATCTCTCGCTTGTTTCCATTCTCAGCAAGGAGAAATCCCGTTCGCGATCCTCTTCTTCCTAAGTTACGACGTTGCAGACATTGGTCTCCCCCTCCGTCTGTCGCTCTTCGTACTTTGTCAGGAGGTTGCCGTGAAACAACCCTGTCGAGTGCCCCAGATCTACGTTCTTCATAAAGAACTCGCAAGGGTGTCTTTTCTTCTTGACAGTCATTTTCTTTGCCCTCGTTCAGGAAACAGCTCGGGAGGCCCTCGTGCCTACGTTGTTCTGCCAACAGAGCTTCGGGAGTGACAGTTTCATTCGGGATTTCCGGGACCTTGTGTGGCTTAGGTCCAGCCGTCTGGCTGCTCTTCTTTTGAAGCCTGGTTTCCACGGCGGCACTCATGGTAGATTCGACTTCCTTGCCGTTGTTGTCTTCGGTGGTGATCCCGTTATCAGCGGCTTCAACATCCCAGTCGGGATTGGACTCTCCTGCTGCCAGAGCCCCGGGAATGTTGCCCAGAATGATGTCATATATTGGACTCTCCATGCAGAGTGCTGTTACTTCGCCGCTGAAGAAAGGAGTGCACATCGACAGCCTGGCTTCGGGGAGTACCCTGACCGTTCCATCCACCAGGTAAACTGCTTTAGACGTTCCTGTGAGGTCTTCGTCTGAGATAAGGCTTCTCCGAACGACAACGGTGTTGCACCCGGTGTCGCGGAGGATCGTGACGACTCGCTTTCCCGCTTTTCCCGTTCGTACTGGTAGTCGATCCGTCAAGTGCTTCGTTTCGACCGCAATGATCGAACTTACGATCTGGAGTCGCTCCTCGTTCTTCAATTTCCCGTAACCGTTCTGATTGAGCCCGTCGTTCATCTGGCCGTTCTCAGTAGTCACACAGCAGGAAGCTTGAGATCGCCCCCGGGGTCCATCTTGGGATCCTCCCTGGCAGGAATTTGCGGTGTGGCCTGTCCGACCACATCTCCAGCAGGAGGGAGTCTTCGGGCCTTTCTCTCGGCAGTCAGCAGCCCGGTGTCCCAAGCGGTTGCAGAGAAAGCATCTCAAGGGAGGCCGTCCTTCTCCCGCAGGGTTCTTGTTGACGTATTGTGGAGCATCAGGGTTCGGTCTCTTCTCTTCCGACTTGAACCCAAGAGACTGGGCCCCTTGTGCTTCCAGAAACCGATCGGCCAAGTCGGCCATGTCGTCCAGAGTCTTTGATCCTCTCTCCTTGATGAAGATGGCAAGCTTCGGCGAGCACCCCTTTATGAATTGTTCGGTGAGTACTAGGTTCCGGAGAGTGTCGTACTCCTTCATCGTCTCGGCAAGTTCGACCCAACGGTCGAATAGGCTCGCCAGGCGCGCTGCAAACTGTGCTCCCGTTTCCCCGTTTTCCGGTTTGGCGTTCCGAAACTTTTCACGAAATCCCTCTGCAGTCAGACGGAACCGTCTCATCAATGCCTTCTTCACGCCCTCGTAGTCAACGGACTCTTCCGGTGTGAGTCTGGAAATTACCGACAGTGCCTCGCCCTTCAAACACAATGCCAGCATCGTAGCCCATTGGTCGCGAGGCCAGAGTTGTCCCAGGGCTAAACGCTCGAACCGAAGGAGATATGCGTCTAAGTCGTCTTTCTTTTCATCAAAGGCCGCCATCCAGCGTTGAGGACTCGTTAGCACGGCGCCGTGATTCGCCCCAGACCCATTCGTAGGGCTCGCATTTTCGACTTCCTTCAGCCGAATCCTCAACTCTATCATTTCTTTTGCCTTTGCTTGCCGCACGTCCTCTCGATCCATCTCATCTCTCACCCAGTTTCGCAGTTCCACCCCATCGTAGCCCAGCTCTCTCCCAAGCGCGGTTAATTCCACTCGCGACATGGTAGCACAATAACTCTCACACTCAAAGCAAGAAACAAACGATTACTCAAATCGCCCGCCCTCGTTCTTCCTCGCGGCCTTCCTTCGCAGTGGGGTCGTCTCCCCAACCTTACACCATGCCACCGGTCCTGTCGCGGACGCCAGTTTTTCACGGAGTGGGTGGTTAAATTAATAAAAATAAAGCAATGATCCACTCTGAGGATAAACGAGAAATTACGGAAAAAAAACAAAAGAGCTAAGTTCGACCGGTGACTAGCGCTAGGTCCACGCCAGGTGTAAAATCAGGAAAGAGAGACGATGACACAGGGAGGATAAGCAAACAAAAGATTAAAAATTTAATAAAGTGAAATACTACGCCGCGGACGGCAAAAGAGCACTCTACACAAACCTCGCTCCAGTTAAACGCAATGGGGTCCCGCGGGCCAGAAACTAATACTAAAAAAGTCACGACACTCGTAAAACAGGATCGAGCCGACAAAACCGCGACGAAATCCCAACACTAACCAAAAACAAGGGCAAACCGAGACGGAACTCGAACGTTACCGCTACCCAAAAGGGACAATCCCCCAAAACAGTCGCGACAGGAAGTAGCGCTACGTATAAAAATGTCCCAAAGTTCAACAGTTCGTACTTCAGAGCCGGAGGATGGAGTAGACAAAACAAACAAAAAACAGCTTAGCTTTCCGGTAGGTGCTGAGTCCAGAGCAGTCCGTTGTCTGGAGATGTCGGCCGAAGAACGATGTCTCGGAGTCAGGCGGTCCGGTTAGAAGCTTGATGAGGTCGACACCGCGCACCACACATCCACCCACGCTTCAGCACAACCAACTCAAACACTTGCCCGACAGGCAGGGCAGAAGCCGAAAAATTAAACGTTCAAAAACTCACGTGCAGGGAGTGACTGCGTCGAGCAGCACCCCCGGCCAGCTCCGGGGCTCGACTACCTCCTTTGTTCCAGAACCCCTTTTTATAGGTTCGACTACCGACCAACCTCCCGTTTTCCCGCCTTTCGGGTCAGTCCACTTCCCAGAAAAGCAAAGGTATCCGGCGCCGACCCAAATGGGAAAACATACAGGCCATCCATTTCCCCCGTACGAGTCCAAAACATCAATTATCGTCGATACGTAGAACCCGACAACAACGACCGGCGCCAGACTGAAGACAGTCGCCGCCTTCAAAAGGCGCGCCAGCCAGCTTAGACATCTTTGTATCCCGGCGTCGCCTTCGCGTGTCAAATCGGCACCAGAGTCCGCAAACGCACCCCTCCGTCCGCGAGGCCCAAGCCACAAATTAACTTTGCCCCGGGGTGAAGCCTAATCTGAGTCGCCCGTCCACAAATACCTACCCCGAAAACGAGCAAACCCGTTGGGGAGGTAGAAAGGATAATACGACGGGACGAACTGGAGATTAAAAGCGGCACGGCACTCCCCGTTCCCGGACCGTACCGACACTTAAAGTGGTCCGAGAAAAAAAAAAAAAAAAAAAGATAATAAAAATGAAAAACAAAATCAAGAAAAGCCTGAATTTGTGACAGTATCGTAAATTAATATACATATATATATAGTTGTTCCTTAATCCTGCTAAGGTATGAGGCCGTCAAACTGTGCATGCGAGGCCCGCTACGCCAGAATTCAAAACGAAACTTCTGAAAACTGTTCTAATCTACCACTATTGCTTTGAAGTCCAGGGTTGTGTTTGCTAAATTTTGCATTGTTTATGCCTGTCTGGTTTTCACCAGACAAAAAATTGACGTGGAATATTCTTTCGACCGTTATTGGTAACTCTTTTCAAAACACCACCTGGTAACATATTCGGCCGCCATATTTTGGGCATCGTTTTTAGTGCGAGACTTGTGACTAGAACTCATTTCATATTCAGTATTGACGCAGCATTCGTGTCTAATACATTTAGACTCGCATCCGCGACAAACAATGACCGTACCTCTCTTGCTCCCTATACACTTGGCCAAAATAAGGCGGCCTCGAAGACTAGCGGCACCATAGGTTGCACTTTTAAAAAGGCTGCATTCAAGTTTCTATTATTTTCTAAATCTACAAAGGAAATTTAATGCAAACATTTTTTGAGGAAAGTTAAACAATTCAAAGATTGTGAGCGAGTGTGAATAAATAAAGCTGAGAGGAATGGTTTCTTTGGTGCAGCTTGCGAGCGCTATGCTCGTGGTCAGCTTTCAGTGGCATTTTCGACAGGAGGGCGCATGCACAGATATAATGGGCGTTCAAGCACGCGCACCCGTACATCTGACTGCATAGCCATAGGACGTCCACAAAACGCGACGACTTTACCGACGCCGGGCTGGTTGCAAAGTGATACTCGTTCGCTTCGTTTGATTATGCTGTTTTGTGTTACATAGAACTCAAATCGAATGGTTTACTTTTTACGCGCGGGGCGTACGCTTTAGTTCGTGATTCGACCTCTTTCAAGCTGAGGTCACGGTCAAAAACATCGACGCGTATTGAGTAAGTGCAGCCATCTTGGGATCTAAGCGATCACGCTAAGGACGCTGAGGGCAGTCCGCTCTACAACTTGCGAAGCGGAGCGCACGCTCACTCCGCTAACTATACGCTCCAACTCAGAGCGGGCGACGCATGCGCGGTGGGGACGATGCTTCTCGCAGAGCGTAAAGTAGAGCAAAGAGGGCTCACAAAAGTGGCCTACTAATACTTATAGATTACGAACGCGCTCGTCGTGACTTGTCCTGACACTGCCCATGTACATCTTTGGTGTATAGAAAAAAGTAACTTTTTACCAGACAGAGCAGCTGTGCTAGAAACAATGGAAACGCGAAATTTACACAAACCATGCAGGGTCTCACCTGTGAGCACAGCTCTAGTTTCGCCAGGGTCAACCACCTATGTTTGTTCATGTCAGCGAGCAGGTGGCCGAACCTCTCGTTGATGTGACCCACGATGAGGTTCACAGAACTGAAGAACACCAACAAGTTCCGTCCAAACGCTCATACAAGTACGAACAGACGGTTGGGATAGGCCAGTCGAGGAAGAACCATGCAAAGCGTCTCGCCAGATTGGCAACACCCTGCGCCGATCTGTCGGGTGCTGGTATTTGGAGGCCCGCACGCAGAACTGCCAGGTCCTTCTTTAAGCAGGATAGCTTCCTAAAGGGTTTCTTTTCTACGTTGGAAATATCCAGCAAACCGCGTTCGGAAAGGAAGCTTCGGCGCTTGATGGCACGAGGGATACGAATCATAGATTCGATGTCTCGCCAGCTTAATCTAGTTAGTAGAAGTCTCCTTCCTTGACAACAGCGGGGATTCATCGTGCTGATGCCTTGCTAGCCTTGAGCAACGCTGTACTCGTACTTCGCAAAAGAATGTACTCGCAATGCGCAAACTTCGTCCTTTCCTTTCATTTTTCTACTTCGACTGAGTAACTCTGTCTCATTTTTAATTCGAGTGGAGCAGAAGCTACAAGAGCGAGCGCCGGCCTTTCAGCCTCCTTGACCAGCACGCGCGCTCGTGCAGTGCAGGTACCGTTTAGAGCAACATGCTCATGCTTATACCTTCGGCTTCACTCGCACACAAGGTGGAACGATTGTATTTATATTTTATAGCTTAATATTTCTTCAGGTGTGTGCCTACTCTTTTGTGTTTATTATTGTCGCCTTCGTTTTTACTACCTCTACAATCACGCTCCCTTTTACGCTCTTGGTACTAACGCTTAGGTTTTTTGGTCTTACTAGTACTATAAACGTCCACTTGTGGGGCTACGCAAGCAAATTTTTCGAACCCGCTCAAAACGCTCTTACGCTGAAGAAAAACGCTCTACTAAAACGCGTTTTTGGACCTCCACTTTCCATTCCGGCCAAGCGGGCCACGCATGCGCAGTTTGGCACCCTCAGAGCGGAGCGGAAGATGAAAACGGTCTACTATACTTCGTTTCAGCTTCGGTCCGAGCGTAGCCAATGTTATGAGCCGAAGGGCCAATCAAACAGCGAAAGAAGCACAACCTCATGGCGTGCTTTCCGAAGTTGATAGGACCAGCCGGTATTCGCCGTCCCTCTGTGCGCGCTCCTCCGCCGGCTAGTCCTATCAAGCGCAGAGAGCACGTCATGACGCTGCGCTTTTTGCGCTGTTTGATTGGCCCTTCGGCTAATAACATCGGCCACGCTCGGACCGAAGCTGAAACGAGGTATAAAACTCTCTAGTGTTGCACCAGCGCTCGATCCTGCTGTTTCGCCGACACCGACTCTTGCGACACTAGCCTTTCTCTATTTTGTTTTGGGCACAACTTCGCCCCATTAAACGTTTAGTCTCTTCAGTCATAACCTCCTCTATACGGAGAAAGCCTGGCACGTCGCGAAAAAAAGTGGCCGCCGAAAGTAGGAGAGGAGGGGCGGGGAATCCGGAGCAGAGGGAAGCTTAGAGTGCCTTCATACACACGCGCGCTTTTGCTTGAGTGGTGACATCTCAGCCATTTTCACGCCCAATCGTTTTTTTATGCATTTTGAAGTGCGCCCAATACGGTGTTACTCAGCTCGAGCGTGCAGCTTTGGCTAATGCATAGACGCCATTTTATCGCCCAAGTCACGCACCGAGTGCGCGAGAGTGTCACGCGCTGGCACATTCAGTGCAACAATGGATGTCTTCACCCTGAGACAGACAGACATGTAGGCACCCTAGGGAAGCTTAGGGTGCCTACATGTCTGTCTGTCTCAGGGTGAAGACATCCATTGTTGCCCTGGATGTGTCAGCGCGTGACGCTCTCGAGCGCTCGGTGCGTGACTTGGGCGGTAAAATGGCGTCTATGCGTTAGCCAAAGCTACGCGCTCGAGCTGACTGACACCGGATTGCGCGCACTTCAAAATGCATAAAGAAACGACTGGGCGGAAAAATGGCTGAGATGTCACCACTCAAGCAAAAGCGCGCGTGTGTATGAAGGCACTCTAGGGAAGCTTGTCTGCTAGCGCCACAAAAGAGCGAGCGGCCAAACGCAGAAACAGTCTATTTTTTTTTTTCCTCTTCTCTTTTTGGAATCGCGGAGAAGAGAAATTCAACGCACACCCTTTCCCTTCGCCGTCCCTGCGTCCGCATGTCCGCATCTCCGCTACGGTCCCGGTCGTCGCTTTCGTTTGCGCTGGAGGTTCGACGAACTGCCCGGAAAGGTCGGTATCTGGTGCTTGGAGTGTGCGGCGATTCATGGGCCATATATTTCGTTTCACCTTAGGTTTGAACGAAGCCAAAGATATACTTCGTGTGATCTTATGTGCGAGCGAAGGCAGTGCTAGGCTTGCGGTACGTAAACATCGTAGTTGTAATTGTAAAACGAATCCCGCACCTCATGCACAATCGCTTCTCAGCCTCGCACGACGCAGCCACAACGGCCCATGCCACCCACTGCCGATGGTGGTCAAAGAAGCTCTTGAATTGAATTGGGTTGTGGGGATATTTATACAGCGTGTAGTTGGTCTGCCATTAAAGTTGCGACGAGTCACACGCTGTAGATGAGCAATTTAGCCAGTGCAGTACAACCGCTAGCCTGGGGTCTTTCACGTGCTCACGCAGTAGTGATACACGATTGCACGCCGGTACGATGCTCATCCAGATCGAAACGGGCAGGGGTGGGGCTCGAACCCAGGATCCCTGGGTTCTGCAGCGCGAGCTTTCGCTCCACGCGCGTCGAGCTGGGTGTGCGCTTCAGCCCACTCGGCCACCGATCCCCCTAAAAAAAAAATGTGGAACGCTTCACGATTTTGCGTGTCATCCTTGCGCAGGGGCCATGCTAATCTTCTCTTTATCGTTCCAATTTTAGTATATGTACTTCGGAAGTACAGAAGTATATGTACTTCGGAAGCTCTTCTCATGTCTCCGGGTAGTGTAAATTCGTGGCCTTTTGCCACTGATCACATATTTATCCGACGTTCGTACACTGTCCCTCTCTTGCCTGAAAGCGTTCGTCTTCGCGACGCGCGCACGCAGCTTCGTTTCCCGTCGCAGTTGGCCGCAGTGCTCGCTGGAACACGCCGAACTTTCGTCCTGTAGCGCTGTTACTTGTATACATCCTCGGCACCTGGGCGTCGAAACTACTTAGTCAAAACTGTTTGGTTCTTCCGCTCCACGACACGATAGTCCGACGACGGCGCACTCCACTGACACACCGACAACACCGCCGGCGCCACCGGCATGGTGCATTGTTGCCACCTTCCTTTCGAATCGCCGCAGGCGTTGCTCCCGGAGTACGAAACCGATGGCAACGAAAACACGAAAACAAACGTGGTTCGGGGAGCGGCCGCCCATGACCCAAGCGCTCGCAGACTATCTCTGCCCTTTCTGCTCAGCGCTACCATATTGGGCACCGCTCCGCGCGCTTCTCCTCTCCCTTTTCCTGCGGCCGCGTGCCCTATGGTCCGTCGTCGATGTGCCAGGCTTTCTCCGTTAAAGGGGTATCCACACGAAGGAGAACTCCGCGGACGGATTTCGTGACGTCAGCAACCCGGGAAACTCCGTCTTCGGCTCCGCCGCCCACCTGCGGAGCTCTCGTGCTAACAGTGCGAAGCCTCCGCGCCTCCGCCACGAAGGAGAACGGTGCCGCGAGGCGTCAAAAAGGGATGACGCACTTCTCAAGTGATGCGCGCTCCGCGGAGAAAAGTGGCGGATTTCTCCTTCGTGCTGATACCCCAATAGAGGAGGCTATGCTTCAGTCATCGTCGCCTCATCATTTGTCATTCGGGACAATATCCTGCTCCTTATGGTTTGACTGCATAAAATAGCACTACGATACTTTTTTTTTTTTTGAGTGGTTGCGTGCTCATAAACCATTCTGATAAACCATATTTGCGCAACGGCATAATTGTCGTTGTGGCACAAAGATGCTCCTGCATATCTCGAGTCAAGGAAGCTTGACCTTAAAAGCTCCATTCAGTTTCGGTGACCTAAATTTTGGTCCCAAATCGTTGCTTCTCTGCCTCTTATGGCTTATTTGTCGACACCTTTGCATGGGATGGGGTACCAGTTCTGGTAAAAAAAGGTGCAATGTCCATTGCGTCCGAAACTTTATCCCAGCCCGTGTTTCTCACAAATTGCAAAAAAAAAAAAGAATGTGAGGTGACTTTTTGTCTCGGTCTGTGGAAGAGCGGTTGAGCTTTTGTCCGGTTACCAGCACGAATATGGTACTCTGGTTAAGACTTAAATAGCTCTACATTTTACACTAGCGTTGAGCGTATCGAAAGTTAAGTGTGCATCGAAAGCTAAAGCATGTACCCATATACTGCTCAGACTGTTATGTTTGAATGTTCATAGTACTTAATTAGCCTCAGATTTGGTGTAATTTGTCTCCTGATTGCTAACAACAGAAAGAAGGAAAGATTCTAATTCTGGGTTGATAGAAAAACTCCACCTGCTGATAGCTACCAATCATCTCGGCGCCAATTTTGAGTATTCACTGCACGCCAACGGTCGAGTGCTCAGAACCAGTTTTTCCCACGAGATTTCATACAATCGCAGTTGTTCATGACAACCAGCACCGTTTACTCACGCAAGTGGCCATATGGGAAACTTAGAATATTTTGTATTGATTGAGGCACACGTGGCAAGTAGTATAGGGTTTTTATCAATCCGCGAAATAGAACTCTCCTGGGTTACCTTGGTCTCTAATCCATGTAGCACACAAAAGAGCACAAGCTGAATCACAGTGGGGAACGAAAAAAATAAGGATAAATAAGTGTGTAATGACATGAAAACTGGAGGCAATGCAGATATGCAGAAGGTAAGGTATGTTTCTCTAAATACATTACCAGTAAAGTATTTAGTTTTATCGTGCGAGCGAAGCGGAACATACAAGCGCGAGCATGCTTCCTTGAACTACTCTTCAAGTGAACAAGCGCACAGTTCAAAGCATGGAGCTCGCGTTTATAGCTTTTGGTGCGCTCAAACCTTTTAAAACATAATTATAATCAATTCTATTATTTTATTTTTTAATTAAGTGCGCCTATGTTTTTTTTGTTTTTTTTTTTGTCTTTTGCGTTAGCGTATTATTTTCTTAGTTATATAATATTTTTCTACAATCCGTTAACTATAGTCTGTTTTATCATAAGAGAGCCGCATAATCAGAGATGTAGACGAAAAAAAAAAAAGAACGGAAACACGCGTACACACATTAAAAATGCAATGTAACGGCGCATTCAAAATTAGTCGTTAGTTTTCTAGAGAGCAGGAGTTTTGTAGGGCGACATTGTTACCCGTTGTAGACTATAAATTTAGCCAGCGCAGTACGCCTGTTAGCTCAGGGTTCTTAACGTGCATCACGCAGCATATGTGATACATGATCGCACAACGGTAGAATGCAGATAGGCGACTGAACCCAGGGTCCCTGCTAAAGCCCCTTGATAAATGCGTTTTTTACGAGCACCGCCAACCATTGTCTTGGAAACGCGCAAGACACGTTCCACGAGTGGGTGCTACACCGCTATTTGCTTCCAAGGGCCGCTCGAGAAACAGGCCTCGTGCACTAGCACATTTGACGTTACTTGAAAGACCAACGCAAACACGTCGAAGGGCTTAAAGGGGCCATGAAACGAATTTTGGGCTGGGATGAATGATTTTAAATTGGGACTTTACTAATCGCATGTTGGTTAGTTGGCCAAAAGAAAGAGGGTAGAAAGTCAACAGCCAGCTTTTCGGTACGAACATTTGAAAATATAGTGGACTATTTTGTATTTTCTTTCCTTCAAAAGCTCTCCGCCTTTTCACTATGATACATCAGCGGTTCCCAAGGCGCGTCAGCGGTGCCAACCTGACGTCAGCCGAGCCCAGCTCACGCATTGGACACGAGAACTGCGTCACTCGGACGTATGCGCTCGTCAACAATCAATCCGTCGACGAATATTTGGATTCGTGTTTGTGGCCAGTGAGTGCCCTGACAAAACTTATCGTCACTGGGGAATGACAAGTTCTATGGTGTGCATAAAAAGCACGGTGGAAGCTAGGAGTCATCGCACTGGTGCCGAAGAATGTCACGACAACATGATTTCACAATTTGCATTTGAGTTGAGAATCAAAGATAAGGAGGGAGAACTAGGAAAATCGTTTCATGACCGTTCACACGATGCATTTTTCTGGCGCATCTAGAGTCGCGAAACGTAGTTTCGCGAAATGGTTGCGCCGTCTGAACGAGCCCGAAAAGGACGCGCGCATCTAAAAAAAAAGCTGCGCGCAGACTTCGCTTCTGGAGCGAGGTTTTGCTGAAACTTTGCCGAGTCCTGTCAATCACTCCGAGGGCGCCGCCAATGGCCGCTCAGAAACGCCCTCACGTGGCCTTTGAGGGGGGAGCGAGCTGTTTGAGAAGACCACTTCACTGCCGGTGTTGTAGCCGAGCCAAATCCGAAAAAAACCGAAACCACGAACGATGGATACTGCTGGCGCTTCCGCAAGCACGTCAAGCACCACTGAAGGAAAAGTGAGTAGCATATCGGATAAAAATCCAGCGATGGACGCAGACGTAATTGGGGATGATGATAATTCGCGTCTATTTTTAGTCATAATTAAGAAATAAAGCCTTGAGACAAGGAAACAAAAAGGGACGTACACAGTACCGTATCTCAGGAGACACTATTTGTGTCTCCTGAGATTTAACGAAATATTTGCTAAATAGCGGGCCTGCACTTCGTATCCACCGATTACGTAACAGCAGAGAAGTATCGGACCTCTCTTCGCGAAGGGCCCCCTTCAGGGAGGCCAAGCTTCCTGCAAAAATGAACCCTGAATCAACAGACCAACTGATGCTCGCCGCCCTACAAGACATAACAGATTCGGGGACGTCTTTCAAAGACGGCTATCAAATTCCGACCAAGGAACCGACAACAGATGCAATGACTTGCACTTCCTCTACAATCGTGTCTGCCTGCGATGACGACGACATGCTGCCCGACGACGATGAATTCGAGACTGCTCAGGGAAAGAAGAGACGTAAGACGGACCCACGGTGTCATGCTTCATCTCTCAAGGATGAAGGCAACCTACAAGTTGGATCCACGGTATTGTTCATCCCGACTGAGAACCACAAGGTCGAGTCGCTCAGCAAACTCAAGCTTACAGACTACCTGAACAACGTTGCTCCAGGCATGGTGAGTGTTGTCCGGATTAACAAAGCTCGGAACATTGTCGCAGTTGATGTGAAGCGACCTCTCTTTAAAGCGGAGCTTCTCAAGCTGTCCAAGCTATGCGCAGTACCGGTCAGAGCCTTTCTGCCGAGAGATCGCTCAAACTGTTTTGGCATTCTGCGAGACATTGACCCTGACTGCACAGAAGACGACATTAAAACACATCTGCAGTCCTCCGTTGGCGTGGCAGAGGTGAAGCGACTTGGGAAGACGTCACCCGTAGTGCGAGTCGCCTTCACAGGGAAAGTAGCTCCTCAACACGTCAAAGTGGGGCTTGTAAGAACTGAGGTGATCCCCTACCGAGCACGCCCCTTGCAGTGCTATAGATGTTACAAGTTCGGCCATATTGCAGCTGCGTGCACAGCAGAGTTTCAATTGTGTTATCGATGTGGACTGCGTCACGAAGGCACGTGTGAAGCCAATCCCAACTGCGTTAACTGTCAAGGACAGCACGCCTCTAACTCAGCCGAGTGCCCAGTCAAGGTACGAGAGACTGAAGTTACAAGGTATCGGCTAGAACACAACACCACTTTTCGCGAGGCAAAATATGCCGTGCAAGCTAAACGTCAGGCAAACAAGGAAACGGCTGAAGGTGGCAAACCAGCGTCCAGAATCACCACCAGTAGTGTGCCGTCACTAAATGCTCAGGAGTACCCTCCTCTTAAGAACCTGGAGAACAAAATCGACGACCCTGGAGCTGTAGCGACTACTACAACAGCCGCACTCAGAGAAGCACGAAAACCATCTTTTTGGGAAAAACAAAACATCAAAGACATCACTTCACACGCGCCTTCCGATTCGCGTACCTCGGCACCAAACCAGGCTGGGGAAACAGGTACTACATCGTTTTTCAAAACCATAATACCACTGGTATTCACCGCACTTCGTCAAATATTGAAAACGATTCCACCGGCATCAACGTTCCATCTCGCGATTGAAGCGATCCTTTCGTTAGAGTCCTTCATTGTAAGGGTACTCTGAAGTTTTACCACTCTCGCCTCACCCGAAGAAACGGACACTGGTCATGTTATGCTTCAATCACTAGAAAAACAGACCCCAGGGAACCCCCGACTACAGGAAAATGCACAAAAATTTCGTAAACTTTTTTTTTTTAATTTTATTTACAAATTTTGTTACTGTACTCTTGATTCACAAGCTAACACTCTGGCTTTCAACGGTACATTTTTGCTTCAAGGCAACTACCGATTTTCACCATACATGTACCAACACAGCCTATTTATTTATTTATCTTTAAAATCGCAAAGATCTATTTTACAAGGTATGGAAGGCACGGCGCCTGCAAGTATAGCGCTTACAATTTTGGTTTTGATTGACTTTATGCTCTGTCCAAGCCCTCCCTCCTAGCCTACATATGTTATCAGTAGAGCAAATTCGGACACAAGCAACCATTTTACAATGGAATGCAAGGGGTCTCCGCAGCCGACTATCTGACTTTCGACAATTTTGCCATAAGTACCGATTTCCTATCATGGCCTTGTCGGAATCAAACATTGCTAGTGATTTTCGTCTATCCGGTTACGAGGTTTTTCACTCGACGCGAGGTACAGCTCCAAGTCGAGTACTAGTCGCGGTTCGGAAAGACCTTACCTATATTTCTCACGCCCTTCCACCTGACGCTAACAACGAGTACGTAGCGTTGACTGTCAAAAACGATCACCGTATATTCACCATAATCGCGGCGTATATTCCGCCAAATACTCAGTTTAACACCCAACGTATTAACTCTATTATTGACAACACTCCTTCTCCGCACATCCTAACGGGCGACTTTAACGCCCATCACCCCTTATGGGGAAGTGTGAAGACAACTATACGGGGAACCTCACTTGCGACACTTACCCATCAGCATGGCCTCTTTTCGCTGAACGATGGAAGTCCTACTTTTTTCCGTGGAACTACGATGAGTAGCTGCTTGGATCTGACATTTGCTAGCGCAGGTCTTTCGAATTTAATTACGTGGTTCACAGACATCGAATGCCATGGGAGTGACCATATTCCAACCTACACTCTGCTCAAGGGATTTGGGTCAAATAATGAATCCTCTCCAATTAGGCGCACCGATTGGTCTCTCTTTAAAATTAACTTTGAAAACGCGTGTGATTCATTCGACAGCAACGAAGAGTTTTTTAATGGTATTCAAGAGGTTGTGAAGCAATCCACGAAAACATATAACCTGCCTCGAACCTACCCTGTCATCGATGCAGAATATGAACGACTTCGCGCGCTTCGAAGAAGATGCGAGCGAAAGGCTAGGAAAACACACGACCCTGAAGATCTGCGCAAAACGAGACGCCAGCAAAAACGTATAAAACGTCACCTAGACAAACTGGCTAGGCGCCGTTGGAGGGCTCACTGCGTAACTTTAGATCCACGCAGGCCTCTTTCTCAGATATACAACCTAGCACGAAGCTTGCGGACAACACCTCAACAACGTCACCCTTTCCGGGCACTTGCACTCAAACAAGATGTTTCGGAACTAGTTTTGGCGGAAGCCTACTGCAAAAAACTTACAGAAAATGTTGCGAATCCGGTGGCAACACTTGTTAAACTTCATAGTCAGATCCGAGCGTGTAACCACATGGACGTATTATTTGATGCTCGTGAACTGGAAGATGCACTTTCCGGATTGAACTACTCGTCTTCTCCCGGACCAGATGGTATAACTTACTCAGCATTAGATCATCTTGGTAACAAGGGTAGACAGAGGCTCTTAAAACTTTACAACATGTCATGGGAAACTAGCCAGGTACCCCGGGAGTGGAAAACATCGCGCATCATACCTATCCTTAAGCAAGGTAAATCACCTCTGGACATATTATCTTTCCGCCCAGTCGCGTTGTCTTCTTGTGTCGGCAAAGTGATGGAAAAAATGATTCACACACGACTAGAATGGTACCTTGAACAATCTGAGATATACCCTGAGTGTATGGCAGGCTTCAGACGAGGGAGGAATTCCCTGGACAACGTCATTGATTTCACAACTAGCATCCAAGAACAAAGGAAGTGTCGGCGAATCACTACCGCTGTATTTCTAGATATAAAAGGCGCGTTTGACTCAATAAGTCACAAGGCTATCCGTGACGCCCTAAGCTATGCAGGAATAGAAGGACGTCTCTACGCGTGGCTATTAAGCTACTTAGATAGTCGAACAGTTCACATGCTGACAGCAGACGGGAAAACGACTGAGCATACAGTGTTTCGAGGCGTGCCGCAAGGCGGAGTTCTCAGTCCTACACTTTTCAATATTACCCTCCTGGCACTCGTAAACAAACTTCCCCGGAGCGTCAACATTACACTTTACGCGGACGACATCTGCATATGGACGTCATCAATTACGCAGCGATTTAATCGAATCCGCTTACAGAAATCACTTGAGACCATCTCCAGCTACTTACAACACCGTGGACTATCTCTATCGCCATCAAAGTCAGCTGCTATGGCTTTTACCAGAAAGAGTACTCATAGGTACTGTCTGACAGTTGATGGTCATCCCATATCATATGTGAACACGCACAGATTCCTCGGAATAGTTCTGGACAAGTCTTTGACATGGACACCGCACATAAAACAAATGAAAAGAAAGCTTCTCGGCATTATTCAGCTCATCCGATTCATTAGTGGCACTAAGTGGGGCGCCTCTGTAGCCGCCCTTCTTCAACTATATAACGCCCTTTTTGTCGGCTTCCTTCGATACAGCCTACCTGTACTTCATGGGATGTGCCGTACAAATATAAGAGCATTAGAAGGTATGCAGGCTCAAGCTCTACGAGCCTGTCTAGGGCTCCCAAGATGCACCTCAAATGTCGGAACTGTAGCTGAGGCAGGGGCTGTTCCGATTGGCGCGCTGAGACTTCAAGAAACCCTTCGAGCGCACCTCCGCCACCTCACAAGGCACAAAGACCACTACCTAGCAGACATCGGAAACAGCAGAAGCGCGTCTGGTTTTTCCCAAATCGTGAATGTTGACAACGCGGATCTTCCACGAGACTTTGAACCAGCAGAGTTCTCGTTGTTACCACCATGGATATATCCAGTAATTTCTATAAAATTAGATGTTCCAGGGATACATTCAAGAAAGCATACTCCAACGGAGGTATTGAGGCAACATTCTCTAGAAACCATTAATACGCATCACCGTTCCCGAATTCATGTGTACACTGATGGGTCTTCTACTCGCGAAACTTCCAGCTACGGCTTTGTTATACCATCAATAAACAAAATATTCCAGGGGAAGCTAGGCCATGTAACATCATCGACGGCAGCAGAACTAGTAGCGATTAGAGAAGCAATTCACTTTATTTCTAGAGTGCCCCAAACAATTGGTCACTCTTTACTGATTCAAGGGCAGCCCTTCAAAGCCTTAAATCTACCAAAAGCAAGAACATTAATGCTCAGCTGGTACATCAGATCCTAAAAATTCATGAAGAGGCTATAAATAATGGTCACACACTAATTTTACAGTGGATCCCGAGCCATTGCGGTATTAGAGGCAACGAAAGTGCTGACTTGGCAGCCAAGAATGCACATCATCTTACGTCCAAACTGGTAATTCCATTTTCACGTTCAGACGCCAGAGCTACAACCAACCGCATTACTGCGGCTCTAGTAAACACCCTCTGGGCGAATCCATTATATCACTACAGACACCTTCATAACATTGACCCCTTTCTTACCTTTCGCCTTCCCCGGGGGCTCAAACGTCGGACAGAAACCGCTCTTCACCGAATACGACTGAACGTGGCGTCAACAAAATATTATCTAAATCTCACCGGTCAGCTGGACTCCTCCATCTGCGAGAGCTGTGACGTCGTAGAAACGCTGGAACACGTTATTTGTCACTGCGCCCTCTACGCTGACCAAAGAAAGGAAATGATAAGCTCCCTGACTCTTCAGAACGGAGAACCACTCACGCTCAATCATCTCCTGGGGCCATGGCCATCGACATTGCAAGGAGTCAAGCCGACGAGCTCATTGATTCGTTTTCTTCAAACGACTCAACTTGATCAAATACTGTAGGACACCCTCCAAAAGTAACTGACAGCCATCCTCAAAGTTTTCTTTCTTTCCTTTTCTTTCTTTGTCTTTTTTTGCCCCTTTCTCCCTTTCCCATGTATGAAGTAGCAATCCTGCAAATTCCCGCGGGATAACCTCTTCATCTTTCCAATAAACATGTTTTCTCTCTCTCTCTCTCTCCTCGCCAATATGAGCGTCTTCGGCGCTGTGCATGCAATCAACGTAATTATGAATGCAGTATAGAGGTTTTTTTTGCGCGACACAGGGGACAATTACAAGCGAGTAATTGTCCCCTGTGTCATGCGTATCTCCACAGATCAATGATATTTTTGTTCTTCCGTATTTCAACAGAGGGCAATTAACGTGTTCGGTCCAGTGGGACAGACGGGAAGAGGTGTCAACGATAGATTAATAAATAAATAAATAAAGCGAACACAACCAAAAAGAGAGAGGGTAACGGGATGGACATTTGTCAATGCATTGTCAAGACTGTGGATGCAAACGTGAGTTCAAGTCATGCACGATCATCAGCAGACGCAAGGATAAACTGGTACTGGAAATCATAGAGGCAGATGTAGTATTTCAATTTTTTCATGTAAGTCTTGCTCGCC
This sequence comes from Ixodes scapularis, assembly GCF_016920785.2. Taxonomy (NCBI): domain Eukaryota; kingdom Metazoa; phylum Arthropoda; class Arachnida; order Ixodida; family Ixodidae; genus Ixodes; species Ixodes scapularis. Next base: position 50,729,435 of record NW_024609883.1, on the reverse strand, counting down.
ACACTAACCAGATGGCGCCACGTTCCGCCACACCAACCCCTGTAGCCAGGCGGCGCTACTGTTAACCCATTGGGCCCGTGCGCCCAGGTGGATGTTCCCCGGGGCAGTTGGCCCCCGTGTTGTTTCCCCTGAATAAATCAATACGTGTTTCGACCCTGACTGTGAACGACGTCCTCCTTCCGGGGCGTTCCCACCTTGGGCTGGCCGGTGCTCGCCTCGCTTCGGCATGTGAGACTGCATCTCTTTTTAGCAGGCCGCCTCAGCCTTGCTTCTTCTCCTTTCTTTTAATTTTGTTTAGGCTCCGAATTACTACAGCAGACCTAATAAAAAGTTACGTTGATCGCTGCGTCAGCGTGGCTTCGATTGATCTGGTGGAAAAGGAGGCCCAGTTCTTGCGAACAGCGACAGGGCAATGTATCGGTTGAGTAACGCAGTGACGCCGAGTATTGCGAACCATGTTTTTCTGCATAGTAAACAGTTGAAGTTAGCGCAATGTGTTGTCCTGTTCTCTCCTGTCGACCGTGTCTAAAAGCGCTACCGGGTGATTTCAGATAAGATCGACCAAAGGGTGGCTGGTCGACATTTTTAAATCAACTGATGTTTTTATATGACATTGTCTAGTGTCTGGTATAAACGAATCCACACTTAGTTTTGACCAGAAAAAAACTTGGAGACAAGAAAAATCGTAAGGCAGGGAGAGGTGGACAGTTGCAATAACGCGCACTGATGGAGGGGGCAAGTTTGAAAGTGAATAATTAAAACAATAAAATTAGGAGAATTTTAAAACTTTTTACAAACAAACTATGGGTACAACTTGCTTGTAATATAAAGTAATAATATTTATTAAAAATTTATTTCGTTTTCTAAAAATTGCCAAACATGCCTGCTCGAACGACAAATGGCAAACTTTGGAAATCTGTATCTCATGAAATAATTTAATCATTATTACATAACTTGCAGACATTATTTTACTAATATATGGCTATTATTGAAAAAATAAATAAGGTATCTGAGTGACACAATAGTTACAATATATTTAGGCAAACATGGAAAAAAAATCAAACAAAGAAAAATTCCAATGCGAATTAAAAAGAAACACCACCTTCGATTTTTTTTAAATTTGGGTACCCTGTTATACTCTATTTCGGCATTCATTTCTATTAAAAACATGTTGCATCATTGCACTGTGAAAGAAGAAACAACTCCCCAATGTAGGGTCCTTTTTCAAAGCCTACACTTAGCAGTGTCCTATACAAGAAGTGACTCTGAGTTCCAGTTTCATGAAACTTGCACAAATCTTTTATATACATTTATTCAGATGAGGTCATTGATAAAAAGAGCGATCGGTCACACAGTAAAAGGGAGGAGAAACTATATACAGCATTTTACATAAGCGTACAAAGTGGTATCATATTAGAGACTAATGATTTGAGAAAAGATGATGCAGTGTGAAGTTGTACCTTCCGGTATATTTTACATCTAGAGTAAAATAAATAACTTTACTTCCACACACAAAAACAAAGATATAATAGTAAGATATTTAGGTTGGCTGTGTATTTACGATTACAAACAATTTCAGGTGACGGATGCCATAGTGCCTAACTGGAGCAGCTTCGATGCTCTCGGTGTATGAATGAATCGTGGCAAGCCGATATATTTTATCCTGCTCGAGGATAACATTTTGGGATTTTTTTTATAGTGATCAGATAAAAATTATTAGTAACCACCAACAAAAACAGTAGGTTAAATACCCCGTGAAGAAAAATGTGATAAATAAGATGTCCCTGCATTCAAAATGAGCAGTCCTTGGGAAATCAAATTCGACACTTTACGCTAAGGTTTTCCTCGCTGTACCCATTTAATAAGGTTGCTTCCAAGCAGATCCGACTGTCCGTGCTACATATACGTCACAGGTCCCTTCTGTTGATGACTTGCTGAGCCGCCACGCGTGCCAAGACTGAATGCCAGGGAAGGCGCGCACCGTCAGCCACTCTTCTTTTTTTTTGTTCACGATACCGAAGAACCTCATTTTCGTCCAGATATACAAGATGCACGCCTTTCAGTTTCTTTGATAGAACGCTCACCATTGTCCTGGCCGTCTGAATTGCGCTTACTGAACGTTCTCTCAGGTTGTTCAGCGTGGCCTGGTGCTTCACGAGTCCGCCAACTCCGTCACATGCATTTTTCCCATGTCCAGATGCAGAAAATAACCACTGGGCTTGTGGGCAATCGTCCTTTGCAAATTGGTGAAGCTGGTAGCGATTCTTGAAATGACTGGCGGCGCCGACACTTACGTACGTCACGTACGAGTATACCGCAACGTTGTCTTCAACCCACTCCTTCACTTTTTCTAGAGCCAAGCAAGCGTGAGCGGCGTCGTGACACAGGTCCTCACTGATGATGGCAAAGCTGTTTGTAGATTTTCTTGTCGTCACTACACATGTAAATATCGAAACTTGTTTTTTTTTTTTCCAGTGATATGCTTGCACTTCGTCAGGAAGCACGATGGTCCAGTTTTCAGCAAAGTCAAAATGAAAGACAATGCTCCCGCGTTGCATGCGCTGTTTTTCATCGTAGATCGCTTTACCTTGCGTTTGCCGGATATGGTTGTGAAGTACCCAACTTCCAACCGTCACTTGGATGACTTTTAGGAAAGTCTCAGGTTCCAAAGTTTTTTTTCACAAGGTCGCCGGACTCCCATGTTGCAAGCACAATCTCTTCATCCTCCGGGATATCAAGTTCCTGGAGTGTAAGAAACTGGCCTTTTGGGCAGTGATCACAGTCTCCTTGAAGGCACAGTTCTGTTGCTGGGTCGCACAGAAATGCCGAGTTCATTTCACCAGTGTTGAATGTTGAGCCTGTAACGTTCTCTAGAGCGGCAATACAAAGATAATAATTGGCGCAGCGCACAAACGCACACTTCCTGGTGTGGAATACATTGCACCCATCTAGGGCGCAACGAATAAAATTTCGTTAGCCCAACGCCGGAATCGGGATGCTTGTCTTTGTATATACGGAAGGCCTCTCGTATTGAGCGTGTCATGAAGCGCTTTGGCACGAACGTTTTCTCTCCGTTGAGCATGACAGAGATGACGTCCTTCTGGTTGGGACTTTGGCGCGAACATTGTAGCTCGTCTTTCGTGAAGTACTCTAGGGCAGCAGACAGGTTCTCAGGGCCCACCTTGCACCTCGTGTAAGGATCCGGCTCATACCACACGCCATGCTTTTCCTTGAGTTTTCGGGATTTACTGATGAGGTACATTGAGGCCTGTGGAATCATCTTTTGAACCTCATTCTTCGTCAGTGTTGACGGCAGGAGTGTAAGCAGTTGACAACGTTCGCGGAGAGAGGTGGCGGTTTCAAAGGCCCGCCGAAAGTTGTCCACCCACTCAGTGCATGTGGAGCATGTTGGTTCGGACGACCCCGATGGTGCGTCCCTGTCGTACGCAATACGTAGCCTTGAGCGTATATTCTTGACAGCAACCTGCTCCAGTTCTGTCTGCTTTCTTTTGACATAGGCAGGCCTGTCCGACTTCTTACGACGCTTGGTTGTCTCAGCGGCGACACATCTGTAGGTAGTATGCTGCGATTTAGATCTTCAATTGCTTCTTCAGCTGGCACAAATATGTCAGGGCACTGCTCTGAGCTTCGCATCGAGATCTCCTTAGTGATGTGCATGAAGCAATGGTAGCACAGGTAGTCCGTCGCACTCACTTTGGTGGAACAGTCAGGCGGAAGAATTTGCTTCAACGAGTTTAGGTCCAACTCGCCAACACTTCGAAAATTCCGCTGCTTTGGTATAGTCTTTTTGTGTTTGCAAAAGTAATCTGCACAAAACACTCGTTCGGAGCTCCAGGACGTCTTCATAATGTATACATAAATAATAGAAATTAAACCCCAACTGATGGCATATAATTGCCAAGTGAAAGAACTACTGGGTGCACAAGTGACAAGTCCGAGGCTGAGGAGCTCACTCACTGCAAACGTACATTTGAAAAGAGAGGTCACAACTGAGGCTGTCGGCAAAGCTTGATCCACGTCAAAGGAAGAAAGAGGGAAAGTCTCCAGACAAAAAATTGTGGTCAGCGGCCTTCGAAAAAGACTTTCCGGAATCGCACTGTCGTCCCTCCACGCGCTGATATGAAAGCACCCGAGCTTCTACCACGTGGTTCATGACACAGCCTGAGCCATGTCGGCGACCGGTTCGCGAGGGGTTGGCGGTGGGGTTACGTTGATGGTCACTCGGATTAGCCCTTGCTGTACTGAGCTACCGCCTGCAGTGCCTTATCGCCGGCTGGTGTCAACAACGAGAACACACACACCCTGTCTACACCAAAACTACAAGCGTTCACCGCACACGCGTCGCCGCCGCTTTTAAGCTTTTGTGAAATTGCTTTCTTTTGCCGCGGAGAACCGCCTTATCTTAACTACGCGCCTGAAATCCTTCCAGGCGGGCGTACACAATATCAAGCGTTTCGAGAAATGCCCGTGGAGTAGAACTATGGGAAAATTCGGAGCCCGCGATGTCGATATCGTCGCCGTTGTGTTAGTACGCCGTCGCGTACTGCAGTCCCCCGTTGGGGGAGGGGGGGGGCGGTCTTACTACGATAACATGGCGACAGCGTTTACACTCTATGTATTTACGCGAGGCTCGAGTATTTGGGGATAATGCTGCCGGTTGGTGTGCCCCTTTGTGCCTGATATTATCGCCCGTGACGCCAGCGAGTGAGATGGCGACAGGCATGACTGCTCAGTAAACAGGCGTCGGCGGCCATGTTTTGCTGGTTGAAGCGAACCCCCTTGTCCTTGACAGCGAGCGGGGAAATGCGAAAAAAAGATTGTATCGGCCGTTTTGCCAGAACTAGCAACGAGTGTCGTCTGCGGTTTCCGGCAACTATTTTGCCATAATCGTGAGCTTAGCGAGGAAATGATTTTTGCTAGCCACAGAACACTACCACGCAGAAAGGGAATGCTTGAACATGTTTTTGTTCTGGATATATATCAGGGATATATATGAGAGAGAGAGAGAGAGAGAGATGAAGGTAGAGCGGAAGAGGGAATAGCATATAGTGTCGCAGGAGAATAAAGTAAACAAAGTTCCTAGTGGCCGATGGCTGCATGATCTTTTCTCGGATCACTAGTCCGTAATATGATGCCTCTTTGTACACAGTAGTTTCTCCTTAATTTAAGTGTGTGAACGATTTCTTTAGTTATCATTAGCCTCATCTGAATAAAAATATATAAAAGTTGTGTGTTGGTTTCATGAAACTGGAACTCAGAGTCAGTTCTTGTATAAAACACTGCTAAGTGTAGGCTTTGAAAAAGGACCCTACTTTGGGGAGTTGTATCTTCTTTCTCAATAAAATGATGCAACATGTTTTTAATGGAAATGAATGCCGAAATAGAGTATAACAGGTTACCTAAATTTAAAAAAAATCGAGGGTGGTGTTTTTTTTTTTTTTATTCGCATCGGAATTTTTCTTTGTTTGATTTGTTTTCCATGTTTGACTAAATATATCCTAACTGTTGTATCACACAGATACCTTAGTTATTTTTTAAATATTAGCTATATATTAGTAGAATAATATCTGCAAATTATATCATAATGATTAAATTATTTCATGAGATACAGACCTCCAAAGTTTGCCATTTGTCGTTCGAGCAGGCATGTTTGTCAATTTTTAGAAAAATAAATAAATTTTAAATAAATATGATTACTTTATATTACAAGCAAGCTATACCCATAGTTTGCGCCTAAAACGTATTAGAGTTCTCCTAATGTTATCGCTTTAGTTATTCACTCTCAAACGGGCCCCCTCCATCAGTGCGCGTTAATGCAACTGTCCACCACCTCATGCCTTACGATTTTTCCTGTCCCCAAGTATTTTTTCTAGTCAAAACTAAGTTTGGATTCGTTCATACCAGACACTAGACAATAACATATAAAAACATCAGTTGATTTGAAAATGTCGACTAGCCATCCTTTGGTCGATCTTATCTGAAATCACCCTACCATGTTTTCAGGTTTCAGCCCCAAATCGCCCAACAAAAAGGATTGATAAATTATTTTTCATGCCGCCAAGCATCAATGCCGCATTTGGTGGCGGTGCAAAGATGTGTGCTTGTTTTTGTTTTGAGTAGACAACAAAGTCCTGATGTTCAAGAAATGTCTTTTTATATGCCACCTAGCTCTCACCGGAAGTTTGAATCGGCTCACCAAGAATGGAAGGGTCAAAAAGAAACTGCTCCTTTCATGAACAAAAATGGCGACCATTCGAGAGCTTGGCGCTACTTTCCCATGAAGCAGTGATTTTAGGTTGGATTAGGTCAAAGGTGAAGCTGAGTAGGCTGTGTAAACGGCTGCAAAACTTGACTGGCTCTGCACAACTTTAGTCCGAGTACTTTGCTGACTCCGGGCCACGAAGCAAAGCTTCTATAGGTAACGTTTTCTTTTAGCATGTGCTAGGATTCTCTTCAAGAAGACACAAAAAAAAAAACAAAAAAAAACTGGTATTAAGTTTTTAGGAATTGTAACCCTCGATGGCTGTCTTGGATATCTTTTTTTTCAGTTGAAATTTCCAGACGCCGTACTTACTACGGTGGCAGTTTTTCAGCGACATCTGCAGACCGGCCTGATATGGTGCTTTGCCAGACGTTTGGAAAGCGGGACATCGCGTTATTTGGCCACAACCCGTGCAATCAGCGGAGCGCACTCAAAAACAGAGACACATTAAACGGTTTCTGGTTTAAAAGTATAAGAGATGAGTAGTCGCGACAATAATTCTTCCCTCGAGGCATTCTTTGAGTGTACTGGTAAGTGACAACAGAGAACACTTTTACAGCTTAGCCGCGCTGCTAGGGAAGGGGTGGCTTTGTATTGACTCAACGTTCTCAAGAGCGACTGCTGGTTTGCGTACAAAACAAACTTCCGTCCCAACAGGAATTCATGAAAGGTCCTTAGTATGGGAATAAAGGCAAAGGCCACTCTGCGCCCCTCTTTCACCCTGCGCGTAGTCGGTGTTCGCGAAGCGAATGATACCGGGCACTCCTCGAGCTTCGGCCCCACGTGAACAATGAAAGGCCTAACGCTGTACCAGCTGTACGTTGGAACGTACCACTGCAAGCACAGCTGCTTGAACGCGTCGTAATACATGAGAGCGCGGCTGTTAATAAACAACTGCTTGGTGGCGTCGAGGGCATCGCTGCATTGTTTACTCTAAATCAAGACTTCGGCTTTCCTCAGTAGCCAGTGAAATGACACTGACACTGACACAACGCTTTTCAAGATACCTTGTAATAGTTCAAAAGTCCTATACACTTCGTTTCGCATCAAGTCCGGCCGCATCTATATAACGCTAGGTTTAAATAGAGTCAATCAATCGAAGCTAAAAGTGTTATCATCATGGCCATATCCGTTTTGGTGCGTTTGCTATCAGCGGTTAGGTCAATCAGGCACGAGAAAACGCGCCAGATCATGCAGCATTAATTGTGCGCGATAAGTGTAGCACGCGATAGCAAACGCACAGGTACGACGAGCGCCATTATGATTGGCCTTTGGCACAGCTTTTTTGGCTACATCGGATCTTAACGTTAGTTGCGATCGGACTCGGTATGAAACGGAGTATGAATAAGTTTTAACTTCGCGATAAGAAATCCGTAGCGCCGAAATTTCGGCCGTTATCTAAAGGAGGCCAATGCGGGGCGCAGACTATCGACATTTGCGAAAATCGCCTTCTGCGCACTGCCATCTTTGTCTGCCGGGCTGCGGAACGCCCGATGCGCACGCGCTGTAGCTCTATTGTGCTGTACAGGAGACGCTGCGCATGCGTTCACAGCGCGCAGTGACCGATCATTTTTCAGCCGAGTGAAAAGCGATGCAAAGGCCTATAGTTTAGTAGGGTACGTTGTTGGGCTATTTGGTTCATCTTAGTATAACAGATAAAATAGCGCAACAGAAAGACAAGGACAAGAAGTATACAGGACAGGTGCTAACTTTCAACTAGTTTTATTCAGGAAAATTGAACACATATATACAGACGACAGGCAAAGCAGCACCACGTAAAAGTTAATTAATTCTTCACCCGATCACTCAAAAACTGAAATTCATTACAATGAAGAACATTGTAATGAAAGTCGCTTGGATGACTTCGAAGATCGGTCGAGACGCGAAAAACTAATTTTTCACGGGGTAACAGAGGATTCAAGGTCGGAGACGTGGGCACAAACAGGAAGTAAAATTATTGAAATTCTATCTCGTACAGTTGACCCCCAGATAACCTCGGAGAGCATCGATCGTGCCCATAGATTGGGATATTTCTCGGACGACCGATGCAGACCGGTTATCGTGAAATTCGCGTCGTACAAACTAAAAGACAAGGTTTTATCGTTCCGTTCGACGCTGAAAAACGCCGGGACTACAGTGAACGAGGATTTCTGTCTGGCGACACGACAGGCAAGAAAGAAACTTCTTCAATTCGGAACATCTCAAAATGCAACCTTCAAACTCCGGTACAACAAACTTCTTATTGGCCAAACAAGCTACTTTTATGATCCGCTTACTAATAGTGTACGACAAGCAGACCTGCGCAGTGGCGGCGTGTCTGCACCCACTATCGCTGTAAATAACCAAACTCAAAAAGCCAGTCATGCAGCACCTACATTGTAGCATGTTGCGAGGGGTGGTGGCCCTATTCAGACATCGTCCTCTGCGCAACTCTCGATTCTTTTTACAAATATTAGGAGTGTCATCAATAAACGGGACGACCTTTGTTCAATAATTGACTCATCAAATGCTAGTTTTGTTGTTTTGACAGAAACTTGGCTGACAAGTAAGATTTGTAACAGTGAAATTTTGCACTGTCAAAAGAAGTTTAATATCTATCGGCAAGATAGAGTTGATAAAAGTGGCGGCGGTGTTATGATCGCTGTGGCTGATAAAATTCCTTCATTTCTTGTAAACGTTGCCACGAATCTGGAGATCCTGTGGATTTGCTTTTGTTTAAATCATCGTAAATATGTTTTGGGCGTTTGCTATCGTGCTCCTTCGAGAAGTTCTACCTTTGTGTCTGACCTTCATGACGTCGTAAATGCTGTCACAGTCCGTTTCCCTGACGTCCCAGTCTTACTGTTAGGAGACTTTAATTATCCGAACATTACGTGGTCAAACGACGGCCCCTGTTTAAGTACGTTTTCCACAGAATCCAATGACTTCTTAAATCTGTGCGCCGATTTTAACTTCACTCAGGTTGTTGCGCAGCCTACTCGGGTTACTTGTTCTTCGGCCACGGTGCTGGACCTCGTGCTGACGACGTCACGCGAGCTTATATCGTCTCTCACGTACCTACCTGGTCTCAGTGATCATTCATTGCTCCACTTTGATTTTGTTGTTCCGGTGTGTCGCTCTCCAGTGCAAGTAAAACGGATATCTGACTATGCCCGAGCGGATTTTGGAGCTATTAATCATGAATTGGGTACTTTTTTAAGCGATTATCTGCGTAATTTTTCTGAGCGTTCTGTTGAGGATAATTGGATGTTGTTCAAAGAAAAAGTTGCCTCCCTTACAAATAGATATATACCTGTACGAACTGTACGTAATTACGCTCACTCCCCATGGTTCAACCAGACGCTCAGAAGGCTCTCAAATAGGAAAAAAAAGAATGTTTCGTGCTGCAAAGTTATCCGTGTTTCCCAATGCAGAGCATCGTTGGGCAGCATATTATTCTGCTGCAGCAGTGTATAAGACGTCTATTGCCGAAGCCAAGCGCAGTTTTTTCGAATGTACCCTACCCACTATGTTGCGCAACAACCCTCAACAATTTTGGAACGTCGTAAACCCTTCTGAGAGGCTTGACGTAGTGCTGAACAACGAGGATGATGAGACGATAGCGGCGAATGAGTGTGCAGCTGTGCTAAACGAATTATTCACAAAATCATTTTCGAATATAACCACTAATTCCTATCCGGATGTTTATGAACACAATATTTGTGCTATGAATTCCATTGATATAAAATGTGCCGGTATAGTGAAAGTCATCGCCAACCTTAAACTATCGTCATCGTGTGGAATTGATAATATTAACTCGAAGTTTCTCAAAAACACTGCTATGTATTCCTCTATTATCTTAACAAAGCTATTTCGGCAATCACTCGAACTCGGAAGCCTTCCCGAGGACTGGAGGGTGGGGAAGGTGATTCCTATCCATAAAGGTGGTGACAAATCCAGCCCAAGTAATTATCGCCCAATTTCCTTAACAAGTGTCCCTTGCAAAATTTTAGAGCACATAATCTATTCGCATCTCGTTAATTTTCTTAATTCCCATACATTCTTTTCTCCTGCTCAACATGGCTTTAGAAAACTGTTCTCATGCGAAACTCAGCTATTAACACTTACGCATAACCTTCACGCTTGCCTCGATCGTTCATCTCAGGTTGACTGCATTTTTTTAGATCTCTCTAAGGCATTTGACAAGGTTTCACATAGGCTCCTTTTGTATAAACTCAGTAAACTGAACATTGACTCTCAACGTTTTGACTTGGATCAACGCCTTTTTAATTAACCGTTCTCAATTTGTTCATGTTAATGGCATTAACTCGCACCCCTCTCCTGTGACTTCTGGTGTCCCCCAGGGTTCAGTACTCGGCCCTCTTTTGTTTTTAATATATATCAATGACCTTCCTTCGCATATCTCATTCTCAGTTGGTCTCTTCGCAGACGATTGTGTCATCTATTCTGAAGTAACTAACGATTTTGACGTTCTTGCACTCCAGTCTGACCTTGACAGTATTTCTCGTTGGTGTGATAAATGGCAAATGGAACTCAATATTAACAAGTGCAAGTCCATGAGAGTATCACGTCAAAATAACACCTGTCCCTCGTACCATATAAGAACTGTTGAGCTGGAATCTGTGTCCTCATTTAAATATCTTGGTGTTCATATCACTAACAACCTCTCATGAGCATTCATAATGAGTATATAATTAAAAACGCTAACCGCATGTTGGGCTTTCTAAAAAGGAACTTCTCTCTTGCCCCACTGTCCTTAAAACTACTTCTTTACAAATCATTGGTCCGCAGCAAACTTGAGTATTCTTCCGCTATCTGGGACCCCGGTATAACGCTTGCATTATCATTAGAAGCTGCTCAAAACCGTTCTGTTCGTTTCATACTGCATAACTATCATCGCACATCTAGCGTAACAGCAATGAAAACTACCCTAAATTTGTCTGACCTCTCCCTACGTAGAAAAATATCTCGTCTATGTTTATTTCATAAAATTTACCACCACAATGCAAATCTTCGTCAGCATCTGTTAACACAACCATCATACGTCTCATCACGTTTCGATCATCAAAATAAAGTTGGCATCCCTCAGTGTCGCACCTCAAGCTTTCATCAGTCTTTCATACCCATGACATCACTGGACTGGAATCGCCTTCCCGCACCTGTTGCCAGCATAGCCGAGAATGCCGGACTCAAAGCTGCACTTTGCGAATATTTTTTGGATTTTGGTTGACAGTGTTTTGTTTTAACAATTTTCTGTTTTTGGATTTTTATGCTTACCCGCCTAATTACTGTTTGTCTTTGTGTGCAATTAGATGTGTGTGTCCACTCCCCTCTATAATGCCTTCGGGCCCTGAGGGAATCAGTAAATAAATAAAAAATAAATAAATAGAAGTGTCGCTGACACATGCCGTCCCACCGTCCCAAAGGCCTATAGACTCGAGTGCTAATATGTGACCGTTCAAGTGAGACTTGTGTTCAGTCAATGCGAACACGAATTTGTACCAAACGCCGATGCAGTAGTGGTGTTCAGATTTTGCACCGCGTTGGCGTGACGCCGACATTTCAGCGCTACAGCTTGTTTACCTACGAGATGTTGATAGTTCCCGCAGTTTACATATTTGCGTTTCAGTGTTCACGCTCGCAATCTGGGTGTGTGTTTTGTAGCTGCTTGCAATGATCAGATTAAACAAAAAAAAGATCTTTTCTGATTCTTCAGTTTTAAGTAAGGCCCCAAATAGCGAAGGAGCTGGAAAATAATGGACAAAAGGTAAGGGCGCAAACGAGCTGGTGGTGGTTAAACATCTCGACAAAAACCTTGAGACTTTGTGTTTGTCCGTCCCTTTTTGTCCCAGTCTCGGGGTTTTTGTCAAAATGGAAAATAACATCGGGTAAATTATATTACCACGTGCATGGTCGAGAAGGAGCGCTTCTCTTTGCATCTAGAAAGTTCGGACCCAAATGGCTCGGTGTAACTTTCTGTAATAAACATTTATTTATTCATTCTAGAAGATTCGTGTTTACGCTTACCCTGTGTGTAAAAGATAAGGAGGCCAGGTCAGTCAGTCTCGAACATTCTGGTCCGAATGTTCGAAATGCCGGGTGCAGTAGATAAGGATTCGAGCATGAGCCTTGCCGAGTCATTCAGGTTCTCTGAACGACATTGAATCATGTGCTGGCCTGCACTTCGACACTGGCTGTGTTTACATGAATGCGATCGTAGCGCATCGTATCGCGCAAGGAGCAATCACACGCATCCTGTCTCTCTACTTCGTCCTCTTCTACGCATCTACTACCAATCAAAATACCGCTTAAAGACTGCTTATATAATTTACGCAACTTTTGATAAGTAGATTAAGAAAGTCATATATATTTTTTTCTTTTGTTTAAGAAATACGACCCCCTCCAGACTTCGTGCTGTGTATTTCCTTTTACAGCGGTAACCATATATCTATTGCACGGAACTGTCAAGCCGACCTTGCAGCGTGTTCGTCGTCAAAACCGAATGGGTTACATACAGGAAAGAATATATGACGGTCCGTTGTCTTCCGAAATGATTCTACGTCTCTCAGCAGGAATCGAACCTCTGACCTCTCTACAGGCTGCTGCAAAACAGCAGGCTGCTGCAAAACAGGTCACTGTGCAGCCAGGATGCGCCTGAAGCATGTTTACGATCACTCGGATGAAGAGGCAACTAAAGAAAGAGAGCCAAGACGTCTCAGCTTCGTCTGGCCAACCAAATGCCGGACGAGGGTAGCTGCGGCGGAGGCACATCGTCGTGAGTATGCGAACTTTGTAATGAACTTTACTGAACGCATAGGCCTGTGATATGTGCGTTGATGCGATTTGCGGTGTTATGGGAAACCTTTAAATCCCAGTAACACTGCTAACGGTCTTACAAAAGGAAGCCTTCAGGCACTGCATAAGGTCTGCTTGTTCCTTTCGTGTCGTCCCTGCCACATTGTCTGTTCTGCAGACATATCCGAAACATACACATGAAGCAAACATGATTTGAACATGACTGAGGAGTGTCCATAGATAAATCTGTCATACCGCCTGCAGCGAACACGGTGTATTCTGTATGACGTACGAATACTAAGGCTGCGGCTTTAAAAAAAAAAACAAAAAACAAGAACAAAAAAAACACACATTTAAACAAAGATCTAAGTGATTCGTGTTTCATACTCAATACTCGGAGTCCCCCTTGCGCGGTGCGAATGCACCACTCGTTGCAAAACAGCGCGACTGTACGGCTACCGCTTTACTTGCGGCTCGGGGCAACGAGCCCGCGAACGTTTTGTCACCGGTGTTGCGGAAATTATAAGACGAAAATAACGAGAGTTCACGATCAACTCCCAGGCACTCAGAAGAGGGGAGCACTCACCCCGTAGGTCTGACGCAAATGCTTTAACATGGAATCTGAAAGTCAAAGTTCACTTTAGTCAGCAATGAGTGCATTGCCTCACGAAACTATTTTCCCTTGTTTTGTTAATTTAAGAATTTTCGAGCTCAAACGCGCTTGCAAGCAGCAGCTGCTACTTTCGTTTTAAAACGGAGCTGTTAAAAGCGATACAACGACAAGAAATATAAATGTCCTAAAACTCGCTTAGTTTTTGTTTGTGTTCTTTTTTTATTCCCGGTATTTCGTGCTTATATTGTAGACATTTCAGCCAACAAATCACGCATTTTCTCCGGCGCAGAACAGAACCTCTCACGTGCAAATATATTTGTAGAGTGACAACTGAAATATAACTTTTTGTCCAAACCTGCTTTGCATCCTCGTCAAAAGACTATTTTCGAAGTCTCATCGAGCAACATTGGCGGTCGCATTTTTTCGGCACGAGACTTGTGATTGGATACAAGTCCTCGCTGAACGCTGACGCAGCCCTTGTGTACAGCACACGCTCAGGTACGTGATGAAAGAATTGAGAAATCCAGTACTTAATGTAGTGGCCACAATAGATGAAGCGTGATTTTCAAGAAGGTCCATGGACGAGTTAGTTGTGAGAAAGAGCGGTCCTACGGGAAGATTTGCCTCACCATGTGCTCTAGGGCTGGCTTGTATATCATACCAATGCAACGTCACGAAGAACGTTACAAAAAGTCGTTACACGACCGCCAGATTTAGCGCAACTCCGAGCTTAGAAAAGCTGCTCGTAACCAAACACCCCTTCCACCTCAAAAGCAGAATTTTATGATCCTAAATGTTGTCCGTATATTTTGAGGGATACGAGTCAACTTTCTATTTTGTTTTAGTGTAATCGAGCAGTTTTAGAAAAGTACCTAATTGAATTTTTATAACAGGATGCAAACGAATAGGATCAATGGTAGGGGAATTTCGAACAGCAATTAAACTCCTATCAAAAGTACTCGGCAGCCCTTCTCACGATTATTAAACTTTCCTTTATTTTACTTATAAATCTGTTTCCTTTTCACTGAAGGGCGGAAGGGACTATAAAGCGTGATGCCTGACAATATCTCTGCGCTCGTAGCAGTGGCAGCACAAAAAAACATTACAAAATGTCTAGCAAAAAAAAAAGAAAAAAAAAGAGAACGCACCAGAAACAAATATAAGGAAGATGTAAACTACATTAGCTTCTCAATAAAGCATAAAAGAAAATAACAATTGTTTTTAACATTAGATTGATCTAGTCGAATATGAAAATAATATATACAGGCTGTTCACGTCGTCATAGGTGTCGATCGCGCACCCACCAAGACACTCTGCCGAGATTGTGACGACATGATTGGAACTACATTACTCTTCCAAGCGTTATTGAGGGAAGGACTTGCGTGGTTTTTTTTAGTGCAATTTTTAAATTAGACTATATAAAACGTAAAAGTTCATCAATGAATATAAATCAATATCTGCAATTGCGACATGATCCATCAAGCCCCCAATTAGAAGCGTCAAGTAACAATTTTAGTTAATTATCCTACTTATCCTGATAATTATCCCCCATATTTTGCCCATTGAGCCTGACCAAACCATGATGAAATTGGCTCTCGCGTAACTCCTCTCCTATTTGTTTTTAATTTATTCGAGTTAAAATCGACCACCCTCCATCGGAAACCACTAAAGAACACGTGGAACCATGTTGATCAAGTATACGTGTGACTCGTGCCAAGAAGGATATCAGAAAACAACGTCAACGCCCACCAGAAACGCCTTGTTTTTTTTTTTGTTTTTTTTTTTTTTACATGCGATTAAAGTGCAGTCAAAGTAGATTTGACCATCAATTACGTTAGGGCATTTTGAGACGAAACTTTTATTTTGTCTGGTTACCATAATTTGTGTGTATTCTGGCAAGTCATCTGATTCTGTATTTGAATAGTATAATTATTTATATTATCTGGAATCTAGATGAATCACAAAGCGCTTTCTGCTGTTTATTATTTTAGTAACATATAATATTAGATAGTATTGGTCTTTACTCGGCCCTATTTGCTGACAAATTTGTCACTGGGAAGATTCTGTGCACCTATTATGATGACACCGCTGTCGCATTACTTTGCAGGTGTGAAAACAATTTACGTAATTTTCTTAACGTCTAGTTGTAATTGTTAATTTGAAGCCCAATCACAAGATGGGTGAGATGTACCTATTTGTCATAGATTCTGAAGAAACTTTAGAAGTTAAAAAAAAAAAAAAACTTACGTTGGGTATGATTCGCGTACATGATGTCACAACATAATAAAAAAAAGGCGTAAAAAGCTACGAATTGATATATACCCACCTCTACATAGGAGCAGGGGCGGATTTAGAGGGGGTCCGGATGTCCTGACTCCCCTCTTGATTTTTGCGTGTGTAAAATTTAGGGCGTAAAATGAAGGAGTGGGGGAGGGGGTTCCTAAACATATGGTACGCTGACCAACACCTGACCCCCCCCCCTTCAGGAAATTCCTGCATCCGCCCATGCATAGGAGCATATATGTTTGGGAATCCATCAAATCACACTAAAGTCCGCAAAAAAACAAACATTTTCAGTACTTGAATAAGACTCGTAATATTAAAACAAAATAAAGTTTTATCTGTAAAGAAAAAATTAGTGGAATATTTACTTGGTGAGACAAACTGTTTCGGACCAATTCAGTGGCAGACAGCTATTTTAAGACGTCGAACCCCTATATAGAACTGTGTTTTAAAAATGCTACTTGGACACTGAACTCTTAAAAAATTAAGTACCTGGATGGGAAACTTATTTCAAAATATAATATAGATATTCTATAAAAAAAATTTAAGTGCAATGGTTACATCGAAGAACTGATTTTTTGTTAGGATAGATTCCTAAATATGCTTCGATTTCGAGCCCTTGACCATGGAATAGAGCGTATTTGGGTTTCAGATTCGCTCAGATATTCTTCGCGAGACTAATAATTTTTAATGGGTGTGTGTGGTAGTCTTTTGTTTTTTTATTCAAGCACCTAACAATATTCTTAGGGAGTTAAGTGTACCTATAACAGTCTGAGAGCATAACACATATGGGTTAACAAAAAACAAATAACGCAGAATACTGACATGAATTAGTAAAACGAATTTTATATTTCATATTTTGAAGACTAAGGTTTTTAGAGGTAGAAATAATTAATGCTGCAAGGCATTAAGTCACTCGGCGATTACAACATCGGGAACAATACGCAGGCTTGCGTAAGATAATATTTCAAAGATGACACTACCACATTTGTTTCTGATTTGTCGGAAATACGTTTGTAGAGGATATGTGGCTAGCAAACATTTCACAGGCGAAACTACATAGCAACCGTACTCAAATAGCCTTGAGAAAGGGTAGACTTGATTCTCGTCGGTCTCAAGTAAAAATATTTGCGGAGCTTTGCACACGCTAGTTCACAGGTGCGGCAACGAAAACACTGACCGTAGTGTTTCGATTCTTTTCTCGATTTAGAAATGTCAGCACAACACTTAAGTAAAAACACAATACACACTTCGCACCGCCTGTGTGTTTACCCTCCCTGGCTGCTATAAAGAGAGACAGCCAGAATGCTGAGTTCATGTAGACACAAGCAAAGAAACACAGTAAGTAGAAACTAAGATGTCTTGATATTTTCTCCAACTGCTTGAATTTTTGTGCTGCTCGGTCACTAATTGGCCATTGTAGAGAGCCCAGGTAGAAAAAAGGCTCAATCTCAAACCACAGGGAATGTTTGCAATTTAATGGCGGACTCCTCTTGCGGCGATCGGTCGCAATTGCGCATGCGCTGCATTTTGGCGAGGCGAGGAGGAAAGCAGAAGGAAAGGCAGAGACGTTTGCAGACGATCAACGCTTCTGTCACGTCCTGGCGGCTCGTATTGCTAATGCGACCCATAAACCACGTGAACATAATCGATCAGTTGGAAACTCTCTGTAATCCAGGCTCTCTAAGCGACGCCTTCGAAATCGACGGCACCTATCGGCTACAGCAGAAAGCGGTGGCGGCCGGTTGGCCGTCCAGCAATCTCGAGCGTAGCAGATATTCACAGCGTCTGGTAATCAAAAGACGAAGCATCGAAAGTAGGTTCAGAAACACGCGATGAAATTGGCCAATGCTCCCTCCAAAGCCTGAACTTCATAAAGAGAATGTTCTACGAAAAACCGAGGAACTTGGCCTCGCGTCGCGTTCATATGGCGCGGGGCGCAGGAGCCACCCTCCTTATGCCACGCGCAGAGCGAAAACCGCCGGGCGGGATTCGTTTATTTTTCGCTCTATGGAGACAAGCCTGAAGGAAATTATTCTCAGCAGTGGCAAAGGCGCGAGGTGCGATCGTGACGTTTTCGAAAGGGCATTGCATTCGCGAGGGCTTGCACATACGAAAGCGCTGTGTAGTACCATCCTCTTGCGCCCTTGCGCACTGAAGACGACTTCTGTGATAAAGCAATGAAACGCTTCCTTGACAAACAAAACAAACATAAATATTTTCTAATAAATTATCTAGCGAGGTTACTAGTCTAGTTTGACTGACTCAAATTTTTATAAAATATCTGTCTGGCATTTAAAATCGAAGTTTCCAAGCGAACGAATGCGCGATAGATTTAAAGCAGCAGAAATTTGCTTCCAAAATGTCTAGAATTTTTATACTTTTTCCACCTGTTTAAATATGTCATTGTTGTGTTTAGATTTTATTCACCAGTACAAGCTTAAAACGCAAGTATTCAATACTGCAAAAAACCCTCGCTGCTTAAGTACTTTAGAACACCTCTTTGTATCTAAAACAAATATGGTAGCGATATTCAAATTTTCAAAGTAGACTAAGAGAAATTTCTGCCTAGATATCGAGAGAGATGTTATGTTACAACTTTGAAATAAGAGGTTTTCTAATCAATGTTAATATGTACTACCAGGATGGAGGTATTTTGTTTCGCCGTGTCTTGATATTTTGTTATTTTTTTCAGGACGACGAACTCGTGAAGATTTTCACGTATTGACGTAATGATAATTTTGATGTCTATCTTTATGGTCATTATGGGTCTTGCGACGTTTCTTCATGGTAAACCAAAATCGAATTCTTTTGGAGTTCTTGACCGTCCGGTTTCTCTAGCACTGGAGATACAACGCCAGTGGTTCTAGATTGAGGCACTGGTGTTGTTTACTCTTAATTGAGGTCTAATAAATAGCTTTCGGGAAGAGTGAAGTCAGGGTATTCAGAAAATGTATCTAGTTTAGGAAGTGTTAAATAAACGCCTGAGCTTCCCGGTAGGCTGTCGCGATTCCTAATTGAAATGCCGCTGCGGCTTTCCTTGTCCGGCCGTAGAAAGTTCAACAATGTCCCTCTTTGTTTTCTCTCAGACATGTTTCTTATTTTATGATCAGCTCATTGCACCACAGAAAAGTGATATCCTCAGGCGTTTGAATTTTCTTAACTGGCTGCCACAGCTGATATTCTTACATCTGTACTAGACTTGAGCAATTTACACACGTGGACATATTTCTACATTTGAGCTTGTCAGCACTTTATCAGTGAATTTCTTTGCTGTAAAACCGAAAATAGCGATATCTGGACGTGACTAGTGAGCAGTCATGTTTACGTACACTGTAAAAAATGGACCGTAATATTTACGGTCAAATACCAGGCAGCTGATGCTGCCAACTTGTACAGTAAAACTAACGCTGCACTGTAAATCTGGTTTACGATAAATTTGAACGGGGACCGTAGAAATCTACGGTCGGCCTTCAAATTTACGGTAAAAAGATTTACAGCGCGCCGTTATTTTTACGGTGCAATTTAAACGGCGACCGTAGATTTCTACGGTCACCATTTAAATTTCTCGTAAACCAGATTTACAGTGCACCGTTATTTTTACTGCTTAATTTTGCCAGCATCAGCTGCCTGGTATCTGACCGTAAATTTTACGGTCCATTTTTATGCGACCGTAAAGTGTTGAAAACTATGGTACTGGACCACACCATTATAGTCATTTAAACAAAGTAAAACATACAACGTAAAAACAAGGTCGGCCGAGTATTTTGGGGCTGTTGTGTTGCACTGTTCAACTGACTTTAATCGCGCATATCTAAAGTGAATAAGCAGTTATGCACAAAAAATTTTGTCTGCGGCGAGGTCGGCTGCTCTTGCAGCACCCGATGCATTAATATTCGTGACCGTGCTGTCAAAGAAAAGTAAAAAAGTGTTATATCTATCTGCATTTCCATTTATATTCCGACATGTCAATTAACTCCAGAACCTTTTTGTTTACGTATGTTTTCTTGTTTTTTATTCGGGTTCCTCGATCAGGGTTGATCCCAACGACATATGTAAGAACAGATATACGAAGTAGTTTTTTTTTTTTTTACAATTTCAGCTTAGAATACCCGTTAAAAAATAATGAGGCAATAAATACCTAAATTGGACAGTGACTAAAGCTTTTGAAACACTGATCTTTTGAATATGCCTAAGTAGCCTGGAACTTAATCTTGCAAGTTAATAAAACTCCCTCATATGAACTTCTAAATCCACCCATAGACACTTTTTTTTTTACCAAACTCATACCAGGCTAAGAACCGAACAGCCGTTCACCGAATTACATATTTTGTTGACTTGTAAAATGCAAATAAAGAACGAAAGGGAATATCTGCCAGTTCTCAACTATAGTCGTTTATAAAGCAACACATTATAACATTTTGCAATTGTAACGAAGGTTGCTATATAGGGAACCGCATTCAAAACTGTATAATAGATCATTGCTTTTTTTTTCCTCGTTCTGCGCTAATAAATTACTCTCAAATTAGTTGTCTTTATGTTAAGCAACATGCCTATCTTGGAATATACACACTGCTATTATTATGTAACAACAATATTCAATCGAGCCACTTTTAACAAGACCTTTACATCTTCGGGATATTGAAAATGTTTAGTTCAGAATATATGTCTCCACTGGATCCAAAGCTGCAACAGCAGCCTTTGGAACTGATTTATATTTTTGTTCTGTAAAACTTAAAAGTGGAAATAAAAGCCTTGTTATTTTGAATAAACATTTTAGGTCTTTTTGAATGAAGACTAGTCGCCGTGGCGTCGTGAGGCAGGTACAGTCATTTCTTAGAGTATATAGCTCATCCTAAGTTATAACAGAGACAATGCTATGAAGGAAAAATTATATTTGAATATTTTTAACGAAAAGTACCACTCATTAAAATATTGTTTGGTAGCATGTATTCGCACACTACAAAATATATTTGAGTAAGCGAAGGACAGGGAACACGAAATAAAATTATCAGACTTGCTTTTTATTCTACAATATCTCACCATAGCATGCCTCTAGCATTGATAAGACCTCTCGCTGCACAAGTTTTCATGCAAGCAATGGACATTCTAAAACAAGGAGCTCAGTCTGGACCATTGCTGAAATATATGTTAGGTCAGATAAAGTATACAAAGGAACAAACAAAAAAACACACCGAATGATGCCAAGAAGTACAAATGAGCTCAATACCTTTGAATAAACTCCAAGGTGATGCAAATCTCTTCTGTATACGCAATGTTGAAAACGTAGTACGCGCTGAATAGTACAGCCAGTGCGTGGTCGAACATGTGAATTTCGTCCATCACAGTTATTCCATCAATTGAGATCGAGTACATGCTGCTGGCTGAGTAGATGCTTTTCCCTAGAAAAGAAAGGATAAAACAAAGGGCGTGAAGGCAGATATAAAATGTAGGAAATTGCAGAACTATAATTGTATCTTAAAATCATTATAAAATTATAGGCAATATTGATTACTTGGGGTTCGGAAAGTGGTCAGTGAATGCTCACCATGAACTAGAATGCATGGGGAGATGGGTGGTGCATCTTGAATCATGTCAGTTACAGACTGGCCTTACTGACAGGCACCATCGCAAAATTCCTCCAAAACACCGGCTAAGTGGGACTCGCTGCGAGGCTCGGCAAATACCTGGCCCATAGATTTGTATTCTAGGGGGTAATTTAGTGCCTCTTTAACGGGGACATGCGGAGCAAACCGGTCCTTTTGACCACAACTACGTCCTATGTACATACTCACCGTTTCCACACAAGGAAAGTGCTTTCTCAAATATGCAGATTTCATGTGTTCTGGAAGAAAGGTGGTAGATTTCAGGTTCGTAACATCATTGTATAATGATGTTATGAACTCAATGATTTTATGAACCTCGACTGAACCAGGCACGTTTTGAAGGCTTTCAGCAAGTTTGCCGAACAGGTATTGTTTGTACAAGAAATGCCGACGTTGAAATTCATAAATGTATTTTTGGACTGTTGATACCGGCATAAGAAGCGTTCCGTTGAACTTCAGGCACAAAAAAAAAAAAACAAAAAAAAAACAAGGTGGTATTTTACGGCCGTTTCTTTTTTTTCTTCTGCAGACAGAGACATTAACACGTCGTAGTTATCATCAGGGGATTGCATCACGTTAACAGAGCCGTCTTTATTAGAATCCGCACTAGTCGACTGAGTCGAAGACTCCTCAACCTGAAGCGGGTCTACAGGCAATGCGCCGTCGCCCAAGAAACCCGTCACTCGTAAATGCGCCCAGTTCAAATGTGCCGTGAACTATGATTTCACACGTTCTGACAGTTGGAGCATGAACACGAAACCAAAATACCGTCGGTGATGTGGCCTTTTGATGTTTTAGCAATGCCTCCCGTGTGTGGCACTCCTCTAAGCATGCTGGCGAAGTACACTGAAAGCTTTTTAAACTCCTCGAAGCAAACCGAACATACCCTTAGGCGTTCAAACGCCTATGTCTTCTCAAAATATGACACCTGAGAGCATCATACGTGACAAACTAGCGACAGCATCCTTCGTCCACACACGGAAGAATTCGAGAGCTGAAAACGTGCTCATCGAATTGCGCAACCAGCAAGCGTGCTTGAACAGAAACTGCAAATTCTGCAAGTAAACATCTTTTAGGGTGTTGTATTTATGACACCGTTACACTATCCTTGCCAAGCAAGCAGCAGATTGATAATGAAATACCTGTCTCGAGTATCCAGTTGCCTTCCGCTCCAAATTTTCAGGTGCACAAAAATCCGGGAATGCCACGAACGAACGAGGACAAAATGGCGAGGAGACGGGCGGGAAGGCGGGAAAATGAATCGAACGTTCGCTTCTTCCACTTCTTCCCGCGTTGTCCCAACCAACGTAGCTTTCTTTTGTCGACGCTTCTAGCTCGTCGCATTGTTGCTCTACTCTGTTTGCTCTTAGATATATATATATTTTTTTTTTTGTAATTAAGGCAGTTACGTTTTGCGTTGGCGCGGACAAAGAAAAGAGGTGAAGGGGCGAGAGGAGGCTCCCTGGGTTCCCGCAGCTTCCGAAGGTCAAGCGTGGTGACCAATTAGCGATGCGCGTCTTTTCTTTCTGTTTTCGTGCTCCATGAAGTTTCGCGTATCCCTCTCGCTCTTTTTTGCTCGTTTACGGTGAATTTGAGGTAATTCCTCTTCACGGCGTTCTTGCAGTTTTTATTAGCGTTAGACCGACACGTGGAGCGGCTCTGTTTACCAACACGGCCGGAAGGCCGCGCATGCGCGGTAGCTATGTGGGCAAAAGCACCCGGCTCTCCGTGTTTTCGCCATTGCGTTCTATGGCGTGCGCTCGTTGTTGACGTTGTAGGGACGCTTGTATCTTTATTTGTGCGTCGTATTTCCTCACAAGCTATGTCGTATGCTATGAACGACTATTTGAGCTCGTGGCCCGAGCCTGAACGGCAGCGGTATCGAAACAAACTGTGCGTGGACGGCGTTGCCTACGAGGATCCGTACGCCGCAAAACAAGGCCTGCTGGACTTCCCACGTAAAGTTGCTGCCACGGAAGCCGACGGCTCACGTCGTCGTATATTTAGTTCTTTCGCCAAGCCAGTTCACGGCCGACACGGTGCAGGCGTACAAGTCTCTCGAGGTCTACGATTACTTCGAGTCGGTTTCCGCACTGCCGGCGGGATCAGCAGACTCTGGTGCTGCGGAAGTGTGTGTATTCATTAATTTATTAAAAACACACAGCGTCTTCAAGTCAAGGTATGATATTTTTCCTACCCTCATGACCACAAGGCATGACAAGCAGGGGAGGCACTCACTTGATCGAATGACGTTTTAGCGAACGCCCACGTTTCATCGAACGACACTTTAGCGAATAGTCGGACGCCGCGAAGCGGCGTTTTCGGGTGGGCCAAATGAGTTCATATTTTTGTAATGAGTTGCCGCAGACTGTCGCCGCGAAGCGGCGTAAAGCGCAGAGCGACGGATGGGTTAACGCGCGCCCCCGTTATTCGCTAAAACGAGCATTCGCTCAAATGTTGTCTTTCGCTAAAATGTCATTCGCTCTTGTGATATGGACCCGACAAGCAGTAACGGTTTGTCCGTTCTGCAGTCTTGGCGGTAACAGGTTAAAAGTAACGGCGTTGTTGGTAACGCGTTACTTTTTTCAGTACCTACTCGTTACGTTTTCGAGACAGTAGCGGGTAACATACTTATGTTACTATTTCAAGTAACGTAGTTACGTTAGTCGTTGCTACTTCCCAAGTCTTAAAGAAATTACGCTTCATTTTTTTTCGTGTTTTAGGCGTCAAGCCATGTTTTTCTTTCCGTTTTTTGTCGTAAGTATTTAGGTGAAACCGAAAAAAGAGATAAAAAATTATGTTCAGTTTCTGCATGAACATAATGTTTCTTGATATATGAGCTGTATCGTCAAAACCGTAAAATGTGTTAAATTATAATTTAAAAAAGTAACGCGGAAGTAACGTGCGTTACTTTTTATCGGTAGCGGTAACGCGTTCCTTTTATATTTAGGTAACTTAGCTCAGTAACGCGTACCTTTTATTTTCAAGTAACGAGTAACGTATTTCGTTACTTTTTTCCGGTAATGCCTACAACACTGCCGTTCTGTCACCGATACCCTTCTGCTGGGTAGCACGGGCGTAGCAAGCCTTCGACGCGCGCTTGGCCGGTGCTGAGAGCGCGAACACCATGGAAACAAAATCCGGGTGGTCTCGATCAGACAACGGTTTCCCTGCACATAAGGAAGCCTCGGGACGGATATTGAAATGAAAGCCGCACTTGCTTCAAGAAAGTGCTTGCCGCACAAACGATCGTTCGCGCGAGGCGACCATTCTTTTTGATCCACGGGTATCATCCACCTTCTATGCCTCTCAGAGTCTGCCGGGAACTTGTGGAAACTCACTCCGCTGCTTTTCTTGTACATTTCGGTGCAATTAACTGCAACACAGCTTCGCGGCATGCTGAAATGCTATGACGCTCATGCGAAACGTGCGCGCGTTTGCCCACATCCCCCGGCTCCGGCGCGATCGCAGCGCCGCCGCAGCTCCGTGACTTCAAGCCCCGCGTGTCGGCGTAAATTTGACGGTTGTTTTTTACAGTGTAACTTGTAACGCTAACCGTTACAAGTTAATTAACGCTAGTCGTGTTCAAGATACTGTCATTTCTAATTTGAAAAGTTTTGTAATTGCAGATTTGATTTTCATTGAAGCAACTGTCATGAACTCTGTAGATAATTAGATTATTATATCGATTAAGATTTTCTCGTTATAGTTTAATACTAATATGATAACCCGACTTTTTTGAGCTTCCAATGATGGCTTCAATTGTTCAATCGTCTCAGCAGAGAAAGAATACATCTCGATTGTTTCCTTGATTCTATCATGTCTCTCATTCGGAATATCATCGGCTGCTCGGCCTTTCATTTTTTTTCTCGTTTTATTTAATTCATTTCTTCTTGCTTTTGTTTTTCTTCTTTACTTTATTTCTTTTTTTTTTCCTTTTAATTTTTCGTCTTTCTTTCGCTATAAATAATATTATATGTTTTTCGAGACTGCTACAGGAGTGGATTCAAAAAATATTATCACACATGCTGCACTTGCCACGATAACATGGAACCAAAATCTATAATTTTAAGGCTTCCTGCTAATGGCTGTTTGACTCACAAATACAGTTGTCAGTTAGTCACTCGCTGTAGCACCTGGATTTAACTCACATGCCCGCTAGAAAAAGTACAATACTCTGGGTTCCTGGCAGGCCACGCAAGTGAACTGCAGCGACAGCCGAGGCTCTGCACATGGTTTCTCAGAGTTACACTGTCGTGTTTAAATTTAGTTTACTAAACTTTGCTAAGCTTAGCAGACGGTGGTCATGTAAAACTATGATGTCACGTGAGGCCGTGACGCCAAGTGATATTAAATTCTCGATAACTTTGCCGGAGAAGTCACCCAGGGAAATGTACAAAAATAAAATTTTCTGGTATAAATTTAGCAGAAAAACTCTCTTCAAATTTAAAAAAAAAAGCGTCATTTCTATATTTATCTAGAAAAATATGCCGTCATGTGAGGTGAAGTCACATGACACCATGATTTCACAATGTAACGACATTAAAATTTCCTGATCAATTTAGCGGTAGAACGTTCCTGCCATATTTAGCCGGTCAAAAGTACGTTTTAGCCCCGAGGAGATGAAATGGTGCTACCTGCGGCTCCTTGTCGTGACGCAGTAGCGATGATTACGTGACCGCCTCTGCGCTTCGTTGGTAGCAGGTAGTTTTAGGTGTATTGTTCTAAACTCATATTTAATTCGCTAACTTGAACAAGAGAAAAGGGTTCTTTTTTACCTAAGTTTATCAATGCACTTCCCGTAGAAATTAAGCTCAAGCAGCAGGACAACAGTGGCGTCGCAGCCTACGAATAGGGACCCAGCCGATCCAGTTTCGTGTTATCCTACTGACCACGATGAAGTCGGTCGTTATCGTGGGTTTGAAGGATTGTCAAGTGACTAAACCGGTAGATTCTGGAGTAGCATAATTCCCAAAGCGAGCTTTTTTATTTTTCTTTCTTTCTCAGTTTTTGGAGACAAGCATAGCAAACAGATCAATCGCGAGGACGGCCGAGCAGGCGTCGAACTAGGCATTTCGATCGCCGCGGTTTTTTCGCCGTTTGCACGCTCGGCTTTATGGACACGCAGGTAAAATAAAGTGTACTATCACAATTAAAATGAGTGCGATCACCGCTCCGCGTAGCCCGCGCAGAGCCGTATATGTAGAGAGTTTGGCCATTCGTTGGGAAGTATAGACGCTTTACACACGCGCCAAATTACAGCCGCCATTGCTGACCTTCTCTTGTCTTAGCGAAATGCCGAGCAACTGAAATGGTAGTTGACGATCCTCTGCAAAGGCCACTGCTTTAGAAAAGGACACAGTTGAATCTAATGTGGCAATAACCTGGCCTGCTATGGTAATGATGAAGTGAAATAGGCGAAATAAGAGGAAACAAAAACTGAAGGTCAGTTATGGCGGCGTCCATGCACAGCTGCTGCAAAGCGTCTATAGGAGACAAATAAGGAGGCGCCATTGGCTGAAAGCGGGCTGGGCGTGTTCCAGGGCGTCTTCAGAAATTCGAATATGACCAACCCGAAGCCGGAAATAATACCCTGGCGGTGGTCGCGAGAAACAAGCCTGATAACTGCATTAGAGTAACTCTCGATGACTGAAAATATGGTACACCTGATGTTTCAATCACGCTCATCCAAAATGATGGTGGAAGAGTACGACTAGCGGAATGATCGACATAATCCGTACGCCAAGAGCCGAGGGCCGGGAATCTGCCGCCCGAGCGGTCACACTCTGTCCGAGCAAAACAGAGTTGAGCGGCGCATTCGTTTCTTACCTCTTTCTGCATGATCAAGATCAAAACAACACGTGCACCCTATTTCCAACCACAAAGAGTTACTATACTTCACACCTACGCGCTTATTAAAACCATTTACGAACATATACCTTTGATCAGAACTGTTTCTCGCTACCACCGTTAGGGGATTCTTTTCGGCTTCTGGTTGGTCAAGAAAGCATGCCAAGCCCTCTTTCCGAGTCTGGTGCACGCCCTGGCTCTGCCCGCGCCTCCCATTGACCAAACTCTCAACATATACGACTCGGGGCCCGCGCAGAGCCGTATATAGGGAGAGTTTGGCCAGTGGGGTGTGGCGACGAGGGCGCCGGAGAGGAGAAAAGTAAACGAAAGGGAGGAGAGCGCCGAAAGAGCCAGAGAGATAGGAGGGAGCAGAGAGGAGACGACCGCCATTTTTTAGCAACGCTGTCGGAGACTGGTCGGAGAAGAGCACTGCTGAGGCTACGCGTCGTCTGCAACGGGCCGATTTCTTTTTCGCCTTCATAAAAGTTTGTGTCCTTACACCGAAAAATCTTCCTTTATTAGCTTTTTAACCCACCGAGGAATAACAGAATGTCATTTTCTTGCCAGAGCCAGCGATATAAAAGGCAATAATCGAGATTTAGATGCCGATCCCACGCATTCCGCCGGGAAAATCATCGAAGATGGCGGCCCTCTTCACTCAGCTGCGAGCAGCCGGGAGTTCACACGCATGCGCTCATGCCCCTCGCTCTGCGCCGCGTGCTGATTGGCTCGCTCGGGAGGAGAGCGTTACGGCGGCGAGATCATAGACTGACCAAACTCTCCCCATATACGGCTCAGGGCCCGCGCAGAGCCGTATATTGGGAGAGTTTGGCCAGTGGGTGTGGCGACGAAGGCGCCGGAGAGGAGAAAAGTAAATGAAAGGGAGGAGAGCGCCGAAGGAGCGAGAGAGAAAGAAGGGAGCAGAGAGGAGACGACCGCCATTTTTTAGCAACGCTGTCGGAGACTGGTCGGAGAAGAGCACTGCTGAGGCTACGCGTCGTCTGCTACGGGCCGACTTCTTTTTCGCCTGAATAAAAGTTTGTGGCCATACGCCGAAAAATCTTCATTTATTAGCTTTTTAACCCACCGAGGAATAATAGAATGTCACTTTCTTGCCAGAGCCAGCGATATAAAAGGCAATAATCGAGATTTAGATGCCGATCCCACGCGTTCCGCCGGGAGAATGATCGAAGATGGCGGCCCTCCCCACTCAGCTGGGAGCAGCCGGGAGTTCACGCGCATGCGCTCATGCCTCCCGCTCTGCGCCGCGTGCTGATTGGCTCACTCGGGAGGAGCGCGTTACGGCGGCGAGATCATAGACTGACCAAACTCTCCCCATATACGGCTCTGGGCCCGCGGTATTATCAGTGCCCCCTGGCGGCTGCTCTTTGAAGCATCAGTGCACCTTGCGGTCGAGACATATCGTCTCTAGCGACCGCCGCACCACTCTGCACTTCCGGGTCGTCTGCTAGCGAAAAAAAAAAAGCAGCGCGAAAAAAACGATGAGGACGTCTGATGTCTCTCTTCGCCCTCGACGTTCTTATCGCGCTGTTTTCCATGATGAAGGGTATCACCCTCGCTCGCACCGCGCTAGCTTCTTGCCTATGCGCATTGGTGGTGCTTTGCTCTCGCAAAAACTTACGGGAAGTAAATAATAGGCAGTCTTAGTTGATTGTTTTGACACCTCCGATAACAATATGATATTTGGTTAAAGGCGTCGGCAAAGTATCAGGTATTGTTATCGGAGTCATGAGAACAATCACCTAAAATTTCATAATAAAAAAATGACGCTAAAATTATAACCTTCTTAGAGTGGAGAGCGAAAAAATGTTCCTTCCTCTCACCCATCGTGTCGTCTGTGCGCCGAGTGGGCTGTACCTAACATCCGGCTGGCGTTCAAGCTCGGTTTAAAATCGCGTCATTTTGGAAATTTCAATTGCAGATGCGCGGATTTTTATATGAAAGTTATCGTATAATTCTGTGCTCGATAAAAAAGACTATACGGGTTCAATTGCACTGTTACATGAATGCAAATAAAGAAAAAAAAAGAAAGAAATAGGAAAGGTGTGTCAGAGTGACCAGTTTCCCCGGCGAAAAGTAAATCCGGTTGCTGTAGCTTTTTCTGCTATACAAAGTTCGTACTAGTGTAGACCTTTTGCCACAATGAGTGGAAGGCTGGAATAATGAATAAAAACGTGCTCTCCTGACGCCGTAGACGCAGTGGTTGAGGGTAGAACTGCCGGCTGACTCTACTGCTATTAAGTTAACGAAACAAAGATACGCTACTTGATCATGTACTGAAATAAACCAACAGAGCGCTAAAAACTGATTTCGGAGCAGCCATAAATGTTCTAAGAACGTGAACCACTTCACAACGGCAGCCACGAGCGAGAGTCCGGTGTTCGTTACAGCCCGCTGGTAGAGCCCAAAGAAGGAGAGCGGCAACCTCCCAGTTTGTCGTCTGCTAGCGGAATCGGGCGCGCGCGTGCCCTCTCTCTCTCGTTTTACCCCGCCGAGCCATGCTGAACCTCCCGGATGTGTAGAGAGGGCGCTGCGGTCGAACGAAATGGCGCCGCTCTGAAAGCTTAATATCTTTCACCCTTCACCATCCATTGCCCTCTCGTCCCGTCCCGCCTTTGTAGTGCTCGCCTTCTCTCTTCTTGCCTCGCGTTGCCTTCGCCTGTACTGCACACTAGTGATACGAAGTATAGCGGTTGAAGCCTGACGCCAAAGCTTTAGAACGAAGCGTTATTTTATACAAAACGTTATAAGTTATGATTTTTCTTAAATTTTAATGCGGAACTGGACTTCGTTTTCGCCCGTTTTCGATAACTGCCGCCATTCAGCTCCATGTAGAGAGAGCTCCGTCGGCGAAATTATGCAACTTTTAAATGAGATAACGGTTAGTTCTGAAACTTTGGCATGTGGTTCGGACCTCTAGCGCTATATTTTGGTGGAGAATGAGCGTTCGGGGAAGCGTAGTTCATTTCTGCGATAAAAAACAACAACAACAAAAAACACTGAAAAAATGTTTGGGACACCCTGTACATAGATTACAGGTGACGCACATCAAAGACTGAGTTGCGACAAGGAACCGGCTCTAACAAAATAGAAATGGACAGGAAAATAAATTGGGTGAAAATGGTTATTCGAATTATTAAGGATGTCCAACTGGTAAAAAACAATAAATATATGAAATTCCCAAAATCCCGTAAAGTTATAAATAACCCAATTAGTCATATCAATCTTTACAGGTGCTCTACAGACATATATATAAAAAAAAACATATTTTTGTAAGGTCTATAGATACTGGTATAGCTTGCCTGATAGTGTTTCCAATTGCCCAAGAACTTTTTTATATGCGAAAACACTTACCTCGAATTCGCTTACCTACGTGCTTACTGTTTATTATGATAATGTGTTCTTTGTAATCTGTACCCCCTCCTCCCTTGGCCGGTAGATGGCTGGCAGTACGTAAGAAATAAAATGAGTAATTTATCGAGTTTTGTCTTGTGAATGTTTCCCCCGGATAAGCATCCAACGTTTTGCTTTTTCAGATGTGGAATCACTATGTCAGGACTGGTATCTCGATGAAACGCTGAGCCACATGTCAAAGGAATGTAAAAAGGACCTTGAAAGTCAATTTTTGAAAGAGTGCGCGAAGATTGGTGGCGTGGTAAGGATCTCATCTGCCTAGAAAGCTTGACAACTACATGCCACGTTATTAAGGCTCGTTTACACAGTTGTGTCCAGAGCGACCGCTGCGACGACGAACAAATCTTACCGGTTGGAACGAGGAGTTGCCGTGCAACGAGGCGCCGAACGGCCTTGTGATTTGCAACTCAAGAAGTTGAGCCGTGCTGAACGTTTTTGCTATGTTTGAGGAAAAACGTAGCCACCACATGGACAAACCAATCATGGGCCGAGAAGAGCTCGGCCGCACGCGTTGAATGCCGGTCGCCGTTCCTAGTATTTGCTGAAAATCATGGCATCGGTGGCAGGTTAAGTGTAAAGTCGAAGCTCCTCCAAACTCTTTCGACTTTAGCAGAGTGAACGCTGGAGGGGAGGCGACCTCCTCTCCAGAGTTGGCTCTGCTGAAGTGTGGAGCCAATTTACTCTTAACCTGCCATCGACTAGAGTATCACATCTGGTAACATTGGTTACATCTCAGCTAAATTACAGATATAATTAACATAACATTACGTGTACAATCTTATTTATTTAGAAATTTTAGACCAAAATACCGATTTATTCAGAAAATACTTTGCAGCGTAGTGCTTCCTTCTGCAAAAGGAATTACTTGTTATTCGGTCAATAATAGAAAGTTCAAGCCGGAATCGTGTTTCAGATTCAGAACAACATGATGTTACCCGTCTTTGAGGTCAACGTAAAACCTCGAGTTTCTGCACGGAAGGTAATCATCTTGGCGCTCTCCCTTTCCTACCCTGCGAGGGGAGCCAATTGGGGCAAGGTAGAAAGTGGAGAGGATATAAAAAAAGGAGGAGGATGGCAAAAGTGGAAAGCGCGAAGTGTTTGCTGATCTTTAACTAGCATGGTTCTCGGTAACATTGCCCACTTTCATTCATAGGCTTCATCGTTGTTTCGCAAACGCCTTATTTTGCAGTCTTATTCAAAATTGGGGCTCATAAAATTTGTATATTTTTAGCGTGTGCATTTCGAAGGACAGAGTGCACGAATGAACTTATGCAAATGTACATAGCCCCATCTGATCTAACTCCCGAGGTTCTGTATGAAAAGGCGCGTCAAATATTTTCTAGACTGAGAAGTGAACACATTTTGTTGTTTTTAGGGCCGCAAACGGTATTTCGGAGATGGGGACGGTTCTGTAGGTGCATCTTTGACAAAATACCTCTGACATGATTTAGGAGGCTTATGTCAAAAAGCATCGAGGTCGGCCTGCCACTTTTCGTCTTCCAGCGATGTTCTGGCTTTCCTGAAGCGCGAGCGCCTTAAAACATATAGCAAAATTCACTGCTTTTTGACAAGCCTTCTTGAATCATTTCAAGGTCTCTGTTCCATAGTTGCCGAGTTTGACGCAGAACTGATGTTAGCTTTCGCTCTAGTTTGCAGTCTAGAATAAAATTGCCAATGGGCCCGTGCACGTGGTCACAAAAACTCGTGTAGCGCAGCTCAAAATGTTCACAAAGTCACGCCTTTTGGCATAACCAGACACGAGGGTCCCCTCCTTCGACCGCTGAGCGCGCATCACTGTGCTGCCCTCTCTTTTTACGCTACAAAATCAGTCCCAGAACTTTTTGATCACCTGTATTCACAAGAATTTTAAAAATAGGAGTTACACTGTTATATTCGTGTTATTCAACTTCAGCATTGGGAATCTTTGCATCTTTGTGGCCTTTCGGATTCCATGACTTAATAAATGGAACTGTTTTTGTTACACGTACACGGCCCTTGCCGAAAATAAAAAAAAGGGGAAAAAAAGAAGAACGGAACTTTTTGTTATTTTCAGCCGAAATCTACGGCACTGCTTATTTTCCGGCCATATATATATATATATATATATATATATATATATATATATATATATATATGTTTTTTTCCTTTGTAAGTTCAGCTTAGATTGCTGTCATCATAATTGTAAACACTTACAGCTGAGGTGTGACGTCGGAGTCGCTAAGGGGCCATTTCGGAGAAGATAAACTGATTGAACGTTAATGGTGCGAGCGCGCACGGTAGAGTCCGCGTAGGCGTTTCGTATTAAGCCGAGTAAAAACCGGACAAAAATTCCACAGCGTTTTGGAGCCAATGAGTGTGTATTAAGTAGAAAGCATTTCAGCATTCTCCGTAAGAGGTGATCGAGTGTGCCTTTCGCTTATTATTTCGGTACAAATGGTCACATGAGCTGAGCAAAAATCGCCGAATAAGCATGGCCAAGGAACTAGACAAGGCTTAGTGCACTCCCAAATGAAGGTTTGTTGAAACAAACATACGCTATTAATACAATCTTTTGGCTATTCGTTCAGGTACCTGTCAGGTGCATCGACGGTGCACTAACGCTCTTCATTTCCCCTTGCTTTCTGAAACAGTTTGGGTCGTAAAATTTTAAGACATTTTTACCTGCGTATCTCCCCAGCAATGTTGTTCGTGCTAAATATATGGGTCACATGAGCACCTATCCCAGTGCACTGCCAGATTTCCAGGCGGGATTGGTTTACTGATCATGCATGTTATCCTGCTACCATGCATCACCATGCATATTATCTTGCTGGCATGATATATTTTTATCAGCAGCCCTTGATATGTTTTAGCGGTTGGCTGAAAAGAGCCTGCTTCGATATAGAGCGCGGTCGACGGTCGAAGTGTCCCACTAACAGCTAGCGCCTGTAATGTCTCTGTAATAAACAATATATGTACACCACGATGAAAACACAAGGTAGGGCTGTGGGCTAAAAGAAGCTCGAAGGACTTGAATAGACAGTTTTAGAATAACGATGCTGGTTCTTACGTACGCAGTACGCAATAGTATAGCGTACGCTAAAAACGACCTGCTCGGACTAAATTTAGTTGTGCTTAACGTTTCGAAGTGAGCACCTCGTATGATCTCGGTTAAATTTGCCAGAGCCGTACATTTACACGTGCTTATAGCGCAACCATCCTCCTCAAAAGAAATATTGAAAATGAAAACGTGTCGAATAATTTTATTTAAAATTAAATTAAACCAAGCCGCAGCTGCCTGGTCAAGCGAGCTTTTCTCCGGGGTACAGAGGCTACGAGTACGAGTGCGTAGCCAAATTTGATCACGAAGCCTCCGTCAATCATCCCGTGGAAACGGCACCATTCATCAATGCTATCGCGTAATTAAATTCATGACCTACTGATGTCCAGTGCATAGCGACAACTTGGGCGATTTCTTGAAGAGTCGTTCGTTCGTCGGCGATGAATTGTGCGAATAGGCCTAGCGTTGAGCAAATCGCAGCGTTGAAGCAAATTGCGAGAGGTGAAAATTTTCACTTTGCACTCCTTCAGCTGCATGGCGATCTGATTCGATTGCTGTAGGTCCCGCAAAAAATTGCCGAGCTGAACACCACGCAATTTCACGTAACACTGAACTTCGAAAACACCACCTCACCCTTGCTGCGCCAGTCCAGGCAACCGCCATCTTGAAACTGCTGCTCTCTTTGGGCGCGAGATCTCTCGAGAGCTTCTCGCAAAGTCCGCAAGCCCGCAACGCAAAACCTCTAACGTTGCGTGCGCACGCAATACGCTAGCCCTTCTATTGTGTTCTGCTCATGCGCACTCACGACCCACGATCTCCTTGCGTACGCAAAGCTTTAGCGTAAGGTCCACTAAAACTGTCTAATATCTCAGAATTAAAAAAATAAAGAAAAAAATCAGTAACAGCGCTTGCTGATTTGTTGAATTTGTAAAATTTAGAGGCAATAGGACGTTCCTAGGGTGGTGGCATACATGTACAAAACGCGTTACAAGGAACGAATTACTTGTAGCTAGTTACTATTTTCGGTAACGAGTAACGTATTTAGCTACTTTTTTAGAAAATGAACGAGTAATGGTATTTAGTTACTTTGAAGGCCAAGTAGCGAGTAACGGTATCTCGTTACTTTTGAGGAGTAACGTGTACAACACCGCTTAAACGGCCTTGTTTTTATTCCAGCCTGAGTATGCGTCTATTTCGACAAAGGCAGATGGGAAACTCGAAAGACAAATAAACAGTATGACAGTACGGCAACGTAAATCGCTAGACACGTCACTGGAACAGTTCGACTGACGTGTCCAGCGATAAACGTTGCTGTACTGAACTCTACAGCTGGGAATGTCCTTCACCCTGCGAGCACAATCAGGTTCATTGGTTGAACCTTGTAGAAACGGGTACGGACCCAATGTAAACCCGGAGGTTGCAAACACGGAAAGGTACACAAGCCATTACCCGCTGTCCTCAATGAAGGCGCAGTTCTCGAAGATTCACCAGCTCTTCCTGAAGCACAACACTGCCGTTCCTTCGAGCGCGTCAGTAGAACGGCTGTTCAGCGTCGCCGGAGATGTATTTTCAAGAAAGTGGGGAAACATAACTGATGAAAACTTCTACAGGAAGCTGCTGCTTAAGGGCAATGACTACTAAAAAGAACACAACAAACCATGAAACAAAAGCGGTTGTGTATTTGGTCGTCAAAGTAACCTAGAAAGTAACTCGCTACTTTTGAGGTAACTCACGCGTTCCTTTTGAGAATCGGTAACAAGTAACGTACTTAGTTACTTTTTGAGCGAGTAATGAGTAACGGTATTTAGTTACTTTTTTGTGGGTAACGTGTACATGTCTGGGTGGTGCGTACCTCGCGATTAAGGAATTAGATATTTTTTGGGTGTTAAAAAGGTTCCGAAAATGTCTAACCATGACGGTATAGATGTCCTAGTCTATAGCATTGAAATCATACACTCTTCTATAGGCGGCTACAGGAAACTTAATGATCGCTGGTGTATAGCTTTGGAGATTCTTTTAGAGCGCAGCTCTTAGGGGCCCGTTTCCAGCCTGAGTGGCGTCGGCGTCGCCGTTGGCGTCGCCGTCGGCGTCGCCGCGCCTCTCCCTCTCCTCCTCCTTTCCTCCTCCTACTTCCCCTCCTCCTCCTCCTGTCCTCCTCCTCCCCCTCCTTCTCCTCCTCCTCCCCTCATTGTGTAGTATGGTCCGGGCGGGTCACGTGACCTCGGGGGGAGGGGGTCACATGACCCGTTTCCAGCCTGTGCGGCGTCGGCGTCGGCGTCGCCCCTCCCCCTCCTCCTCCTCCCCCTCCGCTCCTTCTCCTCCCCCTCCTCCCCCGCCAAGGTCACGTGACCCCGGGGGGTGACCCCTCCCCCCGCCGGTCACGTGACGGCCCGCCCAAGGTCATGTGATCCCGTCCCCTCGAGGTCACGTGACCCCCCGGACCTCTGCCCTCCTCCTCCTCCCCTCATTGTCTAGTATGGTCCGGGGGGGGTCACGTGACCTCGGGGGGAGGGGTAAAGGAGAGGGAGGGGGAGCGGGAGGGGAAGAGGACTAGCAGGCATGATCACGAAGGAGGAGGAGGAATATACCCTCCACTCCTCCTCCTCAAGAGCTGCGCTCCAATTCGGCGTTACAGGAAGTTGTAAACGGCTTTCACTTTTTTTAAAGCTGGCTACGAACAACTAAATTTTCGCGCATCTGTAGAATTGGAGACATACACTTCTCTATAATCGGCTTCAAACAGTTGAATGGTCGCGCGTCTATTCGCGTCTCCAGCTCGATGCTCGCCCTCGCGCGGCGGAAACGGGAAGCGCTCTAGTGAGGGTCCCCCGATACTCCTGCTCAGCGGGCACGGCTGAACTGCTCGCGATCGTGGCTCGCGAAATGTCCGTTTCCGAATGCAAACAACACTCTTTCACTGTCCGAACATAGTGCTGCAGCCTGTATAGGATTATACTTTATTAGAGAGTTTTAGTATCGCGTATGGAAGCAAGCACTGTGCGTTTGCGTTAGGGTGGCGTGCTCCACGTATCGCAAGCGCGTCGTTGCCGTGCTCCGATTCGAGCCCCCGATTTTGGGCTCCACGCACGCGCAGCGTCGAACACGCAAAGCTAACGCAAACACACAGCGCTTGCTCGTATATGCAGTACTAAAACTCACTACTGTTTCACCGGCTTCCAACGCCAACGAAACGTGCTGTGAGCAGGCTTGCAACAGGTAGGCGTTCCTTCGAACTGGAAGGGCTGAGATGGGCAAAACGACGGCGCGTAAATACGAAAGTATATAAATGTTAGAAAAGATAAATAATTAAAAAAAAATTCGTTCTTTTTTTTTTTTTTTTGGGGGGGGGGGGTTTGGGGGGGAGAGGGAGGGGGAATGAGGTGTGGAAGGATATTGGTGGCGACTTTGGAAAATTTGCCGATTGTCAAAAGTCGCTACTTTGATAGAACCCTCAATTAATCTAATTTTACATGAATTTCTTACATTAGCTAGAATGTTCATTGATTTTAGACTATATTTATTTTATAACTTGGTACTTGAAAATGCTGCAATTGACACCAGTGATGATAATTAGCACACTTTAAATTGTCATACTTGTTCGCGCGTTTAAAATTAGATCATAACAACC
The DNA here is from genome assembly GCF_016920785.2 of Ixodes scapularis. Lineage (NCBI taxonomy): Eukaryota > Metazoa > Arthropoda > Arachnida > Ixodida > Ixodidae > Ixodes > Ixodes scapularis. The sequence goes on along the minus strand of NW_024609883.1, from coordinate 50,691,902 downwards.
AGTTAACTGCGAGCTTGAAAACTTGCGTATTAAAATATCTTAATTTTGATATTTAGATTATTATTAATACGAATCGCGGCAATGTATGCCCCCAATTAACGCTACCATCACAAAAATCTGCCATTTAACCATTGTCTTTCCTGAAAGGTATCATTTTGTTTTCTTTTTAACATATGAAAAACTCTGACATCGTTATCAAGATAGACAAACACTGGATGCAACATAAACTCCTATGCGTCCCGCGTTGCTTTAAAAAACATGCACACTTCAGCTGCCTAGTTGACTCGGATTTCTTCTTTTAGTTTTTTCTACTGAGAACAGCGTTCTCACTAGCATTCATGCGTTTTGTGAACATATTGTATAAATTGGATTTATCGTCTTATTCTTGTGCTGGGCAAAATTTTAAAGCAATTAATCATCGAAATACCCCAAAACCAATTGAAAGGCCCGCAGTTCATTATTTCAGATGACAATTATCTGAGTGAGAAAAGGCAGCGAGAACGCACGAATATCAGCGGATTTTTTTTTACAAATAATAATATTCTGTGTTATCTCTAAGGCGTATGAAAGAGCCGGACTTTGTGTCTTTAAAGAGACAAAAGTTTCGGCGAACAACTTCTTTAAATAAATAATTACGGTGTGAGACACATCTTGAGTTATGAAAGAATCTGATTAAAACATATACCGAGAAATTAAATCCAAGATAGAGGTTAGTTTCGGTTTCGCTCTAAAATTAAAACGTGCCTCCTGGCGTAAATATTAAGCTAAACACCGTTCTTGTTTTCAGGGTAAAGAGGTGGCCTGCGCGCATAACACCCTAGCTTCCTCGTATTACCAGAAATAATTTGTGTCGCTCAGTGAAGCCAGCACACTAGACAGGCTCAGGAGCGGCACGCATCTCCAACCCTCACTAAACCCGCCATTTTGGATAACGAGTGGCGCCACCTATAGTGAATTGGAGTCGCGAATACAATTGGAGACGTACGCTTTTCTATAGCAGGTTACAGAGAACTGAGTTTTTGCACGTCTATAGCATTGGAGTAAAGCTTCTTTATTGCTGGCTACAGACAACTGAATGGTTGCCTGTCTTTAGCTTTAGGGACGTACACTCTCCTATATATCGCTACAGACAATTCAGTAGTCGCTTCTGTAGCATCGAAGTCTTAAACCTATATATAGCCGGCTATAAATATATCAATGGTTGCATGTTTGTAGCTTTGGATCAATACAAATTTCTATAGCTGGCTAAAAAAATGGTGAGGCTACGAGTCTTTACTCTAAGTGCCACAAAATTGTCTATATCTGTCCATAGGTTTTTCTAAATCTGCCTATATCTGTCTTTTAGGTTTTTATAGCCGACTATAAAAGGCCGCACAGACGGTGATATATGAAGTTACAACTCAAAAAGGTAGGGCTAGGGAAAGGAAGGCTGGGGAGCAAGTAGCGGACGGAACGCTGGAAAGCAGATTAAGATGCCGAGAGACAGTGTTTTGTATATGATCATGCTTTTGTGCTGTTGCTTCTTACAATTCCGTTGGCTATATGAAGGTTTCGTAATGCTCGGGACCGCAAGCGCCAAATCGAAGCTCTGCTCTTTATTATTTAGGCCGAATATGTATAAGCGGTCTTGAGGGTTGCTACCTATGATTTGTTTTTGCACAAACAACAAGAGGTTGAAGGATGATGCTCCGTCGTCGCTGTTCGTGTATTGTTCACCCGCTATTCAAAAAAGTAGACATTGTACCCTGCTTGCCACGCGACATGCAGCAGCATCCGTCGTACAGTCTGCTTGGAAGAAATCAACGTAATTGAACAATATTCCTGTGCAGAGTTCCCCACAGGTGCAAAACACCTTTGTGCGAGCGGTCGTATTGGGCGTAAATCTGAAGTTGTATAAAAATTTGCCGCCCTGCCACTTTATAATGGGACGCTGTAGATACACCATCTTAATATTTTTTTTTAGATAGCCTATGGCTTTCAGTGATTTTTTACAGAAAATCAAAATAAGTAGTGTGATGCAGCCACAGCAGCCACGCTGTTCGCACTGCGCCAACAACAAACATTGCTTTTAGTTCAGCGTGGTCGAACTCTCCTTTGAATAGTCAACTTCATGAATGCTTGTTAGTTTATATTAAAGGCGGCATATATCAATAACGTAAGGCAGAAAATCAGGGCACCTTGCCCTTTTTATAATATAATTGTACAGCTGGCAACTGATCACGACGTATGTTCTTTGGTTTGAACGCGACGTCAAAAGGTTGAAACGTCAGCCTATAGTATCAGTGTTGACGTCTCTCTCATGCTGCCAGTTCTTGCTTGGCTATAAGGCACGAAGAAAAAAATAAACAGTCAGTAGATTTACTCTGAATCGTTTATGTACCGAAATTGATAGGACATAAGTTTTGATAAATTTAGAGAGGGTTTGGCGATCGTAACGCTTTTATGTCTCGCTCCTGTCCCACTTTTTGTTCTACGTTTTCAGCAAGTTACCGTCGTCAAAATTCATTATTAATCTTTAAATCGCCTTCAATCTTGCTTAAACAACCATAAAAGGAGCGTGTGAGAGGTTAATATGTTTCACAAGCTGGTCTCAATAAATTTTGTCCAGTCAACTACAGCTATTGATACTTAAATATCAGAACTGCAGAGAGGAGCTGGGTTTGTTTCCTCTCTAGCGCTATCTTCCTACCATGGATCACTCATCGGCGTCTCGGGAGCCTTGATTGTTCAGGCAGTCATTCAGTCAGTCATCCAGTCAAAATATTTATTGGGCCGAGCCGCATAAGACATGGGAAGGAAAACAGGGGGACCTTTTCGAAGGCTTCGCGGCATAATCAAGACGGTACGCGCAGACAAAAAACGACTAAAGGCACAAGTGCATGCTGAAGGCCGGGCGCTCGAGAGAGACACCCAGCTGTTTTTACCTTGTCAGTCACCATTTGACTGCGACATTAATTTAATTTTTAGGTTATCCAGTGCGCCCATTTTTTCGTAGAAGTGTGTGACATCTATTTCACCAAATGTGTCTATTTCAGTTCAAAAAGTACGAGGTTTGCAGAATTCAATGTCTGGTAACAAATGGAAAATTTGTAAGCAACAAGTACGTAATGTTGAAGAATGACCTACCTTGCGGACCATATGGAGAGGTAAGTGGTATCTGAACGGCTGTGAGCCATAGCGTTATTTAAGCAAACTTCTACAAACCAGATCTGAAAAAAGAAACCACCTTTGCTGGCGGAACGACATTAGACAAGACAATCACAAGTGATGCATACATCCCCCTCCGCAAATTGCGCAAGACAGTGTTGCAGATTTGTGGCTGCTGGCATTCGTAACCGCCAGCAGCCCCACTGAAGAATGAAACTACCATACACGTGACACTTGGGACCCATATCTCGTAATACCATATAAAATTATATGAAATAGAATATAAACTTTTTCAATGAAAAACCGTTCCTGAAATACGCAGCGGCTCCAATCATTTTGTCGACGCGCTATTGCGATCCGATCTGCGGCGCTTGATGGAGCACCCATGAAAAGAAGGTTTAGCATTCTGCGACTTCCGAACACAAAGAAAGCAGAACGCTAACAAAACAGGGCACGTATTTGCTTTGTGATCCGTTCACTTATTTTTTTCACAGCGGTAAGAAAGAAGTATTTGAGCCAAATCCAGTATATACGGAGCGTACGACCAGCCCGAACGTACATGGGAGCGCCCCAACACTCCCCGCGTCGCGGGGTGCAATATGGAATAGAGCATGAGGCCTTGTGGGATTTTCCGAAAATGTCTGTTTGATGTTTGGTGACGGTTGTTTACCATACTTTGGTCGTCAGGAGGCACATAAATGAAAGCATCGTTCTTCTACCTGTATAATGGTTTCCAAAGGACCTTTTTTAAGAAAAAAGACAATGAAGCAACACTGGCGGCCGTCATATTCAAAGAATCGCTTCCAGCGCGAAGCGTGTGAAATCCATCACGTTCACGTCGAACGCGCTTACAGCACTCCTGTCGAATAGGCACGCCCTCGAGCATGCGCCAAACGCTTACTCGTGTCTATTGCATGATCAAAGCGAGGGCCCAAAATATGGCGGCCTCGAAGAAATTACTGGAGTGCGCGCCGTTATGAAAATGAATCTATCAACTATATGTGGCGTACAGTTCTTTCTATAATGTGTATTTATTTGCGAGGTCGGTGTATAAGATTTGAAGTATTGTTTGCACTTAAAATAGCAAAGCCAATTTATAATATATAATACGACCAAATTTAGTTTTCAGTTTATTTTCAGATGAATCTCTTATATGGTATTATAAGATATGGGTCGTATTTATGCATATGCCCCTATCAGAAGGGATTGCCCTATATTGTCTTTTCAGTTTGTATAGGCAGCTAGTGTAGCCCCGATATATTGATCTACATACATATAGGCTTTACAGAATAATTTATACTCTGTGCGCTAACGCACGTGTTTGGCTTGTTCGTATTCTTCGATTTTCATTGTATGGCTAGATCGTCCCACGAATACTCTCCCCTCCTTTTTGTGGTTCTAATATTGTGTAAGTGTCAAGTTTTACAGGTTATTATGCAAGCGACGACGTCGAGATCATAACGGATGAACTCGCCGTCGGTCATGACGACCTCTCACATAAGAGTATACTTGACCATGAAATGGTGCGCACACAAAACCTTCGCGTCTGACGGGGCCCAGCCTATCGTGCACGCACGACATTACACTTCCCTTTCTCCTGTCGCGGAGGATTCTTCGGAACAGGAACAACGAAACCAAAGGTCGTTTCTCCGGCACATTTCGACGTCCCACTGAACAGCAGTCTTCGCGCGACATTTGGAACTCCTTTCCTGGTGTGAGTTACGCGAGCATTCTTTGATTGCAAGCTACACATGCGATCGAATAAGAAACAGGCAAGCCGAGGCAGAAGGACCGAGGGCAGCCTAGCGAGCCAGCCAGCCGGGCGCAACTCTACGCCGGGCGGCGTATTGAAAATTCCTCAAGAAGTAAAACCATGACGCAAATCAAGTGCCCTGGTTGGCCTACTTGAACGCCTCTTTTTCGCAAGCAGGTGCCTTAATCTACACGGCGGGACCAAGTGGGAAAGGACTATGAAGTCGCTGCCTGCTGCGATGTCCCATGCAGTCCCTTGGTCCCGCTTGGTCCCGCCGTGTAGATTGGGTGCGGAGACGCCCGAGAGCCGCTCGCGCTCTTTGGAGAAAAATGACCCGTGACAGTAAACCAGGCCTCGTAGACGGCGACACGCTACGATGGGGACGACCACCGAGGACGGCCGGCGGCAGCGGCACGATGGCTTGGGGATATTGCCAGTAAGCAAGAGTTTTGGAGGCTAAAACAACCAACGTCGCAGAAAGCAAAAAACACGTGCGGCCCGTGACAATTGGAAATTTGAGAATAACGCGCGCAATTTCGGCGCACGTTAGCACTAAACTCAGCGATTGCGTTTGCGCACACTACACAAGAAAGTTTTAGAATAGCGTTTCTCCGCCGCGACGTAAAAGTCCAGGGATCTGGCGCTTGCAACGCCTCCAAGATACTGTTACTATTTTTATTTCACGCACAAAATGCTATAACTTGACAAAAAAAAAAAAAAAAAAAAGCCTTGTTTTTTTTGTTAAAAGTAACATTGTAGCGGTCGACGGCCGTGTCCGCCTGCGTCGCCTCGGCAAGAGATGTCTCATGTACTGACCTTCGCACACCGTACCTTCGCCGAGAAATGTTCTCGCGACGCAAGCACCAAGTTGCCGGCGATCGTTGCCAAACCGAGTGCAATGTCGTCCCGTATTGAAAATCGCAGTCGCGAGGATGCCGCCGTCTTCTCATCACGAATCCTCCTTGGAGGAGCGTAAAGGCTCTTTGCGTACCCACGCGATTTTTGAAAAATAGCTTATGCTAAAATAGCACACGCAAAGCGCAAACCGTGGTTAGCGTTCGGCGCATGCGCAGTGGCGACGACGCTACTTTTTGCGTACGCAAAGCTTTAGTGTGCGCTATTCTACAACTCCCAAGTAATCGTTCGTAAATGCACGCCAACAGGGCCGTGAAAGCAAGCAAATCTCCCAGAGCACCGTCCCATCTCCGAGTCGGCGTGACTTATCGCGTGGAACACTGGCCGCTGTTAACCAGCCTCAAGCCCCCTGCTTCTCCCCCCTCTTCCCTCAACTTTGTAAATTAGAAGAACGTGTGCCGGTCGCAAAAGAAAGTCACCGCCTCCGCGTGTGTCTGGTGGCCGGTGGGCGCGCTTGTGACGTGCTTGAAAAGAGACCAACCAGGCGCCCCAGATTCGCGCCATGTTTTTCTCCGTGAGGAAATTAACTATACGCCACGGGGCGGAAGGTCAAAGGGCAATGGGACGAGTGCGAGAGTAAGATCGGGGTAGCCGAGCAGCGCGAGAGGGTGCGAGCGCGGCGAGCTTGAAAAAAGCTATAGTCGGTGACAGGAATAGAAAGAGTTCGTCGGAAACTCCCCCATCCTCTTTCCCCTTTAGCAAAGGGAACGCTAGAGAGGAGATCGCTTCCTCTTCAGCGTCCGCTTCGCTAAAATGGAAAGGGGTGGGAGAAGTTTCCCTTCAACTATTAACCCGTCACCGATGGCGCCATCCTTGTTGTGGAAATGATCGAGACACGCACCGCGCGTCACTTCTGGGAAGAACATGGCGTGTGAAATCTAGCTCAGTGCTGCGCTGTGCCCCCATGATCTCCTTAAGGGCTGCACGTTGCACGTCCCTCGTGCATCGACGCACCTTACGTTACTTTAAAAAAAAAAATTGGGTTGTGTTTATGTTTATACAGCCTAGAACTTGGTCTGCCTCGACGGGCGGCGAATTTCTCAGCTGTAGCTGAAACATGTAGGGGCTTTATTCACCGGCCATAGAAGCGTTAAAAAAACTAACAAACAGAAAGACGTTAACAAATCTCTGTAATGCGAAATTAGAGCACTGTTCTTGAGGAGGAGGAGGACGGGAGGGTACGGAGGGGAAGGTATGCCCTTCCTCCTCCTCTATACCCTCCTCTCCTCCTCCTCAGTACCCTGCTCTCTTTTCCTCCATACCCTCCCCTCCTTTCATAGTTTCCCCGAAATGTAGCTGGAAAATCTACGCCACATGACCTCAACACCAATTCAGTTTCCCCGTAAAATGTAGCGGGGAAAATGACGTCATAGGACTTCGTGTCACGTCACCCATGAACGAGTTCAGTTTCTCCCCTAGATTTAGCGAAACAATTGACGTCACGTGACCTCAACACCAATTCGATTTCCCGCTAAATTTAGCGAGGCGGTTACGCCGGCGGCGACGGCGACGCCGCTCAACGCGGAAAGGGGCGCCTAAGAGGTGCGGTCTAAAACGTGCGAAAAGAAGGTAACGGAAACAATCGATATTTCGGGCGCATGCAGTTCGTCGTCCAAGCGACTTTGGCATGGGCAAATATGGGTTCGTAGGAAAGCCTAGAATAAGAGAGCGCCCACGACCGTGATCATCTGGTTTATGTGCGTTGTGTTCTGGCTAACCTTGGCAGTGTGCCTGGTCACCAGAAAAAAAAAAATAACATTCGAATAATAATTACTGCAATTAATAGAGCTCTACTGACTTTACTAAAATTACACAAGAGAGAGCTGCTAGTAAGCGTCTCATGAAGCACGCGCGGAAAAACGAAGCTGTTTTTGTCCTTTTTGCATCGCCAATAAAGGAGGGCGGCACTGACTAATAAGCGTCCTTTTTGCCGGCCGCACCAGACATGCTGCCAGTGGCACTCTTCTTTCGCATTCACCACAGCTCAGACGTTTTTAGACGATCGCTCTGTACGACTGATTCCGAGAATCAGATTGAAGTTTGTAGTACAGGTTGAGCACAATTTGCCGCGATTCTCACCAAATTGCGGATAAATCTTTTTTGTTGCAAAAACTGTATGCAGGCGGGCTAGCGAAGGAAACACAGAGTCCCCGGCAGAGACGCGCCTGCGAAAGTGAGAGCGGTTGCAGTTGTCAGGTGCCATTTAAAATGATAATCAAGGTCATTTTAAATTTTAAATGATTACTCCGAATAAAACTCTAACTCGGGTTTAGTTTGTACATAAAAACGTGTAAACATAAAACTTAAATTTTGAAGAAATCTTTGTTTGCAATTCCTTACATCAGCCATGGTGACATGGATGTCGAATAAATGAATGTGATTGCAATGAGAGCATCGCCAAGCAGAAGTCTCATTTGTTCAAATATTTTATATATTTATGTATTAAATGCCACGCTTGAGAGCTTCCTTAAAATATGAATTTCGTTTCACTGGTACAAAACAAGAGCATTACGTTAGGGACAAAGTCTATGCACCTTTCACTGTCGAAGTTTTTGACGCACTAACTTGCGATGCGCAAGAGTGCCTTGCAAGGGCCGCGACACAGCCCCTAGCTTTCCGCTGCTGTTTAACAGAATATGAAACGAACCATAGCCGTTTAACTTTCGCGTCCTAACCCTATTTAAAATTGAGAGATATACTGTCAATTTAGCGACCGCGTAATCTGTTTTCTCCTCGATAGAAATGCAGCTATGGAGTATGCTATGGTCGATGCGACGTGCAGTTCTTCGATCAAGTAAAACCAAGAAGCGATGAAGATATTAATAAAAATAAAACAGATTTATTTTGACCACAATTCTACTAGTAGAAAACTTGCTATTGATGCTGTACAAAAATAAACAGCATTAACAAGTCCCAATAAATGTGTTTCTGTGTTCATCGTCTTCTAGTAGTGATATTGCAGGATCCACAGTCATAACAAAAAAGTGAATTTCGACAAAATCGGAGATGCTGACTAATATTTGTACTGTCTTATTTAACTTTGTAATAAATAATTAGATATATAAGCTTGTGCTGGTCTTCTCGTTTTTACAATTTTGAAAGCTACAGTCGAGTAACGCTGCCTCTGAGGATTGGTTGGAGAACTCTCGTCTTCCCTGTCATCGTAGTGGCGCGAGTTTATTTTATCACTACTGTGCATGTTAAAGACCCCATGCTGGTAATCGTACTTCATTGGTTAAATTATTTATCTAAAGCAAAGACACCCATTGAGGCTGCCTAACTTCCTGCCCGTCATATAAAGCTCAGTGTTGTCTCAAATACTGAACAAAAGCACTTGAGATAAGATAGTAATACCCATTTTGAAAACGTATTTACAGTAGTATTCAAGTTACCTTTACCATGAACTATATTGAGTAGAGTAAAATTAATTTGAGAAAGTTACTGGATTACTTTTGAAGGTACTTGGCAAGTAAGCTGTAAGCTAGTAATGTGTGGGAAAAAAGTCAAAAGGAGGTGCTCTACTTGTGATGACTTGACTAAAGATCGCATTCCGCTGTCATCTCTTTGACTTTCAAGCTGCTGCAATCGAAGTTTACTTGAAGTAATATGAATATGCAAAATAATGGGTGCCGAACGATTTTAGTGACAAAGGGGACTCACGTATACTGTAGACATGGCGCCTAGCGTGCTTTCATTTGGTGGCAGGCTCGGCTCATAATGTATTACGCAATAAGTGCTTAATATTCCTTGTCTCAATTCGGGGAACTCGACACGTAGTCCCGCATTGCAAATCCCTAACAGCCGAACTAGAAGCTGATCAGGCAGACAGTCTTACTGATGAGCACGCGAGTGAACGACAAACGTGCACGCTCAGGACAAACATCGGCTGAAGGAAAGCAGCGCCTCTGTTCCCGATAAACAACCAAAGACGAGTATTTTGTTTCTCCAGACAAGGGCGAAGAAAAAAAAAAAAACACATGTACCCTCACACTAAAAAAAACAAAAACAAAAAAAAACACGAGGCAATGTTAAAAAGTAACCGCAATTAATTTTTTTTATTTGCGTGGTAGTATAGATGTCATCAAAAGTCCTTTATTACTTTTCAACGCGGCCACCTCCTCGCTCGACACATGTGCGCCAACGCTTGATGACTGTATAGATGCCGCGGGAACAAAAAAATCTTGTGGCTAACTTCGGAGCCGAGAATGCACCGCAGCTTTCAGGTCCTCATCTGTATCAAACTTATTTACCCCCAGAGCCCCTTTGAGGGGTTCAAAGAGGTGAACATCACTGGGTGAAAGATTTGGCGAGTATTGCGAGTGCGGAGTACACTCGAACCGCAGTCCTCTGATTTTTTTCGCTGTCGTACGTGCCGTGTGGGGGCGCGCAACGCCCCACAGTTGAGCAATCCGCGACGCTTTGACCTAATAGCAGCCTTCAAGTTGTCCTCAAACAGGTTGCAGTATGATACGGTGTTCACCGTGAGTCCCTTGGGCGTGTAATGTTCAACTATTGGGCCTTTGTGGTCTCAAAAGGCCGTGCGTATTAGCTTGCCCACCGTTGGCGCTGTCTTGAACTTCTTCGGCGTTGGTGACGTTGTGTGTCGCTAGCCCTTGACTGCTCGCGTTGTGTCTGGCTGGGCGTGGTGTATTGAACATTCATCACTGGTGACAATGCGTGGGAAAAAATCACCTCCCTCGGATTTTTAGCGTCGCAATAGCGTCTTACAAGCTTCCACACGCCGCTCCTTAAGGTCCGGCATAAGTTATCTTGCTACACGCCTGGCGGCTACTTTGTGAAACTGAAGAATATCAATATTAATATGGTGCGTCGAGCCGTGACTAATATTCAATTCTTCACCCATTTTCATCGGTGGTGACACGCCGGTTCCCGTGTATAAGCCGTTCCACAGCAGAGATTGCTCCCGGCGTGGTTGAGGTGTGAGCTTGGGCGGTGTGAGGTGCATCCGTCAAACTGGACGCTCCACTTCGAAACTTTTTTTGCCACTTGTTCACGTGCCGAAGCAATATACAGGCGTCTCCGTGCTGCTTCCGTATCCTGCGATAAATATCCGCAGGATTTTCGTTATCTGCGCCCGAAAATCGGATAACGGAACGCTGCTCCTCTCTGGTCAATGCTAACAAGGAGGCGGTCATTTTGAAAGTGTTGTGGTCACGTGACATTACCCATCAAGTCCCAGGCCGGCGTGCACAGTTCTTTCCTGTGGTAGGTCAACATATATTTGCAGCGCAGCGGTCTATCACTAGATTTGATTTTCTCACTGCTAATTGCATATACTTTTTGGAATTAATTATAATTAATTCCATTTCTTGATCCAAAGTCATTTTAGGTGTTTGCATTAGAGAGAGGGTTTGAGATGGTCGACGCCTGATTCATTTTTGCATTTGGTCGTGATCGTCTGCTATTCTAACTAAAATTCAACAAGTAATGTGTTAATATTACAAAACGATTGCCACAACAAAATGTAAACAGTATAAATATACTTTTTATCTCATTCCATGCAAGTAAAAGTATGATCTTTTATTTCGGTTTTACTACTTTCTCAGACGTTTGACCTGCTACCTTGCCTGTAAGAATTCGCTCAATCAATGTATCCACAGCTGCTAGTCTTTTTTTTTTTTTTTGCTTGTTTTTTGGATTTTTTTAATTGCTACAACTGCAGTTTTTATTAGTCCTAAATAGGCGTCTCTTGTTATTGAAAGGAATCGTAGCAAGAGCGTTATTTGGAAACAGATAAAATTGTAAATGCTGGGGAAAGGATGCTTGTTTCGGCTCCGCTTGTGTGAAAGCCATACTGATGCTGTTAGCTTGGTTTCCTTTTAATGAACATGATGAAATGATTGTATTAGCGCGTTAACTTGCGTTGATCTTTTTTTTTTTTTCTTCTTCCCGGTGTTTCGATTGAACAGGTGGGACTAACAGTAAAAGCGTGTAAGGCGCAGTAGTGCAAGTGAATGATTTCCAAAAAAGGATCACAGCTAAAAAGTAAGACACGCGCCAAATACAAAAAAAAAAAAGAGAAGTCCCTAGCGCGATTTGAACTCGGAACTTTCACGCCGCGACGACAAATACCGGCGCTTTAACCTCTCGACCACAGCAGAATTTTTTTTTTATTTATTACATGGGATTTGGTTAGAAAACACAATGCACTTGAAATCACGGTACACCAAGGTTGGCGTTAGGTGTCATGTAAAGGCGTCGACATACATTCATCTAAAGTCACACCATTGTGGGGGTTTAGTTCCCCTCATAGGTTCGAGTGCGGTTTCACAACTCAACAAAGTATTCTGTATTGAATAATACGTCTAAAAATCCGGAAGATGAATGCATTGATTTAAGAGAGCATACCAGTCTGGGCGTTCACCGAGATGGTCAAATACATTTCGTACATGTGATACAGTTTCTATAAAATTCGACTTTGTTGTCCGGGGAGCATCAGCATTTCTGTCAATCATTCTCGTTTTCCAGAGACTATGCAAACCCACCAGTGTAAACAGATCATAAGGGAAGCTGTCATTCGGGTTTAAAGGTAGGAAACGGATTGTGTAGGCACTTATATTTAAATCTTTTTTCACAGTTCTTTGTAACACATCCCAGAAGAGGTAAGCATCAGTGCAAAAAATAAAACAATGTTCTATAGTTTCCGGTTGGTTACAAAGGCGGCAGTTCACTGACCACGGAACGAAAATGCCTTTTTCTTGAAGCCAAGGCTTAACCGGTAGCGTGGAAGTGTGAAGTTTAAAAAAAAAAAGGTTTTTGCAGAAGGTGACACTCGCATTTTCTTCACACGTTTAAAAACATCTTGTTCCGAACCGTTACCAAATACGCTTCGATACAAAGGTACAGGAAAAACAACGTCTATTAGATCAGCATAAATTGTTTTTCGGGGAACTTTAAATAAATACTCCAGAGAAAACCGGGTTTTAAAAAATTCAATCGCGCTAACTACCTCTCCAAGGAAACCGAAAGGACGCAATGTGCCTACTGGCACAGATGAGACTACCAAGTATAGTAAAGCTACTGAAAGTTCTGTCTGCACGTAAGTGCGCAGGAAATGATGGGATACAGTTCGGAAGAACATAAAACGAACAACCACTTGTTTTAAGAATAGGTGAATCAGCCCAAGACACCCTGTATCAATGGAGCGAAAAAGGTTGTCTCGTTGCATGGGTTCCCAAGTGGAATCCCAGACAAAAGTCGCGAAAACTCTATGGAATTTTTTTTTTTAATTTGGCCTCTCGCACAGCAAATCACCTGGAGCACGTACCAGAGTTTCGCTACAAGGAAAATGTTACATGCTTTTGCGCGTCCAAAGATTGACCACCGATTTGATTTCATTATATTGGCTTGACGTTTGATCTTTGCCGCACTCTCAGACCAGTAATGGTCACTGTTTCGAATGCAGTTCAACGGTACTCCTAAATACTGAGGAGCTACACAGCTCCACGAAATACCAGCATACTTCGAAGGTGTTGTGGCCCACTGGCCGCACCAGAAGCCAACGCATTTTGGGTTATTTACCAACGCTCCCGATGCTTCACAAAATGTCTGGGTTAAGGTAAAGACATTATCGACACTTTTCTTATCAGCACAGAACAACGCTATAGGCTCCTTGCACAGACGTCACATCGCATACTTTTGAACACCAGGAAAAAGGAGGAGAGGGAAGCTGCTTTTGTAAGAATTTTGAGTGACAGGTTAATCTTCTACAATCTTCTGGGAGGAGAATAGCGACGCCTGTGCAACTCCGTTCGGCACAAAGGAGGGTCCTGATAAGAGGAAAGCTCCTTCTTCCCCTTTTCTCTGGAGGGCATCGGAAATGACGTCATGTGCAAGGAGCCTATATCGTCAGCTTAGGCTAACACTTTTACTTCCGCGGAATAAAAATGATAACCGTCCACTGTAGGGTTGGAAAGTACACTCAAGCAAAGAGGTTCCAAGTAAAGAGCAAACAAAAGAGGGGATAAAGGACACCCTTGTTTAACAGACGATTCTAAATTTATAGGAGTCGAGAGTGAACCATTAACAATGAGACGGGTAGCACAGCTTCGGTAGCATAGTTCGATTCCTTTCAAGAACGTTGGTCCCGGGTTTATGTGTCTAAGAATGGCGAAAAGGAAGTCATGAGATACGCGGTCGAAGGCTTTCGCCAAGTCTACTTGGACTATGGCGACCTGGTTATTATGCCGAGTACAGCTCTCTATGACCGAACGTGCGACGTGTATATTGGTCTCTATGCTTCGCCCCTTAATTCCACATGTCTGATGGTCGCCAACAACACTGGAAGCGACGAACTGAAGCCGTTTTGTCAGAATCTTAGCGAATATCTTATAGTCCACATTGCAGAGAGTAATAGGGCGATATCCTTCTACGTGTATAAGTTTATCTGCATCCTTACTTTTGGGGATTAATACTGTATGGCTGCTATAAAAAGATGGTGGTAAGCGTTCACTATCGTAAGCTTCAAGAAATACTTTATGTAAGAAAGGGCACAGTAGTTGCTTATGCTCCTTGTCAAACTCAGCTGGGAGTCCATCCGGTTCTGGCGTTTTAGAGTTAGGCAACTCATCTATCGCACTCCGAATGTCCTCCAGCGTTACTGGTCCACTAAGTAGTTCGCGTTGATTCTCACTTACTTTAGGCAACATAGGAACTCAAGTGTCTGTCATTTGACTGTTAGAAGATGGCGTTTTCTGGAATAGGTTTTTGTAGTGGCATTCGAATGTGCGCATTATATCAACATCGTTGGTTGAGAGGGTTCCGTTGCAGTCCAAGTTTGATTTTTTTGGAAAGCCCATGGCGTCTTTCATCATCAATGGCACGCCGCGAGGGTGTCTCAGATGACGAGAAACGCCTACACCTAGAACGTACCAGTGCACCATTATAGCGATTTTGCTCATAGCGCTACAGCTGACTTATGATAAGAATAATTTCTTCCTGAAACTCACCAGATTTTTCACATTCCAATTCGTGAAGGCTATTTAGGTTTTTTCGTCTTTCTTTGCGTGAAAAGACGCAATACAAGCAAATTCAATCGCTTCATTTTTGACCTCTTGTTTAAATGAGTCCCATTGGGCGAAAATGCCGACTTTTTCGTTCGTTGACATATTGTTGAAACATTCACGAACACGTTTTTGAAAATCATCACTGCCAAGAAGCATTGTGTTCAATTTCCATAATTCCCATTTTGGACGTGACTTATTACGTACGTCTGCCCCAATACGAACCTTTACAAGGGAATGATCAGAAAAGGACATGGGTTTTACTTCGTAAGTAGCCACATGCGAAAAAAGTTGGCTTGAAACGTAAACTCGGTCAAGCCTCGCGTTACATGAAGCATCAATGTGTGTGAATCGACTAGCAGTAACCTGAGAAGCACCGACATCAAATAGGTGGAAGTCGTATGTGAGGTTGTTTAGTATGTCAGCACTGCTGTCAGGTCTTGTAGGAGGCACTGATCTGTCACTGATATTACAGACACAATTGAAATCACCAAACAGAACAACTTGCTTGTCGGTGTCAAGAAAAGGGGCGAGATTTTCAAAAAACAAACGTCTTTGTCGAACATCATTGTAGGCATAAATGCAAATTAAACGCCAGGAGATACCATTTAAGAAAAAATCACAGCATATGAACCTGCCCTTATCATCCACAGCATGTGAAAATGACGAGTATTCTAGTCTCTTCTTTAGGAATAAAAGGCACCCTCCCGACAAGCCATCCGCGTGGCTCACACATACTTCATAACTTGAGAGGAAAGGATCCAATGCACGAGCTGTGTCCTCGTCGGACGATATCTTTGTCTCCTGGACGGCAACAAAGTCAATCTGTTCCTTTGAGAGGACCCTATACAGTTGGGACTGACGTGCACGCGAACACAGTCCTCTGACGTTGATGGTAGCGAAGCTCAGGGGAGGAAATGCCAGGGAGGTGTTAACTAAGGGGGTAGTTCATCACCGTCCTTCACTACGTCAGCAGGCCGTGTGGCCTTACTGTAATGGTGCTCACACACCTCAGCTGGCCTGCGTTTTGCGTCGCCTCTCTCGTCGCTGTTGCGGCCGATCGCGACATCCGTGGTAGACGACTGAGACGATTTTTCCGATGTTGGGGCGGGTCGTTTGACAGATGTTCCACTGGACATGGTCGAGCGCTCTCGTCGATGTAATGAATCCTGTGAAGCAACCGTTGACGTTGTACTTAAAGGAGGGAATTCGCTGTCTTGCAAAAACGATTCAGGCTTTTCAGATTCAGCGGTGATCGTCGCCGACTCAGGGTTGACGTCAGGTGCTGGGTGCAGTGGGGCTGTCAGCTGTACCCCTGAAGTGGTGCTGGAAGGGATGACTTCTCCTGTTGCATCGACCACTTCGCTTATGTCCATTAGGTGTTCTAAAACGACATCTTCAGCTGGGGTTCTTGCTTGTCGGAGCTTGTCCGCATAGGTGGTGACGCACTCACTTGTTGCATGACCATAACGTCGGCATTCACCGCATCTTGGGGTCCTACACTCGCGACGAATGTGACCGATTCGGTAGCATCGTAGACACAGTGGAGGGCGGCCAGGCACGAGCACCAAGCTTCGACAGCCGAACACTGTGAGCTGGTGCGGTATCTGGCTCGCGTTCATTCCCTCGTGAAGGGTCAACGTCACTTCTTTGTTTAGCGTCTCAATCTGCTCCATTCCGGCACAGCGCCATTCTTCTCTAACAATCGAACGCACCGTGCCAAAAGGCGCCAGTGCGTCTTCGATACGCTGGTTGTCCATGTGAACTGGTAGCCAAAGAAGTTTCAGTTTGACGTCTCTGGTGTCCGGGTCGATGATTAGGCATCGGCGCCCCTTTACGCGGAGCTCTGCTTTGGTCACAAGTTTGGCCTTGGCCAAAGCGCTTGCACAGGTTACCATCCAGACGTGACTCATCTGGAATTGGCCGATTCCGATGATATCCTGGCTGTCAACCACGTCTCGGAAAGCGTCTCGGAAGTCTGTTACTCGGTATGGCCGCGCGGCGAGATCTCCGTGTAGAAAGACAGAATTAAGACTCAAATTACCTGTCGGTAGACGGGGAAGTACGGTCCGGTACTCTTCAGTTGTCATTTCGGTGGTACTGGCCGAAGCCTCAGCAGTTCCCCGGCCTGTGGCCGGTGCGTTTTCATTCTTCTTTCTCCCGACTACAGCAGAGGGCACGAGGCGCGGCGCCGGCGGAGGTATATAAAAATACTGCTACCGCTTTTATCTCGTGTGGTTTTTTTCTTTATTTTGGCTCCTATTTGCTCTCCCTGGCCGTAACTTTACCTGCCGCTCCTACAGTATAAAGGGGCGGTCAATTAGACTCCAGTTGAAAGTCCCTGCAATCAGTTTCTGCGAGCGAAATTAGGCATTTGTGCTTGAAGCGATGCGGATCTCTCCGCCATTAGGCAGGGACGCTAGGTACTTCCTTGTCCCCATGGAGCTGGTCACGTGACGTAAAAATCCCTCCTGGCCGCGGCCGCGGCCGCAGCCGCAGCCGCAAGATGAGCAAACCGGCCCTGGGTTCGAGGATTCAGAGAATGAAAAAACAATGCGTGCATTCGGAAGATGAAGTAGACGCTTTTGAACGAGCTTGAGGGTAAAAGATGAGCTACAAAGGCACGGATGGGGCTTTAGGGAAGCCCACTCTAGGTCACTGCAGTAGGATCTTGCTTCTTTGGCCGAGGGAGTTCCTACACTGGCTTGAAAATATGCTCGAGCATTATCGTAAAGGGTGGTAAAAACAAAGTCGCAAATCGGAGCAATGGTGAGGATGCAGGCTAGCTGGTGTAAATTGAGCATAGTTGTTAACCGTCGTTGTTTTGTGTTCTCGTTTCTTGTCCGTATCTCCAGTGTCGGGTTTACAGCTATGCTTTGAGGCTTTGTGCGTGTCGTTCTGTGTCCTCGTCCCTTGTCCGTATCCCTACTCTCGGGTTTACAACAAATGTGCAAAACGGGCCCGTAAAAATAAGGGAGGCGGAACCCCCTTCTTTTTATAACTTCCGCCAGCCGTTTTAGCCCAGAAACGCAGTGTATGGACGAGAAGTGAAGGGACAGCGCGCTGGGACGCCGGAGATGGAAAGGTTAAGAGGGAAAGGGAAGAACGAACATCACGGGCGGGAGCGAGAGAAAAGGCACCCTTTGCGGTATTCTTGAGTGGAAGCAACGGCTTCTTCAGCCTTCCTTTGTCCTTTTGATGGGTTACCGAGAAGAAATAAGCACACTCGCACCCCTCCCCCAAACCCGGTTTCTGGTCAAAATGTCCATCGAGATGGAACATCCATCGGGTCAAAATGGTCAGCAGGCCACATGAGACGCTTGTAAAAATTTTCATCGAGACAAAATGTCCAATGGGGTCGGAATATCCACCGAGTCGAAACGTCCACCGGGTCCTTTTAGGGGCGAAGCTCCTTCGAGGGAGAAATCCCGGGGATTTCTCCCTCGTGTGAATACCCCTAGGGGCTAGCCATGTCCGTATGTCCGTCCGCCGTCGGGTGCACGTGCTCCTCCTCGTGAGCTCACGCGCTCACGTGCTCACGAGCACGTGAGCATGTGCTCCCGTGCTCGTGTAGGGCAAAAAAAAAAAAACGCATCTCCACGTGGCGAGTGATGTTGATTGGGGCGAAGTTCTGGTGGTGCTTCTCTGCGTAGACGCTGAGCCGCAGCATGCCGAGCCTTTCGTTCATTTTCATCCATGTCAGAAAGAGAATGTGAGGTATGGAACGTGGTTATATACGTATTTGAGCATTTGACCGCAGCGTGACATAAATGAAAACGAACAAAAGGCTCGGCATGCTGCGGCTCAGCGTCTACACAGAGAAGCACCACCAGAGCTTCTGGCGCATTCAAACTGGAAGCGGATCCGCGTGCGCGAAGCGGTCGCGGATGCGGTTCGCGAGCGACCCCGTTCACACACACCGAGAGGCGGTTAGCGGGTTCTCGGCGATCACGCGTGATCTTTTGAGATTTCCGTTTGGCAACCCTGTTTTACAATCCAAAATCCACTTTAATAAAAGATCCATAGCCAAACTTTTGCTATTTTCGCACTCGGAATATTTTTCTCCGGGATGTTCGCACGCATCACGAGTTCAGGCAGCGAAAAAAGAAGCATGGACCCACCAAACTCGCCTCTGATTCCCTCGACTTCGCCCACAAGCAAAGCCCAGCTAGGCGAGCCTTGCTGACTCAGAACAGGATGAACCGACCTTTTCTTCGAAGTGGAGCCACCCCGCATGAATAGCTGATCTTGTTTTCGGGATAGAGGGCCAGTTTTCCCACCTCGTTGTTGTTCGCTCTTATCATTTTCGAAGTTGTGAGCGGTGGAGCGGACCGTGGTGCCGGGGAATGTGTTCGGTGCTATCCGGTCGTGGCTTCGTTGGTGGCGGACTCTCCTCTCGTCACTCGCTCGTCGATCGAGTCTACTGTTCGTTTGACATTACGCTCAAATAAACGCCGTATGGATTACCTCTGCATTGTCTGGTACGTACACTTTATTCCTGGAGTAGGTTCCCTTTATTTATTTTATTAGTAGTAAACGTTACAGGTCGAGCTAGCGCAGGTACCCTGCCCCCTCCGCGGTAGTGCGTTGGCTACGCAATCAAGCTCACGACGTCTCTATCGGCCTTCGTGGCGGATATGCGCGGTGTCGAAAGCTTTCAATACTTCACGCGATTATCTTAGTGGGTATGAAAAGCTGACATTTCGGTCGATAAGGGGCGGGTTCCGACGTTCTACAGGCAGAGAATAACAAGGCAGCGAGCTTGGGCTGTGGCACCCGGAATAATAAACAAACTCTTACCCAAACCAAATCACCGGTGCGAAGCCCGTTAAAATTACGAGTCAATTCTTTTCGCGGCGGATTCAAGTGACGGACGTGAACATCAAGTTTCTCCGTTGATTTGTCGAAAGCTAAGACTACAGCGCTAGGACGCCTCGCCAGCGACAGGTGCCATCTTGTTTCGAAAGTCACTGACGTCACGTCAGCGTCGCGCTGTGATTGGTTGCCGCTTTGCGGTTCGTGAAAGCGGTTGGGAGAAATCGGTCCCGAAGCGGTTGGCGAAAACGCGCTCCAACCGCTCGATCCTAGCCGCTTTGGGGTTGAGAACCCGCAGAACCGCTTCGCGTTTGCGGATCCGCTTCCAGTGTGAACGCGCCATTCGTCCCAATCAACATCATTCACCCCGTAGAGATGCGGTTTTTCTTTTCTTTTTTTTCTGTTTTGCTTACAAGTTTTGGAAACGCGACAAAAAATATTCTTAAACAGGGTCCACTCGGGACCCAGAAAACAAAAGTGACTGAGAGCTCCGAAACCACAAAGTACGTAAAAAGTGGTATTTGAAACATTATCTTTACAAACACACGCTCCATGCCACCCTTTAATCGGTGTTTGACCAGTTGACCCAGTGACGAAGAGTCATTCCCCTATGTGACCAACAGCTCTGCTGGGAGTTGCCCTTTTACGAACTGTCTTTGAACGAACGCACCACCGAGGTTCAGTTTAAGGTTTACTATGATCTGGTTGTATCTGGGGGCCTTGTGGCGTGGTCAAGTGTAACGTTTCAAGAGACAACAATGTGCCATTAACTCGGAAGCTCTATTTTAAAAGTTTTTATTACAAACGTCATGTGCAGGTCGTCCTCTTTCTGCCGAAGCTAGCTTATTAACCTTCCGACTTTGATAAAATTATTACAGGGGTGAGAAAATTGTTGCCCGTCTTACGGAGCCAGGAAATTATTCTCGAGTGTCTTTTCAATCTTTGTGTTCACTTATTCTTGAAGTCATCTTGTCTAAATGACAAATACGTTACAGTAATTGTGTGGCAATTATAGCTCTATCAAACCATAGGCATTACCATAGCCTCCTCTATACTGACGAAGCCTGGCAGATCGCCACGAGACGCGGCCGCCGAAAGTGAAAAGGTAGAGCGGCTGACAGGAGTCATGTAAAGGGCGCCCCGCTGCGGCGAGACACCGAAATACATTTGCCCCGAGAAATGGAACGTCCGTTTGTGTTTCTCGCGTTCCTCGGGCTACCGCTTCTTTTCTCGTCTGGTTTAAAAACCATGTTTTGGGTCCTCGCCTCTGCAAAATCTGCGCGCTGAATACCAGGCTCCCCAAGGAATGCTCTGTGCTACGAGATCCTCGCGCTCCAAATCTGCGACCGGCACTCTATGGCTCCGTCATCGAACCGCCAGGCTTTGTGAGTACAGAGGAGGCTATGGTACTACCAATACTCAGGCCGCTGGGAACCGATACAAACCCGGTTTTCTGAGCGATAACGTAGGTAAAATTTGCCAGAATGTAGCTCCAGCAGTTCAATACTGAAATCGAAGTTTCCAGAAGAAAGCGCACTATATCTTATTGTGAAACTAAGAACCAACGGAGACCGTGTATACTGTGAATTAGAGAGAGTTTTTTTTTTTTCGCGAGTTCAATATTTTGCGAATTTCTCCAATGAATGACCATGGATGGATGGATGGATGGATGAATACGGCTGAGCCCTTTGGATCGGGCGGTAGCTTACGCCACCTAGCCATTTTGTTTTACCATTTAAGCTTAGAATATTTATATGTGAAATCTATATTCACTCCACAGTGCAAAGAAAGTGAGGCTATGAAACCCCCTTGCCATCAGTGAATAAGAAAATACCTAGTTTTCTCTCGATTTCTGCCACCATTCACTTAATCTTTGCTTGGTAATCTCTACAGTCTTGAAATCCACTCTCCCTTCGCTGTCCCTAAAACCCAATGACTTTATTAAATCTATGTTGTCTTCGGTAGGCATAGGGTGAAGCCCTTTACAGTAGACTATCAAGTGCTCAGCCGTCTCGTCCTCCTCTCCACAAGCAGTGCACACTGTATCCATTTCCTGGTACTTCACTCTGTATGTTCTGGTTCGCAGAACACCCGTCCTCGCCTCAAACAGCAATGAGCTTCTCCTAGAATTGTCATAAATGCTTTCTTTGGCAATAACTGTTTTGTTTAATCTATAGCCTTCCAGAGCCGTCTTTGTCTGCATTCCCTCTAGCCAGCGATCTCTTTCTGTGGCCTTAACTTTCTTCTTAACTGAGACTTGCTCTTCCGTATCTTCGCTATAGCCCAAAAACTTTCCTCTTAATTTCCTAGTGCGCTGTCTCCACTTTGTGTCTACACTCCTCATGTATAAATAGCTGAAAACCTTTCGTGCCCATTGCTCCCCATCCATTTGCCTCAACCTATCCTCAAATTCTATCTTGTTCACCGCTTCCCTGCTCTCAAATGACGCCCATCCCATGTTTCCTTGTACTCCCTGGTTTGGCGTTTTGCAATGTGCCCCCAAAGCCAGTCTACCTACTCCGCGCTGTTTTATTTCTAGTCTCGCATGCACTTCGGATTTCATGCATAGCACTGCGTTTACAAAAGTCAAGCCAGGCACCATGATCCCTTTCCAAATCTCTCTCACCACCTCATACCTGTTGTAATTCCAAAGTGCTCTATCTTTCATTACAGCTCCATTTCTGTTGCCCTTACCTATTATATACTTTTCATGCTCTCTGAGATATTCTGCACCATCACATATCCATACTCCTAGATACTTGTATTTACTAGCTCTCTCAACTGTAATATTCTGTATCTTCAGCCTCTCAACTTCATCCTCGTTAAAAATCATGACTGCTGATTTTTCGCTACTGAATTCTACTGAATTCAATTTAATTCTCCAGTAACGAGCGCCGTCTGCGGAGTTGTCTTCGAACTAGAAATGAAGAAGAACCCAACTTGCCTCCGCCCGTCAAATACATTCGCATCGTGCTGTTGTATTGATCTTCGTTGCCTTTTATGACTCATACTAGTGTATACTCCAACAAGAATGGCCAAAAGTGACTAAATACGAGCAGAGTTCGGTGCTGAATATGTTGGTTCACCGGAATTTCGCCCTGAAAAATGGCGACAGCGGGAAGCACGGCCAGGAGAGGGGATGTACGCATGCGCAGAAGCTTACAAAAAAAAAGTAGATTTTTGAAGCTTAAAGTGGTATATTGCGTATTCATTAGTGTGGGAATGATGCTCCGCGAGACTGGGTGTTCGTGATTGATTCCATATTGCTAAACTGAGGTGAAGAGAACGCGCCCTAATTTGTCATTGACATTTTTGTTTTAATTGATCGCATCTCTGAAATGTTCTAGCAATTTTCTCTGAACATTCGGCATCTTGTTTCAACCACAGGGCACGTTGTGGTGGAGGTTAAGCGGGCCATAATGGTAATTAAAAGTCAGTCAATGTTGTGCAAGCGGTCAGGTTACGACCATTTCTGCAAGAATGCGTGCGTATATACGTATGCAAGTCAGTATCAGCACCAGTGTTAAAATATGACTCAACGATGTAAACTGTTTAACGGGTCAAAATGTCAATACAGGTCAAAATGTCCATCGAAATGAAATGAACATAAAGTCAAAATGTGGTGGGGGAAGCAGGTGGACCGCCTTCCCCTGATCGGCAGAGGGGCTCTCCTGCGCTGTCCGGGGTCGTAAAAGTTCAATATATTCAACTTTGGACACGCTAGACGTCATGTTCACGTGAACGTTGACAGAACTCCTCTCTTCCCGGACTTCTCCAGGGTCCGCTTCCGCCCGTTTTGCGGGTTAGTTTAGGCCGCCCTTACCGGAACCTTCTGGACCTGCGATTCTCAAAAATGCTTCATTGCGACCATACCAAGCGTTGACGAGAGAATCCTCCGCTGACTGAAGCACTCTAGCTTCAGAGAAAAAGTGTAAAATCCAGATGACGTCACCAGCATTGTTCTAGCTACAAGCGTAATGAACCACATTCTTAAAAAAAAAAAAAAAAAAAAAAGAATCGCTATGACTCTTTTTGGTGGGTGTTGGCGCGCCGCAGATTTGACTCCTCCACGACTCCAGTTTGTAGAGTCACTTGACTCTTATTTAAACAAAGAGTTCTGCGACTCTCGTCACACTGGAGTCATGGTAGTGTATGGGCGACTCGGCTTAGGGCCAGCACATCCATCGTGACATTACATCCATTTCTGGCCCGTTCATCCAATGTGCCATTACATCCATCATGCCGTTACATCCATCGTGCCATTACATCCGCCGCGCCATCACATCCATCGAGCAACTTCGTCCAAAAGCCTGTCATTACATCCATTGTGCCGTTACATTCATCGTGTCATCACATCCATCGAGCAGCTTCGTTCAAAAACGTGCCATTACATCCATAAATCACGTAGGTTTACTTCTTGGTTTAAGTTTGCTGTATAATAGTTCACATTCTTTTGAAGAGTTATGCGCTAAATTGAACGTACAAACGCGAGTAGAAGGACCCTTTGTGCGTCATGCACTTTTCTGCGGCCCTCGGCGTTTCCAAAGTCGAACACGCATCGTCGGCGCGTTGTTTATTGTTTCCACATTGATCAAATATTGGTTACTGCTTTTTTCACCCTCAAAATTAACTAAATATAAATTTTATTATAAAATTAGAACGGTACACAGAATCACACCTTTTATTTCGCTTTGGGAAACAAAATCTGAATTTATTATAGAATTAAAATGTGATACACTAACGTTCTGGGGCTTATCGTTTGTTCCCTGTGGCTCCCGAAGCAATGCAGAGAGCACGTCTTACGCTTCTTGAGCAGGTGTTGGGGGGTGACATCAGAAAGACGCCGAACTTCGATTGACTCTAAATGAAGGATAGTGGGTACCTTAAAGCAAGCTGCCTTGAGGTCTAACCATTATGCTTCATTCAGAACCAGTCAGAGCTCGGCGTTTTGACGTCACCAGAACCCCTGCAAAAGGAGGACGAACTTGCTCTCCACATAAGAATGTGAATAACGCAAAAAGCCTAGTGTCGGCCATCTTGGCTTCTATGGATGCGCTAGAACGATGGATGTAATGTCACGCTATGGCGTCTTAACAGGAAGGATGAGCAATTGCATCCATCAAGCAACTACATCCAACGAGCAACTACATCCAACGGGCAACTACATCCATACGCATGTCACCGCATCCTACGAGCTAGTATATTCACCGTGCCATTACATCCATCGATGGATGTACTGGCTTGACGTAGTCAACTGCGACTCTTTAACGACTCGTACCCAGGGCGTCGAACCGGAACCGAACCGAACCGAAAACCGGAACAGAACCGTTATTTTTAGCCGAACCGGAACTGAACCGAACCGAAATCTTCACCGCCATCTTGGAACTGAACTGGAACGGAACCGAAAAAAAAATATAACGGTAACCGGTTCAAAACGGTTCAAAATGAACATGTGGGAATAAAACATTGGCGGCTGTATTTCTATCTGTTGATCAAATCGTCATCTACAGAATTGCAATGTATGGTAAATTGCAGGTTTTCGTGACGCTTTTGTATTAGCACTTTGATTAACCATGTGTCACGTTGTCACGGGACGTCATGGTGTCAGTACATGTTGTCAAGTAATGTCACGTGACCCCGTGATGTCACGTGACTCACTGCGTCAACTCGATTTAATTTGAGGAGGTCACTAGATGTATTAACATTGTTGACAGCGTGACGTAACATGACATCACGATTTTGCACCGAGAGTCATGTGACACCGTGACGTAAGCGATTCTCATAGCCCCGAGTCGTCTGCTCGGGTTCATGACAATCAGCATCGCCACACATTCGGGTAACGGCTAATGTTTAATTAAATTTGATAATAGGTTAACTCTAACAATATCTGACGCTCAGCCCGAGCTTTTGCTTTCCAAACCCTAGCGCAGTGGTTGTCAAACGGGGGTCCGCGAAGGAGAGGTCCGCGAAGCTCTGCCTCATCAGTCAAGCCCGGCAATAAACGTTTTCTTTTTTTCAACTTGAGAAGCAAAGTTCCAATTTTCGGATGAGTTTTCTCGTGTTTATGTCAATGAGAAAAGTATATTTCACACAGCCCCTAGCTATATCCATTTATTAAATCCTTATCATATTTAACCTATACCTTTACCTTCCCCTGTCTACGAACAAGGTCCTCCATCATCTCCGCCGACCTACAAGGGGTCCGCGAAACACCAACTGTTGAGAACCACTGCCCTAGGGCATGGCTATGATGAACACTGAGGGTATATAATTAGCGTCAGATCTCGTGGCCGCTTGTTCAAATTGCGAGTTGAGGAGGATATCGACAGCTGTTTCTTTCCTTCATATTTTTCTGCATCTGCTATTGCGTGGAGGGGAAAACTAATGGATGTTTTCGCAAGCTATCAACGTCAGGGGTTACTTATTATCAGTATTTATTGAAAGTACAAAAAAATGTTGCAAGACAAATTTTAATTCATTGAAGCACCCAAACATGTTTTCGTTGTTGCTGAACTGCACCCGAAAGATGTTTACGAGATCAGAAGTATTCAAATGACTAAATGCGACTTATTAATATGACGTTACATAGAACTAAATGTGTGTACGGAAGTAATGCCTAAAAAAAGAAAAGATTTTAGTGACCTCAGAGGGACAGGCGAACGTTGGCAGTCGCTGTAAGTCTCACACGACCGTCGTTCTCAAGTGTTTGCCCAAGTTTCGATCCCCTCTGTATTTTGCTTAAAGGAGCATAAAAAAAAGTGAAAGCCGTTTACAACTCCCTGTAACGCCGAATGGGCTTCTTCCAAAACCGACGCGCCCCATCGCGGCGAAATACCACGCAGTGCACTCTGGGAACTAGTTGGCCACTCAGTTTCGGTTTCGACTGAGCAGCTTCACCTCATGCTATCACGCCGCGACCGAACGCGCTGCTTGCGTTTTCGATTATCTGACTTTTCACGAACGTACAATACACTCATTCTCGAGCGATACAAAACGAAGACCGGGGCACTTTCCTTGGTTCCCGAAACACCGGATATTGTGCGTGCGTATGCGAATGTAGTAAGTCGTGGCTTAGTCACCTCACCCCACGAGTGCATCTTTGAGCTCAATGTCAGTAATCCCGTCTAGTACCAGTGAACTACAACTGAAATTTGTTCGTCTGGAGCCTTACACGCATTTTGTTTGCCAAACGTCCGCTTCTTGTTACTTCAGTGGGCAAAAAGCAAGCCGCATCCTCACAGGGTATCAAAGTTTAGGCCAGCGTTTACGCATGAACTTTTAAGGAAACGCAATAAATTCGACCTCACTACTGCACAAACGTTACTATGATGTCTTCCTCGTGTCATCATATATCTCCCACTAAAATTTTAAGCTGATAGAAGGTTAACTTTTCGCAAACGCTGAGATCGGCTAGCTACGACGGAGGCCCTTAACAAGCGTCCCCTACTCCTCGCTAAGCATTTTTGGACGAGCTTTTACTGACGCCCGAGATCTGTGCCGGGAACGGTGTCTGAAATTATCTCGGCATACTCAGTCAGGAAGAAAGCAAACACATAACAAATATCATGGCCATTACCAACCGTCAAATGCGCTTTGAATTCGTTCGAGCACTTGTCTGAAGAATGTCGCACCGTGCGCCGGACGGGCATGAACACCCGAATGCGGTGCGCATAGGGGTTCATGCCCGTCTGACGCACTTCCGGCGAACGGTGCGACATTCTTCACACAAGTGCTCGACTTTTGCATTCTTAAAACGGTCTGTATGCGCGAATGTGCCTATATGATTGCAGGATAACTTTATGCGCATACGCGATGTTGAATATTAGTGAAATGCAAGCGGGTGTGGACTTCACTTCGTGCAGTGCTGCGTGTCAGTACAGATAAGAGATAAGAAGTGTGTTAAAATTGAGCTTTTCAATGGCACCTCCGAGTTTTACCTCGCATAATCAGGCACATTAAGAAAAACAGTAATTGCAAAAAGAAATATTTCGTCTATGGACGCACGAAGCAAACAAACTTCCTGATCAACAACACTAATGTAAAGGCGCGAGCTCGATATATGCATACTTATTGTTTGCTACAGCTTGTTGATTCGTACACAAGCAAGATCCCCGAGCACCCGAGCTTCGCAGCGTCGAGACTCCCAGCACTGGCTCGTCCACATACCTCGATTGGAGCGCTAACAGGAAGGCTCAAGTACAAAAATACAACAAGCATGTGTTAAGACAAGCTATACATCTCGAGCTTGTGCTAAAGCTTCGAGGTCTGGCCATTTAGGCTAGTTTAGAGACCACAAATGACGCTCTCGGGACCAGAAAACAATCTCTTGTCGACGTGTCAATCGAAACCGAAACCAAGCCACCCTCCCCCCTGGCCAACTAGTTCCCAGAGTGCAACGCGCGCCGTGTTGCATGCAGGGCTTTATGGAAGTAGTCTATTAGAGCGCAGCTCTTGAGGAGGAGGAGGGAAGGGTACTGGGGGGGGGGGTCAAGTGACCTTGGGTGGGGGTCACGTGACCTAGGGGGGTCACGTGACGATGACGATGCCGATGACGTCATCAGTAACGATGACGATGCGGATACCGATGACGTCATCAGTGATGATGACGATGACGATGCGGATGCCGGTGACGTCATCAGTGACGTCACTGATGACGTCATCAGCGATGATGACGATGACGATGCGGATGCCGGTGACGTCATCAGTGACGTCACTGATGACGTCATCAGCGATGATGACGGTGACGATGCGGATGCCGGTGACGTCATTAGTGATGATGACGATGACGATGCGGATGCCGGTGACGTCATCAGTGACGATGACAATGACGATGCGGATGACGATGACGATGCGCATGCCGGTGACGTTATCAGTGACGTCACTGATGACGTCATCGGGGGTCACATGACCCCCGATGACGTTACGTGGCTCCCCAAGTCACGTGACCCCGGGGGTCACGTGACTTGGGGAGCCACGTAACTTTGGGTGTCACGTGACCTTGGGGGTCACGTGACCCTGGGGAAGGGGTCACGTGACCTTGGGGAGTCACGTGATCCCCGATGAGTTCTATTGCAGTGTTTGTTTTTCTATTTGTGCTGTTCGCGCAAAGCTGCAATTGCCGTCTTGAATTAATCTCTGTAGAGCGGATATTCACTCAGCTGGAAGTGATGCTTCACGGGCTGAGAAATCGCTTTTCGATCAACTTGAATGCAGTCAAAGCCGCGACTTGCGGCATGTGTTAAGTGTACGGAGCTACGCCGTGGCGAGCTCGAAAACTTCTAGCGCTCATCCCAGCGCGCCACTTGGAGGGCAGTTTCTCGAGGAACCGCAGTATATTTAAACAGCGAAATAAAGGGCAGCTTTTTTCTTCGATTTTACTTCCTACTGTATTTTAATTCTAAAATTCTACACTGTAAATAGTGTGGAATTTTCCACACTATTTACAGTGTGGAAAATTCCGTCACGATTTCGTACTCTTTTCCTTGCCCCAGAGCGCGATCGCTCTCGGGGACGAGACAACCGAGTCACATTGGCCACTGTACGATAGGCTTATACTGTTCAGACCAGCGTTCTAACATGACTATCCGCACGTTGATCGATTGCACGTAATCCCTCAAGTGGTATTAAACTTTTTAATGTAAAGCGGAATGTCAACCTGCGACAACCCGCCCCCTCCGATCACGGCCCGACCAGCGGCATCACGATGCCCGACAGTTTACGATATCATCTTCTTGTTACACCACTGATACGCGAACACACGGTCACATCAGCGATAATTCCAGTCTTCTGTTCACAAGCCACAACACTGCTATCACGATGTTGCAGCTATGTTGCTGACACGCACAAATACAGAACCACGTGAACGCCAGTCGCACTCGGCATCGGAAAACAGAACCGAACTCAGCACGGAAAACACCCAGGCAGCCGGCAGCAAAACCTGCCTGTCTTGGACGCAGTTCCTGCGGTTTCCATAACGTCGAAAACGTCGACACAGTTCCGCGTGGTTTCGCTACTGTAGTTCCGTGCCGCGCGAGTCCCGCAAGTCCCGCAATCCGGAGACGGCCATCCCCCAGTGTACGTGGCGCTGCTGGCACTGCCACGGAACTTCGCTGTTTCTAGCAGCTTCGTTTGCTCGTTTGATAAAATTAGTGATAAAAACGTCAATGCAACCAAAGTGTTCTGCACGTTTAGACTAGAAGACGGAATTACAGGCGGCCTTCGCTGCCGCTGAAGCTCAATCAACTAACCAGGTATTTATTAAACGTGCGTGACATGCTCGAAAAACGAGACCGAAAGAAGATGATTAGGGAGGGCGAAAGGGCTGCTCCCGTCTGCCTGGAGAAGGAGAAAAACGTTTCGTTCCTCCCCTCTTCTCGTGTCCGCTTGGGGGCGCGCCAGTAGAAGGGACGAAGACGCGCCGCTGCTACTTTTTTCCTCCATTTTTTCTTAGAGTGTACGCCTCAAAAAAGTCGTCAACATTCCAACCCGACATCGTTTTATGACCCCTTTAAACTTCACGGGGCGCCAAATAAAAGCAATGAAGGGTTGATGTTAATATGTGGCAAATAATATTGGCGAATTAGCACAAACAAACGGAGGAGGCAATTCCTCAGGAATACTTTCAGCCTTTCCACTCTGGTAAAGAAGGAAGACCAGCGAAGCTGTACTATGGTGGGAATGAATGTTGGACAGCTACCGACCCCTCAGAGATGGCGGTAGCTGTCCAGAGTTCAGTGTCATCTTTTGTTTGCTGACGGACACGATACTGGGAAAACTAGCCCTTAACAGCTCCGCTGTAAAAAAGAAGTGTGTGTGTGTGTGTGTGCGCGCGTGTGAGTGTGTGTGTGTGTGGGGGGGGGTGGGTGGGTTAGTTTTAAAAACACACTGTGTTGTAAAGGTTATTCCCGCATCTTAGGCGCAGACCAAAAAGCGTGGCCCCGGAAACTACTTTGTTTGCAAAAACGCTCTTGCCAAAAAGCACGTTTTTCTCGTGCCAGACGCTAGCGCCGTTCCTCACGACGATGTACTAAGAATAATAATACGTGCCTTTCAAATACTTGGCTTTCACTGAAATTGGGCCTCCTGCAGCGTGCATTTTGCACCTTTTAGTTCGATTTTCTCAGCAAGACGAGATCACAGTGACCACCAGCGTATAGTGTGATGACGTGGCGTGCATACCATGTTAAACAGTTCAGCTTTCTGGTGAAATGCGATGTTCGCAACACTAGCAATAGATGTCCTAATTGTAAAGTTGTGCAGTATTTAGAGCAGTCTCGCGATGATATACGGCAGCCTAGAGAAATGTTAGAGCGCATGACTATTCAAGCATAGTGTTGTAAAGTGAGGGCCCAAAACAAGTGCAGGTAAAACCGAATATAACATTAGCCTCCCGAGGAAGTATATCGCGAAGTTTCAAGCTCATGTGAGTTGATGAAATGTGATTTATATACTAAGATTTTAAAAATGTTTGTCTGTCCTCCGCGCTATTTATGTAGAATTATGAATTTCATTGCGTGCATCTTTACACATATCTTTTTGTAGTAAGGCGTTCTGTAAGGGATTATTTAGAAAAATAGCATTAATTATCTCCCTCTTTTTGAACATTTCGTGTATTTGACTTCCAATCTATCATGTGAGCACAGAGCCCTTTTTGGCGTGTCCTGCAACCCGATGTTTCATATGTTTCACACTGCCAATCAGCAAACAGAAAAACACTTTTATGCAGACTCTACAACTCGCGTAGTTTTGAGTATTGTACTCCCACGTCGGTCTCAAGCAGTTATGTGAACTTTATAAAGTAAAATCTATTGATTATTATAAGAACTTATTTAATTACTAACTGAATATTTGACAACATAAATAAAGGGCTGACCACCCTGAAGGAATGCCCCCAAATTACCTGAAAGGTATTCTGTCAATCTCACCCAGCCTTACACGTATTTCTGATTTTGAAGCTAATTGAAATAACTATGTGTTCCTCACACATAAAAATTCTAAAACATATAAAAGTCTGCTATTGCCTCTTTTATATGGTAAACATTACTTTTATGTGCGTGTGGGCTGGACAAAACAGGGGCGCGCGGCGAAACTATGACGATTACGCACGCAAACCGTCAGAAAGTGTCCAATTAAAGGGGTACGGAAACAAAAATTTAAATATTCAGATTTCGTTCGGAAATGGGTCAAGCATGACGTATAATAACCGTAAATGATAATCGCGCGTTTGTATTTTGAACGATTTGCCATATTTTTCGTTCCAAACGGTGCACTCGAGCAAGCGCTCGAAGAGAAGCGAACGGAGAGCGCGATGCGTCATGGAATATCCGGCGCAAACAAAAACAGAAAGAAAACATTTCCCGCGTTCGTGGAGTAGCAAGGCAGGCGTGGTTATGAGCTTTGCCCTTGGTGGCGTTGTCAGCGTTGTGATGGTGTCAATAGCGTCAGCGCGTGACAACCGAGCCGATCGAAGTGCCCGTGGGGTGACGAGCGTGTGGCTGGCCCAAGGAGCACGTAGCTTCCACAACACTGTCAGCTTAGGGCTGAACGAGGTGGGGAAAGCAACTTTTGTTCGAGTTTTGAGCGACGTGCTAATCTTCTAGGGGGAGAATGACTATGTCCGGTTGCACGAACGAGGGTCCGAGAAAGAGAGGAGTCCTTCCTTTCCGTCTTCTTGAACCGTTTGGTACAATGCGCGACTTGTGAGTTGAGGAGGAAAGCTAAGAAGGAAAATGTTGAAATACCAAAGAGCGACGCTGCTCCGAAGGAAACTGCTACGTCACTACTACGTAGCAGTTTCCACAACGTTGCTAGACTACTTCCCAAATAGGCTCCGCATGCATCCACCAGGTGCACATTGAAGATCGTTTATTTAGCTTTAAAATTAGTTTTCTTGTGCTTTTCAAAGGAAGACTGGTGTTTTTGAGGTTAGGGTGCAACATGCAACACATTAAAGCCGGAAAATGAGCGCTGAAATTTTGTTTCCATACCCCTTTAAGTAGCTGCCATGTAGAGTAGAACGTGAAATACTAATTCGTTTTACTTAACAAAAAAGAATCTTGGAGGACGCTTAAGCTTCACATTTAAAAGTGGAACGCGATAGCGTTACCGGGCCTCGTTTGCATCGCATTCTCATTTGCGGCACAAGCGTGCCTCGCGTGGCCTAGCCAAAAGTGTCCGACTCGCAACAGAAGGGTCAGGGGTTCGAATTCCCCCTGAAATTCTTATTTTTATTTTCTTTGAGGCAGAGAAATTACTTTACAAAGTGAAATCATTTGAGACATACGGCGACCTTTAAGTCGCATTACATGTCATGTTTTAATCACTTTCATTCCACGCGTGATGTCACGTTTCACGTGGGCATTGTGAGTTGTTTGAAATTATTGCGCGAGGGCATGTAGCTGTGACGTCATGACCCTATCGACCAATCATGATTTTGCAGTCACGCCACCGACATCAGCCTTTCTGCGACATGAGCTCCTTAAGGCTATTGTGTTAAAATCACCAATTAGCAAGGGTGATACTCATTTGCAAATTAAATTGACCGGAATCTTGTCAAGAACAAACCTCAACAGCCAGGCTATGCCAGCTTATCCTGTATAATAAAATGTTCACTTGGGCAAGCCCTATTTTGGGCCAGATTTGATCTGAGTGCGAAGATGCGTATAGATTAGAGTAAACAATTGTGATTACTCCTTGCTACATGATAAGTTGCATGCATGCGGTGCTGAGTGTAAACAATGTTTGGTTAGAACAATAGGCATTTTGATTGCCGCTGGGTATTTCAATAAAAAATAGACTGAACAAAATATCCTAAACTTTTTTGACATAAAATTTCCATTGCTTTTAGCTGAGTTGTGTCGTATTTTCATGATATATATGGCCGCGAGGGTGCTCATTTCATAATTTTATGTCATGTAATTAATTCCTTAGTTCAAGGACACAATCACGATTTCACTTTTAATACTGCGACACGAAGTTGTACCAATCACCGGTATTTTAGGTACCCTACCACACTTCACGACAACATTTTATGCGCTGTGTAAATAGATTAGCTTGAACTTTAGAATTTTACTTAAAGACTAAGAAAGGACAAGAAGAAAGTACAATATAGTTCTAAATTTCAAGCTGATCTATTTACAGGTATGTATAAGCAAGCTCAACTCTTTACTGTTGTACTTAAACATTTTGATTCAGGTAAAATATATGTGACTGGTAAACAACGGGATGTTGAGTCGTACGAACACGACGTTATGTAGGTTAATGTAGATATTCTTCTACTCTTGCGTCGAAAGTAAATAGCTGAATCTTATATGTTGGTACCTAAAAAAAAAGTGAGTTGCACGGTCGATCGAAAAAACAATAGAGTTGATCGTTTCACGGCGTAAGTAGTGTATATTGCCAGAACAACGCGAAAAATATATTCTCAATTTAGCGGTTCAAACCGGTTCGAACCGGTTTGAACCGGTTTAAACCGTTATGTTTTGCTCCCCGGAACTGAACCGGAGCCGAACCGAAAGCCGTGAGCCCGAACTGGAACCGAACCGATAAAAATTTCGGTTCGACACTCTGCTCTTATCCAACGGAAAAAACAAGTCACCCGACTCCTTCCTGGTAATCCCCGTGACTCTGTGACAAGAGTTGTGAGGACCCTCCTTTTATGAAGAGTCCCCCGACTCCTATCGCAAAAGAGTCATGGGAGTGTATGACTCTGCGAAAGATAGTCAGTGCTGACTCTCACTTTGTCTGGAGTATAGCAGCCCTAGTCAAGTATCAGTTTGTTGAACAAAGGGAGGCATTGTGATCGTTAGGAGACTTCTTTCCGCCTGCGAGGTTCAACTTGAATTTCCCAAAAAAAGGGTAGTAACATCAACTGTGTGAAAGTATAAAAGTTGAAATGTTATTGCACCTCGTATGTTTTTCACATAGGGCACATGCTAATTGTATCCACGACCCTAATCATAATTGTGTACCCATTCAACCAAAAAAATTGTTTTTACATTTTCTTTGAAAGCATTAACTTTTATGGAGCGAAGCCAGCGTTGTCTGTAACCGTCTGCAGCAGAAACACGGAACCTAAATTCCCATTCCCAATAAAACACAATGAAAAGCACATCAACGCAATGCTTTGTCACGGAAGCCGTCGTGAAGCCGGCAGGGTTAGCCGCTCCTGTGCTATGGGGGAGCGAGATGTACGAATGCTTGTAGGAATGCGCAGCGTGCACGAATGCTTTTAAATGCCTCTGCCGAATTTTTGTATTCTGGCATTTGAGGCCCTAACTGAACTTTTTTGTACAATTACGTGCTTGCTAAACGCAATTCATACCCGGATATCTTATATTTTTAAGTGTAACTGCACTATAATAAACCGCTGATGCCAAGCGAGATTCAAGTCCAAGTACTTAATCTTGCCGTATCAACAAGGGCTTTAGAAGGCCACACATGATTCTTTTCTTGTGCTTTCGTCTCTTTCGAGTAGCAATTTTCAGTCGGATAAATAATTTTTTTAATTAATTAAAATAAGTGCTATTTCGATGTTCCTTAACGATGGATGTATGGTCACTGAGCATCACTCGTTGATGAGCTTCCGGGCGGCCAGAAATTCTGCTTGCACCTGTTACCTCGCTGGAAAACCACCAAACTACTCAAAAGTTTCTGAAAAAAAAAAATGAAATGCAATAGAATAAAGTAGCGTTTGTTATTTAAGTTAGGTTTCAAAGGAAGTGCAAAATACTGGTGCAATTGTTGCCGGAGCGTGGTTAGGAGAGTGTTGCGGGGAAGTCAGTCTCCCACCTCTCCCAGATCCAGACTAACGAGCTCCGGCGTGATATAATCTATAGATTATACCACGCCGGAGCTCGTTAGGGGGCCAAATGCTTCTCAGGAATATGTAAACAAAGTCCCGGTTCAAAACGCGTAATATTCATGGGGAGTCGCGGGGTCGTCGCCGCGAAGCGAGACGCGCCCGACGCCTCGGTCATAACCGCTGGCCAGGCTCCAGATGGTCCCCAACCGCACACAGCGAGTGTGTGTCACCGGACAACGTGCACCGGATTCATCCTTGAGTCGAGCTCGTGAGCCTGCAGCGTGTCCCTTGGCACCTGTCGCCTTTACAGATATCCACGCTCGTTCTCTGGCGTTCCGCGGCTTACTGTGAAACGGGACCCCTAAAGCGAACAAAATGGGGTACAGGCGCACAATTTATTAGTACATTGTTTGTTAATGAAAGCACGGAAGAGACGAAGCGTACTTAGTTTATTTCGAAGATCTTTAGACGAACGCTTGAATAGATCAGACCTCAGGATTTCAAAAGTTTTACGTTTGGTTCGAAAGAGGTGACTGTGAACCTGCGAAGCCCTAAGGAAAGAAGTAGTCGATCTCGCAGCTATTGGGCGCATCGACACATTCCCCGTTTTTACAAATCTGCAAACAAAAAAGAAAGGGATTTTAAATTCAGGAACTGAAGTTTCTGTAACACTGAATACTTTTCTTTTCAGGTTTTATGTAATACTTCTGGCTCACGCCGGTATCTGGGCGATTCCATTCGTGGATACACCGGCGACAACAGCTATATAGTTCTCCTCTTTCGCAGCTTCTCCATTACGCTTGAAACACTATGTTGTTCCAGCAGGAGCACCACTGCTTGTAGCTAGGGTCACATGGTAACTTACGTCGGCCACTGGGGTGTGCGGCAACACCGGCGACAAAGCCCTTCTGTGGTGGTGATGCCGTAGTCACTGAGGACTTAAGAAACGCAGGGTGCGGCTCACTACGGCCACGCTACTCGCTTCGTCCTTTGTCCTTCGGCAGTCCAACTGATGAATGCCGCTATGTAATTGGCTGTGAAGCGACAATGAAATGCTCGTGATCCACCTCACCCTGCGCTTTTTAAGCTGTCATTTCCTACCCCGAACTTCAACATAACTTTTTTCTATCTGGATTATGGAACAAGACAGGTTATTGCATTCGAGCTGTGTTTCAGGTTTTCATACTGAATTTCAGGTTTCCAATACATTTACAATTAGATTGTTTGTTCCATAATCCAGATAGCGAAAAGTTATATTGGGTTTTTGGGTAGGGTTAACTAACATATCGTAAATTAACTCCACGTATTTCCGAATATAGGATACGAACTCCCGGATTCCGATATTCGAATATCTGTTTCTTTCAGCTGTAGCGCTTTTGCGCCTTGCTTTTGTGTCTCGCCTTTGCGTCAGTCTTTTGGAGGTTGAATACCCCCCAAGTTTCCACCTCTAGAAACCTACTGTACGATACGTTAAAAATTATGACAATTTTGCGGGTAACATTTGCGGATAAGCTTAAAAAAGATTGCAAAGCTTTTCTTTTTTCTTTTCGGCTCTGTTATTGAGATAAAATACGACCAGCAAGAAAGTAGTTGTAAACAGAACGTCGCAATAGAAAGTTTTGTGACGCATTACCTGGCCATCGCTTCCACAAGGCAAGCCATTGCGCAGAGTCACTCTGATCCCGTCAGTTCGGTCGTTATAACAGTAGACGGCGCAGCCACCTAACGACGGATAAAACTGGAACAAGAGGTAAGTTTCTGGATACCACCTTCAAAACGACGTGCAAGCAGATGCTGACTAGTAGGTATGAAGGGTGTTTCATAAAACGGCGGCAAATCGCTCCAACAAAAAATAGGCATCACATAAAAAAAATTATGTATATATATATATATATATATATATATATATATATATATATATATGTAGTCGCGTAGGGTTGGCCGAAGGCGTGGAGTACACAAAGTTGAAAATCCCAAGTCAGAGAAACAAAAACACGGAAGATTTATTTCAACGTTTCGGCAAGAGTCTTGCTTCCTGACGAAGGCACGACTCTTGCCGAAACGTTGAAATAAACCTTCCGTGTATTTGTTTCTCTGACTTGGGATTTTCAACTTTATATATATATATGTGTGTGTATGTGCGTGTGTGTGTGAGTGGTGATACTGGTTTTTGCCGAAGGGCATATACAAGAGAGATGGCAACGTTCGATTTAATAAGGCTTCTATATACATTTGACTCATTAATATTAATAATATTATTAATATTTATTTGCATACAAAAATCTGATCCTGGGTGGCGTGCACGGCTGTGCAGAAAGGTTAAAACCCGTACGCGAGTGCGCCTGCCAACCCGCCACCCACCGCCACCGTTAAATCAGTAAATTATGTAGGAACGAATGCAGCTACATACAAATATTGCGCATCGCCGAAAACTCTTGAACTAGCGCAGTTCACACAGTTATAAGTGCCTTATAACTGGAAAATGCAATATTGAATGGCAGCAAAATGAGAACGGAAAAGCACTCAATTTGGGCGCGTTTTTACCTTTCCGGTTTCTATGAAGCCGCATCATACGCCAGAAGTTTTGCTCCCCGTGGATAAAGCGCGTAACTAATGCGGTATTCACACGAGGTAGCAATATCTCGTATGAATAACAGCACTACGGACAGTTCCCTCCTTTAACGCGGTAGCGTTACAGCCGTCATGTCCGGGAAAATCGGTAGCATGGCAGAAAAGCCGGTGTGTGTGGCGTGCCGCGAAAGTCCTTATAGGTCGATAGGGTCATGACGTCCCAGCCAAATGTAATTTGAACATCCCACAACGCTGACGTGAAACGTGACGTCACACGTGGGATGAAAGTGATTAGAAAACATGACATGTAATTCGAATAAAAGGTCACTGTGTGCATGAAATGACTTCACTCTATCAAGTAATTCATTTGCCTTAAAGAAAATTTTGGAGAATTTTAGACGGGATTCGAACCCCCGACACTTTGGTTGCAAGCCAGACAAGCTACCAACTAGGCCATGCAAGGCTTTTGTTTTTATTTATTTCCTGTTGGGTATACGACACAGATGCACTAAGACACAACACTTCTTTCTTACACAGACCAGTCGCCATTTGCCTGTACATCAGGCCCTAAAATAGCTTCAAATCAGCAAGTCCGTCTAGCACAGACAGCCATTCTGGCGGTTCGCTCTGTGATATTATAGCTTCTCGTAAATAACACAGGCTCTCAATAAAGTAGTTTGAACAATCGAACGTTCAAGTCGGCATGTCGAACAGCCATCCTGGACTTCCACATACTGTGGAGACTCAACACCACGAACATGTCGTAGGGCACACCCTCGTTACCGGTTGTGAGAAAACGTAAGCCAAAAACAGTTATTGGCAAAGGTTTTTTTGTTTTTTTTAAGTACGCTGTAGAGCATCGCAATGAAATACTGCGTCCCGGCAGTCCAGAAATATATGGTTTATAGTTTCTGGCTTTTTACATAAGAGACAAACAACTGGGGCGGAGCCTGCAACTAGCATGATTCTTGTTTGAGGCTCCGCCCCAACGTTCGGGTTCACGCACGCGGACAGCTAGAAATTGACGATCCCCCTACGTTACGATGACGTGTCCACCCAGTTGGGGCGAAGAAATCCCCGCATTTCCCCTTGATCTTTTTTTAATCTTCTTTCTTTCCCCCGGGAGGTAGAACGAGCGGATAACGGAGAAATGCTAACTTCCCCGATAATGGAAGGAAACAGAGAAAAAGAATAGTATCCTTTCATAAAATACGAAAGATTGTTTCAATAGTTATGATGTAAAGCAAATTTAGCTAGTATATCTCAACTTGTTTTCTCTAAGCATTTCGCTACTGTCTTTCAAAACAAACATGGCGAAAACCACGGTAACAACCTTGTGGTGTTTGTGCCTCTTTTGTGACGTCGCATTCCCTGTTCCTGCACGATACGGATGGCATTACGAGAAGAAACTATTATGTGAAGGTACGCTGCGACACCGATCATCCTTTGTGAAGCCGCCGTGAACATAAGCTGCAAATGAAATGTCCTCTTTGCCCGTGAAGGAGACTCCAAATGAATACAGCGCTGACGACGACTGTGGTAATATATGACAAGTCGTGAAATCGACGCAGAGTGCACCGAATGTGAATATATTGTGGATGATGCAGGAAAGTTTCTTCGGGCAGTTTTAATAATGCTTTTCTCCCTTTGCTCACCGCAGTGATTACGACGGTAGTCCCCATAAGCCATGCTCTTTTCTTTCGGCGCTGCAGAAATGCATGCAACCGCATAATCTCGGGCAGCCTTTTTTACTTACTTTCCATTTGCATAAAAGCTCGTGCGAAAAAAAAAAAACGGCTTCCACGTTTTTACACGTCCCTACATAGGTGCCTCGCTATCCCATTGGCTTCATTGCGCGTGACGATTCAACGCTCTTTGCCATGGGAACGTTCGTGAAACTAGAAAGCCTCTATTTTCCGCTAACGGCCGCCTTCGAGTTCGGATTGTGACGACAAAATGTTCGGATTGTGACGAGCAAGAATTCACGGGAATATTTGCATTGTTTTAACTCGACAACCGTACCCTTGGCGTGATAAACTTGAAATAACATGGCCGCGATGCTCGTCAGATCGACCGCGGCTGGGGCTTGACAAGCGATCGGTAACTTGATCAACGCGCACATGAATGCTTTCGTGCTGTTGGATGAGCCCATTCGGTGGCAGGACCGGGTTGAAGAGCACGGTGAGCTGGCGTTCAACGTCTCCGGTATAACACTTGGCGAGGTGCAAGGCTTGGCTTCCATTTGTGCCGGTGTTATGAAGCTTGAAAGTGGTGGTGTTGTTGTGGCTCGTAACGGCAGCCTTGCTGAGATTAGGAAGACGGTAATAGACCTTCATTCACCGTTGCCATGCGTCAAGATTCAAAACGTCACCTTGTCACAAAGTGACCATCGCTTCCGCGAGCACGGAGGCAGCAGCCACGACCGCCAGTGATCGTTCCAACGGCAAGAAAACAAACGACAAGCTCATTGAGGTTTGTGTAGCGCTGACTGCTGATTCATCGGGCGACAAGGGTGAATGATGTAAAACGCAATGTGAGTTTTCTAGCGTTTTGCTAAAGTAACGCGTTTCGTTGAAAATTTAATTTGTGGATTTTTGTTAACGCCTTGAATGTTTGACGGGGACTGCATCGTGAACGCAGCCTTCACACAAGTGTTTTCTGAAGTGCGTGCTTTGCCTGCTTGCATTTAAAAACAGAAACACTGCCTCTATGATGCATAAAATAAAGGGAATTTCGCTTATCCTGATAATGTTGACTATCTATTGAGTGCTGTTGATAGCAGAGGTCGGCATTTTAGGTCGCCCTCACTCACCCCCACCCTCACAGCCACACTCGCCTAAGCCCCTCACTCACCCTCACCCTCACAGCTACACTTACCTTCAGCCCCTCACTCACCCTCACCCTCACAGTCACACTCACCTTCAGCCCTTCACTCACCCTCACTGAACCTCACGGCCCTCACGCACTCACCGCCCTCACGGCCCTTAGGCCCCTCACGGCCCTCACGCCCCTCACTCATTCCTGGCCCTCACGCCACTCACCGCCCTCACGGCCCTCACCGCCCTCACGGCCCTCACGCACTCATAGCCCTCACGCCACTCACCGCCCTCACGGCCCTCACCGCCCTCACGGCCCTCACGCCACTCACCGCCTTCACGCCACTCACCGCCCTCACGCCACTCACCGCCCTCACGCCACTCACCGCCCTCACGCGCCTCACCGCCCTTGCGGCCCTCACACCCCTCACGCACTGATGGCCCTCACGCCACTCAGGCCAGCTTCAGATGGGGCAATTTCGCCCAGAAACTTTACGTCACAACACCAGCAACACGGGCCGCCCGCGATCACACGCAGCAACCAATTGCTGCAATTTGCCATCGTCATCATAAAATTTTATTTTTCTTGCACTATTTAGACACAATTACGCGTTATAAACGTGTTTTTATGCATTTAAATCTCGTTAAGAATACTAATTCACCTTTCTGAAACTGTTTATTTCCAAAAAAACAATCCATTTCAAACCAGAACCAAGTCTTTCGGTGTCATCATCACCGGCACGAGGTATCACGTGAAAATTTTGCGTCCCTGATTGGATGCAGCCGCTTCAAACGCATTCGAATTGCTCCGAGTTACTTGCTTATTTCGAGCCGGACCCGATCTCAGCAATTCGTGTCGATCTAGGGAAAGCTAGAGAACAACCCGCCATTACCACCAAAATTGCTGAGAAAGATGCTCGATCTGAAGGGGGCCTCACCGCCCTCACGGCCCTCACGCCTCTCATGCCACTCACTGCCTTCACGCACTCATGGCCCTCACACCCCTCACGCACTCACCGCCCTCACACCACTCACGCACTCATGGCCTCACGCTACTCACCGTCCTCACGCCCCTCACGCACTCATGGCCCTCATACCCCTCACCGCCCTCACCGCCCTCATGGCCCTCATGGCCCTCACGGCCCTCACCACCCTCACGGCCCTCACGGCCCTCACGGCCCTCACCGCCCTCACGGCCCTCACCGCCCTCACAGCCCTCACGGCCCTCACCGCCCTCACAGCCCTCACGGCCCTCACTCACCCTCACACTCATGAATTTTCCTGGTTCAGAAACTCACTCACCCTCACCTCACCTGTGAAGATGAGGATGAGTGAGGGTGAGTGAGGGCCCTCATGAGTGAGGTTTGCCGAGGTATGGTTGATAGTACTGGCTTAGCCAGGAGCTTTTGAGGGGGTGAGGGGGGAGGGAAGTTGAGGCGACTGGGATTTTATGACCTGAGGTGCGGGGGGGGGGGGGGGGGTTTCGACATTTCTGTGTATAAGCTAGGGCCCGCCTGATTTGGCAAGGGTGGGGGCGAAGCCCCATAAGCCTCCCCCCCCCTCCTGGCTTTTCCACTGGTTGATACCATATAGGGAGCATCCTACACTTACAGGCTGCCATAAGCACGTGCACAGCTACTGAGCTAGTACATTAATGGCAAGATAGTTGCTGACATTCTTCACGTTACGTAGCAGTTCTTTTTTATAGTACATATGCTCGCTTCTCCTTCACACATCTATTCTGCTTCCGCTCGTCCTTTATGCTTGATGGTGATAAGTCAACAGTGCGTATTTGCTCTGCATCACAGGCAGATTTCAAAGATCCAATTAACACTACTGTTTAATTTCAATGAGTTACTGTCACTGTTGAAGCGACAATCTATTTAATTGGTATCATAACCTCTACAGTAAGCATACGTCTGTTCAATGTAGGATAATGGTATCGTTATTACTTTTCTTCTGTGCGACCCGCATCAGCCATGTCTATGCTCGCACCGCCCTCTCTTTGT
This sequence comes from Ixodes scapularis, assembly GCF_016920785.2. Classification (NCBI taxonomy): domain Eukaryota; kingdom Metazoa; phylum Arthropoda; class Arachnida; order Ixodida; family Ixodidae; genus Ixodes; species Ixodes scapularis. Next base: position 50,649,051 of record NW_024609883.1, on the reverse strand, counting down.
CGTCGTTCCGAGCACTTGCGTGCCTCGTTTCCTTTCCTTCCACTCTCCCGGGATGGCGGTCCCGTCTCGCGAGTTACTGCATTAGCGACTTGCGCGATCGAAAGTGGTCGGCCTTCCAGGATTGGCCGAATGCTGACTATGACGTCAGCAAAAGAGTTCTCATGGACGGAAATAAAAGGAACGTGAGGGCTTCAATTTTGACGGTGTTGACAGTGTTGGTTCAAGAACGCTATGATTGAAGCTTCCGCCATGCAAATTAGAAACACCATTGAACTTGTTGTTCGCAAGGTAATGACGTCACGAAAGGTAACCATATGAGGGCGCCACCGGAACATCTCGCCTAGAGTGCCTTCATACACACGCGCGCTTTTGCTTGAGTGGTGACATCTCAGCCATTTTTCCGACCAATCGTTTTTTTATGCATTTTGAAGCGCGCGCAATCTGGTGTTACTGAGCTCGAGCGCGTAGCTTTGGCTAATCCATAGACGCCATTTTACCGCCCAAGTCACGCACCCAGTGCGCGAGAGCGTCACGCGCTGGCACAATCAGGGCAACAATGGATGTCTTCACCCTCAGACAGACAGACATGTAGGCACCCTAATCTCGCCGCTAATAGGCTCCCTACGGGAGCCAGAGTTGAGCGTTCAGCTCCGTAGCGCCGCCTTTCCTGCACGGCATGTTGATCCCGCTCCTCACGTGACTGAATTCGGCGAATGGCGGCGCCGCGCATTCGAGGCGCGGCGCGCTCAGAAGCAGGGGCGGTGCGCATCCACAATTGGTCCTCCTCTCGCCCCCCCCTCGCCCCCCCCCCCCCCCCCCAAACCCCCCTTTTCTTCATGCACAACACTTAGAGAGAGAAGCAGGGGAACGTACGGCGGGGCGAGTGCAACGTCTATTTTCCTGCACGGCACTTCATCCGGCTCCTCACGTGATCGAACCTCGCCCAATAGCGGCGCGGCGGCACATGGAAAACAGACGCGCAACTCTGGCTCCCTTAGGGAGCTTATGCAGGAACTCTAGCGTGTCTAGTTTCCTCTAACTTCTTGGGGCGAGTCTGTGTCGCGTGCTAAACAGCCTCGCTGGTCATTCACCTTCACAGAGTGGAATGGCTTATGACCTTTTTCTTAGAGATGAACGTGGGTGCATCATTTAAAGAGAGGACTGAGGATTGAGTTACGTGTAACGATAATTTTTTTTTTTCAGAAAATGAGTACGACGTTTTTGCTGAAATTAATCACAATTCGAATAAATAGGCTGTTTTGGGAAAATCAGTGCGATTCCTTAAATTTGCTGCGTTTCTTAGTTTATATATTTTTCTCTTGCCCAACGAAGAGATATCCATGAGCAGAACAGCCACTAAATAAACAATTTCGAACAATCAATATTGAAAAAAAAAAAAAAAAACGCTATCACCATATCTCGCATAGAGAAGTGAGAGAGGGCTAATGTTTGAAGTGTGAAGCCTTACATTGGACCTGTCTTGAACCTTGCATACTTGTTGCATTTGTTTTAGTATTTCCGTCTTACATCCCGGTGATAAACGTCCATACTTATTTTCTATTACAACAGCCGGCGAGTCAGCAGAAGGACGTTCAGGTTCTGAAAAAGAAAAGCAAACGTAGAGATTAGAAGGTTCGCTTCATACCTTCAATGAAGTAAAGGAATGACGGATTTGCCGGCAGTTACAGCTTGCACAACCATCGTTGATATTTCGTAAGATACTTCACATCACTTTAGTTTTAGGCAATTAAGAATTCTCTGTCTTGTCTCCGCCAATATTGTATATTCACTCATTACTGGCGAGGTAATGTGACACCAAAGTCTAAGGAATTGGGGCATATATGAATTCGAAATCATTGACTGTCCCATGGAGCGAGCCGACGTCATCAGCTTTGAAGCCGCGCCAAACGGCACCCTAACTACTTTCTCCAAGTGAAGCCGGCTCCCAGCTTTGAAACCAGGCGAAAAGCCTAGCCAAGCGGCACCTAGTTTCCCCGATCTCAAAGGAGCAGAGTGAAGCTGATGGTTTTCGGCTTCGGTCCCATTGGCTGGCGCGCGTCATAGCTTCACGGAACGAGGCTCCCATTGGCCGCTCCGCGTCAGTGTCCACGAGAGCCACCCCATGGCGCTGCGTGTCTGCGCCGTGAGCGCGCCGGTTACACGAAGCGTCCAAGGTCAAAGCGGCGAGGAGAGCCAAGGAGAGCGCGCGCTCAGCCCTCGACGGAAATACACCGCAGACGAAATAAGGGAGCGGAAGAATGACGTACATGCTTTCGCATTTATAAGTCATAAGAAGTGCTAAGGTGTAGCTCGAGCCTTTTTTTCCGCAAATTATTTGGGAGGGCCAATCGCTGCAACGTAAGGGGGAGCTATACGAATGTCAAGCTCATAATACGTTTAGAGCTGAAACCTAAACTGCCTGCACTGTGACACTGAGCACACTAAAATGTTATGCTGACTTTCACAGCGCAGTCTAACTTCTTTGGTCTAAACACATTTTCATCTTCGTCATATGCCAAGTTCTCTTTGTAGAGTGCAGAAATTGGATCTCTGAAGTGATCCGTGTGAAAGTACACGTTTCAGGCTTTTAAGGTTCGGCTATCCGCTTTTTCACGCATGAGTTAAAACGTGGTGGCGTAGGTTAGATAAAGAGAGGGTAATGGCTTCAAAAAATTTAGTAGTATCATTAATAGAAACGATGTTATGAGGTAGTGAATTCCAATCCTCGACGGCCAATGGTAGTGTGGAAGTCTGGTGAGAAACAGTTGATGATCGAATTGGACGTAATTTACATAGGTGATCTAGACGCGGGAAAATACGATGGGGAGGTGATAGCAGTGATTCTTTGAGGTGGCTACTGTGATAAAAAACTCGATGGAGGAGAGAAAGGCGTGATACTCGGCGGCGAAGGGAAAGTGAATGAAGGTTAGCTGATTGGCGTAATCCTGATATGCTGGTATATGGTGAGTAGTTGTTATAAATAAAACGAAGGGCTCTGTTTTGGACGGATTCTAGATTATTTGCAAGGTAGGACTGCCATGGGGACCATATAGATGAGGCGTATTCTAATGTCGATCTTATAAGAGTAGTATACGCTAGTCGTTTTACGGAGGGTGTAGCAAGTTTAAGGTTACGGCGCAAGTATCCGAGAGAACGGTTAGTATCAGAAATAACAGAAGTTACGTGAGTAGTCCATGATAGGTTAGAGGTGAGATGAACACCCAGGTACTTATAAGATGAGCATGCTATGACTTGAGTGTTAGAGCGCTAATACGAAAATGGTGTGGCACGCGAACTGCGGGAAAATGATAGGGATCTACATTTATTGAAGTTTAATGTCATCTGCCATTTTTCAATGGATTACAGACTCTAGGTCTTCCTGGAGAGCATGATGATCATGGTATGAAAGAATGGGTCGGTAAATGACACAATCGTCGGCGAACAGGCGCACAGAAGAAGTGATATTAAGGTGGAGATCATTAATATAGATTAGGAACAGAAGGGGGCCCAGTACGGTTCCCTGGGGGACACCTGACGTTACGGTAGAGGTGGGAGATTTTACGTTGTTAACGGAGGAATATTGCTTACGGTTAATTAGGAATTCAGAAATCCACTTAACAACAGAGGGATGAATATTAATATCGTTAAGCTTTGTTAAAAGACGTTGGTGGGGTACTTTATCCAATGCTTTGGAGAGGTCAATGAAAATGGCGTCGGTCTGAATATTCGAATCAAAGCTTGAGTAGATATCAGTAAGGAAGGCGGTTAGCTGGGTTTCACAAGAGTAAGATTTACGAAATCCGTGCTGATGTTCAAAAAGAAGGTTATGAGAGTCAAGAAAGTTTATTATATTTGAGTAAAGTATATGCTCCATGAGCTTAGATGGAACACTGGTGAGAGAGATGGGACGGTAATTACTTATTAGTTGGCGATCACCAGTTTTGTGAACAGGTATTACGTTAGCTATTTTCCAGTCACGTGGAACTATGGAAAGCGTGAGCGATTGTGAGAATATGTCACAGAGAAAAACAGAGGAAATGTGTTTAGTGTTTATTAATACCTTCGAATTAATTTGGTCGTCTCCAGAGCTCGAAGAAACCTTTAGGTTTTCTATTGCTTTCAATACACCTGCGGGGTCAATTATGATAGGATTCATCTGGGGGTGAGTTAATGGGCATGAGTCGGGAACGTTTAGCAAGTCTTCTTTAGTAAAGATTGATGTGAAGAAATTGTTAAGGTAAAGAGCGCTATCTTCGTCTGAAAGTGGGATGCCGTTGTCGTTTATGAACTGCAATCGAAGAGACAGAGCTGGGTTGACCACTTTCCAGAACTTTTTGGGTTTATTTGTTAAAATGTTGGGGAGGTCATGAGTATAAAACTTAATTTTAGCATCAGCAATGGCGGTTTTGTATGTTCTAGCACACGCATGATATGTATCCCACGAGGCTGAATTGTTGACAGATTTCGCTCGCTTATAAAGTCGCTTTTTCTTGTTAGCATGACTATGCACCCTTTTGTTATACCATGGGTGACAGTTATCTGATATGATGCGGGTCAATGGGATGAAGCGCTCAACTAAGTGGGATAGCTTATTTTTATAGAGCGTCCAATTTTCATCGACGGTTCTTTCCTCGAGATTAACAGAGAATGATTGGTAAAAGTCTTCGAAGCATGCGTTGATAGACACATAGTCGGCCCTCGCATAGTCGCGAATGTATTTGCAATAATGTGATTTCCGAGGAAGAGTGAGAGAGAGTGTTATGTCGATGACAAGATGGTCGGTGATTCCTGTTAAGTAGGTAACGTTGCTAAAAAGAGAAGGCTCCTGACTTAAGCACAAGTCGAGTATATTGCTGCAGCAGTCGGCAATTCTGGTAGGCTGTGTGATAATATTTGTTAGGTTATAATCTAGGCAAAGATCTATAAATTCTTGAGAGGAAGTGCAAGTGGATGTAGACCAATTAATATTCGGGTAATTGAAATCCCCAAGAAGTACAACAGAAGCGTTAGGATATTGAGTAGCGAGTTCAGAAAGACACTTATTAAGCTCAAAGGTGAATTCCTTATTACTATCAGGTGGCCTATGACATACGCCCAGTACAACAGAGGGCGCCGTAGGGAGGTAAACCCCTAACGACTTCTAGTGCGGTAGAAAGTGGAATGAGCCAAGACGTGATTTGATTATTAATAGCCAAAAGTACGCCTCCCCCCTTTCTAGTAATTCTGTCGCACCTGTACACACGAAAGTTTGGATAAGAAGGAAACAATTCAGCATCTGATATGTCGGGATTTAACCACGTCTCAGTAAGAACAATAAAGTCGGCGTTGCATGTTTGAATCAAGGAATTCACATCATATCTCTTTGGGATTAGGCTTCTAATGTTAGTAAACAAAATAGAATGAATAGAAGATGTCTTATTGATAACGTGGGGTTTGGCAGTTTGATTGTGAGTGGGCAAACGCGAAGAACGCCGGCATTGCTACGTACATTTTTCAACAACCGAGCCGATAGCGTCATCGAACACAAAACACTTGCCATCTATGAACAGTTTATCGTGACGCAGCCGAAAAGGCGTTCCCTTTGGTCTGGCAAAATCAAGAAGACGACGTCGTGCGAGCCTTGCAGAAAGTGGAAAATCTTCACTAATTGCAACGCGTGAGCCCTTAAGCTTGTGCGCAGAACCAAGAATGCCCTCTTTTTCTTTGAACGATGAAAACTTGACAATGATGGGACGAATTTTCTGCTGATGGAATGCTCCTAAACGGTGAGCTCTTTCAATTCCGGAAGATAAAACTTGGATACCGAGTTTCTCGGAACACACGCTTGTGATCAAGCCCTCAGATTGAGCCCAAGTTTCTTTGTCAGTGTCAGCGATTCCGAAAAATATTAGATTAGAACGGCGGGATCTGCCCTCCGCGTCGTCGCAGCGCGCTTTTAATTTAGACAGCTCGTTTAAAGCCTCCGTAAGGTGAGGTGTAGTAGATGCATCGCAATCACCTGTTTCTTTCCGGGAATTCAGTTCGCTCGAGAGCTGGTCTACGTTTTCCTCAAGGGCCGAAACGGTCGCTTCGTACTGCTTTTGCTGTTCTGTAAGCTGAGTGACTTCCTGCTGAAGCGTAGAATGACTCGCCTGAAGTTTTGTAACAGTGTCTTTAAGATTATTGAATTCTTCTATTCGGGCTAGAGACATAGGGCCTGGGTTCCTTTCCACATCGCCGGAAAGCAGCAGCAAAACTCTAAGAAACTCGATACAGGCTTTGTATGAAAATACAAAAATGACTGCGTCGCAAGAAAGGGTTAGTAGGCGCTTCATGTCGATGGGGCACGACATTTGCACGACATGTCGATGGGGCACGACATTCCGGTTCTGAACTAGACGGTGGCTTTCCCAGTATTTGCGAAATTAAATATACACAGTATCGTCTCGAAATGCCCACTTTTAGCACTGTCAGACTTAATTCACAATTATGCTAAAATAATGAGCAAACAATTTGAAAATATACGTGAACCGGAAGTGTGCCTGGACCACCCAATAGATGGCGCCACTAAGCTTGTTGCCAAACAAAAACGATCAAATACTCCGACGTTGAGGGCAGCGAACGTAGCATAGCGCAAAAAGTGTGCCTTTCATTGGCGGGTGAGCAGTAACTCGACATCTGCGACCAATCAGTAGTGATGTCAGCTGCGCTACGCCGCGTTCGCTGCCCTCGACGTCGGAGTAGAACAGAGCCTTTGCAGTGCCTGACGTACGTGACCATGTCACACGACACTGTGACGTCACATAACGTCATACTTTGTGTGACGTTATATTACTTTATATTTTACATATTATATTACTTATATTATTATATTCTATTATATATTATATTATTTATATTATATTACTTATATTATACTTTCTGTGTAGTCTGTGTGCACCGGAATGTGCAGCGCCTTGGGTGTTGCCTCAGATATATTGCATGACATCGTGGGGAACCGTGAATCTTGCTTTTTTAAGCAAGCAAAATTGCTAATACTGTTGTCTCTCGTTGAATATCCCAAACTTCATGTAGCCTCAAGAAAGATCTCGGAACGCACAAAAGCACATAGGCGTAGAAATTGTATAATTATGAAGCTTTCAGGACAATTTCGGCCAATATATTCAAATTAAACGTCTGTACCCGTCACATTGTCCGCTGGCACTGACAATATAAATTCGAAATTTCTCAAAAACACCAGCATAATTTTTAGTGAATTTTTCTCACTCATATATAATCAGTCCTTATCTGAAAGCCACTTTCCTTCAGGCTGGAAAATTAGCAAGGTTGTCCCGGTTTTTAAACAGGGAATTTGCTCTACTGTCTCTAACTCTCGCCTGATATCTGTAACATCTGTCTCATCCAAACTGCTTGAGCACATACATCACTCTCCGATCATGACTCACTTAACAACAAATATATTTTTATCTATGAATCAACATGGATTCGAAAAAGGACTATCCTGTGAGACGCAGCTCTGTGACTTCATTCATGATCTACACACTAACCTCTAGTGTCATGCTCAGACCGACGCCGTCTTTCTTGATATCTCCAAAGCTTTTGACCGTGCCCTCCATCAACTTCTACCTTCCTATTTGTCCCCTCTCCACCTTGGTCTCTTAGTGTTTGCATGGATACGCGACGTTCTTTCCTCCCGCGTACAGTTCACGGTCATCAGGGTCACGAGTCCATTTTAACAAATTTCTCCTCTGGTATTCCGCAAGGGTCCGTCTCGGGCCTCTGCTTTTTTAATATTTATCAAGACCTTCCTTCCACCATTTCCTCTAAAATACCCCTCTTCGCAGACGACAACATGTGTGAATAATCAAAACCAGCTACAAGATGTCCTCCTAAAATTAAACACTTGTCACTAAACAAATCCAAATGTAAATTAATCCGCTTCACCAGAAAGAAATCCATCCCACATCATCAGTGCTTTCTCGACTCTGACCTAATTGAAACCGTTTCAACGTATAAATATCTTGGTAAAAACTAACATCAGCCCTATCATGGAATAACCTCATTGAAGCCATACATGCTGACTCATCGAGAACTCTAGGCTTCATCAGACGTAACCTGCGCAGTGCTCCTCCACTCGTACGCAAAATGAATGGCGTATGACACTTTCATCAAACAAAAGTTAGAATATGCAGCTTCCATCTGGAGTATTAATCAGGTCTTCCTCATCCATCACCTGGAGGCTGTACAAAACCGGGCCGATCGTTTCATCTTGTCGACCTATGATTTTTCTATCAGTGTATACGCGTTAAAATGTCAACTAACCATGTCCCTTTTGTAGCTCCGCAGAAACCTATCTCGCCTCTGTCTTCTTCATAAAGGCCACTATAATTGCCCGACCTCAAGAACTCTATGTTATCACCTCCTGACAGAGCATCGTCTCGCCTTAACAACTCCTGCACAATGGAACCTATTTCCGGTTTACAAGCACATTTAATCATTCTTTCCTTCCCCAAGCCATCTGCGGCTGGAACACCATCGTAGATCCAGAAGTGTCAATCGAGCTTACGAATTCATTTTTTGTGGACCTCGCAGTTTTTTTAAACTGATTGTTTACCGAAAACACTAAAATAGTGAGGCCAGTAGTAGGCACAGGTTCACTTTCTCGGAAGCAGAACTTGTTCCCAATAGATTACAATACGTTTATGGTATGAACTTTGAAATTGCTGCAACGGAGGACTATTTCAGCACTAGGTCATCAGCAAGAAAAAAAGAGAAACGAATCTGAACGAGATATTTTTGCATTCGAAACTTACTTGCTCGAGCCTGGCAAGAACGTTACGCCAGTCGAAAGCGTGGAGAAAAAATGACTTTTTTAACGCATTCATTTGCCGTAGCAGCTATTCTTAATATAGAGATATAGAGAGAGATTTTGGGTGAGTATTCAGATAGTGTAGCTATTTGACATAACTAAAAAACACGGCGTAGTACACTTTCAGTAAGAAACCTCAATACACCAACTGATGTGTACAAACAAACCGGAGTCGCCCTAGCGGCACGCCACAGTCGCCGCGCATGCGCGATGTTGTTTGGGCAAGAAGCGCCGCGTCCCGGCGCGTCAACAAACCGTTGGAATGGAGTGTTGTTTGCATCTGTGTGAGTCCAGTGCTTGTTTTCGCTTTTGTAATTGCTGATTCCACGTCTTCCTGTCATAACTTTAGTGGCCTGAGCGAAATTAATGAAGCTCGTTACACAGTAAAACTCCGTGTGAATAATGTGACGTGCGGCGATGCACTCCATGTGAACGGAGCATAATGTACGCTAAAGCCTGCTTCACGTTATGTTGTTCTGCTCGCTATTTTCAGTAGCGACATCACTCGGGCTATGAAAGCCTGGACGGTAGCTGCGATGCTCGACGCCGATACTGAAAATCATAAGCAGAATCGGACCGATTAAATCAGCCATAACAAGTCGGTGATGGCCTCTGGTAACAATGATCAACACCTCCTTGTATATTCTGCTTGCACCGAGGTTACTTACCATAAGCAAGCTTCAAACTTAGCAGTCTTTTGAGGCCTGCACTTACTTCTTATCGCAAAATTTTGCCTACTATAGCCGCTGTTATTTGAACAAGCAGGCGAGAGTTTTACCGAGTTTGGAAGAGCAGACGACAGTCTGAACGATCAGACGGTCGTGGTCCGCGGGTGATGTGGTTTGAGAACTTTTCCGCGTTCATGTAGAAACAAGGCAAGTGCATGTTTTCTGGACTATACTCCGCGGACTATACATGTTTAAAAGTTTGAACTTTACCCGGTGCGGACTGTCGACAGGTGGGACCTTTACAAGGTTTTGTATTTTTCTAGCTCGTTCACTGTAACAAGACGGGAACGACTTTATGAATAGAAAAGTATATCATGGTGATTTATGTATGATACAAGCCTCTTTCTGAGATAATCCAGCAGGTATCTGTCAATGTGTGCTGCGTATCATAAGTTTTAAGTTCGAATTGTGTACTAAGTGCGGACTATGCGCCGCGTGCGAAGTATGTACCGAGAGCGGACTGTCTAAGGAAAGCCTTTTTTACACCAAATTTTCCCCTGCCCACGATACACCGGGTGCGGACAATAGTCCGGAAAATACGGGTACATAAATCTGACAACCACATGTATCTGTGAATCCAACCCAAAGTGATTCCCGCAAAACTATATCGTGGTTCGATAGTGTATGGTTTTCCTTTTTCAAGGCACCTATCCGCATTTTCAGACAAACCAAGCAGACAGAAAACATATTAAAACTGATCTTCAAACCTTTCCCGGCACTTTCAGTAAGCCGTAGTCGCCTAATTCTGACGAGAAGGCCGGTTTTAGTCTGGTTTCTTCCAAAGCAACACAGGAATGCCCGTCCCGCATGGCAACCACCGCCCACACTCTTAAAAAAAAAAAAAAGAGTATAGCTTTACATCCGTTTGCACCATATAATGCACCACAAAACTTCAGCTCGACGTAGAGCGCCCTACAGTCGAACAGACGGCCCCAAATTTCACGAAGGGCTTGATGACGGTGCGATATAACTTATTAAATAGCTAAACTACGTGTCAGAGACCACAGAAAGAAAACACTGAGGTTTTGCGGTAGGGCCAAGAAAACCGCGACTTCTTTTTTTTTTTAAATTGTAGTCAGTCACGCGTACATTAGCTATTTTAATAAGTTGCACCACACGGCTGTCAATCCTCTCGTGAAAGTTGGAACCGTCAGTTCGACGTCTGTTAGCTGTACGTCGAACTGAAGTTTTGAGGTGTCTTATACGGGACAAAGGGTGTAACAATACACCCTTTTTTTTTTCTAAAGTGCACACCCGCAGACCGGAAGTGCGTACAAAGCACCACCCCCGCAGCGTGACGTAACAGAATTGAGTTCGTGTTTAGGGAACCTATGCCATATATCCAGCATAAAGGTACCGCTTTAGGATATAAGGATATAAGTTGTCTCTTTTCAAATCGTGATTTTGTCCAAGCGTCTCTGCGCATGAAGTTTTCCTGGGGCTCACAATGCGGCGGATTATGTCATCGACTGAAAAGGGGGCCTTTTGGCTGGCTGAGACGACATAAGTGAGCGTGGTTTCAGGAGATGTGCACTTTTCAAATATATGCACAATAGCAAAAACACTCTGAAAGTGGTATAAGTTTAGTGTTTGAATAAAGCCACGAAACAAAAGAACATGTGACCACATTATTTTCAAGTAACTTCTGTTACAAATTCAGACCCAGAAAAGGACAAGACAACATGGAGGTTATAGCGTATCCTAATTTATGACAACTTTTAAATCTAGAAATGATGAAAAATTAAAGGAACAAGTACACACTCACCCTGAGAAGAAAGTTGTAGAGCAACCAAAAGTATAAATATTCCTTGTTTCATTTTGTATTAGATCCCCAAAAAGGCGAGGTCCCAATAAAAATACGCCACCTGGCTCCTGTAACACATTTTGTAGTAGCACTTTGGTCATACCTCAGATAATCTTTACTAACACATCCTCACCGTACTTCATTTCGTTTCGATAGCTTGTGTAAATTATCGTATTTTCTGGGCTATAGTCCGCGGACTGTACACCCACCGGCGATATGCAGGTGAACGCCGGACCGTCGACCGGTCCATGCTATTAGCGCCATGGCGCGGCTGCCGTGGAAGCTCGCTTTTTATCGCCCGTTTCGCCGAGGTTAATAAGCGCATACAACAATCGCTGTTCTCAGCTCTGCTGCTACAATCCCGCAGAAAGCACGAGGATTGAAGAAGGAGCCTTTCAGACGCTATCGGTAGACAATGTGATGTAGTAGTTTCTTGTTGTGATATGTGATAAACTGGAAGGCTGCGGAACAAATAAAAAAATAACTCATACTTTTCGGTCTTTTAAAAAGAAGAAGTTATTAGCGTTCGCTTATGAATGAAGAAAGCGGTTGAGTCACTGATAAACCTTGCCGAACAACGTCCTCTCTAGTTCACGTGCAATGTGCAAATCATTTGCCGGCAATGACGAGGGCACGGCGCCCACAAAAGCGATGCCGAAATCGAAATCCACTTCCATGCTTTTTGCAGGGAGTAGCAGCAGATCTGAGAACAGCGCTCGATCCAAACGCTTAATCTCGGCGAAGCGCGCGGTAAGAAATCGAGCCGCCACAGCAGCCGCGTCATGGCGCTGCACTCTAAAAAAAGGGGGTGTAGGCGTTACACCTCTTGTCACATATACGACACCCCAAAACTTCAGTTGGATGTACAGCGCGCTGACGTCGAACAGACGGCCCCAACTTTTGCGGGAGGGTTGATGACGGTGCGATATAACATATCAAACAGCTAAAGTACGTACCAAAGTCTACAGGAAAACAACGCACAGATTTTGCAGTTGAACCTAGAAAACTTCGATAACTTCTTTTGCAGTCAGCCAAACATACATTAACTATTTTAATGACTTGTACAACTCGGCTATCAAGACGCTTGTGAAATTTGGTAGCGTCGGTATTACTTCAGTGTGCTGTACATCCAACTGAAGTTTTGGGGTGTTGTATATGTGACAAGAGGTGTAACGTCTACACCCCCTTTTTTTTAGAGTGTGATAGCAAGACCGGTCGACGGTCCGGCGTTCACCTTCCTATCGCTGGCGGGTGTACATGCTTAAACGTTGAAATTCTAGGCTGTGCGCACTATCTACGCGTGCGGATTATAAAGGACTTTATAATATGACAAGAAGTGACGGATTTTGCGAATGAAAGAGTATTTGGATGATAATGCACAATGAAAGCTTCTTTGCGAAACAAAAAAGCAGGCGTTTGTCAAGGTGTATGGTGTGTAAGAAGATTTTCATGTCGGCTGAGCACCAAGTGCGGACTATGCACGACGTGCAGACACTGCACCGGGTGTGAACTATCTAAGCAAAAACTTTCCTTTTAGTCCCCAAATTTGGTTGCGAACTATAGCCCGGAGAATACGGTACGCGAAATTTAATTGTCTGACGCCTCTTATAGAATGTCTACATTACCATTGGCTTTATGAAGGATCGGTGGCCGAGTGCGTTTGCGCACCTCAGCTCGAAACGCGTGGAGCGAAAAGTCGTGTTGTATAACCCAGGTACCCGGGTTCACTCCCCACTCTTGCACGTTTCAATCTGGATGAGCATCATAACGGCTTGCAGTCGTGTATCACTACTGTGTGGTGCACGCTAAAGACCCCAGGCTAGGGGTTGCACTGCGCTGGCTACATTTCTCACCTAACTAGCAGATTGACTAACGTCCGGGTGTCTAAGCATACGTACTTCACAATTACAATTACATTGGCTATAAAAGAGTGGAATGTATTAGTTGACCATATTGTATCCATAAATTACACTAATATTTGCAGCAGCCACTACCATCCTCCTTTTGGACTCTTATACAGGACCCAGTGTTTTAATACTCTGTCCATGTTGGACAATCGTTTTTATATTTATATGCCCACTCCTTTTATAATACCATTGGAATTCTTACGGACAAATTAATTATGATCATAATGATGATACCTGGCACAATTGTGATGAGTCAAATACGTTTTTGTGTCGGTAAGTGTCGGTGCCATCGTTTATGCTCCAAGACTCGTAGAGCGGGTTCCAGACGGAACAGTTTGAGTTAATGCCGTTTGAGTGAAAGGAGTGATCGACTGCTTGAAGGGGGAACCGCCGCAAAAATCGGTTTGTAAATCTGTTTGTTGCTTTAGGATTTCCAGAGAGCTACCTGAAGGGGGGGGGGGGGGGGGGGGGGGGAGAGAAATTTCTTGCATCAAACTTTCACCTAACAAACTTACCCGAATAAAAAAGTTATGATTTAATAACTTGATATTCCTGCCTATACGATCCAACTTCTGGACTTCTCCCGCGAAATTTAGCCGGCCCGCGAAAGCACTGGCGTGCTCGTATGCTGGACGCCAGGTCCCGTATACAAACACACCGGTGCCTTCGCGGGCCACCATTAGTACCATGTTTATGATTTGAATAAAATTATTATTATTATTATTATTATTATATTTAAAAAAAAACACCTTTCCCAACTTTTTTTTTTTTTTTTTTTTTTTTGGGGGGGGGGGGGGGGGGGAGGGAGGGAGGGTGTTTGCCTCCGTCCTGCAAGAGGACACATTCCTTTCGCGCTCGCGGACGGGTCATTTGCTCTTTCCCGTGCACCAGCAACCCCCTTCTCGTTGAAGAGGGAAGTTTCTCAGCAACGCCAGCGGGCGGCTAAGAATACACTACTATTCAAGGAAAACGTATACACTCTGATCCTTACACTCTTAAACAACCATTCTCTCAAATTTTTAATCTATCTGAGATACCTGGACTGATACAGTCCAGGTATCTCAGATAGATAAAAATTGCACGGTTCTCACCACAGACGACTGAAGGCAAAATGCATACCACCGACGGAGATCTGGCCAATGGACCCCCAAGCCAAGCTCACTACAATAATGCAACCCCTTGAAGCAATTTAAAAGAGTTGCTTTCTTGCACTGTCGGTTGTCTTGGTGAAAAATCACATTTATACAGGCGGCGTAAACACAACTAGGAAAAAAAATCGACGCCTCACTATACTTCGTTTGACCTGAAGTCCAGGCACAGCCGCCGCTCGTGGTAATGGGACGAATCAAACAGCGTAAAAAGCGCAAGTCACTATAGGCCTTTTCTGTTCATGATTGGCTCAGTAATGATTGAGCACGTACAGTAGTGATAAAGCACGTAAAGAAACATTGGGCGAACACTATGATGGCGCACATTTGACGAACTCTGATTGGCTTCTTTAGCTTGTAGCGTCGGCTGCGTCTGAACGTAGGCAGAAACTAAGTATAGAATAAGCACCGTTTAGGGGAAGCCCTAAACTTGCACGACAGATTACTACACTCTTTTTTCCCTTAGGTCCGACCGCACGCGTAGAAAGGGTGCGTGGAGGCGTCGTCGTCGTGTTTGTGCGGTTTCTGTTACCGGAAGCTAAGCACGCTCAGTGACTGCGGCGTGATCCTGCTTTTTTCTTGAGCTAATTAGTCTGGCCGTTGATAGTAAACGAACAAAGATGGCGAGTGCCTTGGCGATGCACTTTTGTTGCCGCTTGATTTCCTCTATCGTTTCGCAGCGACGACTAGCTTTCCAAGAAAGTGTATATAGGAGATTGTACCCGCTTACTTTCCCGAAGAAATATTCCCGGTTTGGCTTACCCGTAGTAAGTGGTGCGAATACTTCTCTCTGGTGGACTGTCCAAGGTATGCCTCGAGAGGGGCACGATATATTGCATTGGAAGAGGTTTCATACTGCATTTATATATTGAAATCC